>NC_059330.1:55880169-56503502 GCF_018350155.1 Leopardus geoffroyi | reverse complement strand
AGGCTCTCTGTCTCTCAAAAATAAAGAAAACGTTAAAAAAATAAATAAAGTATACCCTATTTATGGAGAAGAGGCGACCTTGGCATTGCAGTGGGTTCTTTCCTGTGTTTGCCAACAGCAGGCATTTCACTTGCCTGCTTTGAAGAGCTGTTGCCTCTCATAAAATTATGGCTTAATGGGTTCTTAAAAAATAAGGGCGTATGTGAAGAATGTGTAATGTCCTGTTGACCTCTTCTCCTCTTTTCAGGACACGTCTCTCCATTCCCAGAAACCCTGCCTTCTCACGACTGTTGCCCAGCCTTTGCTTATACTGTTTGTTCCCTTTGCCTTGAAATTTCCTTCCCTTCATCCTCTTCTCTGCTGAGCAAATTCCAACTCCTATGTCAATACCCCCTCCGCAAAGTCTCACCTGAGAAGCTGCAACGGTCCCGAGCTCTTTCCTCGGCGTTCTGTCGCAGGCTGGTTTAGCAATGCTCTGCACCCAGACAGGCTTGGAGTCGAGCCCCAGCCCTGCTGCTTCTAGCTGAGTATCCCTGGGCAAATGACCTCCCCCTCTGTCTCAGCCTCTTTTCTTTTTATTATTTTTTTTCCATTTTTATTTTTTACTGTTTATTTTTGAGAGAGTGAGAGAGACAGAGTACGAGCAGGGGAGGGGCAGAAAGAGAGGGAAACACAGAATCCGAAGCAGGTTCCAGGCTCTGAGCTGTCAGCACAGAGCCCGACGCGGGGCTCGAACTCACGAACCGTGAGATCATGACCTGAGCCAAAGTCGGACGCTTCACCAACTGAGCCCCCCCCAGGTGCCTCTCAGCCTCTTTTCTTATCTGGAATTTTAGAACAGTACATGCAAAACACTTCCACGGGCCTGGCACAAGGGAGCACTTTAAATAAACAGAACTCTTTTTTTTTTATATATTTTTTTTCAACGTTTATTTATTTTTGGGACAGAGAGAGACAGAGCATGAACAGGGGAGGGGCAGAGAGAGAGGGAGACACAGAATCGGAAACAGGCTCCAGGCTCCGAGCCATCAGCCCAGAGCCCGACGCGGGGCTCGAACTTACGGACCGCAAGATCGTGACCTGGCTGAAGTCGGACGCTTAACCGACTGCGCCACCCAGGCGCCCCTAAATAAACAGAACTCTTGTGGCGCCTGGGTGGCTCAGTCGGTTAAGCGTCCGATTTTTGATGGTTCGTGAGATCGAGCCCCGCGTCGCGTTCTGTAGTGATGGCTTCGAGCCTGCTTGGGATTCTCTCTCCCTCTCTGCCCCTCCCCTGCTTGCTCACACGCACGCGCTCTCTCTCCAAATAAATAAAAATAAACTTGAAAAAGAAAGAACTCTTGTTATTTGAGCATACTTCTTATGATGCTCACTGTCTCGTGATTATTTGTTTCCACCAGCCTGTGAGCCAGACAAGGATCAGGTCTTCATTGATTTTTTTTTTTTAACTCTTTAAGTCATCTTTATTGAGGTGTAATTTACATACAATCAAACGCATCCATTTAAAATGTACGATTCGATAGTCTAGTGAGTGATACACCCGCATAACCGCCACCCCGGTGACGATTTAGAACCCTGTCATCGCCCTGAAGAGCACCTCTGGTTTTATTTCACAGTCTCCAGATCCAGCCCTGGCCCCAGGCAACCACTGATCTGCTTTCTGTCGCTGCAGATTAGTTCTGCCTGTTCTAGAATCTCCTATAAACGGATTCATACAGGAGGGTGTTCTTTTGTGCCTGGCTCCCCGCGGTGCCCCGGGTTGTGGCCCACAGAGCGGTTCGTTGCCTTTTTATCGCTGACCAGAATTCCGTACAGCCCTCGTTTATTCATTCACCTGTTGATGGATATTTGGGTTGTTTCCACTTTGGAGCCGTTATTAATAACACTGCTGTGAACACCTCTGTACAAACCTTGGTGTGGCCCTGTGTTTTCATTCCTCTTGGATAACTTGCTAGGAAACAGCCAAACTGGTTTCCCAGCCGTGTCTTCTAGGGTAACAGCTGCTCCATACCTTCACCAATGCCTGTTAGGGTCTGTCTTCTTACGCATTCATGTGAGCGTGCACTAGAATCTCAATGTGGTTTTCATTTGCATGTTTTTAAATTTGCATTTAATTTCCTTGATGACTCACGCTACTGTGTATCTTCTTTTATGCGTTTATTGGCCGTATGTATACCTTCTTGTGAAGTGTCTATTAAAACCCTCCCCCTTGGGGCGCCTGGGTGGCACAGTCGGTTAAGCGTCCGACTTCAGCCAGGTCACGATCTCGCGGTCCGTGAGTTCGAGCCCCGCATCAGGCTCTGGGCTGATGGCTCGGAGCCTGGAGCCTGTTTCCGATTCTGTGTCTCCCTCTCTCTCTGCCCCTCCCCCGTTCATGCTCTGTCTCTCTCTGTCCCCAAAATAAATAAACGTTGAAAAAAAAAAATTAAAAAAAAAAACAAACCCTCCCCCTTTCACTGGGCTGTCTTCTTATCGAATTGTAAAACTTCTTTGTATGTTTTGGATACAGGTCCTTTCTCAGATTTCTGCTTGGCAAATAGTGTCTTTCCAAGAATTCGATCAAGTCCAATCTTCCCGTGTTTCTGTGACGGTTAGCGCTTTCTGTATTCTCTCCAGGGGGCTTTTGTTTTCCTCCATCGGATCACCTTCCCCGTGTCTGTCTGGGGATCCCACCGACGTGTGCATATCCTTAGGAACGCCACGCTCTCTTGAGCTCTGATCTCGTCTCCTCACCCGGACAAGACCACTGCGGTCCGCTTGGTTTCCCCTCCCCCTGCCACAGGCAGGGAACAGGCAGATGCTGAGACAGTCCTGGGGTCACCAGCGTGTGTGCTGCCTGTTGTCAAGCGTCTGTTTCTTCTGCTTGGCCCAATTTCCTGATTGTCTGTGGCAGGAATTCATTTCTGCATCCACAGTGCCTGGCACACAGGCGCTCCATAAACGTTTGCCGAGCGGGCGGATCACTGCCAGCATCTCCAAAGACGGTCCATTATAGTCTCTTTTGATCGGGAGAGTCTGGAGGGCCCCCAGAGGTCAAGTGGTCCATCGCCTTCATTTTACCAGACGGTTCTTTCTCTGAGGGTGGTCATGAGTCCTTTACACCCTGGCACCAGCCCACTTGGGTTCGACGCAACACATGCCTAGTAAATGGGGAGACTGAGGTCCGGAGAAGGAAAGGTCATGTGACCAGGCAGTGGCTGAGCGGGCGCGACTGGGCTCCCTCGGCCGGGATCTTTCTGTCGTCCTCACTGGCAGGTCGGGCACTGTCCCCCTTCATCACTGGCACCTACCACAAGGTGTGTATGTTGCAGGCTCCCGGTACGTGCTTGTTAAATAGATGGCCAAGGAACACGTTAAATGATTTCTTTCAATGCATCGTTCAGCCGGCTTCTGCATATGGCAATAAACGCGTGTGGGCGCGCACATGCGCTCACACAGACACACGCCTGGCCATTCCTATCCAGGTTCAAAGGTCATAGTCGGTCAGTAAATCTTTTTTGTTTTCATTTTCTCAGCCACCCTCTAATCTTAAGCCCCACTAGGGGGCATATACCGCACAGAGAGGGTCTGCAGTCCTTAGGTACAAGGACTTGTTTCCAGCTTAAGTCCCACTCCATGACGCCTCCTCCCTGAAGCCCCGCACCCTCCCCCTGTAAAAATAAACAAGGCCTTCCTTCTCAGCCTCCTCCCTCTCCGGCTGGGCCTGGGCCACTGCCACCTTCCTCTCCCACCCCCAGGGCTCTGCCCCCGCCCCACCCCCAGGGGTTGAAGGCAACAACAGAGCTTGAGTGATGACCTCAATGTCTGTCATCCCTGTGAGCAGCCAAGGCTTCCTCCCTGCAGGGGGTGACAGATCCCCCAGGATCTAGCCTTTGGGTGGGGGTGGGGTGGGGTGGGGCAGAGCCTGGTTCAGCCTAGAATGATGCATCAGGAGTAGCCCTGGTAATCCCATCCCCCCCCACTCCCCGTCCACCTGCAATGGCATCCCTGGGGTGGGGCCACAGCTATCATTCCCGGTGCCCTGGTTGTCCTCAAGCCCAGACTCAGTCCTCCGCCCCCCAACACCTTCACGGGCTTTGGCATCACATCGCCCGGGCAGGCGTCCTGGCTTCACTACTAGCTGTGAGTGACCTTGAGCAAGCTCTGTGAACTTCACTTTCCTTATTGGGTGAATGATAACAACGGTTCCTGCCTCATCAATGAGACAATGCATATAAATAAAGCACCTGGCACACTGCCTAGCACATAATAAGTGTTTGAGACACATTAACGTTATTAATAATATTATTAGTATCATTATCATATTACCGTAAACCTTGGCCATTTTCCTTCTTTTCGGGCTCGCAAAGAAGCATTACTTCCCACTGTCGCAAGGCCTTGGGCTTCTTCCTAACAGTGAGGTCCTATAGAGGGTCCCTGGGAACCGCCGGGACCCTGCTCTCGTGCCTGGTGCCTGCCTCAGATCGGGAGCCACGCCCACCTAGTCTTGGGCCAGGGCCTCTTGGGCGCCCTGGCCCAGGACCACCCTGCCCGCATCCACACAACTGCACGTTTGGGATGGGCGAGGTACTCCCCGTGGTCACATCCGCACCCTAAGGTGACACAGGACAGCGGCGGCTGCTATGTCTGCTTCCCTTGCTCCCCCCCCCCCCGCCCCCCCCCCCCCACCTCGTTAGCTCTCTGGTCATGTTCCAGTCTCCAGGAGAGACTGGCAACAACCCTGAGTCTCAGCCACAGAAGCAGCAGACAGCAGCACCTTCCTGCTCCCAGCTGCTGCCCTCGGCCACCCTGCAGCTCAGAGCAGTCTTTTCCCTGTCACTCAGGCTCCAACCAGCAGAGAGATTAGCATACAGACAGAGGACAGAGAAGCATCAGGGCAATCACCTCCTGTCTTCTCTGGGAACAGAGATGCATTCGGAAAGTGGAACCAGTTGGAGGGAGGTGTCCAGGCCAGGACTCCCACTGGAGGCTGGGATGGAGTTCTAGGCCCCCAGAGACAACAGTGATGCTCCCTCGTATGGCCTGACTGGGTGCTGAGAGCTGGGTCTTACCAGGTGCCCCTGTGCTGTGCTCTTTTTCAAATATATGTATATTTTTTTCAAATATATGTATATTTTAATGTTCATGTGTATTTGAGAGAGAGAGACAGAGCATGAGCGGGGGAGGGGCAGAGAGAGAGGGAGACAGAGAATCCGAGGCAGCTCCAGGCTCCGAGCTGTCCGCACAGAGCCCGATGCGGGGCTCCAACCCACGGACTGGACCGTGAGATCATGACCTGAGTCAAAGTTGGCCGCTCAACCCACTCAGCCACTCAGGCACCCCTCCTCTGACTTTTTCAGAATTACCCATCGCCCCACTGCTGTGATCGCAGAGAGATGGACAGGAAGGGCCACGGAGTGAGGAAGGCGGCGAAGGACTAGCTTATTCGGAACCTACTGTGGTTGCGACCTTGCCTGTTCAGTAGGCGACAGGTCACAAACGCTGTCACCCCGGCTCAGATACATTGAACGCCGACTGTGTGTACTAAGCACGCTCTCCGCGTTATCTAATTTAACCCTTACAACAATAGCTTCCCTGTTACCTTCCTCGTATGAGAAACCCCAGGCGGGGCTGTTCAGGAACCCACCCAAGGCCACAGAGGCGGGAAGTGATGGGGGAAGGCGAGATTCAAATCTGGCTCTCTGACTCCAGACTCCCCGCTCTTAGATCCCGCATTGTTATTTCATGGTGGCCAGCGCCCTGGACCAGGGGTGCCTCAGCTCTGTCTCTCTGGTCGCCCTTAATCCCCTCCTTCCTATTATGGTCAGTCTACCGAGCCCCCTCCAAGTGCTTCCCTGACCCCATTCCCAAGCAGCAGCTCTTTCCAAGGAAACGGGGTGGGGAGAAGGACTCGGCCTTTTGGGGACATCTCAGGTCCACCCCTGCAGCGGGAGGGAGATAGTGGGCTGAGGAAGGAGCGCCTCAGGCCCGGGCAGCCTTCTGTAGAGACGCTCTCGGCTGAGGGTGGCAATTTCCTGCAGCAGGAACGCAAATGTGCTGGTTGTGCACAGCGCCCAGGGGTGGGAGAGGCCCCGGGAATAAGAGGCGAGCGTGGGCTGGGTGTGTGGGGAAGGTGTAAACACAATCTGCTCCCACCAGAGCCAGCCTGCTCCGTACGGGAGAGCACCCCCCCCCCACACCCAGCCCACACAGCGCCCCAGCTGCCAGGGTCCCCCGGCAGCCACCGAGGCCGGGCGAGAACACATTCCCCACCCCCAGCACCCCTTCCCCTGGCTTTCCCTCCCCTCTCCTGGGACAGAAGCCTGCAGGAGCCCCCATCCCCTGAGCAGGTTCCTAGAAGACTGCTGCGAAGGGGTGTCGCTTCGTGGATGTGTGTCTGGGCCGCGAGCCAGCCCCTGTCCAGCCAGGGTGACCTTGGCCTGACAATTCCTCAGACTAGTGGAAGGAGACAGGGCAATTTGGAAGTGGCAGGGAGCAGAGGCGAGGCTGCAGTGACAGGAACGTGGCGAGCGAGCGAGCAGAGCACAGGACGAGCTCAAAGGTAGGATGGGGAGCGCAGGCTGGGTCCCCGGAGCAGTGCCCCGCCCCCCGCCGCCCCCCCCCCCCCCCCCCCCCCCCCCCCCCCCCCGCCACCGTGGCCCTCAGCCTGACAGTCCTGTCATCGGGGGAGGTGAGGCCTCGCAGGAAAAAGACAGGCTGATGGGAGCTGAGACAGGTGGTCACGAACTCCTGGGCCCGTGTCAGGTGGGCGGTGGGGCTCTGTCTCCTTCCAGCACAGAGCTCCTTTCCCTGGTGTGACCCTTCCCCTGACTCCGCCCTGCCCTACTTCTAGAGGCTTCCACTGCCAGGTTCCCCGCCTTACCAGCGGCCCCTCCCCCCTGGTTTCAGCGTGGGTCCCCTCTGTCTGCATCATCTCCCCTCTCCTTCCCTCAGAGGTGGAGTCAGGGCCGCAGAGGGATGGCTGTCTAGAGAATTCCCCAGCTGCTGCCTCCAGAAGGCAGGGCCAGGGGCCTGGCCAGGCTGAGACTTCCCTGGTGGGAAATCCAGTGGGGGCTGGATGGGGGGGAGGGGGCACGTGTGGGCGGGCGCAGGGGTGGGGGGGGGTGGCTTTGGAAGATGAATGGTTTCCAGACAGTCGGGAGCAGTTGCCTGCGGGGTCTGCGCCTGGATCTCAGGGAGCAGAAGCGGAAATTTGCTTTTATCTCTGCTCTGGATCGGGCAGGACTGCGAAGAAGAGAGAAATGGGAAGAGCAGCTAGGGGCAAAGGAGGCCACCGGCACTGAGCAGTCAGCAGACAGACACAAACAAGGGTTACGCTCTCCCCCCTTCCCACTTGCCACTGGCCCTTTGGAACACGCGCACGCATGCACACACGCGCATAGAAACCCACACTCGGGGGACAAGCTGAGGGATGCCTGCTCGCAGCTGCAGGCAGACATGTCACAGATCCAACTGGCATTTCTTCCTGATAATCTCAGCTGAGCAGCGAGTGACAGGGGGTGAGCTCTAGGGACCGGGGAGAGGCAAGTGCCACAGGGAAGTGAGCGCCCCCGCGGCAAACTGAGATCACACGGCCTGGGACCACAAGCTTGGGGGGGCTGCCCGAGAACCCCTTCTCTCCCAGAGTGGCTGCCTGGGCCCTGGGGGGTAAGAGCGTGGGCTTAAAGCCTCCATCTGAGGCTGTGGGAGGGGGGGTGTCCCCCAGTTGGGTGTCTCCCCCACCTGGCTAGATGACCCTGGACAAATTCATTCACCTGTGTTTCCTCGTTGCCAAAATGTGGATAATAGCATGCCCGGTCTCCTCAGGTCATTGCAAGGATTAAATTTGTGAACGTGGGGCACCCGGGTGGCTCAGTGGTTAAGCGGCCGACTTCAGCTCGGGTCATGATCTCGCAGTTCATGGGTTCAAGCCCCGCGTCGGGCTCTGTGCTGACAGCCCGGAGCCTGGAGCCTGCTTTGGATTCTGTCTCTCCTTCTCTCTTTGCCCCTCCCCCACTCAGACTCTGTCTCTCTCCCCCTCTCAAAAATAAATAAACATTAAAAAAAAAATTTTTTTTTTTTTAATTTGTGAGTGAGAAACCCTTCCATAGTGAACATGAGCCATCAGCAACCCCTCGGTTCTGGGGCTCCTCATTCCCGACCTATGCCTCCCCGAGCCTGGGCTGCTGGGGTTGCCCCAGAGCTGATCCAGGAGACCCCACCAAGTCCCTCTCTGGACCTCAGAGGAAGGGAGCCCATCTCAGAGCAATAAACATCTCTGCGCCTCCTGCCTGCCCCAGCCAGGCCTTGCCTTGGGAGCCCCACGACCAGGGCCTGGGGTGAGGAGAGGACAGGCAGGTCCAGGGGCAGAAAGGGAGGGGCCTACATTCTCCGTTGCTGCTTTTTCCCATTCTCCTTCTTGCTGCTGCTGCTGCTTCCAAAGCACCCTTTGCGGGGAAGGGGGCAAACCAGGACTTGAACTGGAACAGAAGACCAGGCCAGATGAGCACTTCCTCCCATGCCAAGGCAAGAGCTTGTGTCAATGCAGAATGGATATTCCAGAACACCACCTCTCCCTTACAAGTCCTCTGGCACTACCCTCAGGCCCCCTGCATGACCACCACCTCATCCCCAAGCCTAGAAAATGCAGTCAGGATCACACGTCATTCCCTGAAAACTAACCCTTGCCCCGTGGCCTGGACCACAACGGGCTCAAGGTAGGAGTGGATGGGAGCCCACCCCCCTTATTCTCAACCTCCATCGATGACCACAGAGCTGAAGGTGGCCTGCTCTGCTCCCACACGGCCAGGCCTTGCAGAATCTTCCTTCCTTGTCCCCAGCCCAGCCTTCTACCCTCCAGGGCTCACAGCCCTGCCCTACCTGCCTCTGCCAGCTGACCGCAGTCCCCGGGGCCGAGCTCTGCCTGAAGAGATGAGGGCTTACTTCAGAGGCTCTTTCTCCCTAAACAGAAAAGCACAGTAGTCAGAAGATTGAAGGGCATGGCCTTCCCGTGTTTCTGGACTTCCTCTTCCTCCCAGCCCATGCCTAGCGGTTCACCCCACTACCGAGGGGGTAGGAGTGGCCAGGAAAGCAGCTGGAATTGGAGAGCAGAAATTTCAACCCATGTGCCGCCCAGGCCAGACCTTCAGAGCAGCCACTATAAGCAGGAGGGGTTAGATGTTGGGCCGATTTTTCCAATGAACTGAGTCCTGAGGAGTTAACAGGCAACTACTCCCTTCCGGCCAGACCAGACTGGGCCAGGCCGGGCCAGATGGTCCAGATTCGGCTCTGTTCTCCTGACAGGGGGTCCAGGCCCATTTGCTGCAAGGGACATAGACCTGCCTGAATTCAGGGACCTGTCAATCCCCATCAGCCCCAAATCAGATGGATGACCTTGAGCGAGCAATTTACACGCCAAGTCCCTCAGTTTCCTCCACATTAACGGAGAGATAGAAACACCTGTCTTGGGGCGCCTGGGTGGCTCAGCAGGTTAAGTATCCAACTCTTGATTTTGGCTCAGGTCATCTTCTCACGATTCGTGGCTCAGGTCCCGCTTCGGGCTCTGGGCTGACAGCGCGGACCTGACCTGCTTGGGATTCTCTCTCTCTCTCCCTCTCTTTCTGCCCCTCCCCGGCTTGTGTGTGCTCTCTCTCTCTCAAAATAAATTAATAAATTAAAGAAAGAAAGAAAGAAAGAAAGAAAGAAAGAAAGGACTTGTCTTGCCAACCCTCTGGGACTGTTGAAATTTCCAAGCGAGTTAATACATGAGAGACCTCTGGGGAAGAAAAAAAGCACCAATCAAGTGTCATGTAACAAGAGAACAGCCAGCATTTATTAAGCAGCCGTGCCAAGTGCTTTACGATTATCTTAATTTCAACCTCACAAACCCCTTCTCTTACTAATCCAAGTTTATACGCCAATAAAAAGATCACGTAACTTTCCCGGAGTCTCTCAGTCAGCATGAGTGGAGTCAGGACTTGAACTCTGTGCACCTGCAGACCCAAACTCAACAGGGAGGACCAGTCACGTGAGAGCCTCCTCTGTGTGAGGCCCGGTGTCCGTCATTCTGCAGCCGTCCTCCCGTTTCACCGGTACGAGTACTTGGGCACTATTGTGACCATCTCGGCTAGCCTAGATGTCAAGGAAGGGCATCACAGGAATTCCTGCTTCCGGCACATGCCCAGAGCTTTCCCAGTGGGCCTGCTGACATTCAGAGCCTGGGGGAGTCCCAGCACCAAGGAGGAATTAGGGGCCACGCATGGAGAGAGACTCGTGTTCTCATGGCTCGCCAGTCCCTGCGTGTCTAAGGGGTGCTGCGGGCAGGTCCCACACCCGGAAAGAGACACAGGGGCACGTCAGCAGGCAGGCATGCTGACCGGCACAGCCACCTGAGCCCTGTGGGGAGACTCCTTCCTGCCAAGGGCCCTGGAGCCCAAGGGCATCATGCTCTTTGTTTCACTAGGGGTGAGAGGCGGCTAGTCGACCTTTTGCAGGAAAGAATGTCACTTCACACAGGACTCCCACACTAGCCGGAGGTCCCCAGGCACAAAAGAACATGCAAAACAGTACGTTCTTAATAAAGATTTGTTGCTTTTTCAGTGTTGTTGGTTTGTTTTTTTGTTTTTTTATTTTTTGATGGGCGTAGGAGCCCCTGTCATCAAAGGACACTGGTCACCCAGGGAAGGAAAAACCCAGAAGTTCCCAAAACTTCACCCCTTGTAAAGGCCACATGGTTTCAGCCCAGGGAAGAGTTAACTTTCTGGCCACTGGAGACAGCGTCCTGCCCGCAGGGGCTGCCCAGCCAATGGCACTCAGTGCCGATGATGTCATGCTCTCCCTGCGCCTTCTATTGGGGACCGGACAGCGAATCCCGCTAGAGGTTCAGGCAGAGGAGTCGCTGAGGCTGAGCGGGGGCAGCAGGAGAGGGGGAAGGGAAAGCGAGCAAAGCAACGCAGGGCTGCCTCTGCCCCATCCCTGTCTCCAGTCCCCCTGCGCCTGCCGCTAGAAGGGACCCTGGGGACCAGCCCACACTCGGACAAACAGGCAGAGCAGCTGTGGTCCAGAGGAGAGGCTGGGGGCTCCCAAGGCCAACTGGAGAAAACAGACGTTGAGTCTGCCCACCAGGCACACGGGGAACAGGGTGGCTGGGGCGAGGGGCCAGCATACGGCGTGCCCGCACACACTCGTGGTCCTCCCCAGGCTCGGACAGGGGCAGAGAGAGCGGCAGCTTCTTTAGATGCACCCTCCCTCCTCCACCCCACGTTCTCTGCTGCCTTACCTGCCTGAGGACTGGAGGTCTGTGTCCACGTTGCTGCCCACGACCGCCCCATCGAGTCCGCTGGGCTCTCTGTGGGTGGGAGAAACAGGCGGGAAGGGCTGTGGGCAGTGCCCAGACCCAGACCCCCTCTCCCGCGGGACCCAGCCACGCTGGGCTGTGGCACTGGGGGCTTCGGCCAGAGTCTCTGAAGGGCCGCAAACTCCCCCCTGCTCTGACGGGAAGCCCCTCAGGGACTCCGGGCAAACCCCCCTCCCAGCCTCCCTGGAGGTCCAGGCAGCCTCTGTCTGACTTTGGCTGGGCTCTCGCCCCACCCAGTGGATTCTCCCCACCACCACCCGAGCCCATGGCCCAGTCGGTCTCTCACGGTTGGACCCGGTTGGCGAATCGGCGGCGCCAGAGCATGGCCAAGGTGCTGAGCAGGAAGAGGGTGGTACACATGGCTCAGCCGCCCCATCCCCTCCCAGACGGGGTCTGCAGAAGAAGGCCGAAACGGCCCAAGCGGCTCCCACAAGCACTGCTGGGTCTGTCCCGAGGTTCCTGCTGGTGATGGATTAGGAGGCTCAAGCTGATTAGTGGGGTCAGCAGACCCGACCTTGTGCAGACCGATTAACCTCGCTGGGCCCAGACTGTCCCCGACCGTGGCAGGGCAAATTCACCTGTCTGTTCGGGATGTGGATGGGATGTAGATGTGACTAGGGCCTGGGTCTGGCCCTCAAGCGGCTTCTCGTCTAGACACATGCACCGGCAGGTGAGGTAAATGACCACAATAGAGTGACTTGGGTGAATGAAGGCATCTGCAGGGGGTTGTAAGCGGCAGGGAAAGCTTCAAAGAGCAGCCGGGGGCATCTGAATTTGCAGGTGCTCAAGGAAGGTTGGGCCTCCAGAGGGAAGACTGCCAGCGCTGCAGACCTGAAAGCACAAAGCATATTCCAGCAACCGGAAGTTGACGGGCAGTGGAACCATGAGGTCACGCGGAGGCTTCGGGAGGGGAGGAAGGGAGGAGAATGTTAGATGATGAAGCCAGGAAGACAAGGGAGGCCAGAGAGTGAAGAAGGGCCGGCTACGTGACTCGGTTGTCCCCTCTGGACAATCCTCTCCAGATGTCACTGATGACATACCCTCTTCCGTAAAGACCAAGTTCAAGTGGGCACTCCTGAGATAGGGAGTCGCATCCGGTTAAAAATTATATACCATAGTTCTGTGCAAACACACTCCTGCCCCGTAAACACAGATAAAACTTGTAAAGGATGAGATAAAACCAAACAGAAAGATGATTTCTCCTCCTTCCTTTCCATGTCCCAGTGGAAACTCTTGGGCCGCCACTTGGATGGGAATGGCACTGCTCTGGGTGTCCAATCAGAGGGGTTCAGTGAGGTGGCCCAGGCAGCATGTGGAGCAGACATGCTCTGAACATCCCCCCTCCTCCATCCCTCACCAAGTCCTCCAGAAGAAGGCACTAGATCTTCCTTCCCTCAACTGAGATGGAGGCAGTGTCAGGGGGTCTCCTGCCCAGGATGCCAGGGAGGGACCTCCATCCTGAGCTCCAGGGAGGGCCCAAGCTGGGGCTGCACGTGGGCTCTCTACTTCCAAACGTGATTTTTTTTTTTTTTTTTTTTTTTTAGTTTTTAATGTTTATTTTTGAGAGAAAGAGAAACAGACAGACAGACAGTGAGAGAGCTGGGAAGGGGCAGAGAGAGAGAGGGAGACACAGAATCCAAAGCAGGCTCCAGGCTCTGAGCTGTCAGCACAGAGCCCGACATGGGGCTGGAACTCATGAACAGCGAGAGCCAAAGTCAGCCACCCAGGTGCCCCCAAGATTTTTTTTAACACATTTTTTAAATGCTTATTTATTTTTAAGAGACAGAGAGAGAGACAGAGTGCAAGTGAGGGAGGGGCAGAGAAACAGGGAGACACAGAATCTGAAGCAGGCTCCAGGCTCCGAGCTGTCAGCACAGAGCCCGACGCGGGGCTCGAACCCATGGACTGAGAGATCATGACCTGAGCTGAAGCCCGCCGCTCAACCGACTGAGCCACCCCGGTGCCCCATGATTTTTAAGATACATTACCCAAAGCCTGAGGGGATATATTACCCCATTACATTACCCCATTAAGATACATTACCCAAAGGGCGCCTGGGTGGCGCAGTCAGTTAAGCGTCCGACTTCAGCCAGGTGACGATCTCGCGGTCCGGGAGTTCGAGCCCCGCGTCAGGCTCTGGGCTGATGGCTCAGAGCCTGGAGCCTGTTTCCGATTCTGTGTCTCCCTCTCTCTCTGCCCCTCCCCCGTTCATGCTCTGTCTCTCTCTGTCCCAAAAATAAATAAACGTTGAAAAAAAAATTTTTTTAAAAAGATACATTACCCAAAGGCAAGGTCTTCTGATACTTGCACTGGGACACAAAGTCTTGAGAAGGGCAGAGACTCCAGGCGCTAGGGGAAGGAGGCATCAGGCTTGGTCTGGGAGTCAGAGGGGGGACCTGGCTGTTCCAGGTCCAACAGTTGCCTGTAGGGTGGGGACCCTTTGGCTATCTGAGGCCCAGCCCCCACCTCTGGTCCAGTGGCGCTCACACCTCTCTGAGCAGGGCCGGCAGGAGAAGAATTTGTCCCCTCCACTCCCAGAACCCCTTCCTAATCGGAGCCTCGGTAGCTGGGATGTCTCCAGCGGCCTGGGCCTCCCCAAGATTTCTTGACACCTTTCTCCCAGGACCTCTTTGCCCGGCCGGATGCCTCTTCTTCGGACTTTCCTCCACCAGGGCCGGAATTCTGAGCAGCGCGTGTGGTTTTTTGTTTTTTTGTTTTTTTTTTGTTTTGCCTGCCCGTGTCATTAATAAGCCACCCAGGGACTTTTTTCCGACGCCTTGGACGCCTCGTGCACGTACCGAGGGGGAGGGGGTGCTGGCCGGAAGGAAAGGGGGCCGCAGGCCTCTGGCGCTGAAGTTGGACAGCCGGCCCCCATCCCCGCGGCGGTGGATTCCAATAAGGGATTGGAGCAGGGAGGCGACCCCAGTCCTAAACCCTCCAGGCCCGGGGGTCCGCAGCTCCGGGGGTGGCGCCGACGCCCCCAGCGGCTGGCTCGGGGGAGGCCGGGAGTGAGCGTGGGCTCAGCTGGGATCCCGGCGCCGCCGGAGGGGCTGCGTCCGCCCCCTCGGGCGGGAGGGCTGGCGGCCACGCCGCAAATGCCTGGGAGTGTTTGACTTTGAGTCAGTTCCCCGCCGCGTGAAGGGTGCACACACGCACACGGCCCGACACCGCCCGCAGCGTGAGCGGGGACACCGTGCCCACCACCCCCCCCGCCCACCCCCGTCGACCCGCCCCCCGCACCAGCCTGGGGCGCACTCCTGTGCGGCCCGCGCAGCCCGGCGCCGCGTGACCGCCCCCTCCCCCCGAGGCCCCCCAGCGCTCCCACCACACCTACGCCCCAGCCCCGCCCGGCGGTCAAGGTCCGCGGTGGCCCGGCGGGCGCCAGCCGCGTCGCCCCCACCCCGCCCAGCCTTCACCTTGCCGGAATTGGCTCACCGACGCGGGGTTGGGGGTTTGGAGCGGCTTTATTTTTTTTAACATTTTTCCAGCAGACCACATCCCCGCCCCCCGCTCGCGGTCCCCCGCCCCCCGCACATATACCCTGCACACACACACACACACACACACACACACACACACACCCGGCGCGCACAGACAGACACGCTCCCTCCCTCCGGCGCGCTCTACCCCTCGCTCGCCAGCCCGCCCGCCGCGCACGCAGCCGGCCCCGGCTCCCCGCGCCCGGCGCCCCGCGCCCCGCCGCCGCCGAGCGAAGCCGGGCTGGGCTTGGAGCTGCTCATGGAGAAAGTGCCGGGCGAGATGGAGATTGAGCGCAGGGAGCGGAGCGAGGAGCTGTCCGAGGCGGAGAGGAAGGCGGTGCAGGCTACGTGGGCCCGGCTCTATGCCAACTGCGAGGACGTGGGGGTGGCCATCCTGGTGAGGTAGGTGTCACTCCGGCCCCGGCCGAGCCCGAGTCCGGGGGAGGGCGGGCGGCAGCGGCTCCAGGCAGGGGCGGGTTTGGCCCCGGGTCCGAGCTCCTGAGCTCCTTCGGCGCCACCTCTCCGGCTGAAATTGGGGCCGGGCCTGCCCGGGTGCAGGCAGTGTGGGGCTTCCCCGGGGTGGGCGAAGCCCTGGCTGAGCCCGTCCTGGCTCTGGGCGAGGGGCTAGGAACTAAGAGGCAGACACAGAAGGAGGACGCCTCTGTCCCCCTCCTCTCCCGGGGCCTCAGAACTCCTGGCCATGCCTTCCTCACCAGCGACCCCAGCCACCCAGCCCAGCTGTCACAGGCACACGTTTCACCCACCCTTCGTCGGGGGCTCCCCATTTTAGAGGCAGGAACACTGAGGCTCAGCCTAGAAGGCGGGCAAAGAGGAGCAGACCCCTCTCTCCAGCGCAGCCCCTTTCTGTGTTCAAAACCTCTTGGAAGGACGGAGCCAAGGGCCAGAGAATAGAGGTCAGAAGGAGTAGGTCACAGGGGGGTCCAGTTTTCCCAGCCGGCCCCTTGCTGCCCCTAGGGGCTGGGAGGGCAGGGAGCTCCCAGGTGAGGCACAGGTGAGTAGAGAAGCAAGCAGTCCCTAGGGTAGAGTCCCTGCTGAGCTTGGTGGAGGGAAAGGAAGAAGCTTCAGGAGTCAAGGCTCCACCCTGAAACCACCACTTGGGGAGGAAAGGCCATGTGTCTTGGGCTCAGAGGTTATCCAGGTACCACATGCCCCTGAAGTGACACTTATTTACACATCTCCAGGCCCCGTAGACACATACCGTTCCTCTGTAGTTAATGTCCCCAACCCCCACAAGCTAGTGACTGACTATAGCTGCAGATTGATGCTCTCTTCCCACACGCGCTGGTCCCCGGGGCGGGGGGGGGGGGGCAGACCCGCAACTCACCCTCAACCCCCTGTCAGCAGCAGAGGGAAGCTGCCGGATCTCCAGCAGAGTAGGGCAGTCTTACTATTTGGAGCTAGGGTGAACCCTTGCTTGTGAAAAGGAGACTTGAAATGCACGCCTGTCTCCCAGTCCTGGCCCGGCTTTGGCTCCTGGGCCTCCCCGACGCTCTCTCCCTTCTGCCTCCCCCAGGCCTGGGACCTGCCCAGCTCCATATTGATATGCCCTGATTCCAACTGGGAAACAGATTTTGGAGAAAAAAGAACAAGAAGCACTCTTGAGTGGCCTCTTCTTTGGGGGAGGGTTCTAGAGGAAGGGATATGGGGATGTGGGCAGCTCCGAGGCCCAGAAACACAGGGGGGATGGCGGGGAGACCAAGAGGGGGTTTCAGATCCCGAAGCCCTCAGACATTCGGAGGCGCCGACCTGCACGTGGGAGCACCCACACAAGCACACTGTGGGTCGTGGAGTCACAGATGTGCCAGACTGCATCCCGGGAGGGTGGCTCTTAGCCGTGTATGCTGGCACACGCCAGCCCACCAGGCCTCAGGATGCACCCGGTGAGCGCATGGGTCACCCGGAAGAAAGGAGGTGGAGTCCACGGGACCCTGGAGATTTTCTGTCCAGATACCTTGCCCTTTGCCAGGGAGGACGTGGAGGGGACGTGTCCAAGATCCAGCTCCTGGGGTACCGCCCAACTTCCCCAGGAATGGGGGGGGGGCCGGGTGGTGCAGAAGAGGGAACTGACCACTAAGGCCAGGGCTGTTTCTGGAGAGGCTGATGTCTTGGCAAGATTTCCTTTCTCTCTGTGCCCCTGCAGTTCCCCATTCCCGACTCTTAGGGAGGCTGGGTTTGGGCTGGGGGAGGGGGGCATTTACCAATGTACTCAGTGCTCGGTGAGAGGCCCACAATTAATCTGAGAAGGCCCGAGATAGCAGTTAGGTCTCGCCTGCTGGTCAGCCCAGGCCACACTTCACCTGACCCCACCTCTGTGCTGACTGGAGCCCAGCTCCTCCCTGCCAGCCTCCCTCCTCCAAGCCACACCAACCTTCCTCTCCTGGGTCTCTTCCTGCTCTCTGCCCCATGACCTGCCAGTTGGGGGAGGGCTGGGTTAAAGGGGCTATAAGGGATAAGCTTCTCAGGTGTCCCAAAGGCCCCTCCCCAGTTTGTCACGCCCCCCTCCCCAACTTTACTCACATCCACTGGGACGGGCCCCAGTGAGAGCCTGAGAAACTGGTCTGACCCATCACTCTCAGGTTCTCCCTCCCCACTGGGCTAAGGCCAGCCGCACCCCCACGTCCTCCCCCCTCCCCCTGCCCCAGGAGTGAGCAGCCACGAAGCAGTGGAGTGGCGGTGGCCGGTGGCCGTGGAGAAGCAGTCTTGGAGTCTGAGCCAGACCCCGCACCTGCAGTGCGACCGCCCAAGCTCTAGAAAGTCTCCCCTCCCAGCTCTAGAAAGGCTCCCCTCCCGGTTGTAACTCTGCCGCCTTCCCCCTCGCACTCAGACAAGCCTATTTCAGGCTCTACTGGAAACCCAGATGCCTCTGGGAGCTGAGAAACTCCCCAAGGCTGACTGGGAGGGTCGAGAGTACACGTGGAAGGGTGGAGGGGACGGGGAGAGAAGCCCGGATGAAGGAACAGAGCACACGACCCCTAGACTCCCCTGGTCCAGCGCAGCCGCTCCCTGGGACTGTCACTTCTCAGGGGCCACAACCTGGCCCTGGGTGTTGAGGCAGGAGACCCATTGGGTTCCAGGCCACCATCTCCCTGGCACAGCCACCTCCCCGAAGGCAGGGTGGGGAAGCCGTCGAGGCAGGGACCGTCTGGGTTCCTTCCTGGCCCTGCTACCCACTTTGCTGGGCAATCTTGGGCACGGATTCCTAAAACAGAATGTGGTGATAAAGGCAGTGGCAACCTCAGGAGCGTTTTGCAGGATTAATGAGACAATCTGTAAGTGTTCAGTGAGTATTCCCTGCTATTTCCTCCTCGGTGAAATGGATACAATGACTGCTTGGTCGAGGCAATTAAATGAAATAACAGGCTGGGGCGTTTTGCATATTGTTACACGCGCCGGGCGAACCGCGATCATTATTTTTATTGCGATGTGAGACGCCCGAAGTCTAAGATACTCATTTAAGTCCAGATTGGGCTGTTTACGTTTGTCCTTCATTACAGGGCCTCTCCAGAAAAATCCAGTGTATTTTCAGCCTCATTGCCTCATTTGGCCCCCACCAGAATATCTGTGAAGTACCGAGCCAGAGGATCTCCTCTCTCGCGTTTGCGGACAGGAGGTTGTGAAGTAGTTTGCCCAAGGTCACCCTGGGTCTCCACATGGACTGTGTCCCCGTCACTTCCCCCGCCAGCAGCCGCTTTGTCGCCGGGAGGGATGGCCTGGGCCAGATGCCTTACTTTCTGCATCTGTTCTGGGCTCTTCGGCCAAAGGGCTGATTTGGCAAATTATCGGCTTTCTCTGATCGCAAAGGGGGGAGATACCCCAGGGGTGTGAAACAACCTGACAAAACAGGCCCAAGACATTCCATCCCGTTGTGGGAAGTTCCGATGGAGCCTGTGTGTGACCTCCCACCACAGTCAGCTCTCCAGTATCATCCTGCAGGCCACAGGGCCCTGGGCCCTGAGGTGATGGGTCAGAGGGTGTGTGAGAGCCAGGCTCTGCCGTTGGGTTGTGGGACCCAATCCAACAGGCAGAAGGGAAAGAGTCCATAAAAGGTGTCAGGGAACCCCTAATGGCCTTGAGGGGAAAGTATTAGCCCCCGGGCACAGCCTGGGCACTCTGGGAAGGCAAGTCTGACCAGAGGAAAAGTAAGGAAGACATTCCACTGTGTGGACAGAAAGGCTGGCACGCTCGAGGAATGTTTTACCAGCAGTACGTGGGCTGGAGGAAGATGGCTTGAGTTGGGACAGTTTCATCCCAAATTAAAGGACCGGAATCCCGGATTAAGGACGTTGACTCTGGCTGGTAGACAACGGGGAGCCGGTGAATGTTTTTGAGCAGGAGAGTGACCTAATGAAAGTGATGTTTGACCTAATGAAGTGTATTAGACAATTTCAGATAAGCTGGGGAGGGGAGGAGAGAGCTAGAAAGACCTGGGGTCTGCCCCCGAGACGTGTGCAGGCTTTTCGGAGAGTTGTGAAGTGGTTACAGAACCACGCGAGGTGGGTAAGGTGAGTCAATAGCTTTAATTAAATCACCCAATCAATATGTTCTGCAGGCCGAGGAGGGAAGCAGGTAGTGAAGAGGGAACAGACGGAGCTGGCGGGAGGACTGGGTCTCATTGCTTCTCTCCGTTGACCGCGTGACCTGAGCTGAGTCACTTGGGCTGTACTTTGTTCACAGAGAGAGCCCTACCTTTATCGTGATGAAGGCTGGCATTTACTGTGCTGAGGGCTCCCCACGCGGTCTCTCCGCGCAGCCTCATAACAAGCTAGGAGCAACGATGCCCATCGCACGGATGAGGAAACTGAGACCCAGAAAAGTGAAGTCACCTGCCCCGGGTCGCACTGGCCCGAGATCCCAGAACTAGAGCTCCTAGTGTCCCTGCTGTGACTGGAGCAGGCGTCGAAGGGCGCGTAGGTTCTAGGAAGGAGGCCAGAGCAAGGAAGGCAGAGGCCTGAGAGACAGAGCCGATGGTCAGTGCAAGTCTGGCCGACAGAAATGGCCAGGACCTAGGTGGGGGGCTGCATGTAAGCCTGCCCGGCCAGACGGAGGGCCTGTGTCCGAGAGACAGCACCCGTGGTGGCGAAACAATGACTGGTCCTGCCTCTCCTACCCCGCACCCCCTGTATCCTGGCCACCTCGGGGCGGCGCCGGGCTGCCCCTCCTTCAGCGATCACCCACCTCCTGCCAGGTTCTTCGTGAACTTCCCGTCCGCCAAGCAGTACTTCAGCCAGTTCAAGCACATGACCGAGCCCCTGGAAATGGAGCGGAGCCCCCAGCTGCGGAAACACGCCTGCCGGGTCATGGGGGCCCTCAACACTGTCGTGGAGAACCTACATGACCCCGAGAAGGTATCCTCTGTGCTCGCCCTGGTGGGCAAAGCCCACGCCCTCAAGCATAAGGTGGAGCCCGTGTACTTCAAGGTACGTGGCTGGGTGGGTGCGGCCACTCTAACCACCCACCTTGCTTTGCTCTGGGAACGCTCGGGGAGGGGGCAGCAGAGGTGACCACTGGGCAGCCCAGCTTCTTCCCCTGGGGTGGCTGTGACAGCGAGGGGCAGCAGGATTGGAGGGCAGCCGGGGCTGGGTCTCGAAGGTGTCTGGTCCCCAAAGCTGCCAGGCTGCTGTGTCGGGAGTAATGTCCTCGGCCAGACGCTGGGTAGTAGGGGTGCTGCGGGCCCTGGGAAGCTTCGGGGAGCAAGACGCCCAGGCATCTACTTCCCGCTCCTCCCTCTGCCCCCAGATCCTCTCCGGGGTAATTCTGGAAGTGATCGCCGAGGAATTTGCCAATGACTTCCCACCAGAGACGCAGAGAGCCTGGGCCAAGCTGCGTGGCCTCATCTACAGCCATGTGACTGCTGCCTACAAGGAAGTGGGCTGGGTACAGCAGGTCCCCAACGCCACCACGTGAGGAGGGGTGAGGGTGGGCTGGGCAGCCTCCCTGCTGTGTCCTCCCCTGCCCCCTGACCTCCCATCTCTCCTGGGGCACTGGAGCTGACTGCTGGGGCGGGAACCCTTCCGAGAGGCTGGGTCTGGGGTCCGGCACACTTAAGCGCAGGCACGATGGGAAAGGCACGGGCCGGCTTGAGCCCAGGGCGCCTGCTCGAGGCTACTCAGAGCAGTGAGCCTCGGACAAGTCTTCCTCCAGGAGAGCCATCCCACTGCCTAGAACCAGAGAGCACCCAGAGGGCCCAACACCAATGCGGCCCAAGGCAGAGAGAGAGGGTCTAGCAGCAGCTAGAGGTTCCTAGCAGGAAGGCTGGCTCATCGAGCCCAGAGGCAGCCCAGGCCAGCCCCTGCAACTTCCTCCCTAGGTACCAACCACGTGGGGGCTGTTTTTCATCTAAGGCTGACCAGTGCTCCCCGCTGCCTCTGCCTCAACGGGGCTGGAGCCAGAGAATCACAAGGACGTGTGCACACACGTGCACGTGCCCAGGCCCACGAGGGTCCTGCGTGGGTATCACCACCACGCACACCATGGAGCGGGCGGGGGGGGGGGGGGGGTGTTTACTTCTAGGCTGGCCCTGGAGGCTGGGTTCCCAGTTCTGGGGATGGGCTCGAGGAGGGTGGCCAGCCTCAGTGACTCCAGCCGAGTCAGAGCACGAGGGGAGGGCTGGCCCCTAGACATGGTGGCTGGGAACACTCCGGCCTGCCTGGGCCCCCAAGGGGCAAGGCGGCTCTGGGAGCTCCACGGAGGGGCGGAGGAGGCAGAGCTCGAGTAGGGAAGAGGGAGAGGAGCGTGGGCGGGAATGGGAAGCAGGGGTCAGCCAGCAGCTCAGGACACGCGTTGTAGAGAAACATTCCCAGCAGTTTCCCATAGAAAAGGCGCGTCTCCTCCCCAGGCTCCAAGCTGGCCCACGGAACCTCCTAGACCTCCTGCTCGCAGGCCTCCGGGCCCAACTCTGGGGGAGGTCCCTGGAGGGCAACCTTGGGAGGCCAGGCCTCCTGACTTTCCTGCCGCTGACCACACTGGCCCCAGCGTGCTCCTGCTCCCTTCCCCCCACATCGGCACCACCCGGGGAGGGAGGGGAGCTCGGGGAGCTCGGGAACTTCTGGCTACAGCCAGGCAGCAACTCCAGATGTGCACAGCTGGGCCCTGGGGATCTGCCCCAGATCCCCAGGGTGGACGGGAAGCAGGCAAGAGACCTTTACCTGCCAGAGGGGGTGCTGGCAGAGCCTAGAGAGCTGCCGGAAGCAGACAGAGGGGCCAGGGAGGGTCAGTTGGGGGGAAGGGGGTTGCCCTCCCACGCCTCTCCCCAGCCTGGCTTCTTCGCTGCTGCCGGAGATGAGTTTGTTTACAGCCAGGAGACAAGACTTCCTGCTTCTAGAGAAAAGGGCTTTTTTTTACAGGGGCCTAGAGGGACCGGAGGGGGAGAAGGAGAGAGCGCTGGCCAGTGCACGCCCCAGTGAATCAGAAACACATGGACAGCGTTTCCCGACACGAAGCCCTGTCCCCTCCCCTCTCTTGCCCCAGCTGGACCCCTGGGACTTCCATCTCGCCAAACCCCAAACACGAAGAAACCAGCAGAATCTCAGCCTGCCCATTGCTGCTCCTCGCAGAGTGAGCCGCGAAGGGCCACGGGGGCCCCGCCCCCATCCAGACTTGGGCATCTCGAATTGAGGTCACTCCCCACCCCCACCCCCGCCAGACATGGAGGGGATTGTCCCCTCGTCCCTTGGCACACTCTCCCCGCCCCCACCCGGGTCTCCTGAGGGCGGGGGTGTGGGCCCCCAGAAGGCATGTCTCCCTGGGCCCGGGGCCTACACACCCAACCTGCTGCTAAGGTTCAAATGGGTTGAGACAGTGGGAGGCAGTTACACGGCAGGGTCTTGGCAGGGTTTCCGTCCAGTTTCTCTCATCAGGGAAGCGGTGGGGGGCCAGCACAGGGGCTTTACGGGCAGAGAATGCCTTTGTGCGGCAGGAAGGGTACCCAGCCGGGTCAACCGGAGTGAAGGCACGGGGGTCTCAGAATTCATAGAAAAAGCGCTGATGTTGGAAGGGTTCTTTGCAGTGTGTGAAACACGTTCACACAGTTGATGTTACTTCAGATGTGATTCGCACGGTGGAGAGAAAGATCTGGGGGCCGGGGGCGGGTGGGGGCGGGACCTGACTTGTCTGAGGCCACACAGCAGGTTCCTCGCAGAACTGGGGTCTAGTGGGCTGCCTCCAAGCTGCAGTGTGATGGGTCTCTTGGAAGATACTGTCCTGCCTTGCCATCCCCTGATCCCTCCCCGCTGCCCCCCTCCCGGCGTCCCCTGGTCCCACTGCATGCCCCTCCCCCCATAACCTCTCACTTCATCTGCTATCTCATCCACAGCCCTCCGGCCACGCTGCCCTCTTCGGGGCCATAGGACCCCCCCTCTCTCCTCCCCCCTCCCAGGCAGCACCCTGAGCCGAAGGCCGAGTTCTGAAGACCCTCCTTGGGTGCCAAGGAAGCTGGAGGAATCCCTGACTCGTCTTCCCAGAAAGAGGCAGCCTCTGCTGTGGCCACGGTCCCCACCGGAGCCGCCAGGAGGTGGCGCTGGCTGCCTGGATGCTGACCCCAGCTCAGTGGCCTGTGGGGACGGGGTACCCTTCCTCCTCGAAGAGTTGGGCCCACCCTTCTTAGCTTTTCTACTCTCTGTCAGAGACCCAGCTGAGCAGCTGGCAGGAGTCCGGGGCAGGTCCGAGTCTCTCCGGAAATAAACCAGCCCCGTTTCTGTCCGCCCGGCCAGCATGCAGGTCCCGTGTCACCTATGTAGAGCATCACGCACACACATCTACCATATATACAGATATATTCTATATACGATCTATATATATAAAAAAAAAAATATATATATATATATATACATACATATCTATACTGTGTATCTGCGGGGCCCAGGGGCCCAGAGGCACTTGGGAAGCTTGGGTTCTGCCCATCTGCGTGTGGGGCAGGGAGGGGTCCTTGTCATGCTTCTGGGCAGAGGACAGAGTGTTGTGGCAGAGATGGGGGGTCCCGTGTCGGAGAGAATCTAGGCCTGTGGGCACGGTTGGGGTGACCCGAGGGCCTGGGTGGGCAGGGTTGGGGTGACCCAGCTTTGCCAGCCAAGTTCAGCCCATTCTCTGACCAGCTCCCCACATTCCTGCTTTCCACTTCTAGGTTAAAAAGATTTGGCTTCCCCCCTGCCCCCCCCCCAAAAGGATGTGGCTCCCTGACTTGCTCCAGCCCATATGGGCAAGGGCCAGCAGAGGGGCCAGCGTGTGGGACAGGATGCCTGCCCTGGGGGAGGGGCCGTGGTAAAGAAGCCTCGAATGCCAGCCCCATCTGCCTTTGCTGCTTAGGATCCCAGCAGAAGCAGGGGCTCTATGCTACTGTCAGAGATGACAGGCCAGATGTCCCCATCCCGGGGCTCTGCGGGCCTCGGGCCTCGGGCCTTCCCTCCCCACCTCCCCCCACCCTGGCTGCTGACTGGCAGTTGGTCCTGCCCACCCATCTGGGTCAGAGATGCGGGGGGACCCCCCCCCCCATGTGTGTCCCTTGGTCGTGTACCATCCTCAAGGGTGTCTGGCTGCTGTGGCTGCTGTGCCTGTGTCCCCTCCCGTCCCTCCTCCTGCAGCCATGCGTCAACTGCCTGCCCTTTTGTAGTTTCTGATGTTTGTAACCAGTCCCAGCCGTGTCATTAAACAGACTCGCTCTTCCCGCGTCTGTGCTGCTCATTCTGTCTTTTCCTGCCAGCTGTCCCTGGCCTCTGCCTCCCCTCCTCAGTTCAGGGCTCAGGGCTTTTCTTGGGAGCCACCCAAGGGCCCGCTCTCCTGTACCTCAGCCAAGGCTGGCCGAGGCTCCTCTGAGTTGGGGCTCACCACGGGAGTGGACGCCCCGACCTGTTTCATCAGGAGCACAGAGCTGGAGACTGGAAGCTGGGCTTTGGGGCTTGTGTCGGGGGTGGTGGGGGAGCCAGCAAGGGTGTTTGTGCTTGTTTTAATTTTTTTGTAACGTTTGTCTATTTTTGAGAGACAGAGTGTGAGCGGGGGAGGGGCAGAGAGACAGGGAGACGGAATCCGAAGCAGGCTCCAGGCTCCGAGCTGTCAGCACGGAGCCTGACGCGGGGCTCAAACCCACGAGCCGCGGTGTCATGACCTGAGCCCAGGTCGGATGCTCAACTGACGGGGCCACCCAGGTGCCCCTGTGCTTGTTTTCAAACATCAAGGGGCTTTTAATCTTTGGTTCTGGAACTCTCCTCCCTAAGGAGGATAGGATGAGTGAGGGAGGAATAGGGAGAGACTTTCAGGAAGAAGGGCCCCTGCTGGTCTCACGGGCCAGTGAGAGAGCCAAGGATGGGGCCCCCACTTGTCAGACCCGAGCACCCAGCATCCCACACGGGGAGAGCAAAGTGTTCTCCAGTTCCCTGCGGAAGGCCAACCCTCTGGAGTTTGAGAAAGGAAGTCTGTTAGTACCAACCTGACACCCCTAGCCCTTTCCCTGCGCTCTCCACACCCACCCCTCCCCAAGCTTTGTATCCTGTATCCCACAGCCTCAGGCTGGCCTGCCCAGCCCCCACACACAATGGAAGCAACAGCCAGAGCATCAGCTCCCCAAGGAGGGGTGGGGAGGTCACCACCCCTGGGTGGGCTGCAGGAGAAGCAGGAAGCAGCCTCCGCCCCTTGGGAGGACTCCTGGCTGCCTGGGAAGATTCAGCTGACAGACAGGAAAAGTCTTATCTCCCAGACCATGAACTCCTTGAATGCAGGCTATGCCTTCAATCTCTTGGGCCTGGGACAGCAGAAGTGCTCAGTAGTAACCCAGAGACTAAATGAATTCCACTCATAGAAAGCAAGACCCGTACGCAGGGCCAAGAGTGAGCTGTGTGCCTGAGACGTAAGTGCGGGGTGGAGAGGACGTCAATGGGGCAAGGCCTTTCCAGGGAGGCTGTGTCCCCGGGATGGAGCGCTGGACTCCCGGGGCCAGCCTGTTTCCTAATGCTGTGTGACTTTGGGCAAGCCGTTTCGCCTTTCTGGGCTGCGTGGTCACCTCTAACTTAAGATAGGAGTGAGGGGAGCCTGGGTGGCCCCGTCGGTTGAGCGTCTGACTCTTGATTTCGGCTCAGGTCATGATCTCATGGTTCGTGAGTTCGAGACCCACGTTGGGCTCTGCGCTGACAGTGCAGAGCCGGCTTGGGATCCCCTCTCTCTCCCTCTCTGCCCTTCCCCTGCTCATGTTCTCTCTCTCTCTCAAAATGAACAAATAAAAAATAAAGTAAGTGAACAAGGTAGGTACCAGGAGGAAGAGGACAGAAGCCAGCCACGGCACTGGGGACGGTGACCTGACTGTCAGGCCATTGGAAGCAGCAAATGGAAGGAGGCGAGAGGGTGGACTGGCCAAGATGGGTCTTGAGAGAGGAGGGGCGGAGATGGAAAGAGGAAGGCAGTGAATGAAGGAGGAAACTCTCAGGAAGCAGGACAAAGGACAGCGAGGTGGCCTGAAGGACCCTGAGGAGCTCAGGCTGAGCCAGAGCCAGGGTTGGGGGCTGTAGGGCTGCGAGAGGAAAAGGGGCATCTGTGGGCGGGGCAGGGGAGAGCCTCCGGGAGGAAAGACACCCCTTCCTTCACTTCACTTAGTGAAGGGGCCTCCGAACCCAGCAAAACTGGAATCATTCTGGAATGTGGCCCTCGAGAAAGTTTATCTCGGCTCCCCACCACCTAGAGAGGGGGCGCAGGCAGTGAGCGACTCCCCCCAGACCTGGGCTAGAGATGCTGCTGGACAGGGGTGGGAAGCGGGGAGTGGGGTGGGGGAGGGACAAGTCCAACTTACCGCCAACTGGGCAGAGCCCAGGTGTCCCCACTGGGCTGTCCCCAGGGTAGGGGAGCAATGTCTGGGCTTTTGTGCTCTACACTCAGGGATAGCCTTGTCGCTGAAGAGCTAAGCAACCGGGCCAGCTCCCCCTGGCGCTCTCGGGCTGTGAGTGATGGGGTGCCAGGAACGGGGGTGCCCAGGCTCCGGCTCCTTCCCCGCCAAGCCGTCCTGGCCACGCGGCCCCACAGCGCCCCCTGCTGGCCGATGGGCGAGACCTTCACCAGAGGCCGAGCACTGTGGGCCGGCGACCTTCCCTTTCCTACTTCCCTTTCTCTGTGGGCCCGCCTTCCTCCCTCGCTTTAGCGGACATAATCTGAGGCAAAAAGGAAAAATGTGAGCCCTCCCACCTGTATATGAAAATATCCTCCCATAGTTTGAACCAAGCGGTAAAAGTTAAATGCTCTATTAAAAAAAAGCAGACTAGGGGCGCCTGGGAATGTGTGAACCCCGAAATAATTTCAGACCAGCGAAGACAATAGTCTTGGGGGTAGGAGGGAGCGCCGATAGACGGGCCTCATCTGTTCTCCTGCAACGGCCTCAGAGATAGTCCTCATGACCCTATTTTAAGGCCCAAGGACTGGGTTCAGTGAACAGCTTGCCCACAGTCACAGAGCAGGAACTCCAGACTGACCCCAAAGTCCGAGCCCCTCAACAGCTCAGCAGAGAGAAGCGCACGGAACAGAACAAGAAGCCGTCCCCCCTCGCCTGGAATCCTGGCCTGAACCCGTGGCCTGGCCTGCTCACCACTCTGCTGCTTTCATAGTCTGTCTCCCCCGAGCAGCTGGGCAACGCTTTCCCGAATCTTGTTGGCCCCAGCTCAGACCTACCAAAGGCCTCCAGGTCTTGGACAGCCCTCTGGGGTCTAGAAGGCCCTATAGAAGCACCAGCTAATAATGGGGGAGGTTATGGAAGTCGATAAAGGAGCTGGGGTCTGAGACTTTGGGGAGAGGCGAAAAGGCCCCACAGAGCTTCAGGGAGAGAAGTGACAGTGAGCGTTCACAGACCTGAGGTTCTCAGTTTCTCTTTCCCGAACTGAGATCTGGGCCGACGGTAGGAGTCCCCCTGTTCCCAGCTCGGGAGGAGTGGTGGGACCCAGACTCTGGTAAAGACTTCGGGAGCCTGAGGGACCGAAGCTTTTCAGAACAGCTTTCGTGTTTCTCAGGACAGAGTGTGGGTAGCGCCATTTCAGACGGGCGTCAGGAGATACGCACCGGTCCAGATTTGCCCGGCCTTACTGTGCGACCGTGGGCAAATCTCTCCTGTGCTAAGCCCCAGTGATGGCAGCCCCAGACGAAGGGCCAGGTGACCACTGCAGTCCACGGGCTCTTGAACTCTTCCCTTTTCTGCTGAGCCCAGAGTCTCCTCTGAGAGTTACTTCAGGGGGCCCCAGGGAACTCAAAGCCCTAGAGGTGACTACTAGCCCCCCTGAGAACAGAGAGGGTCTGGGCACCGGGCCACAGCGAGGGTTCCGGGAAGGCAAGGACCAGGCCCCAGGAGGAGGAATAATGCAGAACAAGGATTTCTTTTCTTTTTTTCTTCCTCCTTCTCCAACTATTTTTCTTTTTCAATTACATAAGTATACATTTATATATTCTCGTTGTAAAAGAGTCTAGAAATACCTATGAATTTTTGAAATTTTATTAAAAAATTTTTAAAATGTCTTTATTTCTTTCTGAGAGAGACAGAGAGACAGAGTGTGAGCGGGGGGGGGGGGGGGTTGCGAGAGAGAGGGAGACACAGAATCCGAAGCAGGCTCCAGTCTCTGAGCTGTCAGCATAGAGCCTGATGTGGGGCTCGAACCCATGAACCGTGAGATCATGACTTAAGCCGAAGTCGGAAGCTCATTGGACTGAGCCACCCAGGCGCCCCTAAATTTTATTTTAGAGAGAAAGCATGCCCTTGTGTGCATGAAAGTGGGGGAGAAGGAGAGGGGGAGAGAGAGAGAGAAAGAGAGAGAGAGAGAATCTTTTTTTTTTTTTTTTAATGTTTATTTATTTTTTTGAGACAGAGAGAGACAGAGCATGAATGGGGGAGGGGCAGAGAGAGAGGGAGACACAGAATCAGAAGCAGGCTCCAGGCTCTGAGCCATCAGCCCAGAGCCCGACGCGGGGCTCGAACTCATGGACCGCGAGATCGTGACCTGGCTGAAGTCGGACGCTTAACCGACTGCGCCACCCAGGCGCCCCGAGAGAATCTTAAGCAGATCCCATGCTCAGCACAGAGCCCAATTCAGGGCCCGATGGGGGGGTTCCATCCCACGACCATGGGATTATGACCCGAGCTGAAATCAAGTCTGTGAATTTAAAGTAAAATATAACAGTCTCTCTCCAGGGACTCTATAGAGTATAAGCTGCCCGAGAACAGCCCCCACTTGCCAGCTGCAAAGCCTTGAGCAGGCGACTTGCATTTATGGTGTCTCAGATACTCATCTGTATAATGGGCTGTTGGAGAATGGAATGAATTCACCCATACACAGAAAGCATTTGCACCGTGCCTGGTGCTCATGGGGCATCTTGAATAATTTATGTAAATGGGGCCACAAGGAACGATGGGGGACACATATATGGCATGTCTCCTCTGCTCACGTACACAGCACATCGTCCCATTGGTTCACTTACAAAACACAAGTTCAAAGACAAAAGTAGCGACAGACTACAGGGCATTAAATCTAGCACAGAGCCCTTCTGAGCACAGGGCCCTGTGCTGTTGTCCAGGTCACATGCCCATGAAGCTGGCCCTGCCTCTCTGGACAACAGCCATTGCCAATGAACTTGGAAATGGATCCTCCCTTAGCCAGGCGTTGAGCTGTCCACAGGCCCAGCTAACACTTCAATTATAGTCTCTCAAGGTACCCTGGATTCCTGGGCCACAGAAACTGTGAGAGAATAGTGTGTGTTGTTTTAAGCGGGTAACTTGTTAGTGCAGCCATAACAAAGGAATACCCCCGGCATTCTTCTGAAAAGTGAATCTTTCCTTCCTCCAAAGTAGGGCTATTCGGTTACTTTAAAACACAATTTCTGCTGAAAAGGCAGGAGAGATGCTTGAGATTTTCCCTTTATTGACCTTTTTTTAGAAAAAAAAAAAATTTTTTTAACGTTTATTTATTTTTGAGACAGAGAGAGACAGAGCATGAACGGGGGGAGGGTCAGAGAGAGAGAGAGAGAGACACAGAATCTGAAGCAGGCTCCAGGCTCTGAGCTGTCAGCACTGAGCCCGACGCGGGGCTTGAACTCACGGACCGTGAGATCATGACCTGAGCGGAAGTCAGACGCTCAACCGACTGAGCCACCCAGGCGCCCCTGACCTTTTTTTTTTTTTTTTTTTTTAATTTTTTTTTTTCAACGTTTATTTATTTTTGGGACAGAGAGAGACAGAGCATGAACGGGGGAGGGGCAGAGAGAGAGGGAGACACAGAATCGGAAACAGGCTCCAGGCTCTGAGCCATCAGCCCAGAGCCCGACGCGGGGCTCGAACTCACGGACCGCGAGATCGTGACCTGGCTGAAGTCGGACGCTCAACCGACTGCGCCACCCAGGCGCCCCTGTGACCTTTTTTTTTAAAGTAAGCTCTACATCCAACATGGGGCTCGAACTCATAACCCCATGGTCAAGAGTCACATGCTCTTCCCCGACTGAGCCAGCCAGATGCCCCCTGCCCCCCATCAGCTTTCAGAGTAAGGTATTGGTTTAATAAATGCCTCTCCAGGGGGTCCTAAGAGCTTCTCTGGATTTCTCCTGTTTACATTTCTCAAGAACACTGACTTTTTGTGATTCTAGTGTATTTCCATCACCTATACTCATTTTTCTTTTTGATGCTCAGATTGTGTCAGTTTGGCCAGTGGGAGTCCCTTCCAGCGGGTTAGTATGTCCTTTTGACATGATGCCATTAATCTCTGAAAGCTTCCTTGCTTTCTGCCACAAATAAGATGTCTCGAGCTCCCCATGCACTTTCCCTGCCCCAGACCCGGAGCCAGCCGTTTCTCCAGGGAGCCCTGGTTCCTTCAGTGGTGCCTTCCATTTAGGTACTGAGATCCGGATGCTACGGGTCTTTGTAGTTTTAATTGGCATTTCCCCCCAGTTACTAGTGGGCTTGGGCATCGGGTATATTCACTGGCTGTTTTTACATATTCTTCTTTGAATTATCTGTTCATATCTTTTATCCAATTTTCCTCTTATTTTGTTTTTTTAAGATTTTATTTTTTATAATTTTTTTTATGTTTATTTTTGAGAGAGAGAGAGATAGGGCATGAGCAGGGGAGGGGCAGAGAGAGGGGGAGACACAGAATCCCAAGCAGGCTCCAGGCTCTGAGCTGTCAGCACACAGCCTGATGCGGGGCTCGAACTCACAAACCGTGAGATCATGACCTGAGCCGAAGTCGGACACTTAACCCACTGAGCCACCCAGGCGCCCCTTAAGGTTTTATTTTTAACAGGTGCCTGGGTGGCTCAGTCGGTTGGGCATCCGACTCTTGATTTTGGCTCAGATCATGATCCCAGGGCCATGGGATCAAGCCCCGCCTCGCTCTCCCCAAATGGGAGCCTCCGTGGGATTCTCTCTCTCTCTCTCTCTCCCTCTGCCCTTTCCCCTCCCCCTTCCTGCTTGTGTGCGTGCTCTCTCTCTTTCTCTCATTCTCTCTGAAAAAAAAAATTTATTTTTAAGTAATCTCTACTCCTAACGTGGGGCTCAAACTCACAACCCCAAGGTCAAGAGTCACATGCTCCCCAGACAGCCAGCCAGGCTGGCCAGGTGCCTCTCTTATCTTGTAATTTTAAAATTGATTTGTGGGCCCTCTTTTTTAGCTTCTAGATATTGATCCTTTATCAGTTACATTCACCGGAAGTACTTTCTCCCATTTGCTTGGCTTTCAACCTTGTCGAGGGCATCTTTTATGGCACAAAAGTCTACAGCTTTTGTGTTATCAGATCTGTCGATCTTTTTGCTTATGGCTTCTAGGTGGAGTCTCTAGGGTAGTGTGTCTTCCTAGGGAGGCCTCAGCACCTCAAGGTTAGCTAAACTGCCTAATGTAACACATCAAACAGCTAGTGAGTGGTGAGTTGGGTAGACTGGAGTATTTGCCACCAAAGCCAGTGTCCCCCCCGCCCCCGCCCCCGCCCCGCCCCTACCACCCTCCCTGGGTGACTGCAGCCTCCAAGGTGAGGGAAGAAAGATACGGCAGTGATCTGGGGTCTGCAGGGTGAGCCCAGCCAGGATGTGGGAGGTAATGTGGATTCTGCAATAACATTCCAAGTCCATTCCCAAAGGCCAGTCAGAATGACCAAGCTTTGGCTGAGATTAGGATGCCCCAGAGGAGGGCTGATAAAGGGTTGAAGACTGCACGTGCAGGGAGCAGGCTGCTGGGAGGGAGGTAGAGATTTCAAGGTCACCGTGGGGGAGGAGACAGCACCAGGAAGAGGCAGAGCTGGAAAGCATCTCTGGGGCCCAGGAGTCTATCCACATCAGCCTCTGGACACTGGACGCCCCAGCGTTTCACGTGGGTGGCAGGCAGCTCTTAGGGTACCTGGGGTCTTGTAGGTCAGGAACACCCAGAGAGAGAGAGGGTCACTGGTGCCCCTTTCTGGGCAGGACGTTCTGAAAGGAGGGCAGGACGGAAGAGAGGAGTTATAGAGGCTTTGGCATCTTAGCCTGTGGCCTTAATGCCTGTAGAATTTAGGTGCGGCTGCCAGGTTTTCTGATGAGAAAGCAGGTAGAGGGAGCAAGGATGAATCATGGCTTCCCTGGGTTTCCTGGACCAGGTGGGGCTCCTTGGCGCAGCACCCCCGGTCACCACTAGGTGGCGACTCTGCACCATCAATACCAGCTGCCAGGGCCGACACCCCACCTGAGCTGACTCTTTCTTGACTTTGCCCCCTAGAGGGGGTGGGGGTGGGGTGGGAGTGGGGGTACATCCCCCAGCATAAATGGAGAGGACAACTGGGGTCCTGGGCTAGCCAAATTCTGGACAGAGGGGATGTTTTCTCATCCCTCTTCTCCACTCAGGTCCCCTGGCCCCCTTTCCCTATACCTTTGACCTGGACCATTGCAGTAGCCTCTTCACGAGCCTTGCTACCTTTGCCAAACCTGCGTGTCCTAAACACAGCCAGAACGACCCTTCTGACATATGGGTATGGTCCACGATGGCTGGAAAGAGCATGGGCCTTGGGGACAGTACCAGCTCTATACTCCACCAGCTGTGTGGCCTTGGGCACAGCCCTAAACCTCTCTGAACCTTCACAAGAAAATCAGCATCTCTTCATTCAATAGAACCTCATTATGTATTCTAGGTTTCCTTTAATCTCAGCTAACAAAGAGAGCCCCTAATATTTTACGCCCCTGGACAAATACAAGGACATCCTTCCAAGGTATGTTATCAGAACCTTTTTGGCTTTGCTAACTCATGACTTCAGGGTCACTTTGCCCTTTTCTTCTGAGGGTCACACTGTCTCACCTTCGTGATCTGAATGTCGTGAAGTGATGGGGTTTTGGAGAGATGGGGGTTCAGAGCCAAGGGCCAAGAAAGAAATTTTGAGATGTCTTCGGTGCAAAAAGGTGATTTCATTAAGGCACGGGGGTAGGACCCTTGGGCAGGATGAGCTGCCTTATAAGTGTGAGGGGTGACCATTTATATACTATGGAGTTGGGGGGAGATAAAGTCAATAAGGCACTGACAGTAGGGGGTTCCCGTAGATATGTTATACTTTGTATTTGCCTCAAGTATTTACCAGTGGGCTGCAGGTTAAAAGGAAATTGAATTTTACCTGCCATTTCCTCCTGGCCTTTGTTCCCCGCATCACTATGGAGGGGAGGGCGATGTGGGGGCTCCAGGAAACTGAGCCTATAGGTTTCTGGAGAGCAGGCTATCGATGAGATTGCCTTTTTCTGGTAATTGACTAAGACATTTGTAAACTAGTACAGACTCGTGTCCTGCAGGAGTGTGATCTCTATCAGGTAACCATTTTCTTTCCTTTCCTTTGTTCCTGGGCAGCCCGAGTGCCTGAGGAATATCACGCATATCCCACCTTGGGGGGGGGGGTATTGCTAGCTGGTGCATGGCCTTCAGCTCGCCTTATGGTCCCTCATCATCTACAAGGCTTGTCTTGCCTACCCTACGGGATTTCTGTCAAGATTAAAAATGTTATCATATCTACGAAAGTAATTTACAAAGAGTAAACTATTAGATGCCAATTTTCCAGTTTAAAAACTCCCCGCTGTTTGCAGAATGGAATAAAAACACCTATCCTGACCCATCAGAGCCTTCAGCGGACACTGCCTGCCTCCCCACACTCGTTGCCCATCATTCTTCCCGCGTGTCCTGGGATGCAGCCAAAACAGGGGCCAGAAATTCCCCTCCTATAACCGGGGTTTCCTCACTCCTGTGTCCTTTTTCTAGTTCTTTCCACCAGGAACTCCTTTCCTGATCCCTAGCTATCAAGACCCTCCCGATGCCTTGAGGCTCATTTTAGAAAAAGCTTAGACTGTATTTTCTGTAAGCGATGAAAAGTAATACACGCACATGGTATAAAATGAAAAGCCGGTCTCTGGCCCCCTCCCCTCCACTACCCTCCCACGCAAGGTCACTCCACAAATGCACCTACCAGCAAACACATGCATGTTCTCTTTAAACGTAGGTAAATGAAGTTATACCAGGGGCAGCTGGCTGGCTCAGTCCATAGAACACGTGACTCTTAATCTCAGGGTCTTGAGTTAGAGCCCCGCGATCATAATGGTGCCTCTCCTGGAGTTGTCACAATGATGTGAGAAAAAAGGCAAAAAGAAATGTAGATGAAATTAAATTTCCCTATAACCTGCAGCCCCTTGACAAATACTTGAGACAGGCAAAGGATAATTCTTCTCCAGGAACTCCCAATTGTCCTAATGTTAATACCTTGCTGCAGGGGGGGGGAAATCCCTTAGCCTGACAATAGCCAGGCCTCCAGGATCCTGTAAGTCTTCCCCAATCTTTGCCTCTCCCAACTCCAAAGTATCTAATCAATTGATCCCCACAACCCCAGTACAGCTTTTTGAACCCCAGGAGTCCTGTTCTCGTGCCTTAATAAAGTCACCTTTTTGCACCAAAAATGTCTCAATAATTCTTCCTTTTTTCAAAAAAAATTTTTAATGTCTTTTTTAACATTTATTTATTTTTGAGAGAGACAGAGTGTGACCAGGGGAAGGGCAGAGAGAGAGAGAGGAAGACACAGAATCTGAAACAGGCTCCAGGCTCCGAGCCGTCAGCACAGAGCCCGACGCGGGGCGCAAACTCACGAACGGTGGGATCATGACCTGAGCGGAAGTTGGACGCCCAACCGACTAAGCCACCCAGGCGGCCCCCGCCCCAAGAATTCTTTCTTGATGGTTTGCTCATGAACCCCACTTCAAACCACGTCAACAAGAGGGGAGATAACACAGTACAGCCCTTAGATCAGGGTGATAAGGGAGCTCTGAGGGCAGAGTACAGGCTAACAGCACCCACCCCCACCTAGGACATGTGTGATATTCCCTGGACTCCCCAGGCTACCCCAAAACAGGAAAGGACCAAACAAACCAAAAAACCCACAAACGGTTAAATTGATAAGAGTCTCCACCGGTTTGCCAGAAAAAGGCAATCCCATCAATAGCCTAAAGTCCAGGAACTCCTGACTGTCTTAACATTAATGCTTTGTTAGAGGTGAAAAACAACCTAAGCTTGACAGTAGCTAGGCCTCCATGTGAAAGTCTCTGGAAACTCCCTCTTGACTTTGTCTCCCCCGATTCCATAAAAACGGTCACCCCCTACACTTACGGTGCAGCCCTTCCTGCCCACGGGTCCTGTCCCTGTGCTTTAATAAAACCACCTTTTTGCACCAAAGAGGTCTTCAAGAGTTCTTTCTTGGCCATCAGCTTCGAACTCCACCATCACCCCAAAACTGCGTCAAAGGGAAAGGACCCCAAATGGCCAGCTGCCTTTACCCTTCCTGTTGGGTTTTTAAAAAAGGTTTTTGTTGTTGTTGTTGTCTTTTTGAGAGAGAGAGGGAGCACAAGCGGGGGAAGGAGAGAGGGGGGCATGCTCACAGCAGCAAGCTTGATGCAAGGCTCGAACTCATGAACTGCGAGATCATGACCTGAGTCTGGACACAGCGGACTGAGCCACCCAGGCGCCCCTAACCTTCCTGTTATAGTCCCTGTGTGTTTCCACATCCCTACTGAGCGCCAGCCCTTTGCACACAGGCCCTGATCTCTTTCCTCTTTGCGCTGCCTACAGCCCCCAGGGATGTGGTGGGTAAATGGTCCTTGCATCTGCTACTGGGGAGCGACCCTCCAGCTTTGGCCCACTCCCCACCCCCAAGTCCTGGGGGATGGGGAGGAGGAGGGATGCCTTCCTCTGCATAATCCCCAGCAGCCAGGAGCCCCTCCTCCTCTTTCCACTTCTTAACTTCCCACCCCCATCCACAGGAACTCTGTAAAGGGCCAGGGTCTTGGCTGTCCCCTGAGACCAACAGGACTGCTCGATTCTGGTCCCCACAGGTCCAGGCCCCTCCCCCTCCCCCCAAGTAGAGTCTCCCTTCAAACTGCGCTCGCCCTGGCAGGCCAGGCCTCCCCAAGGTGGAAGGGCGAGATAAGAGCCACCAGGGCTGAGAAAGGGGCACCAGGACCTTGGAGTTTTTCCTCGCTCCCCTCGCCACAGTTTTGTCTAGGCCGAAGTGTGGAGGCTAGGTCAACCAAGTCCTCCTTATGCCGAGGAGAAAGAAGGGTCCATCTGGGTAGCCAGACCCAGGCCAAGGGGCCGAGAGGGCAGAAGGACGGAGTGGCCCAGTGCGGGGGGGGGGGGGGGGGGGAAGGGCTTGTGGGCACACCACACCCAGCACCCACCCAGCCCGCACCCAACCCGCAGATGGAATTGGCTGAGTCCTGTCAATGCCTTCAGGAGGGGGTAGGTTCATGAGTTTTGGCCCTGGCCACAGGGTGATGCAGGTGGGACCCCCCTCCACCACCCCCCCAACTATGGGTGCCTGGGGGAAAGGGAGAGAGCAATGCCAGGTCCGCACCCCAGGGGAGCGGCAGAGCTGTGGAGAAGCCGGGCCCAGGGAGATCAGGAATCAAAGGCCAGCTTCTCTGGGCTGAGAGGGAGGAGAAATTGGCTCAAAATTGATGAGACATGGGGTCCCATTGTGATAATAGTAACAATAATAGCTAACACTAACAATAGCAGCTGCAATGCCAGGTGCCTTCAAAGGGGCTTCTAAGAGGCAGGGCCTATTATCACCCCCATTTACAGGGTAGGAAGCAGAGGCTCCCGGGAGGTTGTAGGTTATCCAAGGCCACACAGAGAGGAGGCGGCAGGGCAGGGATCCGAACTTAGGTTCTCTGGCTCTCAGCCTCCACCGCCTGTGTAATAACCACCTAGTTAACACTGCTATGCCACGCTTCACAGCATCCCCACTGCCAACCACGTGAGAAGGCCAGGCAGCCTTTACTACTTTGCAAATTAAGAACAGGCTCAGTGGGGCTAGGGCCTGGGTTGAGGCCACCCTGTCCCCGAGGCTGGCCTCACCGAATCTCCAGATCCTGAACGCTTTCCTCTTCTGCTGCAGGCACCCGTGTGAACCAAGGGTTTGCCCCATCAGGAAGGTCGTGTGTCGTCGGGCCAGAGACAAGGTGAGTTTTCACTGGGTCGGCCCTAAAGAAGATTCCCGGGACTCCTCCAGAGACACCCTCCCCCCTCCTCCCCCCCCCCCCCCCCCCCGCCCGCAGGCACCCAGCGCGTGCTTCGCTCAGCGGCAAACACTCCTACCCGCGGCTTCGTGTGGGGGTCGGACGGGGGCGGAGGAAATGGAGCAAGACTCGGCCTAGGAGCGCGCGTCCGCCCCGGGAGGATGCAGAGGAGGGCAGAGATCAGAGGCTTGCTGGAGGCGGGAGCTGCAGTAGGACGAGGAGTAATCGAGATGCTCCAAATGCGTTTTAGGGAAAGTGAGCGGCTAAAGGTTCGAGGGACAGGTCCACTTGGCCTTAGAATGAGAGGGATGGCAGGAGCGGGATGGGGGGGTGGTCGTCACTGGAGTGCCTATTCCTTGGGGGGGGAGGGGTGACGTGATGGCAGTTCAGACCTAGATCATGCGCTTTGTCCCGGGAGGAGAGGACGACGCCTGGAAGAGACCGGCTCCCGTAGAAAACAGGGCTCTCCCCAGGCGGGGACGCCCGCCCCCAAACCAGGGATCGGAGCGCAGAGCGAGGGGCGCGAGCCCCGCCCCCCGGCGCCCCGGGGCGGGCAGCCTACTCCCGCGCCGCCCGGAGCCCCGCCCCCAGGCCGCCAGGCCCCGCCCCAGGTCGCCGGGGCCGCCCGGTCCCGCCCCAGACCGCCAGGCCACGCCCCCTCCGCCCGCGCGCAGGTAGGGAAGAGGCGGAGCGCCGGGGCCCCGCCCCCAGGAGCCACCGCCCAGCCGCTGGCCGGCGCCGCTCGGAGCTGCGTCCCGGGGACGTGGGGCCGCAGGGAGGTGAGCGCGGGGTGAAGGGCGGAGCTCGGCACGCGGCGGCCGGGCCGCAGACGTCAGAGGGGTCCGCGGGGTCCGGCGCGGGCCCGGCCTGGGGCTGCTGTGCGGGGCCCGCGAGGGCGCCCGACCTGCGGAGCGCTCGGGCCCCACGTGGGCCGCGCCCGAGGCTAGAGGCCGGGGCTGGGCTCGGACGGGGCTGCTGAACCCGGGCTGCCGGTCCCTGGGGTTCGGCTGGGGCGAGACGCCTAAGAGGTCCCTTGGCCACGGGTCACCAGATGTAGGGGGCACGACGATTGAGCAGAAGTGTAAAGCCCCCGGGAGGAAGAGAGGGGACTGTCTGGGTACGGGACCGCGCAGTCTCGCCTTCGTTTCAGAAGCTCCTGGAACTCAGACCCTTCCCTCCCCTTTCTCTTCCTGGACGAGCAGCGGGCCGCCGCCTGGCCGCTTTCAGCCTCGCCAGGGTGGAAACAGGTGCGGGAGAGTGGACTCACAGCAAGTTTAGGTCGGAGCTCAGAAATTGGACCCAGCAGTCCCCTCTGTTGCTCCAAGGGCCTTGGGTTAGGTGCGCGTTAGAAAGGATTATGTCTGCTAGACATACTCTCCCATCCCAGGGCAGAGGGGAAGCTGAGGTCTCAGCCCCTGCCTGACTGAGTGAAAGGCTAAAGGGGGCCCAGGGGGAGACTTGCCAGATGACCCCACACGTGAACTGGCTTCTGGTTCGCAAATAATTTAGGACCCCGCGTTCGTGACATTTGCTGGTAAAAGGATGAGCCCAGCCTCTGTGTTCCTGCCACTTCGTAGGGAGGGCAGAGGGGCAAGCGGGGGACTGATTTTTGGTGCCAGGAGATATTTGATCATGTCTGGAGACATTTTGGTTGTCACAACTCAGGAGAAGGAGGGGAGTGTTACCACTGGCATCTGGTGGGTACAGGCCAGGGATGCTGCTAAAAACGTCTTACGGTGCACAGGGCAGCTTCCCACCACAGAGAATTAGCCAGCTCAAAATGTCACTGCTGCGCTGAGGTTGAAAGACCCTGGAGCCGCACCTGGCCCGTCAAGTTACTTCTGGACTGCCCCTGCTTGCCTCAGTTTCCCCAGGGGTTAGGAGAAGAACAGAGTAAACTTAAGTTGTGAGGGCAGTTATTCCCCCAGCAATAGGACTTCCTTTGGTGCCATCAGCCTGCCTCTTCCCTGCTCAAAGCGGGGGCCCTACAGGAAACAGGTCTGGGTGCTGTGGGGGAGGAGCTGAGTCCCAGGGGCTGGGCACAGGGCCCTCTCAAGGCTCAGTCCCGGAGTGCTTCACCCCTAAGGCAGCCTCCCATGCAGGGTGAGCCAGGACAGCCCTCCAGCTCAAATATCCCCCTGGTGGGGGGGGGGGGAGGGAATGGGGACAACTCTGTTCTCATAGATTTTCCCAAAGCTGGATTGCTGAGACAGGCATGGACGCCTAATGCCATGTGACCTGCTGGAATTTTCCCTTCTAACCTGACACCTAACTCTTCTGGTTATTTACACCAGGAAAATAACATCCAAGGACTGACAGGCTTCTAGTTCCTTGTGGCTCTCCAATCTGCTTCCCTCCGACAATAAAAAGGTCCTCTGTGGCTTGTGGGAACCCTGGGTTAGACAAGAGGCCCCAGGGCGGGCCCCCCAGCTGGCAGAGTGAGGCAGCCCCTGCTCCTGATGTTAGCCAAGGGGCAGGCCAGGGGAACCCCGGTAGGGACAAGTCCTTTGAATGGGGCTCAGAAATGTTGGCTCAGTTCTCAGGGGCTGGGGCGGGGGGGGGGGGGGGGCGGGGGAGGGCTGTCCTAGAAGGATGGGATGGAATGAAGACACTGTCCCTGCCCAAGAGCCCGGGCCACTCCACTGCCCTCCCTTCCCATTTCCTGACAGTGTCCATTGTCCACGTTCCGTTCACTTCTGGACCCTGGCCTCCTGGACCCCCCCCCCCAGAACTCTGGCAGGGCAAGAGGGCAGGTGGCAGTTTCTGGGGGGTTTTCTTGGTGGGTTTTGTTTTTTGTTATTGTCGGCTGTTTTGCTTTTAAACTTCAAAGGGCTGGAATGGCACTGCCGTCTTTTCGTTGATCGAAAACCCCGGAACAGGGGCCTCTGTCTTTAGTGTCTCTCGTGGCACAAAGCAGCATTCAAGACTTGTGCAAAGCTGCTCAGGAGTTAAGCAGTAGAGCCTGCCTGACATTGAACCTGGGCTGCGGTTCCCAGGCCCAGCCCCAAAACCCTGTGCCACCTGCTGGTAAAGGGCCAGCTGACTCCTATCTGGTTCGCTCATTTGTGAGCTGTAGGTCTCCGTGGTATCCCATACACGCACAGACCCACACTGCCCAGGAGGGCGCTTCTGTTCTTCTCAGAGGAGGAATTAACCGCGGCACAAATACCTTGTAGAGGCCACCGGGGTCTGAGCCTGGCTCCTCGTCGGTGGTGGTGTTTTTACCGGTGGCTGGAGCCCTTCAGAGGGTTCCCGTCAACCTACAACAGGCTGTGCCCGATGAGACGGCAGATAAGAGCAGGAAGACGCCGAGGGGGTGTGTCTGTGCATGCCCATACCTGCTCCTGTCCGGGTGACTTCAGCGAGCCACCTGCCACTTCTTTTTGGTTCAGGACGAGTGGGAGCAGCATCGGGGTGGCCCCAGCCTCCTGTCTGTCTCGCGGTGCGGCATCTGGGGAGATGTGCTCTCCCAGGGCCTCCCCCTGCCCCCCCCCCCCCCATCTCTGCACATCCCCTCCGGCCTGTACCACCCACTTTGGAGCAGTGTTACCCTGGCCACCCTCGGGAATTTCCGGAGTGAGCTCACCCGTTTGCTCCCGGGTTCCCATCCAGCTGAGCCAGGCTGGGGGGAGGACTGGCGGGGACGTCAGTGGCCACTGGGAGTGCAGGCCAAACTCACCCGTGGTGGCTGGGCTGGGAAGGCGACCGGGCGAAGCCAGCTCTGAGGATACAGGCCAGGGCACGTGGCCCCCACCTGTCCCGTCACTGGGGGGAAAACAAGGGCTTTTCCCACACAGCCCATAAAGTTACTGTTTCTTCCCTAATGGGAGTTGGAGGTGTGTAAATAAGAATTCATCACCTCGTCTTCAGGGAAGTAGGAGCACTGCGTCCACATTCCGTCACTGTGTGCGCTTACCCGGGGACCCAGACACGAGTCATTTGTCTGCTGTTCAGACGCTGCCAGAAGGCATGTTGTGGGGGCGGGGTGCTAGGAAAATGGTCGGAGCTAAGTGGGCAATGCCAATCAGGGATGCCGGCCAGGAGGGTGGGAGGGCGGTAGGAGGGGGCTTCCCAGCGTGGGGAGCCAAGAAGCAAGGCCCAGAAGCTGGCGGGCACAGTGGCCTACGAGATAGTGGTCGGTAGGATGAGGGTCACTTAGAGCCCGTGCCTCAGTTTCTTCAGCTATACAGTGGGGTAACAGTAGAGCCTCGGGACAAGTTGCCGGGAGGATTCCAGTGGTGTCGCACATGAAGTCTTGGAGGCCGGGAGCCTGAGGTAGGAGCTGCCACGATAGGGGCATCACGCCTGCTGTTAAGAGCGTGTCTGTGGCCCTTGGCACAGGCCCGTGGGGACGACAGGGGCCTTGCCTCGTGGGCTCTGGGGAGGACTCCATGAACATGCTGGGGAACAGTGCTAGAATTACTCTGTAGGGGGGCTGATCCGGGGTGGGGAACCTCAGCTCCGAGAGGCGGAGGGGAGAGGGAACGGGAGGGTGGGTTTCCAAGTGGGAGTGGAGTCTCAGACCAGGAACCGTTGGCTTCTCCCAGCCGGGGCTTTTCCCTGCCCCCCCCCCAGCTTTTGTGATGGGGGGGCGAGGGGGTCATGGCGGCAGTGACCCTCAGCTCTGCTCCCTCCGGCCAGGCTCTTGGGGCCAGGAACGGGGTAAGCCATTCAGAGCCTTGGTTGCCTCCTCTGCCTCCCACGTGCGGCCCCACAGCCTGTGCCAAGAGCATCCTCGGGTGGTCCCGCCCCTGCCGGACGGCAGGAAGCATCTTTTCCTCTCCGGATGGCCCTCCCCAGGTCAGGCCTCCAGGGTGGCCCCCAGAAGGCCTGAGACAGGAGGTGGGGGACCCGCTGTGGGATGGGGCCAGAGCAGGACTTGGCACTAAAATCTGGCCTGAGCCCTTGATGTCACTGGTGATGATGAGATAAGGGCAGTGTGAGAGAATGTTTGAGAAAACCCTGTGATAAGCTGAGAAGCCCTACCTAAGTGCCAGGTGATGTCATTTCTGCCTAGGGGCTGCTGGGAGGGACTCCTGAGTCTCAGAGGCCCACACCTACACTCGCCCCCAGCCCATGGACCACTCGGTCACCACCCCAGGCCCATTTTGTGGCCGCTTTGCCTCACCAGTGCCTGGGTGGCAAGAGACATCACTACCCCCTAACTCTGGGGCCTTGGACAGGTGACTTGACTTCTCTGAGCCTCAGTTTCCCCACCTGTCAAATAGAGATCTGTTACCACTGGGGCTCTTGGCTCAGATGTAGGGACCCAAGTGAGCCGTGGTCAACCAGGAATAAAAGAAGCTACCAATCACTGGCCAGCGATAGCGGCCTGGGTTCTGTGCATTCATAATCTCATGTCCTCTCTGTTGGATGGGGGAGGCATCCCCCCATTTCACAGCAGAGGAAACCGAGGCTCAGTTTCCTCTGGCAAATTGCTCAAAGTCTCCCAGCAAGTAGGTGGCCAGGCCAGGGTTTGAGTCCTGTCTCTGTCCTCCCCACGGCCCTCCTCATTCCTCAACAGGAGAATCCATGCTGCCCCAAAGTGACGCAGGGACTTCGGTGAGTAGGGTTTACAAATCCCCACATTCCCCTGTCTGAATGGCCCGGGTGAGCCCGGGTCCAAGGGCCCTGAAGGTCTAGCAGCCATTGGGGCTGGGACCAGCCCCTTGGAGGGAAGCAGCAAGCTCCAGGGCAGGGTTCTGGGAAGTCAGGTTTATTAGCTCCTTAATGACTGTTTACAAGCTGAAAACTGTTTGCCTGGCATGCTCCCTCCCAGCCGTGGGGCCGGCCTGGGCCTCCAGAAGTGAGGGGGACCCAGGACAGCCCAGGGCCTGACTTCCGGCTGAGTGGTCGTGGGCAAGGTGCTTACCTCTCCATAAACTATGGTAAGCCTTTGTCCCTCTGCTGAATGTCCACCCAAGTGAGCCCTGGCTAATGGTGACAAAGCCACCTAGATTTCAGACTCCCGGGAGGCTATGCATAAACAGACTAGGGTTAGAGATGTGAAGTGGCTTGCCTGCAGCACACAGCATTTAGGGTTGGGCCCCTGTCTCCCCCAGTTGGACAGTGTTTGTTTTTTTCTTTTGAGAGAGAGCATACGAGAGAGAAAGGGGAGAAGGGGTAGAGGGAGAGACAGAATCCCAAGTAGGCTCTGAGCTGGAGCTTGAACCTATGAATCGTGACATCACGACCTACGCCAAGGTCAAGAGTCACTTAACCGACGGAGCCTCCCAGGTGCCCCAGTTGGACCGTCTTTTCACCATCTGGAGCCAGGCCACAAGGAGGTGGGTGGAAAGTAGGTGGACCCCACCCTCGCAAACTCAAGACAGAGCCTGCTCTGTGTACTGAGTGTGGTCCTGTCTGGAAACAGTCTGGTCACCCCTCGGTGTCAGGGAGCTTCCAGCAGGGGTGAAGTAGGCCCGCCCTGCTCCCCAACCGATGTTGGACCCCATCCTTTCCCCCCAACCACTGAGCATGGGCTGGGCCTCAGCCAGTGAAAACCCAACTGCCAGGGGCACCCGGCTGGGTTGGTTCAAGGGTTGGCTCTTGATCTCGAGGTCGTGAGTTCCAGCCCCACGTTGGATGCAGAGATTATGAAATTATAATAATTATAAACTTGAAAACACAACAAAAACCAATTCCCTGCACGGCAGGATCCTAAGAGAGACAGATCCTCTTGCCTGTTTGGAGCAAAGCCCAGTCCGCACCAAAGCTCGGGTCAACATGGCGTCCAGCGGTGTGTGCTTCCTTTCTAGGAGCCTCTTCTGCCCCAGTATCTGGCCCAGAAAGAGTCAGGGCCTCTGGACCCCCGATGCCACTTCCTTTTCTTTTTTTTTTTTTAAGTTTATTTATTTTGGGGGCACCTGAGTGGCTCAGTCTGTTAAGCGTCCAACTTTGGCTCAGCTTCTCAGTTTGTGGGTTCGATCCCCACGTCGGGCTCTGTGCTGACAACTCAGAGCCTGGAGCCTGTTTTGAATTCTGTGTCTCCCTCTCTCTCAAAAATGAACATTACAAAAAAATTTTTTTAGATAGATAAAGTTTATGTTTGAGAGAGAGACAGAGCAAGGAGGACAGGGGCAGAGAGAGAGGGACAGAGGACCTGATGTGGGCTCCACGTGTGCCGACCTCAGCTTCAATACAGTGAGCCCGACGTGGGGCTCAAACTGCACGACCTGAGCTCAACCGACACTCAGCCAACTGAGCCACCCAGCTGCCTGGCCCCCCTGCCTCCTCCCTTCTTCACTGTGATGCTCAGGGAGTAACAGAACTGGGACAGAACGTGTCACCTTCCCAGAGGAGGCTGGGCCGTTGGGCAGAGCACCCCAGGACGGGCCCCTGTGCTCCCTTTCTTCTATTGTCCCCAAGCTGCACTTGGCCCCTAGGCTCTGGGAGCTGCTGCTTTCCTGGGGTGTGGAGGGGCACGTGCACCCCTGCTCAGCTGCTGTCCCCTCGTGTGCTTCTACGAGCAGCTTCTGGAGTCCAGAAAGTCCCAGAGGGCACCTTGGAGGGCAGGGCCCAGCACTGTGTCCAGCTGGGGACACGTGGCGGCATTGAGTGCCGCCTGCCTGCCCCTGCATGTTGCCAACGGCTGCTGCATCCAGCTCAGCCAGTTTCCTGGGCCCAGGGCCCCCGCAGAGGACGGGGCCTTCACATCTCCGCCCGCCCCGCTGGCGTGCGGTCCTGAGAAAGCTGATGCATACTACAAAGGGGCGTCGGGGTCTGCGGTGCTCTAAGAACTTGGCCTCCCCACCCCGGACTCCCACAGGCTCACAGCCTCAGCCTGGAGCCCGGGGCCCGCTTCCTGGGTCTGTGGTCGGCCCTGCTACCTAAGCCACTCTAACTGGGTCAAGGGGAATCCAGAACCTGGGGTCTGGTGGGGACAGTGGGGACAAGCCAACAGGTCCTCGAGCCCCTGACTGTGCCCCCTCCTCTTCATTCTTTACCTTCTGAACTGAGTGTGAGCAAAGCCCCTAAAGGTGTGGGGGTGAAGACATGGGGGCTCTCTGGGCCGGGGTCCTCTGTGGGTGCGGCCTCTCCCTGTGCAGGGCAGGGTGAGGCTGGGCTGAGCACAGGTGCCAGTGTAGTGGGGAAGTGGGTGCTGGCCGGAAGGGACGGAGAGGCCCGCGGACACTTCCTGCTGGCTTCTCCAACTCTGACCGGGGAGTGACTTGGAGTTCAGAGCCTCCAAGGGGGACGTGGTGGTCCCTTCCCTTTCCATCTCCCCGGGTCCTTTGCCTTCCTAAGTCCTGATCCCCGGCCCTCAGAGTCGCCTCTGCACTTTCCCGGCCTTTGCTCCCGGCCCCACTCAGCAGGGCAGGGAGGTGCGCGGGTGAGTCACTGGCCATCAGGAAGCCCGTAGGGAGACGGGTTAGACAAACGACCGCCTTTACATAAGTGCCTGGGCCCCGAGCTGGAGCAACTTCCCGAGGTCAGCAGAAGCCAGGGTTTGCCTGGGGGTTGCACAGTGGGTGAGGGCCAGCTTCCTCTTCGCAGCTTTCTAAAAACAACCTGGTTCCCAGAAGGGCTGTGGCGGAGGGACAGGCCGGTTTCAGTTTCTATGGCAGGGAAACAGGGGAGAGAGGCCGTCATCCTGTCATCCTGTGATTCATCAGGGGACTGACAGGTTCCCTGCAGCCCCGAGCCGCCTCCCTTCCCTCTGGACCTCCCGTGGCCCACTCACCCACCACGGCCAAGTGGCAGTTTCTTTATTTCCTCGGTTCAGGGGACCTGCGCCGCCCCCCCCCCCCCAGGAGGTCCCCTGAACTTCCTGATCCGATCTGGTGGCTGGTAGTGGTTTCCCTCTGTCCTCTACTGGAGGGCATGCTTGCCCCTTGCCCAAGTCCCTCCCTCCCTCCCTCCCCTTGGTCCCCAGTTCTGGCCACACGAAGGCTAAGCGCTGATGTCAGCTGCTGCGGCTCACTCCCTGCCCTGGGTCGTGAAGTCCTCAGAGGCTGGGGATTCCGGAGACCCCGTCCACCATGGGCAAGACCAGGGGAGCATTCGGAAACCTGCTAGGGTGCGTCGGTGACAGGCAGGTGGGGAGGGGATTGGGGGCCCCTCCAGCGCCCCGTCTGGATGTGTGCTGGTAGATCTCGGGCAGGGGACCTCTCCGGCCGAGGCCGGGCTGTGACTGTCGGGATAGGGCTTAGCTGGCAGTGCCCAGCCCCACCCTTTGTGAGGAAACCAGGTTTTCTGTGGGCATCACTGAGTGGTTTCTGAGTCTGCATTTCTGTCATGTGCGCCTGGCTGCCGGCAGCTGGGTCACACCACTGGTTGTGGGCGTGGTGCAGGGGTGACGGAGTGTCAGCCCCTGGGTCCCTCTGGGTCATTTGAACTGTGCACTTCACTTTTTCTTTGGATCTGCCCCACCCCACCCCACCCCACCCCACGACGGACGGACTCCACCCTCAGGCCCCTCTCCCTACCCAGGCCCCTCCGAAGTCTTCCGACTACTCTGGGCAGGGGCTGAAGGTCCTTCTGGGGGAGGGCCCCAGCGAGGCCAGGATCCGGCTTGGGCAGGGGGCATTGGCCTCGCTGGGTGGGACAGGCTCTCAGACTCTCCACGCTCCCCCCACCCCGACCTGGAGGCTGGCCGCGGCACCAACCCGGGGGGTCTTGGAGCAGCGGATGTGACTGTGGGCCAGGAGGAAGCCCGGTCCCAGGATGTCACAACTTCCTCTGCAGTGAGCAAGCATTTCTGGGGCGTGGGAGACATGTGTGGGGCGGGGTGCTCCCAAAACGCCAGCACTTTCTGTCTGGGTTCCTCCATGACCCCACCACACTACCGGCCCTACCCTCTGCCCCCTGCCGCTCTCGGGAAGGAACTGGGATTCTGGTGCTTCTGCACAAGTTTGGGGCCAGTCTCAGGAGCAGGCTCACCCCTCCATGGTGGAGAGGGGCTGTGGGAAAGTGGTGTTTTGTACTAAACGTGTGGGCCTCGTGGGCATCAATACTGGGCCATCACCTCGTCCAACTCCCTTGCTTAGCAGTGAAGGAGAGGGGGGAGGGTAAAGTTTCTTTACAGGCCAGGATGTGGCCTTGGCCACGAAGATGGTGAAAACGGTCTTGGGTACCATGCTGCGCCCGAGGAAGGCACGCGCGCAGCCCTGCCTCTGTTCTCCAGGGCCAGGCCGCATCTCCCTGTGACCCCCAGAAGTGCCCTGGGGCCAGTCCAGTCTCCCCAGTCCTACCGCCTAAGGTTGTGTCTGCCCTTATTTCTGTCAAGACAGTGGCACAGACGGTCTGCAACACAGCGGGTCCCAGGCTGGGGAGTCTGGGCTGTGCTGGGGAGGGGGGAATGGGGGACCCAGTGGGGGCTCATCCTGGGACAGCATCTGGTCACAGAGCCACAGCAGGGCAGTGGGCACTTTGTGGAGCTTTCCAGAGTGGGCTGGGTGCAGGATGGGGGGAGGTAGTTTTGGTCCAGGGTCCATGTGGACTGACAGTCTGCAGCCATGCATGCGCCCCCCCTCCCACCTGCCTCCCATCCCATCAGCCCTTAGCAGGGGCCTGATTATTCCAGACCTGCCTCTGCCCAGACCTGCCTCTGCCCAGGGCCCAGGCCTACGCACAGGCAGATCTCTGCAGAATGCCAGGAGAGGCAAGTGAGAAAGTGGTTGGTTCTGTCTGGTGACAGGGCAGACTTCCTGGAGGAGGTGACATTTCACCTGGCGTCGCCCAGGCAGACAAGGTGGAGCCTTGTGTGGCCAGGGCAGGTGCAGGGCCTCAGACAAGAAAGTGGGGGTTTGGGAATCTGCAGGGACACTGGTGTATCAGGTGGGGGTCGGGGCAGGTTCTGAAGGGCTCTGGGTATCTACTCCAGGCAAGTGTGACCAGCCCTGAGTTCCAGAAGGATCCTACATGCTTGATGAGCTCACCCAAGCTTGGACTCGGCAGCCCTATTCTCCCAGCCTTCTTCCACCGCCTGCCTCCCTCCGTCCTTGGTGCTAGTTTCCCAGGACAGTGCCTGCCTGGTGCCCTCTCACTGCACCCTGGTCCCAAAGGAAACTAAATTGGAGAACTTTCCGTGCAGGGGCCCCAGGTGAGGCTGTTGTCTGGGAGCTGTCCCCAGAGCAGACGCGAAGTGGGATCTGAGGAGCCAGCTGGCCCAACGCTAAGGCCCATCTGCCCGTGATCTCTGGGCGGCCTCATCGTCCATGGCCAGTCTGCCCTGAGGTGTGGGGTCGGGCCTCCCAGCACTTTGCGGAAGAAAGGATGCTTGAGTCTTTTGGTCAAACCCAAAGCAGAAACATCCCGGGCCCCCAGCTCTTCCTCAGGACCCCCTCTGGCACCCACTCCCCCCCCCCCAAAGTTCCTCCTATGGTTGGAAGCCTTTGTTGCCCCATGGAGTCAGAGGGAGGGCGCAGACCTGCTTCTAGCCTCTGGTGGGCCCCACGGCAGCCCCTTGGGCCCCTCTTGGTAACCCCGGGCCTCTGAGGAACAGAGTCTAAGTGCTTTTGAGTATAATTTCCCTCTGGGCTGGACTCCACTGTCACCCTGATAGGGGGCCGTCCAGCCCCCAGTGTGCTCTAGCTTTGGGCTGGGTGGGGCGTGGCTCCTGTTTCTTAAAGAGACCCAGCTGTTCCCTTCCTGGCTGTGTGAGCTTGGGCAAGTTACTTAACCCCTCTGAGCCTCCTCCCTTCCCAGCCACAAAAGGGGAGCGATGGCAGATGTCTGTTTCGAAAGGTGTCTTGAGGACAAAATGGGATAATGCGTGTGAAGGGCCAAGCCAGGCCTGGTTGCATGGGAATACTTGACCTGTCCTGCCTCTGGTAGCTGTCAGGGTTCTGCTCCCCGAGGGTCTGCTGCAGAGTGTGCCCTGTGCAGGAGCTCCTAGAGCGAAATATCACAGAGTTCTTTACCTTCAGATGCTTGATCGTATGTTGTGTGGATGTGACCTGGATAAATCATTTAAAGAATGAACACAACTTGTGGGGCGTCTGGGTGGCTCAGTCGGTTAAGCGTCTGACTCTTGATTTCAGCTCAGGTCGTGATCTCACGGTTCATGGGATCAAGTCCCACGTTGGGCTCTCTGCTGAGTGTGGCACCTGCTTGGTCTGTCTCCCTCTTTTTCTTTCTCTCTCTCTCTCAATAAACATTTTAAAAAATGTTCTAAAAAAAAAAAAGAACGAATACGACTTCTGAATCATTTGAACACTGTCTGAAATACCTGCCTTACTCTAATCGAGAGGAAATGTTGAAGGGAGCCTGGGTGGTTCAGTCAGTTGAGCGTCCGACTCCGGCTCGGGTCGTGATCTCGCGGTTTGTGAGTTCGAGCCCCGCGTCGGCTCCGTGCTGACAGCTCAGGGCCTGGAGCCTGCTTCGGATTTTGCGTCTCCCTCTCTCTCTCTCTGTCCCTCTCCCACTTACGCTCTGTCTCTCTCAAAAATAAACAAACATTAAAAAAAATTTTTTTTTTAATTGTTTATTCGCTTTTGAGAGATAGAGACAGAGTGTGAGCGGGGGAGGGGCATAGAGAAAGGGGGAACACAGAATCCAAAACAGGCTCCAGCCTCTGAGCTGTCAGCACGGAGCCCGACGTGGGGCTCGAATCCACAAACCGTGAGATCATGACCTGTGCCGAAGTCGGACGCTCAACTGACTGAGCCACCCAGGCGCTCCCCCCAAAAACAATTTTTTTTGAAGAAAGGAAATGTTGATCAGAAGACAGCCAGCACTTTGTCTTTAAGTTAAACGTGTGTAGTGAAGTTATGTTGAAACAGGAAAAATAAAGTAGAGGCCACCCTGATTTGGGGTGCCTAGCCCAGAGCGGGGGCAGGGCTTGCAGGTGGCTTTTTAGGCAAACCCTCTGAGGCTGGACCCCCCTGGCTGCCCGGACGTCTGAGCACCCAGCTCACCGCCAAGAGGGGTTCTTACTCCAGGTGGCGAGAACATATCCTTTAACCCCTCACCCACGAGGCCGGTGGGATTACCCCATTTTACAGATGCAGAGACTGAGGTCAGGAAGATTAAAAGGTCCTTGGTCCCAACGCGCCTGCTTGAGTCTGCCCTTCCTTCCTTAGAGACTGACTGCGCGCGCCTAAGGAGCTGCCCTGCTCGGCCTGGAACCGGCTGCCTTTGCGTCTGTCCACCTGCCCACACAGCTGAAACTTGACCCCAGAGCTTCTGCAGAGAGTGAGGGAAGGACTAGAACATACTAGATCATGCTCTAAAGACCCCTGCGACAAGACCCAGGAAGCTGTGAGCTCAGCCCAGATCCGAAGGTAGGAACCCGGTTAGCAGGGGGTGGGGGGAGGGGCAGGGCTGGACCCGAGGCACCAACCGCTTTGCTCATTTGTTTGCTTTTCAACATGTACGAACTGATGCTGTCTGCGGCCGGGACTCCTCTGGAGGTGGGGGCGCAGCAGTGAACAAGGCAGAGAGAGAGGGAGGCAACCCGGGTGGAGTGACGGAGAGACTTGAAGGGAGGGGAGGGCCAGGGGGCTGCTTCAGGCAGTCAAGGGGGGCTCCTCGGAGGAGGCAGCGCTCCGGCTGGAACCAGAGTGAGAGGAAGGAGCTACCTGTCCCACCGTGTGATGATCTGACGTGGGGATGGAGGGACCAGCGCAGGCAGAGGCCTGACGTTTGGGGAGCACCTGCCTGAGACTTTTTTTAACAGCTTCATTGAGCTATAATTCACATTTAATTCAGCACAGAGCCATGAGAGCCATGAGATCACGACCTCAGTGGAAATCAAGTCGACCACTTAACCAACTGCGCCACCCAGGCGTCCCTTGTGTCTGGCTTCTTTCGGTTCGCATAAACATCCTTAAAGTTCATCCCTGCTGGACCATGTCAGCGCTGCCCTGCTGTTTGTGACTAATCATTCCATTATGTGTATGTGGGACCTTCTGTTGGTCCGTTTGTCTGTTGATGGGCATTGGGGTCATTTGCACCCTTGGGCCCTGCTGAACATGCTGCCGTGAACATTCCTGCCCACGTTTCTGTGTGCGCACACAGCCTGGGCGTGTGTCGTGCATTCTGTCATCTGATGCCCAGGGCGCCTCTCTTGGTTGGGGGGGGAGGTTTTTCCCCCATTATAAGGTGAGGGCTTGGGTGACCTGTGGTCAAGTGCAGGCCTCTGTGCAGGTCAAGCCCAGACCCACCCACCTGCAGCGTGCTTTTGACCGTGACCCCTCGGCGCCCCTAGCCGAGCTTAGCAGGTGCAAGACAGTCGGGAGCCTAGAGTGGCCGGGTCAGGGGCAAGGAGGAGACAAAGCCACTCAGGGCTCAAAGGCTCCCGTGAGAAGCTTGGACTCCGTTTTAAGGGAGAATGGGAAATCGCGGGACACTGTTGAGCAGAGAGTGATGTGGTGTGATTGGCGCTTTTAAAAGGTGACTTTTGTTGTTACGTAGAGGACGGTCATGAGGGTGGGGGCTCGAGGGGCGGTGGGTGGACTGTTCGGGAGGCTGCCTGTGGTCCTTCGGGTGAGAGAAGACGGTAGCTTTGGTGAGGCCAGGTAGAGATGGAGGGGACGGACAGACTCGGGACAAACGTGGCTGCTGTCACCCTCTGTCACACGTCGGCCCCACACGCCCTTACCCGGAGGGCTCCCGTGTGACTCCCCGCGTCCGTGCACAGCCCGGGGTCAGCCCCGCTGTATCAGCAGGTGGATGTGGCGCCCCTGGCCCTACAGGAGGGGAGGAGAAACCAAACCCGCTCCAGCAGCTTCGGGAAGTGGGGAGAGAAAGTAGCTGCAGATTTTAGCCAGAAGAAGGGCAGAGTGAGGGATGAAAGGAAGAGAGTAGAACAGGCAGAGGGCCTTGATTCTGGTGGAGTCAAAGGGGAAGTGGGGGCTGGTGACCCGGAGTGAGAGTACAAAAGCCCCGGATCGGGGCGCGGCGGAGTCAGTAAATTGCCACCTCCTTCTGGCAAGGCCGTTTCCCAAGATCCATTGAGATTCAAGATGAACTTCCTCTTCAACCCAGCAACTCCACTTCTAGAAGTTTGTCTTGGGTTAGTACTGGGACAAGGACCCGGTCTGGGTCTGGGCAGGGGTGTCGGTGAGCACCAGGCACAAATCCAAAATGCCGAAAACACCCTCAGCTGCCATCAGTCTGGAACTGGTTTAATCTTGGTGTGTTCCACTCAATGAAATCTAGGGGCGCTGGTGTGGCTCAGTGGGTTAAGTGTGACCGGCTCTCGATTTCGGCTCGGTCGTGATCTCACGGTTCGTGAGTTCAAGCCCCATGTCGGGCTGTGCGCTGATCCTGCTCGGGGATTCTCTATCTCCCTGTCTCTGTGCCCCCCCCACCCCCCCCACCCCCCCCACTGTCTTTCAAATAGATAAACATTTTTTAAGAAAAGAAAAATAGGGGACACCTGGGTGGCTCAGTCGGTTAGGCGTCCAACTTCAGCTCAGGTCATGATCTCGCGGTTTGTGAGTTCGAGCCCCGCCCCACGTCAGGCTCTGTGGGGACAGCTCAGAGCCTGGGAGCCCGCTTCAGATTCTGTGTCTCCCTCTCTCTCTGCCCCTCCCCTACTCACACTGTCTCTGTCTGTCTCTCAAGAATAAATACACATTAAAAAAAAGAAAAATAGGGTAGCTCTGTGTGCATTGATGGGACAAGATGCACACACTCTGGAAGAAAAGTTGTGGCAGGAGCGTGTGTAGAACCCCAGTATGTGTGTCCTTTTCCAGTTGCAAAGAGGCTGTTTGGTGGCAGATGGGGTGACAGGCAGGCCATGAGCTCACTTTCTGCTTTATAGGTCTTCTGGGTCTGAGCACATGTCACTTTTATGGTTGGGATATAGCGTTTTTCCTCCATGAAAAGAGAGAAGTACCAGACAGGTGGCAATTTCAGTTACCTTTGAAAAAGGAACCAGGCAGCCCAGGGGACAGGAACCAGCGTGGTGGCTTTCTCTCTATTTGCAATCAGGCTGAGCAGCCACTTCCTTGCTAGAAACCCAGAAAGCACCTGCTCCCCGCACAGCTGTGGACCTCTTCTTTGTGGCCAGCGCATCGGGTGGCCCCGGAGCCTTCTCCTGGTCCTCCCCCAGGCCCTGCCCCGAGATCAAAGGCAGGGCTCTGGGTCCCAAGAAGCTGCCCTCTGGCCCCTGGCCTACTTTGACCAGGCTGACAAGGCGGCCAAGGTCACCTGGCAGCTCAGTCTTTTGCCCTCAGGCTCCTTTCTGGGTGTGGTCCTGCAGTGGGAGGAGGTGGAAAGGTGGGGATTTCTCTGGCCCCTGCCGGCCTGGAATGCAAACGAAGGACGAAGGACAGAAATAGACCTTCTTGCAATAATACCCCACCCAGGTCAGATTCGGTCTCTTGTTGAGAGGTTTAGACCCCAGAGTTAGTTAGGCCTGACCTGGGCCACCTGCCCTGGCACCAAGGTCCCCCGGTCCCCTCCTGTCTTGCCACCTCTCGACACACTCGTGCCCCCCTCCCTGTTTCCATTCCAGCCGCGCTGCCCCCCTGCCCGCCATGGCCTCCGCTGACAAGAATGGCGAGAGCGTCTCCTCCGTGTCCAGCAGCCGCCTGCAGAGCCGGAAGCCGCCCAATCTGTCCATCACCATCCCTCCACCCGAGACCGCGGCCCCTGGCGAGCAGGCCAGCATGCTGCCCCAGGTAAAGGGACAGGTGAGGGGGCAGCCTGGAGGCTCACCGCCCTGCCCCAGACAACAGCCGTGCCCACACAGCACTGTTCGGGTGGAGGAGGCCCCTTCTGCCTGAGCCCCAGCTGCCTGTGTAGCCCCTGACTTAGGCCTGTGCCCCCTCCTGCCTTTCCAGATGTCACAGTGAGCGGGCCCCGAGCGCAGGTGCCGGGTCTCCCGTGATCGCTGTGGGTCTCCCGGTGGGATGTGCGGTCCTGAGAAAGCCTCCCGGTTCCACCCAGGACTGGCTGTTTCCCTTTCTGCCTAGGCCCTGCCACACCACCCCACCCAGGGGCGAGGGCTGTCCCACTTGGGGGAAGGGGCCCCCCGCGCTGGGCATCAGCAGCCTGACCCCGCGGCGCCTGGCTCCCGTGGAGAATGGAAATGAGCAACGTTTCCAACAGCCTGGACCAGCGCTCCATAAAGGGCTCATTGAGAACAGGCTTGAAACAGTGTCCTGGGGCATAAAGGGGTGCTGTGTTGGTGCCACCCACTCACCCCGGGGGGCTCTTCCTCCTACAGGGAACCAGGAGCTAGGAAATCACGCTGGGGGTCACTGAAGAGTTAGAAGATGGTGACTTTACATTTGGAAGGAAAGCAGCTCAGGGCGTGTAAATTGGGGGTGAGGCTTGTTCTCCGTGCTCTCACGTAGGGAGCCAAAAAAGAGCCAGCCCGGGCTCTGGGCTCCACCAAGTCCCAGCCTGTCTTCCCACAGAGGCCCAGGAACCCAGCCTACGTGAAGAGTGTCAGCCTCCAGGAGCCACGGGGACGATGGCAGGAGGGCAGCTCAGAGAAGCGCCCAGGCTTCCGCCGCCAGGCCTCCCTGTCCCAGAGCATTCGAAAGTGAGCACCCTTCCCGCCCCCCCCCCGTCCCCGGCAGCCCTACGGACCTTCTCCGGGCCTGGCCCCTGGGTCCCCTTCCTAGAAGGAGCGGGAAGGCCTTAATGAGCGGCCCTCCCTGCAGGGCTGGAACGTGGGAATCCGTTAACACCGTGTTCCGGGGGGGAAACTGAGGTCCAAGGGCGATGTGTGCCTTGTAGAAAGTCACAGGGTGGAGCCTGCGGGGTGGGTCAAGGAGCGGGGCTGGGGGGGGAGGCACCGGCCCACAGAGTGACTCCCGGAGGCCTGCCCACCCCTTTTAGCTGGTCATTGGGTACCAACCCAGGGGCAAAAGCGGGGAGCCGATCTGTCCCCCTCCACTGCACACACACGTGCCTTGTCGCCTGTCATCCCCTGCCCACACACGCTGTCACCTCCCACATCCCCTCCCCTGGACACACGTGCACGGCACCCTGCCCCCCGGCGTCCCCCCTGCACGTGCCCTGGCCCGCTTTGGTCTTCGTCCCTGCGGCGTGCCCACCCCCGCGGCGCTCTCGGCTCCCGCAGGGGCACAGCCCAGTGGTTCGGGGTCAGCGGCGACTGGGAGGCGAAGCGGCAGCATTGGCAACGCAGGAGCCTGCACCACTGCAGCGTGCGCTACGGCCGCCTCAAGGCCTCGTGCCAGCGGGACCTGGAGCTCCCCAGCCAGGAGGTGCCGTCCTTCCAGGGCACCGAGTCTCCAAAACCCTGCAAGATGCCCAAGGTGGGTTTGGGGCGGAGGGAGGGGCGGCGGCAGTGGCAGGGGACGGAGCCCAGGGGCCCGACCTGCTCCCTCCCTCCCTCCCTCCCTCTCTTCCAGATTGTGGATCCACTGGCCCGAGGACGGGCGTTCCGCCACCCGGACGAGGTGGACAGGCCCCATGCCCCACACCCGCCCCTGACCCCCGGGGTCCTGTCCCTCACATCCTTCACCAGCGTCCGCTCTGGCTACTCCCACCTGCCCCGCCGCAAGAGGATGTCTGTGGCCCACATGAGCTTTCAGGCTGCCGCCGCCCTCCTCAAGGTGAAGATGCCTCTGCCCGGCCCCCGCCGCCCCTCCCTCCCTCTCTGTCCCCCCACAGCGGCCCCCAAGAGCTCACCTGGGCGCATCCCTCTGTGCCAAGGGCAGCGGATGCATGAGGTTATCCGGCAGAGAGGCCCGGGGCCTGGCCCATGGCCTTCCGGCCCCAGCGCTCCAGGGTTTGGGAAGCCGGGTTCTGCACCGACACGGGCTGGGCAAGTCGGAAGTGAAATGTGCAGTCAGTTCACCCGAGTTTACTCGGCCCCTACGATGTGCTGGGCACGGGGGCTGCAGAGTGACAGGAGCCAGTGTCCCTGCCCTGGGAGAGCCCCCAGGCCCGAGGGGGCAGTTGTCACTAGTCAGTGTGATAAGTGCCGGGGTCGGTGCAGGAGAGGGGCTCATGTCAGGGAAGCCACTTGAGCTGAGCCCAGAAAAATAAGGAGAAGTTCCCCAGGAGAGGAATAGCTTTCTCAGCAGAGGGAAGGGCCCACGCAGAGGCCCGGAGGTAGGAGGGGGCATGGCACGTGGGGGTCAGAGAGGGGGGCAGGGGCACGGTGTGCCGTGCCGCGGAGCTGGGGCTGGGGGAGATGGCCCGAGTTTTGGGAGTAAGGGCGCGGAACGAGTGGTGGCGAGCTAGCTGCCCAAGTCAGAGGGCAGGACGTCAGCAGGGAGAGGAAAACGGCCAACTGCGGAGAGAGCGCTACTTTTAGGGCTATGGAAGATGGTGCCCTGTCTCTGGCCACGCCCTGCCCAGGGAGGATGGGCTTGACAGTCCCTTTGGAGCGGGGGGCCTGATGCCCGTGCCTCTGCCCTGTCACAGGGGCGCTCCGTGCTGGATGCCACGGGACAGCGGTGCCGGGTGATCAAACGCAGCTTTGCCTACCCCAGCTTCCTGGAGGAGGACGTGGTCGATGGGGCAGACACATTTGACTCCTCATTTTTTAGTAAGGCAAGCATGGGGTGTGGGCCTCGGGAAGAGGGTACCGGGTGGCCTGGGAGTTAGGACTGGTGACCTGGCCTTGATCATGCGCTGCCAGGAGCCCCTGACAGATCCAAGGGCCCCCTGGTTGGAGGGATATGCTGCCTTGCGGAGCTCCTGGGCCCCTGTCTCTCCGTCAGGGACCTGGCGGGGCAGGTGCCAACGGGGAAATCATGAGGGCTCCCAGGCACATGCCCTGCACCTCCCTCCCCAAGAGCCTGTCCCGCTCTGTTCTGTCCTTGAATTGAGCTGTCGGGAGCAGTATTTGGGACAGTGACTCCTCACGCTGTCTTTCTTTGTGTCCCCCGCTCCACCCCACCCCAGGAAGAAATGAGCTCCATGCCCGACGATGTGTTTGAGTCTCCCCCGCTCTCTGCCAGCTACTTCCGGGGGATCCCACGCTCGGCCTCCCCGGTCTCCCCCGATGGGGTGCAGGTCCCTCTGTGAGTTCTGGGCAGCCTTCCTCCCAGCGGAGGGAAGCGGTGCGGTGGGGGAGGGCTCCCCCAGCCCGCAGCAGGTCCCTCCCGGGCCCCCTTCTGGGATGTGCGGGAAGGGGCAGCAGGCTGAGAGCCCTCCCCCACCAGGAAGGACTCCGGCCGAGCCTCGGCGCCCGGGGCCAGGCGCAGCAGGCGCCTCGCCTCCACGGTGAAGCACTTTGCCTTTGACCGCAAGAGGCGGCACTACGGCCTGGGCGTGGTGGGCAACTGGCTGAACCGCAGCTACCGCCGCAGCATCAGCAGCACCGTGCAGCGCCAGCTGGAGAGCTTCGACAGCCACCGGTGAGCCGCGAGGCGGCCGGCTCCGGGCGTTGTGGGCGGCGTCCCCGCCCTCGGGTGCAGGCAGAGGGCAGGAGGGCCGAGGGCCACCCCGGGAGGCCTGGGAGCTTCCGGCTTCCCCGGGACCCTCGCCTGCAGCAGCCCCCTTACTCACCGAGCCGGCATTTGGCGAGCACCCCCTGCGGGTGAGGGAAGCAGGGACGAGTCCCCGGGGTTGCCCTGCGAGCATGTGCGTCACCTGGGAGGGGTCCCCGGGCGCTTTGCTGCCTCTTCACCCTCCCTGCTTCCTCGGCCTGTGTCCTCAGCCTGGCTCCCGAAAGCAGTGAGTCGACAAGCGTGCGTTGGGTGCTCTCCCCCACTGGCCCCAGAACGGCTCCGACAGGAGAGACCGGGAGGGCACGCTGGGCCAGAGGGATGGTCAGAACCTTGGGCTGTGAGTGAGGGGAGCATGGGGCAGGATGTGCACAGAGACCTTGGGGGAAGTTAGAGGACTGGAGGAGGGCAGTCCTCCCAGTGTGCGATGGGCAGTGACCTGATGGACGTTAAACCCCGATTATAAATAAGTAATAACAAGGATACCAAGCGTCCCAAGGAGGACGGAGAATGAGAGTGAACTGGTGAGAAGGGGTGCAGCCGGCGTGAGCAGGAGTTAGCCGGGTAAAGAGAGATGTGAAGAGCATTTCTGACAAAAGAGGCACCGTGTGCAAAGGCCCTGGGGCCGTGAGGATTGTGGTTTGTTCCAGGAACTGTAAGAGAAGAATGTGGGTGGGCACAGTAAGGCCTTGCAGCCAGCAGGAGGGGGCGATGTTGGACTTAATTCCAAGGTGGCAGGTAGCCATCTAAGGGTTTTAAGCGGGGAGAGACATGTTGGAGTGCATTTTTTTTTTAACGCGTATTTATTTTTGAGAGAGAGAGAGAGAGAGAGAGAGTGTGAGCGCAAGTGGGGGAGGGGCAGAGGGATACAGAGGACCCGTGTTGATAGCAGAGAGCCCGATGCGGGGCTCGAACTCACAAACTGTGAGATCGCGACCTGACCTGAGCTGAAGTCGGACGCTTAACCGACTGACCCACCCAGGCGCCCCCTGTAGGGGCTGTGATGTCACTGTGACCAAGGATGAGTTGGAGGGGAATAGAAGGGGAGCTGATGGGGGATGGGCTCGACAGGCTGAGGGATGGGATGTGGGTTTGGCTCCGCTGACCCCAGGCTTGTGTCCCCAGGCCCTACTTCACCTACTGGCTGACCTTCGTCCACATCATCATCACGCTGCTGGTGATCTGCACGTATGGCATTGCACCCGTGGGCTTTGCCCAGCACGTCACCACCCAGCTGGTGAGCCAGGCTAAGTTAGGGGTGCTCCGCGCCGGGGGTCCCACCCGCCCGAGAGGCGTCAAGCGTCGTCGGCCACCGAATCCCTCCCGTGGCCACAACCTGGCCCGTGCAGGAGGGTGCTCTGGGCTCACCACAGCTTTTCCCCTCAGCCCTACCCTGGCATGGGGAACCCCCTGACCCCCCTCCCTCTGCCTCTGCCCCAGGTGCTCAGGAACAAAGGTGTGTATGAGAGCGTGAAGTACATCCAGCAGGAGAACTTCTGGATCGGCCCCAGCTCGGTGAGGGGCCCGGCGGGTGGGACAGCACCACAGCAGGAAGGCCCCGGGCCCCGTCACCCCCAGCTGGGCAGGGGGCCGGCTTGCCCAGGGGACCCCCCCCCCTCGTCAGGGGGCTCTCAAGGGAGACTCAACAGAGTGGCCAGGTCGGGGCCCACGCTTACTCTGTGCCCTCCCCCAGATCGATTTGATCCACCTGGGAGCCAAGTTCTCGCCCTGCATCCGGAAGGACCAGCAGATCGACCAGCTGGTGCTTCGGGAGCGAGACCTTGAGCGGGACTCGGGCTGCTGTGTCCAGAACGACCACTCAGGCTGCATCCAGACCCAGCGGAAAGACTGCTCGGTAGGGCCAGCCCTCCGCTTGCCCTAGCCTTGGGGAGGGCCCCTGGAGGACCATCCCCTCCCTCCTTCCCGGCCCCACACACCCCTGTACACGGGCCAGCACGGGGAGGGTGCCGACCTCCCCAGAGGAGCGGAAGCCAGGTCTTGGGAACGTCAGCCAGGGGTAGAGGTCTGGGAGATGGGTCTGAGCCCTGGGGACGAGGGGAAGAGCCCCTGTCCTGGAGGGTCCCTTGCCCACTCTCACGGGGACATTCGCCTAGTCGTAACCAACCCTCCTCCACCCTCCAGGAGACTTTGGCCACTTTTGTCAAGTGGCAGGATGACACGGGCCCCCCCATGGACAAGTCTGATCTGGGCCAGAGGCGGACATCGGGGGCAGTGTGCCATCAGGACCCTAGGTACGGTCCCAGGGTGGCCCACCGCTGGGCCACCCATGAGAAGACGGCCTTGCGTATCCTGCCCGTGGCTCCTGCAGGGATGTTGGAGGGGAGTGTGGCAGGCTGGGGGGCGGGGCACAGCTCCTCATTTTGCCCCCTCTCACCCCTGCCTCCAGAACCTGTGAGGAGCCAGCCTCTAGCGGCGCCCACATCTGGCCCGACGACATCACCAAGTGGCCAGTGAGTGTCCGGGGTGGAGCATGGTCTAGGAAGGGCAGGGAGGGGGTGCCTGCCGCTGCCCGGGCCCAACCCGGTGTCTGTCCCGGCAGATCTGCACGGAGCAGGCCAAGAGTAACCGCACGGGCTTCCTGCACATAGACTGCCAGATCAGGGGCCGCCCGTGCTGCATCGGCACCAAGGGCAGGTGAGCCAGCCCGGGCACTCTGCCCCGGGCACCCTGCCCAGAGCTTCCTCTTATCCTGTGGCACCACCCACCACCCCGGGCCAGTGTCCTCCCTACCTGGTGACTCTGGGGTCACCCGTGGCGTGAGTAGAATGAAAGGGAGCTTGCCCAGGAGCTGTGGTCCCCGCAGAGCGGCACCCCCTTCCTGCCAGCGATGCCTGCTGTGGCCAGGCCTCGAGCAGCAGGTGAATGGGCCCTGACGCATCCCCTGGCCTCCTTGTCCCCCCAGCTGTGAGATCACCACCCGGGAATACTGTGAATTCATGCACGGCTATTTCCACGAAGAGGCAACACTCTGCTCCCAGGTGAGGCAGGGCCTGGCGGGGGCCCTGAGCGTAAGGAGGTGAGCGCCGCAGCCTGCTGGAGCTGGCCTTGTGCGTTCCCTCCCGCAGCAGGTACTCGGCTCTGCCCCCCCCCCCCCCACGTCAGGGCCAGCTGGGTCGAGGGCACTGACCTCCACGCGCTTGCCCCCAGGTGCACTGCTTGGACAAGGTGTGTGGGCTGCTGCCCTTCCTCAACCCCGAGGTCCCAGATCAGTTCTACAGGCTCTGGCTGTCTCTGTTCCTCCACGCTGGGTAAAAGGCCCCTCGCTGCCCGCCTCTCCCCGCCAGGCCCCTGTGATGTCTGCCCGCCCCCGCCCCCCAGACCCCTGGAGGAGGGCTCCCGGGCCAGCGCGCAGCCGCCACGAGCCTCCAGACCCCGCTGCCCCTGCGGTGCCTGGCTGGCAGCCGCAGGCAGAGGCGGGACGGCTGATGCCTGGTGCGCCCCCCTCCCCAGCGTGGTGCACTGCTTCGTGTCGGTGGTCTTCCAAATGACCATCCTGCGGGACCTGGAGAAGCTGGCCGGCTGGCACCGCATCGCCATCATCTTTATCCTCAGCGGCATCACCGGCAACCTCGCCAGTGCCCTCTTCCTCCCCTACCGGGCGGAGGTAGGCACTCGGAGGGGCGGGGCGGGGGGCGGGGCCGGCTCTGCTGCTCCCCCGCCCCCACCCCCCCACTGGCTCTGCCACAGGGACACACGGCGCCCTCCCACGCCAGGTTCAACAGCAGATGGACAGCTAAGCTGTGGGCTTACTGGCCGATCCCCTAATCCCCGGGTGCAGGGGAACAGCACTGCCCCTGGGTCATGCTCAGGCATCCCTTCCGACTTTCCCAGATCTTGTCCCTCCTTTTGTTCGCCTCTGCTTCGTTTCTCTTTGTGACCACGCCCCTGCCTGTTTACCTGCCTGTCACGTAACTGTGGGTTGAGCTGTATGGAATCGCCAACGCCCAGCCACTCTAGACTCACAGAAACAGCGAGTTTTTTGATCGGTTCAGTCTAACGCTGTTGGCTCGCTCAGGGTCTGTCTGTCCCGCCGTTCGCTGCCTCGAGTGGGCTTGTCTGTCGCGTTGATTGCACTGACCACCCACTGGGCCCGTAGTAGGTCCTCAGAGTTTGCAGAAAACGTGGGTGCCGCAAGCCCAGCTGTGGCCCAGCTGCTGCGGCTGCTCCCTGACCCCGTCCCCGCCCCCACCCCAGGTTCAGGGTCCCCGCGCCTGGGAGGAGCCCACCCATAGGCTGACCCAGGTCCCCCGGGGGCTCCAGGCTTCCCCCTGGGGCGCATGGAAATGACCCTTCTCCCCTCCCCCACCCGCCCCAGGTGGGCCCGGCCGGGTCGCAGTTCGGCCTCCTTGCCTGCCTCTTCGTGGAGCTCTTCCAGAGCTGGCAGCTGCTGGAGCGGCCCTGGAAGGCCTTCTTCAACCTGTCGGCCATCGTCCTCTTCCTGTTCGTCTGCGGCCTCCTGCCCTGGATCGACAACATCGCCCACATCTTCGGCTTCCTCAGCGGCCTGCTGCTGGCCTTCGCCTTCCTGCCCTACATCACCTTCGGCACCAGCGACAAGTACCGCAAGAGGGCCCTCATCCTGGTCTCGCTGCTGGTCTTCGCCGGCCTCTTCGCCTCTCTGGTCATCTGGCTCTACGTCTACCCCGTGCACTGGCCCTGGATCGAGTACCTCACCTGCTTCCCCTTCACCAGCCGCTTCTGCGAGAAGTACGAGCTGGACCAGGTGCTGCACTGACCCCCTGCCCCCCCGGGCGGGGCATCGCTGCTGCTCACGGGGCGCTGAGGGCCCGGGGCCCGGGCTGCAGAGCGCCCCCTCCCCCACCCTCCGGAGACCCACTGCCAGGGGCCCGGGCCCTCCCTCCACCAGGCGAGACGGTCACAAAGGCGGGTTCCCCCGGGGCGGCGAGGCGCCCCCTTCCTCAGGCTGGGGGACACTCCGCGCACGGGCTTCTCTGCAGCTCAGGGGCTCAGGGCCATGCCCGCCCGTCGCTCCCCTGCTGGCGGGACCACCGCCTAGGGGTGGGCTTCTTTCTTTCCCAAGGTCCTCAGGCTTCGCCCATCACCCCCCTCAGCCTCTGCTGGTGCCCCCCGGCCACACACACACACACACACACACACGCACCCCATTGCTGTGAGCGTGCCCTTACTGGGACGTGGCCGGGGTTCCCACACCTGCCTCACCACGCCAGCCCTCCTTCCTGTTTCTCCTCCCCTCTCTGCCCTAAGAGCCCAGGCCCCTCGTTCATCGGTGGCCTGGTGAGCCTGCCCTTAATGCTCCTGGAGCAGACTTGTGGGAAGGGCTTTGCCACAGTCTGGGGCAGAAAAGAGCAAGGAGGCACAGCTGGGCTGGGAAGCTGAGAGCCTTTGCTTGTTCCGAGCAGACAGAGGCTGTCCCCTCTGTGTCCCTCTTGGCCCTCCCTTGGAGTCAGTGTTCTGCCTCATGGGGCTGGCTTCGAGAAGGCCGGCCCTACTCCACTCTGCCTCACTCCTGCCCGAGTTGGGGCGGGGGCTGGGCTACTCACTCCTGCCCGAGTTGGGGTGGGTTCCCCAGGGGTTGCCCAAGGCTCGGTCAGACCCATTTTTTACTGGTTTATATTAAGGTTCTAATTTTTAAAAGTAACGCTAACTTTATATGGATGATGTCTCAAATGTATTAAATGATACTCTTTAGAAGTAACATCTTTTGACCCGAGGGGCTCTAGCAGAGTGAAAGCTGGAACTTTATTTTGGGGTGTGGGGCCAGCCAGGAGCTCAGGGGCGGGGCCTCGGCCTAAAGGGATGGCGGAAAACTTGTGGGGGATTTGGTTGGGCCAGAAACCAGGTTTGGGGTCCCAGGGGGTCCCTTGAGAGGGCCGGGTTAAATGCCTGGAGCCCAGGGGCGGTGAGGGTCTGGCTGCCCCTGGCAGAGACGGTGGGGGGAAGGCACAGCCCTCGTCCGTTCACTGGGCCCCACCCACAGCCCTGACCCCACATCAAGGAGCCACGTGGGAAGTGACGAGAGGACCCAGGGCGTCCGAGGCCAGGGGTGGGGGGCACGGGGGCTGAGCTAGGAGGTAGCCTCTGCTCTTTCCTGATCCCAGCTACCCCTCATTCCGGGGCAGAGGATGAGAAAGGGACTCCGTGAGGCTGGGGAGGGTAAGGGCCTTCGGAGCACCAGGCCCAACCCACGGGGACAACGATGCTGCCTGCCCAGAGGGCCCCCCATTGATTCCCGAGAATGAAGGAGTCGCTGAGGTGGGTCGCAGGACACCTCCTGCTGTCCCCGGTTATCAACCACTCCCCACCTCTGGCACAATTTGGAATGTGGGCCGGGGAGAGGGGTGGTCCAGAGAGCCTCACCAGGATAGGCTGGGAAGTGTATCACCGAAGCTTGCTGGGCAGCTGGGTTGGGGAGAGAACGGGAAATCGGGGCCGGGTAGGAGCCCGCAGGTTGGGGGGGGGGTGCGGGGAGCAGTGACTTCAGGAGCCGCTGTTCCTACGCCGGGAGGCATGGTCCCACATGGAGCGCTGCAGCTCATTGAAGGTGAGCGAGCCCAGGGTGATGGCGCATGGGCCCACGAGGCGGAAGCCGAATTTCTGGTAGAAGGGCACCAGCGCATCCTCACACATGAGCACGGCCCGGCGCACTGCTGGCTGCCTCCCCAGGTGGTGCAGGAACCGCCACATCAGGATGGAGCCCTTGCCTTGTCCCCGGAAAGTGTGGTGCACGGCCAGGACGCGTAGGTGGGCGGTGTGGCCCCCGGGCCGGTGCAGCGTCATCGACTCCTGGGAACGGGCAAGGGATGTGAGTTCAGGGCATCTCCGTCAATACCTGCCTCCCCAGAAGCCCCACTGGCCGAGCAAGCGTCTCTCGAGTGCCTCCAATCGGGGCTCCATTCCTACCCAAGGAGGGCCCCAAACTGGGAGCCGTCCCCTCCAAAGAGGTGGGTCCTTTTGACCCGGGAGAGGCCCAGAGGAAGAAATCACAGCCCCGGGGTGCCTGCCCTCACCTGAGTGAGTCTCTCCTGGTCCCAAAGCGAGCCGATGATGAAAGCCACAAGGCGGCCCTCCTGGAACCAGCCCATGGACAGCTCTGGACACAGGGTCAGGAAGTGCTTGATCTCCTCCAGATACAAGGGGCAGATGCCCAGGACAGAGAGGAAGGCTGCAAGGGGAGGTACGGCGTGTGACTCAGCGGTCACCATGCCACATGCCACTGGCCACCGAGCATCTGCTCAGAAGCCCAGGTGTGCTTTCCCACTCCCCACCCCTCCCCCATAGGAAAGCGGGATTCGGGGCCCTTCCCATCCCCACGCACACGCACACACACACACTCGATCTGATACTCTGGGGGCCCAGCCACCGAGGACAGGGGCTCCTCCCCATGGACAGACGCGTCAGCTTCCAGACCCTGTGCGGGGCCCACTCACCTTCACGCTCAATCTCAAACACGCTGGCAGCATCCTCCGGGGTGAGGCAGCGGAACTCGTTGGCGGGAAGCGTATGACGCCGCTGGTGGCCCGGGGCCTTTGGGGTCTCCGGCTGCAGCTGCGAGGCCTCGGGCTCCAGCGGGTACGTGCTCTGTGTGGACATCCTGGATGCTGGTGCGTCCCCGGGTGCCCCAGCTTCAGAAGTGGCCTTGGTGGCCGGAAAGGGTCCCGCGGCACCTATCGGGGAGGAGCGAGGGTCAGGGGTACGGTCCTCCTCTCCGATAGGGGCCGGCCGGGGTGACGGCGCGTCTTGCCTTTTGTGGCCGGACCTGGGGTCAGGTGAGTCCCAAAGCAGACCCTGGGGGCCGTAAACATTGGTGCCCTCTCCCCCCCCTTTCCGTCTCAGACAGAAGTACCCGCGGAACAGCCCTTCCACACCTCCAGATCTGGCCTCACTGCCCTCCAGGGACACCCAGGTCTCAGGAGGCGGTGGGAAGGGTGGGCAGGGCTCTGTGGAGCCTGGGGACGGGTGGCCACCGACCACTTCTGACACAGTTGGTCTTATCTGCCCAGAAGGAGACTTTTTGGTCCTTTGGGTGAAAGATACCGTGGCTCCAGCTTTCCAGGCGGGTTCGGCCCTTGGCCCTGGAGCAAAAGGCCCTTAACCAAAGCGGGTTCTCAGGGAACCTTCACATTTACTCAGATGGCCTCAGACTGGACCGTGCACGCATGCGGAAGGCATCAGGAGTGCAGGGGTAGTCTGACGGAGAAGGGAGCCGGCCTGGGGAGCAGCGAGACCCCTCCCGCCCTGCCCCTGGCTCAGCCGCTGTGCCCCTGTGGCGCCGTGTCTCTCCCAAAATACCCTGGGGATTCTTAGAGGAGGCCATCCTTCCCTTAAAAAGCCCATGGCCTCCATACGGGCCTTGCCGCACCGGCCCCCCTCCCCCCCCCCCCCCCCCCCCCCGCCCCCTGCTACTTTTTCTCCCTACATCCAGAAGCCCCAGGCAGGGTAGCTCCTGTTCCTGAAGGCTGGGAGCCAGGAGCAGGGGTCCCACTTACCAGCACGCTCAGTAGGGGCCCAGTGTTCCCACCACAGAGCCGATCACCCCGGAGGTGGTCCGCAGGCACAGGAGCGGGGGCGGGGGGGGGGAGATCTGGCACGCCCTCTCGGTGCGCAGCTCGCCTGTTGCAGCAGGCGTCACTGGGGAACATGGGATGTTCCCACCGATTTATAATCCCTGCCCCGCCTCCTTGTCACACCAGCAGGACAAAGCCAGCAGGGCTGTGCGGCTCCGTGCCCTGTCTCTGCCTGTCAGACATTAGCACGACATCCTGGATGCACAAGGGATTACAGTGATTGATGAAGGCCCCAGACAGGGGCGGGGAGAGCACAGGGCTAAAACCTCAGGGGTCCAGCTCTAATCCTGGCCCTGGCTCTCTGCCTGGCTGGGACAGGCATTCACCCTTTGTGCTCTGGAGGCTTGGGCAAGCCCACCTCTGAGGGTCCTTTCAGCTTCTGCAGGCTGGGAGTGCTACCCTTTGTGGCGTCTACCGTGTGCTGGGCCTCGGGTACGAGTGTCCTTTAATCCATATGACAGGCCTGCCCAGTATTAGCCCCATTTTATAGAGAAGGGAACAGAGGCTTAGAGAGGCTGAAGAACCTGCTTAGAGCCTCCCAGCAAGTCGTCGAGGCCAGAAAGGCAACCCCGGGCTGTCCCCCTGTGTCACGCAATTGCAGGGTGTGTTGATTTTCCACATGACAGATCCGAGCCTTCACAATCCTACTGACCACCAATCAGACTGTGTCCTCAGGTCGGGGTCTGCCAAAGCGAGGGGAGCCAGTGGGTGTCCCATTGGCCTTGGGAGGAAATGCCCTGATCTCAGCCTGGAGAGGCAGGCAGGGCTGGAGGCAGCCGTATTCAGACCTTGCCGGGTAGACGGAGACAAGCCACTGATCACCAGACACACCCCTCTACGTCCTGCCCTCATAAATTACCCCCTCCATGGATCTAACCGGCCTACCTCTTTCCAGAGCACTCTGAGGAAAAGACCCAGGTCCAGAAGTAAGAGTCAAAGCCGCACGCTCACCGCTCGCTCATCACCTGTCACAAAAACCAGCCTCAACAAGCAAGAGGTCCTCAGTGACTCATGCCCCCCTGCCATCACCCTGGTGATGCCCTGTCTACCCGCCGCAGAAGGAGGGCCTGCTCTTGCCATGGTCCGGGAGCTCCGCCTACGTGGCTCTGACATCGGGGTCCCCAGACCAGCCCGGATGCCCCCCGCACCCACGCTCCTATCTGTGGGATCCCTTCCTCCCAGGGCCTCTCTGCTGTGTGAGGCCCAGCAGAACCCCCAGAGCTTAACGTGCCCCCCACCCCAACTGCTACCAGGCACTTCCTGTCTTTCCCCTTCTGGGGGCCCACGACAGACCTCTCGGGACCGCCCAGAAGACCTCCTCACGCTTGGCTTTCGGGCCTGGTTGGGAAGACAGGTCCAGGACCGGGGCTGGGCACCTCTACCTCCAACCTCAAGGTCTCAGGAAAGGTCTTCTCTGTCCTTCTTAGACCCTGTGGCTCCACCGCGCCCCCTCATGCCCATCGCCACCGCCCAGAGCCACCAGAGCCACCAGAGAAGAGCAGGCTATCGAATCTGCCTCTCTTCTGATTGACCACTGTATGGCCCTATTCTTTCTGGAAAACGCCTCTAGACACACGGAACCTCAGAGACGAAGACAGGACATTATACTAAACATGGCTGAGCTGGGGGACCTGATCCCCCAAGGGGGCAGGGGAGGGAAAGGGAGGGTGAGCTGTCCCCATCCACTGAAGAACCTGACAGTATGCCATCAGCGATGAGAGGGAGAGAGATGGGTGACGGACACACAGGGGTGACGGAGACAGAGAAGGACGCCTCTGTAGTGAAATTAAGAGAAAGGTCAAGAGTGACTGCATTTGTCTCTAGTCCCAGCCTTGCTGAGTGATGATCTCTGGAGGCCTGTCGGAACACCAACTGCTTCCGGACCTCGGGGTGTCCTTCCCCACGAGGAGCTGTCATCAAATTCATCTGACCAACAGAGTGGCCTCAAGGGATGTACCTTGTGAATAAGGGTGCCAGATTTAGCAAATAAAATGCAGGAAGCCCTGTGAAATTCGAATTTCAGGTAAACAACTTTTTTTTTTTTTTAGGATTTTATTTTTACTTTTTTTTGGTGCAGAAAGGTGATTTTGTCACAGCATGGGGACAGGACCCTGCGGGCAGAAAGAGCTGCCTAAAGACGTTACTTTTAGGTAATCTCTACACCCAAACCTAGGGCTCGAACTCACAACCCTAAGATTAAGAGTCACGCATTCCACTGACTGAGACAGCCAGGTGCCCCACAAATAACTTATTTTTAAGTTTATTTATTTATTTTGAGAGAGAGAGAGAGAGAGAGAGAGAGAGAGAAAGGACCAGCAGGGGAGGGGCAGAGAGGGGGGGAGGCAGAGGATCCAAAGGAGGCTCTGTGCTACAGCAGAGAGCCCCGCACAGGGCCGAACTCACAAACTGGGAGATCATGACCTGACCCAAAGTCGGACACTTAACCAACTGAGCCCCCCAGGTGCCCCATCCCCACGACAAATTTTCCTAAGTCTGTCCCCTGCAATATTTGGGACACACTTACACTAAAAAAATTGTTGATCCAAAATTCTGATTTCCACCTAAAACTCATGCGACATTTAGGTCAACTCTATTCAAAGTTAAAAATAGATTTTTTTTTAAATTCTGATTTTATTGGGCATCCTGTGTTTTATCTGGCTACTCTGTCTGTGAGGTCTGAGAAAGGGAGTGGTCAGCACAGGCCGGGGAAGGGGCAGTGAGGGAACCAGGAAGAATTGCGTGCCTGCACCGGGGCACAGGGAAGAAGGTGTCCGAGCCTCGGGCAGGGCTGAAGTCCTTGTGTACATCATGGTGTGATGTCGCTAGCCATTACTGTGACCGATCCAACTCCCCCGGCTTCAAAGCAGGGCTCCCGTGCCTGGCTGCACCTTGAAATCATCTGGGAGCTTTAAAAAATTCCAAGCACTGTGTCACCTCCCCAGAGATTCTCATTTTAAGTTCTGGGGTAGGGCCTCGGGAGCATAGCTCCTCCCCCAGGGGCTTCCTCTGCGCAGCCGGGCCTGAGAACCACTGTTCAAAGTACACATTCTCCAAGGAGCGCCCGGCTGGCTCCGTCAGCAAAGCATGTGACTCTGGGTCTGTGGGTCATGAGTTCGGGCCCCGCATGTGGTGAGTTTATTTAAAAAAAAAAAAAAAAAAGAAAGGTATATGTTCTCCGAGCTGTAGGTTGGCATCCTGTTTGTCTGCCTTGTGGGGAGAGAGAGCGTGCCTACCTAGCCATGTGCCCAGAGCAGGGGTTCAAACTTTTGCACCCCTTTGCAAGTGGAGTCTTGGGCAGAGGTCAAGTGTGTAAAACAGATCAAGAGTCCCCCCCCCCACCCTCGCCGACCCTCCCGCAACAGGCCAGAACTACTGTGAACTCCATGAGGGCCCTGCCAAGATGAGACTGGTCCCAGTAGGGACCCCCTAAGAGAAATGGACTCCCTTCAGAAACTCAGACTCACCTTAGAGTGCCCTCTGCCCTGAATGCCCCCCCCACCCCCCTGCATGTTCTGAGGCTCTGTCCAGGCTCAGGGGGCAAGAGAAGAGGGCCATCTATGTGACAGGCATCACAGAGGACATCACAGGCTCTCCAACAGCAGAACCAGAGGTGAGCTGCGTATCTGATGGAGTCAGTGTGACCCGGTGTCCTGTGTGGGGACCACTGGCTCAGGGTGCTTCTTTTTAGATCCCCTATTGATATAATTTTGCTCTTTTTTTTTTAATGTTTATTTTTGAGGTGGGGGGGAGGGACAGAGAGAGAGAAGGAGACACAGAATCTGAAGCAGACGCCAGGCTCAGCACAGAACCCAACACAGGGCTTGAACCCACGAACCAGGAGCTCATGACCTGAGCCGTAGTCGGACGCTTAACTGACTGGACCACCCAGGCACCCTGGTATAATTTTGCTCTTTGCCAGTCTTCTCGCATTGAGAAGCACCAGCTCCCTTGAAAGGGTCCTGTAACCACTGCTCCCCAGTTCTGACTCTGCCCGTTGGCCTCCAAACCACACTCCTTCTCGCTGGATGTCTCCCCCTTAGGGGTGCCGCCCTCACTCCCTCCGGTCTGGTCTCCCAGTCCACCAGACGGGTCTATGTACATGTGAATGGCAGTTATGGGCTGGGCTTCGGTTCTCTCCCACACGGTTCTTTGGTCCCAAGCAAACCGTGGGCGATGGCTTGGCTTCCTGCTTTAGGGCTCCAGAACATTCTATGATAGTTTGGAGCAAGGCTGTTCAGGGCCCATAGAGACACCCCCCACTCCCCCACCCCCACACAAGGGTCATGTTACCTAACTTCTCACCTGTCTCAGCCTCACCTCTGACCCAGCTGAACCCCTATCCCACTAACGATCTGAAGCGGCAAGGATGACGGGTATAGATGTGGCCATACTCGTGATGGAGTAGACGATGGATGTCTGAGTACTGAAAGAGTGTTCTTTTTTAAAAAAAAATTTTTTTTAACGTTTATTTTTTATTTTTGAGACAGAGAGAGACAGAGCATGAACGGGGGAGGGTCAGAGAGAAAGAGGGAGACACAGAATCCGAAACAGGCTCCAGGCTCTGAGCTGTCAGCACAGAGCCCGACGCGGGGCTTGAACTCACGAACTGCGAGATCATGACCTGAGCCGAAGTCGGATGCTTAACCGACTGAGCCACCCAGGCGCCCCTGAAAGAGTGTTCTGAGGGGCTGCGTGTTGGCACAGGAAAGCTAAGGAACGTCCACTCTTTGGGAGGAAGGAGACATTAGCAGGAAGAAAGGAAAAGGACAAAGACATTTCCCAGAGTCCCAGCCATGGGGCAGTCAGCAACGTCAAGTGCAGCCAGAATGGAGAAGAGATCTCAGGTGCTCTTAACACGGAGGCCCCTGGGGGCCTTGAAGTCTTTCAGAAGAGAGGGGTGGGGAGGTGTGAGGGCAGATGCAGGGGAGTGGCCTCATGGTGGCAAAGCAGAGGTCACAGCAGGGCAGAGGCCACCTGTTAAAGATACACTGACCCGGGGCGCCTGGTGACTCAGTCGGTTAAGCATCTGACTCTTGATTTTGGCTCAGGTCATGATCTCATTGTGAGTTCAAGCCCAGAATCAGTCTCTGTGCTGATAGTGCAGAGCCTGCTTGGGATTCTCTCTCTCCCTCTCTCTCTCTCTCTCTCTCTCTCTCTGCCCCTCCCCTGCTTGTGCTCTCTCTCTCTCTCTCTCTCTCTCAAAAAAAAAAAAAATAAACATTAAAAAAATTTTTAATTAAAAAATAAATAAAATAAATAAAAATTAAAGACACACAGACCCATTGGCAAGACTTCCCCACCCCCCATCTTATCCCTCCATCCCCCTCTCCCCTCACCAGCACCGTCACCTGCAATGACTCTGATGCACCCACAGAGCCTGGCACAGTGTGGCAGCGAGCATCCACCTGGGCCCAGGTGAGTGACGCCCTGGTCCCAGGACCTCTGGGAACTTCCCACACGGGGCTGCACCTGATCCTGCCTCCTCTCCTCAATGTGATAATGGCCCGGTTCCCACTACAGGGCCCGGGGGAGTCCACCTGGGGGAGACTGAGAAGTGGGCCCCTTGAGACACAGGGCCCAGAGACACTCTGATGATGTCTCTGAGACCCCAATTTTCCATGCAAAGCAACGGAAAGGCCCGAAGGGGCAGGGAAGGCAGCCCTGTTATGTTATTTATTTTCGAGAGAGAGACAGCGAGTGGGGGAGAGGCAGAGAGAGAGGGGCAGACAGAGGATCCCAAGCAGCCTCCGTGCTGTCAGCGCAGAGCCCGGCGTGGGGCCGAACTCACGAACCACGAGATCATGACCTGAGCCGAAACCAAGAGTTGGACGCTGAACCGACTGAGCCACCCAGATGCCCCACTGGTTGCGATTATTTGGTGGTTTTGAGGGCGGCTTGTTTCTCTTAACTCCTTCCCTGGACTTCAGATCTGCCCTGCACGCCTTGCACTGAGCACATTTTGCCTAGTTTTCCTTTTCAAACTTAGTCTGTTACGTGCAGGCTCCCGGGAAACAGAAACCGAGATAGAGGATTGCACGCAGCAGTCTCGCTGGGGAGAGCTCTCGGGGGCCGACCCTGTCAGGGAGCAGGGGAAGCAGCCCTGGGTGGAGGGAGAGGTCCGTCATGTTGATGTCATTGCCACAGAGGCCTCAGCCCATCTCGTGGGAGCTCAGGAGCCAGGAAGCCCTTCAGAGACACCCAGATTGAATGAAGCAGGGGGCAGGCCTCTTTGCCCTGCATTGACCTTGGTTGAGGAAGCTTCCTGAACTGAGAGCAGCCCTGCCAGCCAGGGGGCGGGTGCTTTTGGATCATTCTCTCCAAGCTGCCAACAGCCGCCCTGGCGGTGTGTTAGCGCCAACTTCCGGGGTCCTTGACAGGGTGATAAATCCTGCTGTGGGGAGAAGTGTTCCCAGAACTACGCATTCACCTTATCCAGCTTGACGTTCTGCCCCTCTTGGCCCCGTGTCCTTGACTCCAGTCGCACGTTCTCCCAGCTCCTGTCAGTGCCAGCGGCTGGCACCTGCAGGCCCTTCCAGGTACAGCCTTTCTCCTCCCTTAGGTGGCCCAGCACGTCACCAGCTGGGTTATGCTGTGATTGAGACCCAGCTATTGATCTGGTCCAAACAGAGGAGATAGAGTAGACCCTTGGGGTCCGGGAGTGGGGGAGGGTTGGCGCTTGTCTTACAAGGAAGAGTCTTGTCTTCCGGCAAAGAGAAAGCAATAATCTGTCACGGGCGGGAGGGGGGCCACACCTGTGAGGGTCCAGAAGGCTCAAGGAGATGTTCTCAAGGCTTTGCGATTTTCGAGCACAGCAATCCAGATATCCCCAGGTGTCTCAGAGTCCCCCTTCTTCCCAATTAGGGTCCTCCTTGGCATAGCTGACTCACCAAGTTTGGGAATTCAGCCTCCTCTGGGGTTCTGCTGGCCTGATTAAGTCCAGAACCTGATCCCCTACTTTTCTCTGTTCCCTAACTTCGGGAGGTGCGTTTCTACCCAGGAGACCCTCTGGCTTATATACTGAGCTTTGAATTGGTGACCCATCACCCGTAGCTTTTCACTGCCTCTAGTGCGACTGCCCCCAGCAACAGTCATGAGATGCCGTAGTCCTTATAATGACCACTCTCCCGTGCCTTGCAAATGCCTGAGATTTTCTTCTTTTTTTTTTTTTTTTAACCGCATTTCCTTCTGACTGCTGATGGAGCTCCTCATTAGGAGGCGGATGATGCAGCTGTAGAATCCCATTCATTTTTAAAAATTTTTATTTATTTGCTTATTATTTCTTTATTTTTTAAAAGATTTAATGTTTGTTCTTCAGAGACGGATCATGAGTGGGGGGCGGGGGGAGAGAGACACACAGAATCCAAAGCAGGCTCCAGGCTCTGAGCTGCCAGCACAGAGCCCGACTCGAGGCCCGAACTCATGAACTGCAAGATTATGACCTGAGCCAAAGCCAGACGCTTAACCGACTGAGCCACCCAGGCGCTCCTATTTATTTGTTTTTGAGAGAGACAGAGAGGGCAAGAGGAGAAGGGGCAGAGAGAGAGAGAGAGAGAGGGAGAGAGAGAGAATCCCAAGCTACTCCACACTGTCAGCGAGAAGCCCACGGTGGGGCTCGAACTCACAGATCATGATTTCATGAGATCACGGCCTGAGCCGAAACCAAGAGTCGGACGCTCAACCGACTGAGCCACCCAGGAGCCCCTCTAGAATCCCTTTCAGGGTCTGTTCCCTAGGACCACACTTGGCACCAATTATGGGTCAGATTGCCCAGGAAACAGACTTAAAGACTCTGAGGATGTTTACTGGGAGTGTCCTCAGGGAGCAAGGGCAGCAGAAGTGGGAGGAGGGAGAAGTTTAACCTTGATGAGGAAGTTCCAGGAGAGACCTCAGCTGATCCCAGGAGAAGCTCCGAAGTCGGGGTGGCCCTTCCCAGGTGTCCTGAATGGAGGTGAAAGGCCAGGCTTTGTTCCTCCTTCAGGACAGTCATCGTATCCGCTGCCGCCCATCTCCCCAACAGGCTTTATGAACCCCTGGAAAACAGAGCCCGGGGTGAGAGTGGAAGTGTGTCCCCCAGAGTAGGTGTCTATCAACAGGTGTTGATTCTTCCGTTGAGGAGGATGGCGTCTAGCTTCTTGACTTCCTGTGGATTTATTTTGAAGCCTCATTTGCATAGATAGGCTGGTTTCACTGCAGGGCTGAGTGGAGCCCCGTCCTTACTGGGGGTTCAATATCTGACATAGTACACAGGGCAGTTTCCTCAGGAACCTTCCAGACCTTTCTGGAACGGAGGTGTCAAAGGCAGGGAGGGATCGCCATCTCCTGGAGAAAGAAGGGACCTACGGCTCCCTGAACATCTGGAGCCCTGCTTGTCCAACAGAAAGGTCATGTGAGCCTCATAGGTGACTTTCATTTTGTCGTAGCCACATGAAGCAGCCACAAGAAACAGGTGAGCTGGATTCTAATAATATCTTTTATTTGACTCAACACAGATACAATATTGTCATTTCAACCAGTAATCGATATAAAATTTTTGAGATATTTTGGATTTTTTTTTTTTTTTTTTTTTTGCAAACAAGTCTTCGAAATTCAGTGTATATTTTACACTTACTGTACATGCCAGTTCAGACTAGCCTCATTTCAAGGGCTCCAGAGCTACACGTGGTTAGGGGTTACCGCAAAAGCCAGCACAGATCTACAGGCTGAAGTCCGAGGAGAGAACAAGAATATGTGTGTGTTTGTGTGTGCATGCAGGTGGGGTGGGTGTGCATCCGTGCGGTGTATGTGAATGTTCCTCTCCATATACAGGAAACGAGAGCAGGGCACTTGAAAAAAAAACAGGTGTCAGGTCCCAGAGACCCGATGACACATTTAGGACCGTTGGAGGAGGTTGGCTGGTTCTGTTCAATCACTCAAAAAAAATCTTTGGGGCACCGGGTGCCTGGGTGGCTCAGTTGGTTGAGCATCCGACTCTTGATTTCGGCTCAGGTGATGGTCTCGCGGTTCGTGGGTTCGAGCCCCACTGTCAGACTCCACGCTGGTGGTGCGGGTGATGGGATTCTGTCTGTCTTTCTGCCCCTGCCCTGCTTTCTCTCTCAATCTCAATCTCAAAATAAATAAATAAACTTAAAAAAAAAATAAATAAAAACCTTTGGAGCACCTTTTTTTTTTTTCGTCTTTTAAAAAAAATTTTTTTTTAACATTTTATTTATTTTTGAGACAGGGAGAGACAGAGCATGAACAGGGGAGGGTCAGAGAGAGGGAGACACAGAATCTGAAACAGCCTCCAGGCTCTGAACTGTCAGCACAGAGCCCGACGCAGGGCTCGAACTCACAGACCGTGAGATCATGACCTGAGCCGAAGTTGGCCGCTTAACCGACTGAGCCACCCAGGCGCCCCGAGGAGCACCTTCTATGCGTCAGACCCGTGCTGGATGCTGGCGTACAAAGATGAAGATGGGCACAAGAGAGGTGAATACACGCAATCACACAGGTGTCACCAGGTAAGTGGGGGGGGGGGGGAATGGCAGGGGAATGGGCGCTTCGAGGGCTTCTTAGATAAGAAGGCACAATCTGGGTTTTGTGAGATGGAAAGGAGTTCTTTAGGTAAAAACAGGAGTTGAAGTCGAGGCATAAAAACTTCCAGGCAGATGGTGAACAAGCGAAAAGGCACCAGGGACCAACACTTGGGGTCCTGGAGGAGGCAGCCCAGGCTGGAGCACGGAGCATGTGCGTGGGGCGGACAGCTGGAAGACAGGGTTAGAGGTAGGTAGAGGGAATCGATTCTAGAAGGGTTACCTGGTGGGCCAGGAGAGCCACAGAGAGATGTTAAGCCGAGAAGTCGGATGATCGTGTCTGCATTTTCCAGCTCCCTGGGGACAAGGTGGCAGATAGTTTAGGCAGCACGGTGAAGGGGTGTATGGGGGCGGAGTACGGGCCGGGGGAGGGGCATGGGACGGAGGCTACAGCAACAGCGTGGGCAAGCGATGGGGATGAACTAACACCAGCAGGTAACCGTCTATCAGGCTGGAACACTGGACAGGCCCTATGCAATATATTCACCATGTCAGTTAGATTCTCAATAGCCCTAAGAAGTACGTACTATTGTTATTCCTATTTCACAAAAAGGAAACTGAGGCCCACTGAAGTGAAATGGCTTGCCCAAGGCCACACGGTGAGTCAGTGGCAGCGCAGGCTTCAAACCCAGGTCCGTCTGATTCTGGGACCCTACCCCTAGCCATGGTGCCACGGCACCACTCCACCTCCCCATGAAGTGGCCCCCGGGGGAGCCCCTCTGGAGCTGGGGGGTGTGGAAAGGGGGTAGAGGGGCCATGACCTGGGCTTCGATTGCATGTGGAGCTTAAGATCAACGGTTCACCCTCAGGCGGCCAGTTTGGTTCCCAGGTAGGTGATGTTGCCGTCAACCTGGGTGAGGAGTCTGGGAGAAGAAATGGGTTTGGGGGAAGATGTCACTTTGTGACATTTGGCTGGTCATCCAGGAAGTACCCACGAGTGCTGAGGAGAAGGCCTTGGCCTGGCGATCTGGGACGTGGTGGTGAGGAGAGTGGCATTACCGAGAGACAGCCGCCCTACTGTTCTTCAAGCTGGTCTGGTGGATTTGCTGTCCTCGGCCCCCGTATCGGCAGGAAGGAGGGAAACGGGGTGACTCTGCCAACCCTGGGCTCTCCCGAATCGCTTCACCCTTTCCCCGTTGCCCCCGGCCCAGAGCGTTTTGCTCCGTGGGTTGTAACCATTCCTCAGAGTGAGGAGTGAGAATGGCTAAGGGCCCACCCATCTGGGTCCTGATCCTGACGGCCCTGCAAGGGTGACCTTGGACAAATCCCACGGTTCTCCCAGGGCATCGATACAAAAAAGGGTAAGGCTCCAAGGGCAAGAAGGACTCCTTTAATTCCCAAAGCCCATGACTGGGGAGTAACCCACAGCTGGAGCCTCAGGCAAGGGCATTTCTCTAGCCGGCGTCTGGGGTGTGGGAGGGCTCCCCAGGGTAGCTCCCCTCCCACTCCACCTTCCTAGCTGAGGACCCCAGTGCTGTAGGCACCCTGGAGCCTCCAAACATGTACTCCAGGATAGAAGGAGTTCTCTGGGCCCGTCTGGATTCACTCCTACAGGGAGGCCTGGAAAGGCCAAGCAGGCTGGGGCTCCCCGTGGAGCAGTGAGAGGCCCTGAGGCCCGTGCACACTTCTTAGCCCAGTGGCCGTGTAAGATAGGGATAAGACAGAGCCTGCTTCCCAGAGATCAGTTCAGGCTGCCTCCGGCTCTGATGCCTCCTGTGCCTGCCAGCCCCTCAGCAAGGGGAGTGGCCAGACTGGTTCAGTTTCTTGCAGGCATATTTGTAAATAAGCAAAATTCTCCTGAGAAGACTCTCTCTTCCCCAAGAAGGGCTGGGTATTAGGGCCGTGAGAGGAGGGGTTTCTCCACTGGGGAGTGAAGGTTGTTTTTTTTTTTTTTTCATTCAACAATTATGGAAATAAAAACTAAGCCGGTGTTCCCATCCCAACTCACCCCGCTTGCCAGCTTGGGTGTGCAGACTGTGGCTGGGGGCTCGGGGACCAGGAAGGAGTCAAGCTTCAGACCTTGGCTGGAGCATCTCAGGTGTGAGTGAGGTTGGGAGGAATGTCCTGAGCCTCTTCCTCTAAAAGGACTCTGATGCAGCTCAACCTGGGGGCGACAAAAAAAGGCTGAGAGAACGCACGGGCAGCTACTTGGATGTATGGGTCAAGGATGGGAAACTGACCAAGCAGAGGACCAGGAATCTCAGGCCTTTGACACCCCCTGATATGGTACATCATTGGGCACCAAGACTGTGCCAGGCACGGTACTAGGTACTGGGGTTACAGGCATACGCAGGACATGATCCACACGCTCCAAAGCGGTTTTGTTAGCAAGGGAGAGATCAGCGTTTGAAATCAAGGCTCTTACCCACAACCTAGCAGCTTCCTGGGGGAGGGGGACAGCACAGGGTTGGCATGACGCTTCACAAAAGGGGGGCTCATACATCCTTTCTCACAGAGGGCTAATCTATCTACATAAAGGTGCATAATCTATCTACAGCACTTAGTATAGTACCTGGTATTAAGTTACAGCTCAGTAACTGGTAGCTATTATTAGCCATTATTACAAGAAGCCACAGAATAAACATGGTACATCTTCCTGGAGTGCCAATTTTGCTCAGCGATTAGGGAGGAAGGACATTCTTTTTATATTAAAACAAACACAGGCATAAGCTAGAGTAGAGGGCAAAACTCACTTGGATTTTTAAAAAAAAAATTTTTAAGTTTATTTATTTACCTTGAGGGAGAGTGAGTGAGAGAGTGCACAAGCAGGGGAGGGGCAGAGAGAGAGGGAGAGAGACAATCCCAAGCGGTTCTCTGTGCCGTCAGCGCAGAGCCCAATGCGGGGCTCGAACCCGGGAACTGTGAGATCATGACCTGAGCCGCGAACAAGAGTCGGCCACTTAACCGACTGAGCCACCCAGGTGGCCCGTCACTTGAGTTTTTGACACCAAAGATATCGAGCTCCTCGTTGCCCTGCCCTGTCAGCCTACTAGCTTGCTCCCTCCCCCGATCCCTTGATAGACATAGGAACTAGAAAAGCCCTTGGTCTTGGGAGTCAGGAAACCTGGGTTCCAACTTGGCTCTGCAGGTTACTACGTTGTAACCCTAGGCACTGAATTCCTCGGGTCCTGTTTCCTCCTTGATAAAAGGGGGTTAAGTACACCTATATCCAGGGTTGTGATAACAAGATAATGTATGTGAATGTGCCTGGCATAGTACCTGGTCAATAACAGGTACTCAATAAGTGTTAGGCTATCAGGGGGTAAGGGGAAAGGGCTAAAGGGGCATGGTAGGTGAGACAGAAGCTACTTACTGCTGTTAAGCCTGCCAGGTCTTTACGGGGGAGGGGGTGGGGAACTGAGTCTTTCCAGCAGTGATTCCAGACGGCCATTCATACACTGTGGTCTGCAATGGAAAGGCCAGGCTTTGTGAGTCCAGCTGTGCCCCTAAATTGTATTCTAGTTCCCCTTCAGCTCATTTGGCCACAGTTTTTTTCCCTCTATATCTTAGTATGCAAGTTTTCTAAGATTTGGGTCCATTGCCAACGACCCCAACCCCAATATTACATCAATATTCTCTAAGCACTTTGACTCAGGACACATTATGTACTCAGGCTGCCACCTGTGCTTCAGGTATGTTCTTAGGGCTTTTCCATGCGTGTCCTTCTGTATCCTTGGCGGTCTGAAAACTGCTCAAGGAACAGGGATCCTGCCTTTGTAACAGAACCCAAGTACTGTAATATGGAACCATTTTACTAACCTGTCATTGATGGTCTTGCAGTAAAATGAGGAAAAAATCATTTTGACTGGGAAAGGGTAGGGCCATATTCTGAGGATTCTTAATTTCCTTCTAAGAACCCATTTGGAATCTGTCCTCCGAGAATGTATCTAAATCTTTTTGTTTAAGTTTATTTATTTATAACTAAATAGAGAGAGAGAAAGAGAACCAGTGGGGGAGGGGCAGAGAGAGAGGGGTACAGAGGATCCGAAGTGGGCCCGGTGCTGACATCACAGAGCCCAATGCAGGGCTCGAACCCACAACCCATGAGATCATGACCTGAGCTGAAGTCAGATGCTCAACCGACTGAGCCACTCAGGCGCCCCCGGATGTATCTAAATCTTCTGGAACTTACTTACAGGACATGTTAGTATAACTACTTTTTATATTTGATTTCTTTATTTTTAAAGTTTATTTTCAGAGAGAGAGAGAGAGAACTAGAATAGGGGAGTGGAAGAGAGAGGGAGGAGAATCCCAAGCAGGCTTTGCACTGTCAGCAAAGAGCCCCACGTGGGGCTCTAACTCACGCGCTGAGAGATCGTGACCTGAGCTGAAACCAAGAGTCGGACGCTCAGCTGACTGAGCCACCCAGGCGCCCCACTACTTTTTACATTTTAAAATGGCAACATGGAGCAAACCATAAGTATAACAGTTCTACCTGGCTAGAATTTTAGTCTAGGAAGGGAGAGGTGAAATATTGTAGTAATGGTTGAGCTTTACTGACGGAAGTGTACGTCAGGCACTATTCTATCTCCTTCAATCCTCCCAACTGCCCGATGAGACACGTACTGCCGCCATCACCCCTATTTTACTGATGAGAAAATTAAGGCGAAAAACAGTTTATCAGTTTACCTACCTGTACAAGATTAGTAAGTGGCCGTGCCAAATACTGGAATCCATGGCTCCATTCCACTCCTAACTGCCTCACTGTCCTACCTCCTGCCTTGCTCCTCATGGAGCTTTGAGCCCCTCTTGATGGGCGTAAAGCCAAACCATAGGGGCTACTAACGCTTGATTATCTTTCTGATCTTTCTCTGGACCTCCTTCACCAACCCCTTGACCGATCCCTGAGGAGTCATGACCTTCCAAGCTTTGTGTGGAATTTCACCCTAGATACACTCTATACATATCTTTTATAGCCTTGCTTACAAGCTACCTTGGAGTTGCTTTTGTAGCTATTTAATATGTGTATGTTTTGTCTCTCCAACCAGATTGTAAACGCCTAGAGGACAGGGACGGTATCTAGCTCTTTCCCACCCCTCCCAGTGCGTAGGACTAGGGCTGGGGACGCCGAGGAGGCTCCTCAAATGTTGTTGACAGTCTCGGGACCATCCTCTCCGCCCCACCTCGGCCACTCCCCTTTTCCTCGTTGACCACTCCACTTCCTCCTCCGGGGTCCCCACCCAGTCCCGCTCCCATTACTTTCCCCCCTCTGGCCCCGCCCCTCCCTCCGGGAAATCCACCCCCTCCCCCCGCCCCGGGCAGCATCTCCAGCGTCCCCTAGCGACGAGGCAGGAGCTCCTAGCAACCGCATCTCGATTCCCAGACGACGGCGGCACGTAGGGCCACGTCAGCGCGCCGTGGCCCCGCCCCCGCGCCGGCTGGCCCCGCCTCCTCGTGCCGCGTTCGCCGCCGCCGCCGCCGCCGCCGCCGCCGCCACCACCGCCACCGCCGCCGCCGCCGCCCGAGACTCGCGCAGAACAGTTATGGCGGATCCCGCAGCGCCCGCGCCCGCAGCTCCGGCTCCCGCCCAGGCCCCGGCCGCGGCCCCGGACGCGGCGCCGACCCCGGACGCGGCCCCCGCCCCGGCCCCGGCGCCGGCGCCCGCCCCGGACTCGGCCTCAGGGCCGTCCTCGGACTCCGGCCCCGAAGCCGGCTCGCAGCGGCTGCTCTTCTCTCACGACCTGGTGTCGGGCCGTTACCGCGGCTCGGTGCACTTCGGGCTGGTGCGCCTCATCCACGGAGAGGACTCGGACTCGGAGGGCGAGGAGGAGGGCCGCGGGAGCTCGGGCTGCTCCGAGGCGGGGGGCGCGGGCCACGAGGAGGGCCGGGCCAGCCCGCTGCGCCGCGGCTACGTGCGCGTCCAGTGGTACCCGGAGGGCGTCAAGCAGCACGTGAAGGAGACCAAGGTGCGGCGGGCGGGCCGGGGGGCCGGGGTCCGGGGCCGACGCGGGGACGGGAGTTGCTGCAGGAGCCCTAGGCCGGGGAGGGGAGGCGCGCGAGGCGCTGGCCGGCGTGGTGCAACCGCAGTGGGCCGAGGTGGGAGGACAAGCCTCCGCGGAGGGGACGCTCCGGTGCAAAGTCATTGCACCAGCCCCGGGCCACCGGGCGCCGCGCTTCCCCCCCCACCCCCGCCCCCCTCCGCCCGCGAAGGGGCTTCCACGCCTGGCCGTGCTGTGGTGTCGGCCTCAAGATTATGTGGACCCACTACCGTGGGGGAACTTCTCAGACTCTGAGGCACGCTCGGCATGACACCAGTGCGGCGTTTTGCTGACCCCCAAGGAGCTACATACTGCATTGTGCATCCCGAAAGGAAGGCCGGCCGTGCCGGGTCCGTGCAGGGAAGGGTTGTGGGCGGTCCAAAACAAAGGTAGAGGTGAAAATCTCGGGCGACGGATAAGCCCGAGAAGTTCCCCAAATGACAGAATGCGTTATTATGGGTAAAGAAACCCCAACCCCTCTTTTAAAAAACAAAACAAAAACAAAAACAGAAAAACCAAAAAAACCCCAACCTTGTTGCCTCATTGTAATTGCTGCGGGGAACTTTGTGAGTAAAATCATTAACAATCAGAGCCGTGATATTAATAGTACGGGAAGGGGGGGATGTGACAGCTGCGACTGGAATTGATGACTCCCAAGTGCAGTTGGACTTCTTGAAAAAAATACTACAGAACCATGGATGGAAAAGAGCCACCCGTTCGGAAGCCCGAAGGGTTTTTCCTGACCTGAGGCTGGAGGCACACCTCAGACTCCCATACGGTATTGGGGTGAGGCTGGTGAATATTGCAGTCTTTACCAGCGAAGGGGTGTATCGTCTTAAGCCCGAAACCTTGAACCCAGGTTGGCCTGGTGGCTTCCTGTGTCTTGTTTTCCTGAGTGTGAACTCCTATCGGCGATTCCCACCCAGGCACACACCCCTGTATCTTTCACCCCTTCTTCATCTCGTCCTCTTCCTCCGCTGCCAGAAAACATTTCTAAGCAGGAATCAGGCCCGTGCTGTTGACAGGTGTGATTTCAAGGGAGGGTGCTTGAGAAGTTCATCTGGGTTTCTCACACGGTGGGAGACAAAGGCCACCCTACCAAGGGGGCCTGTGATAACAGCTCTGGCAGGGGAAAAGGCCCCTCTCCCAGGAAGAGCCTGCGAACCACTTCCCCGGGGCAGAAGTGACCCTTGGTAGCAGCAGAGTCTTTCTGCTGGCCAGTGCGCATGCCTTCCCAAGACCCCGAAGTCCGCACGCACGCGGGTCCCCTGGCTTCCCCTCAGAGAAATGCCAATCAGGCAGTGGCTGCCCCGACTGAAAGAAAATGACAAGTTCGTGTGCAAAAACAAACAAACAAACAAACAAACAAACACAAAAGTATGTGGGAAATACTACTTTCTATAGCGGAATGCTCGTTACCAATTCCCATCGGTGTTGTTACATCGGAAAGACGATTTTTTTTTAGTCTTTGTGCCGTGTTTCTGCATTGTCTTACTAGCACATGGTTGCTGATGTCTTTCTGCGGGGTTTTTTTTTTTGTTTTGTTTTTTGTTTTTTTTCCGTTTAAACAAAAAATGTTTTGCCCTGACCATCTTCTCCAGAGGTTTGTGACTTTCGGAAGGCAACTCGTTTCACGGCCTCCTGCCCCGGGACGCAGGCTGCCCGGCCAAGCTCACTACCAGGAGCTGCCATGTTTATCAGTTGTCGGTTCCCGTTCATCTTGACTTTGGTGGTTAACTTTGTTTACGGTTATGTTCTGCCCGCCTCCTTCCACCATGTGTAATTATCTACAGAGTTGGACTTAAAATACCTATTTAGGAATTAAGCAGAAAATAACTGTAAGGTAAGGCACCGGCTTGGATATATCTTGAAGGTGGCCTCTGGTGATTTGCTTTGAATTTGTTGAAGTCCATCGTAGCTCCGGTGGTGGTGTTTTCTTTGCCACTGGAGCGTCTGTGGCTTCTGAGCTTAGGGGCCTGGGAACCTTAGGAAATGGTGGCACGTAGCATCCATTTGTGGATGGCAAGACCCAGTTCTTTGAGAGTAGGTTTGTTGGGGAGGGGAGTTGTATACCCGATAAGTAGCTCTAGGGTCCCCGGAACCCTAGGCACAGATGACCCCGACTGGGGCGGTAGGGTGGGTCCTGGGACCTTGCACTTTCGGAAGTGGTTTAGGAAGAGTTTTGGTTTTTTTCTCTTCTTCTCACTTCTCCTTGGAAATCCGTAGAGGCTGTAAAGGAAAGACTCTCAGACCAAGGCTGAACATTTAGGTTCTGATGCCTACTCCATCCGATTTGGTTATGAGATCTGAGAACCCACTTACTGATAGAATAACGTGGTTGACGGTGTGGAGAAACGTATTTCTTTTTAAAGCTGCCACCTCTTGGCATCTTTTAAAATAGTACCCTTTTAATGTGGAGCGTTCAGTAGGCTGTGGAGTATTTCTGTCGTTTTCGGGTTAATTTGTTGGGCAATGAGTAAAGGGGTAATATTAGTCTCTTGATGCAAGCTTGAAAGGAACAAATTCATGACGAGACATGAAGAGGCTGGCCGACAAGTTCTGCCCCCTCCTGGCCCCTTCAGTGAAAATTATCAACAGAAATCAAATAAGTAGCTCTTCCTTGGAAACTGCAGAATTTATGGTCCAGTTCCTGAGGCTTCCAGCAGCCAACGTTGAGCTTCTTTAGGACTTAAACACGAAGTTTGTGCGCCTTTCTTCCCTCAATCTTCTGACCCCTTCAGCATGGTACTCCTTGAGACTTCCCCGTTTGGCCATGGGTCTCCTTTGTGACTGACCCCTTCCCCGTCTGCGACCATCCTCGAGTCAACTTTTGGAATAAAGCCAAATGCCGGTGGTCTCTCTGCCTTCTCGCGCACTGGCTAGACCCGGCGGGTCTTTCTGGTCTCCAGCGGTTATGGTTGGACACAATGGCCCCTGTAAGGAAGAGAACAGACTGCCGTCTGTCCGTCCAAGTTTGGGGGCTTCCTGTTTAGGCTTTGGCTTTCCCATCTCTTGTGCGCTGTCCCTTGCTTTGAGTTACCACAACGTTCAGAGTCTCTCCTGGTTTGAGATTTGATGTCTCAAAATTAAGCTGTCTCTGCGATCACGCTGCTTTTTGAAGGCCGTGTGTGTGTGTAGCATCCCTCATGACACATCCCTCAGGAATTGGCTTTTCGGTTTGTTTTTGGCTTCCACTCAGGCCAGCATTTCCACTGGGAAAACTGTTTAGGTGTAGCATCATGGCATGTGAAGCTGGCTTTGCTTCACTCATCCGGGTGCTGGACCCATTAAAAGTCATTGTTCTTAGTGATGTAACAGGAAGAAGTTATGGAAGGTTAACCAAGATGCAGGACTGAGTGCATCTCGTTGCACTTGACTCAGAGGAGATCACAGCACTTGTAGACTCGCACGGCTCCCCTGTGCTTTTGTTCTTTGTCCTTTGGTTTCCCCCCTTCTGACTTCTGGGACCCGGTGCCGAGATGGTGCCTCTGTCTGACTTGCCGCCTTGCTCAAGGGCACTTTCACCAGAAGAAGGGTGTGTGTTTGTGTCCTGTGATTGGAAGTCAAAACCCTTGGGTGCTCTTCCCAGCTGTCACCTACTCTGAATGACCTTGGCCTAGTCACTGCCTCATTTTCTCTCTGCAATAAAATACAAGATCTGTCTTCCTAGCCCCTGAAATGAGCCTGAACCAGAAGCGTAGCTGAGTGCTGTGGCCACTTGGCTGTTAGCAGACACCATCCTGATGTCCATCGGACAGAGCCAGCCACCCCTGCCCCGTCCCTTCAGGAGATCACTTCCATGCATCACAGAGTGGCGCTACACCCAGGAGGCACCTTGGGAGGCAAAACGTGCGCCACGGGGGTTTGTTTCGGTGGTGTAGGAGTTCCTCGTTGATCATGTTGTTGCTCTTGACCTGGTGGGTTATAGATTGGACTTCTTTTTAAGACTCTTCTATAGATACTCATGAACTTTATGCGCCTTTAAAGTAACACCTGCCTGAGGCGCCTGGGTGGCTCCGCGCGTTGAGCATCTGGCTCTTGATTTCTGCCCGGGTCACGATCCCAGGCTCATGGGATCAAGCCCTACATCATGCTCTGTGCTGAGCGTGGAGCCTGCTTAAGATATTCTCTCTCTCTCTCTCTCTCTCTCTCTCTCTCTCTTTCCCTCCCTCTCCCCCCCCTCACCGCCCCTTCCTCTCCCTCTCCTCCCCCTCTCTCCCCCCTCTCCCCTTTCCCTTCTCTGTCTTCCCCTCTCCCTCTCCCTCTCTCCCCGTCCCTCCCTCTGTCCCTCCCTACTGTCTCCAAAATAAAGAATAAAAAAAATTAAAGTAACACCTGCCAAAAAGTCCACCAACCTCCAGGAGAGGGATGGAATGAACATATACGTGTGCATATTTTCCAGAATCTGGAGGATATCTTTTGAAATTTCCAAAAGAATGAATTACAAAGATGGTAGATTATTGCTTTTGTATTTTAACATAATATGGATAAGCATTATGTAGTGTTACTATGTGCCAGGCACTCTCAGTGCTTTCTGCATATCGCTCAGTGCTCCCAACAACCCTGTGAATTAGGTCCTGCTATTATCTGCACGTTTCAGAGGAGGAAACTGAGGGGCAGAGAGGTTAAGTAACTTGTCCGATGTCACACTGCTGATAAGTGGAGGAACCTGAATACAAATTGAAGTAAATGTCGTCCTCACCTGAGAATGTTTAAGTTCAGCATTCATAGATCATTACTGCATCAAGTGCCCTGGTTAAACATGAGTCACAGACCCTGTGGTTGGTATTAATCATCCAGTCATTAAACACTTGAAAGTCTTAGTGGAGAGGAGGTAACCCCAGGTAAGGAGAGAGGAAGGAGCAGGGTGTTGGGATGGGTGGAAGGTGTACTGGTGGCCGGGGGAGAGCGAGATCACTCCGGGGACAGGATGGGAGGAGGCGCCAGGTTGGCCCTTGTGCTGTGCTTCTGTTCTGCATTTTTCATTCCCTGGCCCCGCCGTCATTCTCAAAATAATTGTCAAAACATACATTTTATTTCTGGAGAACCTGTGAGTGCCCCTAGATGCTGAATGAAAGCAAGCTCTGTGTGATTCATTCCAGTGCTGGTTTAGTCCCCTCCGCACCTCCTGGACCAGAAGTCCGGGGAACGGGCGTTTCTGTGTTGCCTTAGAAATGGTCAGCCTTAGGAAATCCAGCTTGACCTCCTGCCCCCAAAGACCTGTCCGCCCTCTTGCTGCTGTTGTCACCTTCCCGCTGGGAATGCTGAGTCATGAGACGGGTTCAGAAGGGCTCCTTGGAGAGAGGCTGAGTTCCTTCTCCTTCAGTCGCCCTGAACCTGACTGTGCTCTCGGCCTTCTTCTTGTTTTAGGACATTAAAGGTCCTGTTGCGCCCTTCCCGTTCCCACTTCGGTTATCCCTGCTCTTGTTTTTTTTTTCTTTTCGTTTTCCTGTTCCATCAAGAGAAATCTTGCTCTCTTTTTTACTGTTTTACCCAGGGGCCTCATGGAATCCAGTGGAACCTCTGTGGGGCCAGTACTTTACAAAAGGGATGCGGTTATCGGTTATCGTGCGTAACATGAATCAGCATCACAACAGCGCTGGGCCCATGATCAGTGTCAGCTGCCCCCGGTGGTCCCCTCACAGTTGGATTTAGGGTGATGTCTTTTTAAAGAGCCATTCTGCAGTTTTAACTGGGAGGAGGACGTGATCTGTGCTCCTATTCCAATTGATGGAAGCTTTCAGAGTTTCCCTGCCCAGAGCTTAGCCTGCTTCTGGATGGAAGGGTGCTGATTCACATGGATAATCAAAAGAGGGAAACGTGCTTTTTCATTTACAAGATGCTCTCGCTTACACTTACTAGGATTTTGGTGTTTTTAACTGTAGCTCCTTCTGAGACTCCACCTGCCCGGTGGCTGGGTGCCACTGAGAAGGTGGTGCTTTCAAGGCTGTTGCGTGCCCAACACTCACGGCTCTAGTGAGCGGGGTGCACATTCCGAATTGCTTCTGTTGCTGACATTTCTGCTGGCCTCAGGGGGCTCTAGTAGGAACCACCTGACACGTGTGTGGTCACAGACAGGGAAGAGCAAAACGCTTACTGGAAATTTTTGTACTTCGGAATCAAATGGAGTCATGCTCACGGATGGCCCTCTGAAGTCTGTCTACTCCGGGGTTGTTCGCCCTCGTTTTGCTCTTGAGTTGTGCTCTGAGGTTGAGCCTTCGACCCAGGGCCGACCTTGTTGAATGGATCTTTTGGTCAGTTTTGCCTGCAGATATACTGTGTTCTTCTGAAGCAAGATTGTGAAAAACAAGTTTTTGACTTAAACATTGAGGCAGATGATACACTGTTCAGAAGTATTCAGCTAGGCAGCATGTACTGGAACAAATGGCCTTTTGGGGTTAAATCTGGTTGGCTGGTTGGCTGAGGGATTTGCCTATTTTGAGACTGAAACACTTAATTTTTTGTAGCTGGGTCGAAGGAATACGACACTTATCAGATCACTTTGGGTTTAAATCAATAGCATAGGTGCCCAGCTGGCTCATGCAACTCTTTTTTTTTTTTTTTTTTATTAAAAAAAATTTTTTTAATGTTTATATTTATTTGAGAGAGACAGAGCACGTACTGGGGAGGGAGAGAGGGAAGCAGGCTCCAGGCTCCTAGCTCTCAGCACGGAGCCTGATGTGGGGCTTGAACCCACGAACTGTAAGCTCATGACCTGAGCCGAAGTCGGACGCTTAACCGACTGAGAAACCCAGGCCTCCCGAGCATGCAGTCTTGATCTTGGAGCTTTAAGTTCGAGCCCCAGTTGGATGTAGCCATTAGTTAAAAAAAAAAAAAATAAATAAAAATCTAAAAAAAAAAAAAAAAAAAAAAGATCAAACTAACCTAGCTATGTCCGGTAAGGATTCATTCTAGCTATGATAATTTAAAATTTTTTTGAATTTAAGATACTGTATATTGCTTAAAAAAAAATAGAAAGGAAAACATATTTGATTCTATCCAACAATAAAATGAAAACCCCCAGCAAGCAGGAGGGATTTTCTGCAGTCTTAAAAAGAGTGTTCTGGGGTGCCTGGGTGATGACACTCGGTGGTTAAGCTGCTGACTTCGGCTCAGGTTGCAGTTGATGAGTTCAGGTCCCGCGCTGGGCCCTGGGCTGATAGACAGCTCAGAGCCCGGAGCCTGCTTCAGATTCTGTGTCCCCCTGTCTCTCTGCCCCTCCCCAGCTCGCACTGTGTCTCTGTCTCTCTCAAAAATAAACATTAAAATAAAATTAAAAAAGAACATGTTCTTCATTTACATCCTGCAAGTGAGAGCTGGTCTTTGACACTCAGCAGCTCTGATGAGGTGCTTCGTCTTGTTTTCATTTTGATCTTTTTTTTTGTGGGAGATGCTGCTGTGATGACGGTCGGTGAAGCTGTTGTGACAGGCATGTCCACGGCACTTCTTGCTAGCCCCTTAAGTGCAGGTAGGAAGGGACACACACACGCATCTGTGTCTTGTGTGGCTTCCAGGAGGATCAGGAACAGAGTCTGTGCTGAAAGCATCCCCTTATTTGTCTGCTCTGACTGTTCAATTACTTAAGGGAGTTTGAGGGCCCTGAAGGTTGATGATATCATCTTCAAGCCAAAGAAGAAAGCTGCTCTCCTTACCTCCAGGATGCTGTAAGAGGTAGCTGCCTCCATTTCCCCACGACCTCTCAGCCTTCCTCTGGCCTCTCACCACTGGATGTGAATGGCTCTTCTGAAGGTCACAAAGGACTAACGGATTCCTGGTCACCGTAGTTGCTGACTTCTCCCTAGTCCTTGTCCTTTGGGTCCATCAGCCTTGTTGATTGTGGTCGGTCCTGCCCTCTTACTGGAAACTTACTTTCGTTGCGTTCCATATACCCAACCATACTGAATTTTTCCCTTTAGCCTTTGTGGTTTTTGTTTTGTTTTAAGGGTTATTTATTTATTTTGAGAAAGAGAGAGGGAGAGAGAGAAACCCAAGCAGGCTCCACACTGTCAGTGGAGCCCGACACGGGCCTCGATCTCCCGAACTGTGAGATCATGACCTGAGCCAAGATCAAGACTTGGATGCTTAACCGACTGAGCCTCCCAGGTGCCCCTTCTCTTTAGCTTTTTCCTCTTATCTCTGTGAGACTTCTCCACATACCACGCTCTCACTCCCCTCACCACCTTCCTATCTTCGGTACTTTTGTTCACTCTTGTGGCTGCAGCTGGCTCTCGCACTCCGCTTCCACACCCGCTCCGCGGTCCCCGCCGTGGACCTGACGGCTCCCTCCTGTCATCTAGAACTTCAGACTTTGTGGGTGTAAAGTTTTATAAGTGTAACTGCCCTTCCCACCCCCAGTTCCAACTTTTGATCATGAAAAATCTTCAAATATACAGAGAAGCCGAAAGACTAGGCCAAAGAGTATTAATTACCAATGATCATGAGTTAGCAGTTAACATTCTGTTCTCTGTGCTTTACCTGTGTATGTAAATATATGTTCTCCTGAGTCATGTGATAAGTCAGAAGCAGATGTGACAGCGGACAGCTCTGAATACTTAAGCTTGCGTCTTCTAAAATTCAGACGTTTGGGATCATTTGAAATTTACCTTCTTGGGCGCCCATTCTAATTTAAGTGTGCAATTCAGTGGTATTAAATGCATTCGTAACGTGCAGCCACCCCCGTCATCCATCTCCAGACCTCTTTTCATTCTGTAAGACTGAAACTTGGTGCCCACCGAACAATAACCCCCTGTTTCTCCCCACGCCAGCCCCTGGCTACCATCGTTCTACTTTCTGATGTGAACTGTCACTTCGCTTAGAATAATATCCCTAAGGTTCATCCATGCTGTAGCAGACGGCAGAATTTCCTTCGTTCTAAAGGCTGAATGAGATTCCACTGTATGTATCACAGCTTTCAGCCTGGCTCTTCATCTGTCGGTGGACACTTGGGTTGCTTTCCTGCTTTAGCCGTCCCGAGTAACGCAGCTCACGAACATAGGCGTGCAAATACCTCTTCGAGATCCCACTTGCGGTTCTTTTGGGTGTATCCCCAGAGGTGGGATTGCTGGGCCATGCGGTAGTTTTATGTGGACTTTTTTGAAGAACTGGCCTACTGTGCTCCACAGCAGCTGCATCATCTCATGTTCCCCCCAGCTGTGCGCAAGGATCCTGGTTTCTCTACACTCTGGCCAGTGTTTGTCATTTGTGCGCGCTCTCTCCTCCCTCTCTCTCTCTCTCTCTCTCTCTCTCTCTCTGTTTTATTTCGGCCATCGTAATGGGTGTAAGGTAGTGTCTCACTGTAGTTTTGATTTGCGTTTCCCTAAGGATGGGTGATGTTGGGCATCCTTTCACATGCTTCTTGGTCACTTAAATATCTTTGAGGAAGCGTTTATTCAAATCGTTTGCCCATTTTTGAATGGGGTTATTTGGCGGTTTTTTGTTGTTGGGTTGTAGGAGTTCTGTGTATATTCTGGATATTAATCCCTTATCAGATATATGACTTGCGAATATTTTTTCCCATTCTGTGGGTTGCCTTTTTTATTCAGTCGATAGTGTCTTTTAATGCGTTATAATATGTTTTTTTTAATTTTCATGAATCCAGTTTGTCTGTTCTTTCATTGCCCGTGCCTCTGGTGTCAGCCTCCCATTCTAATTTGTCATCAAATCTTTGTTCGAAATGCCTCTTGCCTCCTCTGCATTTCCTTTCTGCAACACGAGCTCACTCTGACCGTGTTGCGCCTGGACTGATCTCGCCTGGTCTCCCTGCCTCTAGCCGTCTGCAGCCCAGTGCGCAGTGGCACAGGCTGACCTTCTGAATGACTGTTGGATTGTGTCGGGACCCAGCCTCCTGACACGCCTTAGCTTGTCACTCAAGGCTCCTCACCTGCATTTCGTGCTTAATCTTCTGCCCCTTCAGTAGACCGCATCTAATCTGTTTCCCCAGTTCACTTGTGCGGTTCTCTTCCACTGATGCCCCAAGGCACTTGAAGTCTCTCTCCCTGGATTGGAAGCTTCTTGAGAGACAAAGACAGTGACTCCTGATATGCTGTGAAAGCTTATATTTTGAATGGCTCACGTCTAGTTTCGTGGGAGGCGTTTGTTTGAGTTAATGACCAGATCCTTCCCATTCACCTACAAAGAGTATTCTTAGCCTTTTTCCAGACGCTTCATGATCTGTGCTGGAGCTATGCGGGCACCTCGCCAGCTGACACGTCCCCTTAGGGTACTAGGTAGGTTGCCCATGTAATTTATCGTCCAAGCTGGGCTCTTTCGAGAGCACTGTGAATAATTGCTCCAGACCGAGACATGTGGGTATCCTAACACCAGGAAGAGCAGATTAATCAAAAATACACCGTGTTGTAGTTGACTGTTTCAGCAACTTCCATCAGAAGCTCCCCAGGCAGAGCATGAGCCCAGTGGGCTAGGATAAAGCTAGTCAGAGCTGGTGTCAGCTACGGCCGAAATGCAGCTGTGTCTGGGATTAAAACCTAGCAGGAATTGAGACACTCTCCTGGCCACAGGCTCCCTAGGAGCACGGGCTGGGATGAGAACTAAGAGGCTGTGCCTCACGAAGCCAGTAGAGACTCTCCCTGGTTGGTGCCATTCTGGGTTTCCTTTAGGTCCTCATGCAAGCTCTGGACGATCTGGAAAAAGCACCAGTTCAACATTTAGAAGCCGCCCAAGTTCTAGCGCCCACAGTAACTTCAAGACTTTGGTGGAAGCCTTCACCGTCTCTGAGCCTCAGTTTCTCAGCTTACGAAATGGGGATGATGCCCATCTCAAGGCTGTCGTGAGGGGCAGCTGTAACAACCCAGCTGAAGAAGACACTTGCGAGACCTACGTTCACACGTGCGAGGTCATGAATGGAGAGCAGCCCAACAGCCCTCACCTTAGGAGATGGTTTTGGGTCTTTAGTGTGAGCCTGCTTTTGCTGGAAACAGGACAGGGCCCCAGCGGTGCATTGCCTGGGAGCGCAGCTTGGGCTCTGTGCTCTGCCCGCCTCGGTGCTCTGGGGCATCCTAGAGAGCGCAGCCTGGAGTTGGCGTGCCTGTGCCCGGCCTGTTACTCTGAAGGAATCAGGCACCATCTATTAACACGGCTCACCAGGGGTGCCGGGAGTATGGGGAGAGCGTGGATCCATGGAATCCAGAGCAGCACTTCTGGAAGGCTAATGTGTGTGGCCTTGCCTGGGGCTCTTGTTAATGCAGTCTTCTGAAATGGCCAGGGGTGCACCTGAGAGTGTGCACGTCTAACCTGCCCCCTGGGACGCTGATTCTGCCGGTTGGGACTGTCCTTGGAATTGAACTGACAGTGTAGGTCCTTCAGAAACCGTGTTGATGTCTGTAGGTTCAGGTGTGACCCCCGTCACCCCGCCCTCAAACTGTATGCGTGTAACTGGTTTGAGGTTTTTGTCTCCCCTCTGCCTTCGTCTTCTGGTAGCAGTGGTAATGCCAGAAATTATCAAAAGGGGGGCGGCAGGAGGGAAGCGACATTAAGTACCTCTAATGACCAGGCAGTGCTTTCAGAGCCTAGTGTTCCTGTTGGAAACACCTGCTTCTCCCTCCCCCTCCCCCCATTGCCTACTGACCAGTATTTTTTTTTTTTTTTTTTTTTCGTTTTTATTTATTTTTTTGAGACAGAGAGAGACAGAGCATGAACGGGGAAGGGGCAGAGAGAGAGGGAGACACAGAATCGGAAGCAGGCTCCAGGCTCTGAGCCATCAGCCCAGAGCCCGACGCGGGGCTCGAACTCACGGACCGCGAGATCGTGACCTGGCTGAAGTCGGACGCTTAACCGACTGAGCCACCCAGGCGCCCCAACCTACTGACCAGTATTAATGCACAGTTGCCACTAAGGGTTTTGCTGGATTTCATTTCTTCTTAGGATGCACATATGATTGTTGTTATGAGAAGAATGCAACCAGTCCAAGAGGAAAATGATTGAAACTTGCTTTTTTAAATATATATATATCCATCCAGTAGCAGTGGATTCCTGCCGTGTGCCAGGCGGTGTAACAAATGCTTTACACGTATCATCATCTTACTCCTTCCCTAAAGTGGCCAGTGTCCCCATGTTAGAGAGGGAGAGCCTAAAACCTAGAGAAGGCCTGTAACTCACCCAAAGCCACACAGCTAGCGAGGGGCAGAGCCTGGGTGTCTACGCTGCCAGAGCACAGGCCCTTTTCGCCGGCTGGGTGCTGTGGGAGTACAGAGAACACCCCTACACAGGCCCTGCACTCTAGATCAGGGACCAGCGTTCTTTCTGTAAAGGGCCAGATAGTAAATATTTTAGGCTTAGCGGGCTATACTGTCTCCTTCACGACTGGTCAACTTTGCCATTGCAGCGTGAAAACATTCAGAGACAATAAGGGAGCGAGGGGGCATGGCTGTGTTCCAGTAAAATCTTATTTCAAACAGGCAGCAGGCTGGAATTGGCCTAGAGGCCATAGTTTGCCGATCTCTGCTCTAGAAGAGACCTGACTGACGGAAATACAATGTGAGCCACGTCTGTAATTTTAAACTCGACAGGAGCCACGTTTGAGAGAGTAAATAGAGGGGCACCTGGGTGGCTCAGTTGGTTAAGCATCCAGCTCTTGATTTCGGCTCAGCTCTTCATCTCAGGGTTGTGAGTTTAAGCCCTACATTGGGCTCCGTGCTGGGCGTGAAGCCTACTTTAAAAAAAAGAAAAGAAAAAGTAAACAGAAACAGGTGACATTACATTTAATAAATTTTATGTGACCTGTTCTACCAAGACACCATATCGATACGCAATCAGTATAAAAATTCTTAGGAAACATTTTACATTCTTCTGTCTGTAGTGGCTCATGCGTTGGCTGGTGCTCTGGTGGGAGAGAAAACCCTCCAGTCCCTTGCTCAGCTTTGTTTTCTTCAGAGCATCTAGCATTATTTGAGATTTCATTGCCTCGTTTCTTTGTTTACTGTCTCCCCAGCCGGAAGGGCAGAGGGCAGAAGCGAACCGTTCCCTGCTCTCCGTGCCTGAACAGAGACCGGCCCAGAGCCGGTGCCCGGTGGTCCTTGTTTAATGGGTGAATGGGGTACGTGGAAGGTAGAGGCTGCTGAGTCCCGTCTGGAGGCACAGACAACATTGCGGGGGGAGGGGGGAGTGGGGGAAGCGGAGACTGGTGGGAGAACGTTAGGAAAAGCTTTCATGCAGGCAGCTTTTGAGCTAGGCCTTGGAAGGTGAGAAGAATTTGGAACAACAGTGGTGGGAGGGAAGCGCATCCTGAGCGGGAAGATCAACGTGAAGAAAGACAGGCGCAGGACGAGTTCGCACATTTGGGAGAAATAGTTCACTCGGGCCCTTGGAACTCCTTTACACTTAAAAATTATTGACGATCCCAAGGAGCTTTTATTTATATGGGTTGTATCAGTATTTACACGTGCAAAGTGAAAGCAAAACTTAAGCCCTAAGAATACCCAGGCACTCGTTCTGGCCATCAGAGCAGGGACATCATTACGCCGCGTGGCCTCTGGCAAGTTCCACCGTGGACTTGGGAGAGGACGAGAGTGCCAAAGGCAGATTCCATCTTAATGGGACCACGGAAAGGTTTTGACTTGGGACCTCCCGAAGAGGGTCTCAGGACCCCCGGAGCATGCGCCCAGGACTGCTGAGCTGGCGGTGGGGTGGAAGGAGGAGGCGGGCGAGAGGGAGCACCAGTTAGCCGGGCGGGCTCCGGTCGCCGGTGGTGGTGACAGCATTTCTCATGTCCTGTTGTGCTCTCGGTGTGTTGCGATCACTTCACATGGGGGGCTGCTTAGGCCCCTCCGGGAGAACCCTGTGGCGTAGGTGTTCCTATTTTATGTGTAGCAGAGAAGAGTTTGGGTGAAGCCCAGGCAGGTGCTCCCACAGCCACAAGGTCTGCTGCCCCTCCGGGACTGCGCAGCACACGGCTTCTGTGGGGTCAGGGTCTTTGGATGACAGCCTCTGGAGTTTGGCTTTGTGTTGTTGCTGTTTTTCCACGTGATGAAGAGCCACTTCAAAGTTTGCGGTGAATCGCGTGGCAGCATTTCCTAAGATGGAATTGGGGGAGGGGGGTGGGATCTGGGAAGCCTGGGGACCCGTTAGGAGCTTTTGCAGTGCTGGCGAGTTCTATCTTTTGTGCATTTAATTTGCGTGGCATTTCTATCTCTCTGTCTGTCTCTCTGTCTCTCCCTCTCTCTCCCTCTCTCTCCCTCTCTCTCCCTCTCTCTCCCTCTCTCTGTCTCTCTCTCTCTCTCTCTCTCTCTCTCTCTCTCTCTGTCTCTCTCTCTCACACACACACACACACACACACACACACACACACACACACACGGCAGAGTTTTGAAAGTGCCGGTTTTCATACAAAATGGCCCCTACGTGTGAACCAATAACTTCCTCCAGTATTCAGTGAACAAAGCAGCAACCTATTCCAGTGCCAGAGGGAAAGTTGGTGTGTTGGAGGACTTACTGATAGCTTTAAGGAGCTTTTTAAGGATAATTTTGACGATGCTCAGTTTGACCTTGGGACCTGACTCCCAAGTACAAGGAGGACTGTTGAATCGGAGAGCAGTCAGGGCACTTTGAGTTAGAGCAGTAGGGATCGAGAGGTAGAGGGAGGTTGGGGAAGGTTGCTCTTTCTTTCTTTCTTTCTTTCTTTCTTTCTTTCTTTCTTTCTTTCTTTTTTTAAAGTTTATTTTGAGAGAGAGTGCGAGCATGAGTGAGCAAGGAGGGGCTGAGAGAGAGAGAGAGAGAGGATCCCAAGCAGGATCTGTGGAGCCTAACTCAGGGCTTGAACCTATGAACCATGAGATTGTGACCTGAGCTGAAATCACGAGTCGGATGCTTATCTGACTGAGCCACCCAGGCGCCCCAGAGACAGATTTCTCAGATGGTGGCAGGCACAAGCCATTAAGGGCATTTAGGAGTGGCAGGGAAAGCAGGTGTAACACAACTGGGCTGGAGCAGTGGCTGTCCACGTGCCCAGGGTCTCAGATGATCAGAAGGGAGTTGGGGAGCCATTATGTACGTTTTTCTTTCTTTCTTTCTTTCTTTCTTTCTTTCTTTCTTTCTTTCTTTCTTTCTTTTTTTTTTTTTAAGGGCTATCCTCTTTATTTTTTTATAAGTTTATTCATTTATTTTGAGAGAGACCAAGACAGTGGGGGATGGGCAGAGAGGGAGAGAGAGAGAATCCTGAGCAGGCTCCACGGTGCCAGCACAGAGCCCATCATGGGGCTTGAACCCATGAAGGTGCAAGATCATGACCTGAGCTGAAACCAAGAGTCTGACACTCAACCATCTGAGCCAGCCAGGCGCCCCTGTTTGCTTTTTGCTGTGGTAGAATATACATAATAAAATGTACCATTTTCTTAAAGTTTTTTTTCATGTTTATTTTTGAGAGAGAAGAGAGTGAGAGAGAGAGAGCACGCACGAGTGGGGGGGACAGAGAGAGAGAGAGAGAGAGAGACGTAGAACCTGAAGCAGGCTCCAGGCTCATCAGCACAGAGCCCGACGCGGGGCTCGAACTCACAAGCTGGGAGATCATGACCTGAGCCGAAGTCGGACGCTTAACCCACTGAGCCACCCAGGCGCCCCTCGAATGTACTATTTTTAAGTGTGCAGTTCGGTGTCATGAAGTACATTGCTGTTGTGCAGCCATCACCGCCACCCGTCTCCAGGACTGTTTCCTCTTCCCAGACTGAGACTCTGTCCCCATTAAACAGTGACCCGTTCACTGTAGACATGTGGTCTCCTGACATACAAGGAGTGAGGCGGGGGAAGAAGCGTGGCAGAGACTCAGGCCTCCGGAGTGCGCGCCCAGGTGATAGTCCCGCCAGTAACAGCGTGGACACAGAAGCGCGAGGGAGGTTGAGTTTCGGAAGCTGAGTGTCGTAGATGCTTGGAATCATCCGTGTGAAGAGACCCCTACCTTGCAAATGCGTATTGAGTCCCGTCTTGCTTTGATTCTTATCGTTGTCCTCTTCCACGCCCTCATAATTGCATTTTTTAAAATGTTTATTTATTTTGAGAGAGCAGGCACGTGAGCGGGGGAGGGGCAGAGAGTGGGAGAGAGTGAATCCCGAACAGGCTCTGTGCCGTCCGACTCAGGGCTCGGTCCCACCAACCTTGAGATCATGCATGACCTGAACCGAAATCGAGAGTCAGACGCTCAATCGGCCACCCAGGCGCCTCCATAATTGCATTTTTTAAATAAACACTTTTTAGATTTATAGAAAACTTATAAGGATCCTAGTATATCCTGCAGCAGCTCCCTCTAATGTTAACGTCCTATGTAACACGGTATATTTGTCAAAAGTAAGAAATTAACATTGGTTTTACATTATAAACTAGACTGTACACTTTTATTTGGATTAGTTTTCCACCACAGTCCTTTTTCTGTTTCAGGATCCAGTTCACAATGCTACGTTGCATTTTGCATAATTGCTTCTTTTTTTTTGAGAGAGAGCATGAATGAGCATGAGTGGGGGAGGGGACAGAGTGGGGGCGGGGGGGGCGGGGAAGAGAGGGAATCTCAAGAAGCAAGCTCCATGTTCACGGAGCCCAACTCAGGGCTCTATCCCCCGACCCTGAGATCATGACCTGAGCCAAAACCAAGAGTCAGATGCTCACCTGACTGAGCCACCCAGGCGCCCCTGCGTAATTGCCTTCTGAATGTTGGAAAAAAACCTTCTAATTGATTTTTCTCTTGATCTAATCTTCAGTTCATCCTCTGCCTTAAGAGTTATTTTTCTGAAGAATTTTGTTAACAGCTTTTGACGCCAGAGAAGAGGGGTCAAGCAAGATGCCCTTGAAAATGAGGCAGTCTGGAGGTGACCCGTAACTATGGGCAGTACCCAGAGAGGAGGGTGGCCGCTGGACAGGTGAGTGCAGAGTGAGGAAGTCAGGGAAGTAGGGGAAGTAGGTTTAGGGGCCCTTTCAGTCTCTGATGATCCAACTCTGAAGAAAAATTGGTAGGATTATTCTTTTTGTCTGAAGTTTATAGTTGTTGGTTTTTCCTGGGGGCATGTTATCAGCTCTGTTGCTGTGCAGGTGTTCCCGGAAACTCCTCAGGAGCTACTTGACATTTTCTCTCACTTTGATGTAACACTGATTCTCATGGGCTCAAACCTAAAGAATCATTCTTGGATTTTATTTTATTTTGTTTTTTAAGTTTATCTTTATTTGAGAGAGAGAGAGCAAGCAGGGGAGGGGCAGAGAGAGAGGAAGACAGAATCCTAAGCAGGTTCCAAGCTATCAGCACAGAGCCCAGTGTGGGGCTTGAACTCACAAGTGGTGAGATCGTGACCTGAGCTGAAATCAAGAGTCAGATGCTTGACTGAACCACCCAGGCACCCCTTGGATTGCATTTTTTTTCTTAATTTATTTTTTAAAAAATTACATCCAAGTTAGCATATAGCGCAGTAATGATTTCAGGGGTAGAATCCAGTGATCCATGCCCTACATATGACACCCAGTGCTCATCCCAACAAGTGTCCTCCTTAATGCCCCCTTGCCCATGTAGCCCATTCCCCACCCTCAACCCCTCCAGTAGCCCTCAGTTTGTTCTCTGTGTTTAAGAGTCTCTTATGTTTTGTTCCCTTAGATTGCATTTTAAGAACAGAGAACACCAGTAACAAGAACTTGTTTGCCGCTTGACCTTGCTTTGGCTTCAGGGTCTCAACTCTGAGCCTTCTGCAAACCAGCAGTAGACGTCAGGGTCAGGCAGCGCTCAGGCCTTTGTGGCCTGGCCACCTCTCTGCCCGGCGAAGACGCAGCCCTGCTGGCATCTCACAGAGACCTGCTCAGCCCTTAGGGTCATTTCTGCTGTAAATCAGCGCATCCCGGGTACTCCTGAATTGTTCATCCTGTTCTCTCCTTCATCTCTTCATCGTATTTGTCATCTGTGCCCTGGGGACCTCCGCAGCCAAACGGCTTCCCTGCACAGCACTTGCGGGGCCACTGCCTCCGCTCCCTGCAGGTGTAACGTTCGTGAAACACACACGGGCTAAGTGTGTTAGAAAGGCCAAGTACGACCGCTCTTTTTCGGGAACGTGCCTTTGGTCTTGCCTACGGTATTTAGAAGTTAGATGTTCATAGGTGGAGGTGTTTCTGTGTCATAGCGTTTTCTTCCCGTTTCAAAACAGATTTTTGGTAGCATGCTTTTTAATGACCGCCCATAATTCCATCAGGTGGACGAACCCAAGTTTCTTGAACTCATGTCCGCTTTTGACCAGCTAAAACGTTTCCAGGTTTTCACAGTTTTCAGTAATGGAACTAATGTCTTACACTTGATACTTTTTTTTTTTTTTTTAACAAATCTTCCAGTTTCTCAGGATAAATTCCTGAAACAAAATTACTAGTCAAGGGATAGGAGTACACTGCTAAGACTTTGGATTCATTTTACCAAACAGTCGTCCCCCAAAGTGGTATGCGGGTATACACTTCCATCTTGCAGTGCCTGTCTCCCCAGCTGGCGGGGAGAGGTTTTGGTGACTTAGGTGGGGGTTCCCAGCTAGCTGGCAGCATCTGGGGACTAGAACTCAGGTCAGTTGACTAGGCATTTTTCTGACTGTACTCTTCTGTTGCCAAGAAACAAGCCCTTCTTGTGGCCGGGGGTGTCCCCGAGCTCTGCAGGACTGGTAGGCCAGTCTGTTGTGCCTTTGGCTCAGGGCACGTGTTCCCCGAACAGAGGGCTGGACTAGGGGACAGTGAGAAAGCCAGGGGAGCTAGGGTGGCTCAGACATGGGCTGGCGTTTGCAGAGGCTGAACTCTCAGAGGGCTCTCCACGACCCAAATGCAGATCATGGTCACATAAAGTGGGCCTTTTTCCTTTCTCCAGGGTGAGGCATTAACCCCAGTCAGCGCTCAGAATCCCCATCTCTTGCACATGGCTCCACCGAGGCACTTGTCAGATGACCCAGCTCATAGTGGGACGATGACTGTGTCCTGTACAGTGATGCCGTCTTCGTCCTCTCTGTCTCTCCTGTAGACCCCTGTGCCTCAAGCTTGCCTCTCCTTTGCTGGTGACATCAGAGGACAAGGGAGTTTTCAGTTATCAGGTGCCCAGTGCCAGCGGGTCTTTGCCTGAGCCCCTGGGATGAATGACATTGGCCGTATACTGGGTCTTAGGGTATGTCTGGGCCCACAGCAGTGGTACCGGAAGGAGGGATTTGATTTGACCCCTTTATTTCATAGTCAGGGAACTAAGGCCCCAGGAGGCTCACTGGTTCAGGTTAAGGATGACGGAAGCCACCAAAGGACAAAGACCCTGAGACTTCAGAAAAGAAAAGTTCACAGAAGGACACCCATCTAATTTCTAGGAGTAGAAGTAGAGGGTGTTAGTGCCGGTTTTAGTTTTCTGGTGATTTAGTTCTAGTTGATGGGTTCTGTGTTTGACTTACATAAAATGTAGAATACAGAGGATTTAACTGTGACTCAGGAGCCATGTTCAAGAAACTTCCTACTCGAGATCATAGATGCAGGCAAAGTCACTACTTGCAGCTTAACCTTAGTCTTGCCTTTAAAAAAGGAAAGAAAGGAAAGGAAAACCCAGCTTTTTTGAGATATAATTTACATGCCATAAAATTCACCCTTTTAAGTTACACAATTCAAATGGCTCTCCGTATATTCAGAGCTTTGTGCACCCACCCTCACTATATAGAAGTAGAATATTTTCATTTCCATCACCCTTGAAAGCAAGCCGTCCCACTGAACTACCCATACTTCTCAGCCCCTGGTAACCCCTTTCTTTGTTTGTCTCTTTGGGTTTTTGTCTTTATGGGATTGCCTCTTCTGGACACGTCCTATAAGAACACATACCGTGCAGCCTTTTGTGTCTGGCTTCTTTCACTGAGCGTGTTTCCAAGTTTCCTTTATGTCGTAGTACACATCAGGACCTCGTTCCCCTTCTGTGACCAGGTCCGGTGTGTGGGGATGTCACTTTTGTTTATCCGTTCATCAGTTGATGGACACTCCATTTGGGGGGCAATTTTGAACGATGCTGCTGTGAGCGTTTACGTACGCGTTTTTGTGGGGCACGTATTTTCAGTTCTCTGGGGTGTCGTACCCAGGAGTGGGTTGCTGGGTCATGCGGTGACTCGGCGTTTGTCCTTCTGAGCAACTGTAGTATGTGAGGGTTCCAGTTTCTCCGCGTCGTCAGCAATGCTTGTTATTGGCCATCTGATTATAGCCGCCCCCTTGGGTGTGGAGTGGTTATTGTGTCACGATCGGTGTGCATCTCTAGTGACTGACGGCTTTGAGGGCGTCTTTTCACGCGCTTCGTAGCCATTTGTAAATCTTCTTTGGAGAAATGTCTCTTCCAGTGAATCGTTTGCGCACTTTTTAAGTGGGTCATTTGTCGGCTTGCCTAGTAGACCCTGCCTTTGGGTCTTCTCTGTCCATTAGAGGCTGGCAGGGGGACCACTTCCTGCGGTAGGTGCTGTGTGTGTGTGTCACTGGGGTCTCTGCCAGGCGTCTTGCACTGCATTCGGATTTAACTTCCTTTCCTATTTAAATGTACTTTAGAGGACTTGAGATCCTTATAAACCGAAAGGGCTCTAAATTCTAAATCTTGTTGAACTGAGTTTTAATTGTTTGACATCTGGGGCTCCACAGTCCCCCGAGAATAAGAAAGGGGTTGCTAAATAGGGCTTCCTTGACATAGGGGCAAGCTTGCAGACGTTTACCAGTTGCACGAATTAGGCACGGCATGCAGTCACAATTGAAGTTCTTCAGAGGCAGAGACGGTACCATCTCCTTCCCCCTCCGGCTCCCCTGTAGTACGGGTTATGATACGTCTTACGCAGTAGGTGATGAAGTGCTTGTTGCTAGACACGCATGTGTGTTGGTAACCGAGGCGTTTCTGTGGCCGTTTGGCAGGTTTGAGGCTTTGGCTGTGCCGAGGCGCGTGGGGGGTGCCGGGCGTGTGACAAACGGTGCCTGGTAACGGAGGCCCCGGGCTGGCCGAGTGCGTCTTGGCTCCCGCTGCTTCCCAGATCCCCCATCCTTACGCAGAGTGGCTGTCTGCTGAGGGGCACGTGGGCTGCTATTTATGTTTTGTGACTTTCTCGGTGATTGTTTTTAGTTTAGCATTTAAGAGTCTAATTTAACTTCGTGAGCATGTGAAGTGTCGGTTCCCCATGCCTGTCGCAAGGCACAGAGAGTGAGTCTCTTCCACCCAGAGCCCAGCTTTGTCTGGGATCAGGTCTGACTGTTGTGATTGAATCCCTGCAATCCGTAGAATTCAAAATTTCTTCAACATTTGAAAGAAAGCCACGGGCACTGGGGTGGCTCAGTTGGTTAGCGTCCAACTCTTGATTTCGGCTCAGGTCATGATCTCTTTCTTGGTTCTTGGGAGATCGAGCCGCCGCATCGGGCTCTGTGCTGACAGTACGGAGCCTGCTTGGGATTCTCTCTCTTCCCTTCTCTCTGCCCCTCCCCTGCTTGCGTGCTCGCGCTCTCTTTCTCTCTCAAAATAAATAAACATTTAAAAAAACAAAAAAGCAAGCCATTTGTCCACACAGATAGGTGCCCCCCTCAGGTTACTGGGGGAGTTTCTGACACAGTCGTGCCTCCCCTCCCCCCCGCCCCCCCCCCCACCATTTCGCATATTAGAACAGCAGTTCTGGGCGAGCCCCTCAATGATGAACTGGTCTCTAAATTAAGTGGGTGGATGTTGAAACTAAAGCATTCTGATTTTTGAATTTGTGATTTCTTGTTTTCACTAACTTCTTCCCATCTCTCCATCTTCAAATCTGTCCCGTGGTTGTAGGTAAGTACTTTGCTGAATTAGGGTTAGAGATCTGTGGTTGGCATCCTTTAGGTAAACACGGTAGATTGAATTTTTATTTCCACTTCCTCCAGAAGCCCTTCTGAAATGGCAGTAAATGAATTTTTTAAGTTTATTTTTCTAAGTCATCTCTACCCCCACCATGGGGACTCGAACTCATGACCCGAAATCAGGAGTCCTGTGCTCCCTGACGGAGCCCGCCGGATGCCCCAGGAAATGAAGTTTTTGAATGTGTAAACCTGCAAGAACAGAGAACAAAAGATTTTAAGTTCTGGGAGATGAGCCCAGACCGTGTGGGTGCTTATGGAGACCGAGAAGCACTGCAGAAAGTCTCAGGGATCGGACGCCCCTGATGTTGCCCAAGGCGTAAGTGAGGCTTAGGCCCAAAGCCAGAGGGATTAGATGAGAGGTTCGCCTCTCTGCCCGTGCAGACCCCGCGTGCGAGAGCAGAGGTTCGTGCTCTGGAGAAATCGAACCAGGGAGACTGTGGATTGACACAGCTCCCATGTAACGAAGGGCAGCATAACACGGAGATGAAATAGGGATTCCAGGAAGTCTGTACACCAAAAGGGGAAGTCTCCGCTGCGCTCCCTGCCTGCTCCCCGAGTGCCGAAACCAGGCATGAGGCATGGGGTTGGAGGATTCCTCTCCGGAAAAAAAAAGAATGGCGTCAGAGACAGACCTGCAGTTTGTGGGGCTTGACAGTCCCTCAGCAGAAGCTAGATTCTATCCCAGCTAATATGATCCGTACCAGCCCAAAGCCCTGCTTGTGTTCGCAAAGCTTCCATCGTCTTTTTATCTCTCAACTTTTTTTTTTTTTTTACTTTTTATCTTGAAATAATTAGAGATTCACAGGAAGTTGCAAAATAGTACAGAGAGGTCCCCTGTACCCTTCATCCAATTTCCCCCAGTGGTTACATCTTACATGACTACAGATGGTATCAGAACCAGGAAATCAACACTGGTACACAATGTATGTGCAGTTCGGTGCCGTTTTATCAGGTGTAGTTTCATGTAATTGTCGCAGCAATCAAGATACAGAACTGTTCCATCACCATCACGATTTCCTGTTGCCGCATCTCAAATAGGAATGGACATCCAAGGGTCACTGAACATATTCAAAAAGCTTCCAACATGAAGGGTAAAGCTAGAAGAAGCCAAGAGATGAATCAGAAGAAACCCTAAGGGCACCTGGGTGGCTCAGCAGTTAAGCATCTGACTCTTGATTTTGGCTCAGGTCATGATCTCAAGGTTTGTGGGATCAAGCCCTTCTTCAGCTTGGGATTCTCTCTCTCCCTCTGTGTGTGTGTGTGTGTGTGTGTGTGTGTGTGTGTGTGTGTGTGTGTGTGTCTCCCACTCAAAATAAACAAACGTGGAAAAAAAAAAAGAAACCCTCAAAACACATAGTGAATGTCTTCTCAGAAATAAGAGCCAATGTTTTGTTGATGAAATAAAACAGAATGGTATAAAACTCAGAACAATAAAGAGTTCTTGGTGTTAAAAACGTATCAGGGGATAGAAAAGAGTTGACAAAGACTCCCAGGAAATAGAGTGAAAACACCTAGGAGATCTATAAAGAAAAGAAAAATTAAGGACACAAATGTATCCGAGAAATCAGAAATGTTTCCAGAATTGATGATCACAAAGTTCGAGGATGGTGAATGGAAAAGGTTCTGACCGGCACATTGTGTAATTCCAGAACACTGGTGATGAAGCTTCCAAAGAGAGAAAAGAGGTTACATGCAAAAGATTGGGAATGAAGATACCTCCAGTTTTGCAACCTTCAATCTTGTGGGAAGCCAGCAGGCAGTGGAGTGAATTTCCAGTCTAACATGGTAGATTGAGCTAATGTAGAACCACTCCTACTCAATCACTTAGAAAATGCCGTATAGAATATAATGAAGATTTTAAATATGTAACTAAGTTTATAAGAAAGAAAGGGGATCACAAGAAACCAAAATCAAGAAGGAATTTAAAACTAGAGCCGAGAAGGCCTACTGATATTGTGGCATCTTTAGAGGGTGTTTATTAGACCTTAAAACAGGCCCTCACAGTAATAGAAGTTTGGATTTCAATGATCACGTATAGAGTTGAAATAGAGATCCCTTCAAAGGGCTCTTCCCTGCTAAAAGGAATAAAAGGAATTCGAGAAGATCTCCATTGTGGGGCTAGAGAAATGGCTGGGAAGTTTTATCACTGCACCACACTCCGAGATGCTGGGGGAGGTCTCTTATAAGCAGTTGAAACTTCCACGTTTGATTTCTGTATTGATAATAGCCTCCTATTTTAGGAATCCCCACGCCAGCACCAGGCTGGTGATGCCCTCAGAGCCCCTTGAGGAAGAAAAGCATAACTTGGATTGAATGACCCTTCCACAAGGCTGGCCTCCTAGAACCCTGACATCTCCACCAAAATGATGAGCTCACGCCAGGGGTTTACTGATAAACATGCAGAAACGATAAGAATCAGCTGTCAGAACAAACAGGATTTCCAGCGTTTTAAAATTCCAGGTAATAAGAGAGATTATAATATAAATGTCTGAAGGGATTGAAGGGCTAAAGAACTAAAGGAAAGAGAAGAAATCAAAGGAAAGCCTGGGACAGTACATTTAAACGGGCTTTGTTTTAAAAGAACCCAAAAAACCTCCAGAATGAAAATTCTAATTGAATGTAAAACCCAGTGGAAGTGCTAAATAGCCAAGTGGATACACCCCCAGGGAGAATTACGCGAACTGGAAAACAGATCTCAAAGAAGTTGAGTAGGGATCCGGTGCCGAGAGCGAGATGGGATGGAAGGGAGAGAAGTAACACCAGGGGCATGGACGGGAGTGCCCAGCCTGTGTCTGATGGGAGCTCCCAAAGGGAAAAAGCTTGAGGGGGAAAAAAAATCCCGATTACTCCCAGGGTTCACCGTGTAAGTCAGCAGGGGTCCAGGTAGTCACATGGAGGCCAGACCACAATGGAAGAGACTCTTCAGGGTGCTAGGGAAAATAGGTTGCTACCTTCGTTTTCAGTAACCACCTCATTACTACTCAGTAGTGAGAACAAAATAAAGGCATTTTCACAGCACGAAAACACTGAATTTATTCACCGACAGACCTTCTCCATACTCCGGGGAGAAGGAAACTAAGCCCAGGAGAAAGGAGACAGACAACAAGGAACGGCGTGCCAGGACATGGGGAACACAAAACAGTGAGCATTACTAATTTGAGGAGAGCTTAAAGGGAAAATCCCGACAAACAGCGGAAATGAGAGCGAGGGGACGATTGTAACGAACGCGTTCTAAGGCCTTTGACCCGTTTGGGAAGGGTAGGAGGGCCTTGCTGTGATTCAGCCTGAGTCCAGTAGACAAACCAGCGTGTTAAGTAAGGTAACCGTCAAATAGAAATAGGCCTGAAAGCTTTCCAACCAATAGAGAGAAAATACTCAGTTATTAAAAACTAGGTCATTCTCCTAGAAAAAAGGAGAGCAAAGTAAAAGCCTGGAAGATAGAAGGCCCTAAAGGTAACAGAAAGAAATCCGCATGATCACAGTGAATATAAACAGAGAGAACGCGCCGGTTATGACAGGTGGGAGACAGTAGAGCAAAGCCCTCGATGTTCTGTGGGAATCCCACATCCCCCATCCCACATCCAGGTGACCCAGCGTAATTCTGGGTAACAGGGTAATTCTGTTCAAGCGTGCAAGGACTGGAAAAATAACATGCTTCCCTTGAACCCTTTCTCCGGAAGCTGATGGAAGGTGTGCTTCACCAAAACGAGTGAGTTTTCTGGGATCCGGGAAACAAGAGCTCCCTTGTTGCCCTGCGGCAAAGGGAAGTCCACCTAGGAGAGGCAGGGTGGAACGGCAGTCTCCGACAGACACAAAACCTAGAAAACTCCTGATGAATTATTCGAGCAGGTTGGGAAAAGTTATGGATAGGTTTTGACGCACAGGTTGTACGTGTTCACGGAGTGCCCCTTGGTTCAGCTCTAAGCTCTGTTTGCTCCGTTACAACATGATCGAGTTGTTTCAGTCAAAGCGGTAGAGCTGTTGGAAAGATGGGCTCGAGGGACGGGTTGTCAGGGGGAGGGGAGAAACAGTAGGTAACGTTTGCTGTTAACAGATTAGGAATTAGTGATGCAAGCATATGGTTTCTACATGTGGCTGAATATTCTAACCTCTGAGAAAGTAGAAAGTGGTTGCCTCTGGGGAGCACTATTGAGACAGTACAACTGGGCGCTGTTTTATGTTTTATGCCTCTGGTACTCTGTTGTTGGCGTTGTTAAGGATTTACTGGTTTAAACCAACACTGTTCAGTGGAAAGGCCATCTAAGTCACATAGGTAATTTCAGGTTTTTAGTGGCCACATAAAAAAAACCAAAAGGGAGCAGGTGAATTTAATGTTGTATTCAAGCCAGTGTAGATCCAGGATATCGTTTCAGCATATGCAACAGAGGTGACAAGAGTAATGATTTGCATTCTTCACGCTGCGTCGTCGCCACCCCGTCTGTGCTACGGCACGTCTACCCTCTGACTTGGTCATGTTTCAGATGCTCAGTGGCCGAATGTGACCAGTGGCTTCCCTGTTGGACAGTTTAGGTCTGACCCAGGAACATTGGAGAAGCCCATTCTGAAGGGGAGTTACCTGACCCTGGTTTCTTCCTTTTGCCCAACCATCCCTACTTTGTTTGTTTGTTTGTTTGTTTTAAGTTTATCTTGAGAGAGAGTGTGTGTGTGAGCCAGAGCACACGAGTGGAGGAGGGGCACAGAGAGAGAGAGAGAGAGAGAGAGAGGGAATCCTAAGCGGGCTTGGCACTGTCAGTGCAAAGCCCGATGCGGGGCTCGAACTCACACTGTGAGATCATGACGCTTAACTGACCGAGCCGCCCAGCCATCCCAGCCATCCCTACTCCAAGTTCTCCACAGACATTTGGAGTTGCTGAGTGTTTTCATGGAAGTTCCAGACTCGAAGACAGAAGCGATCCCGGGCTTCTCGTTTCTGTCCTAGAGTGTGTTTCCCTCTTTCCTCGCAGATCCTGTTTCTAGCGCCGCTCTGAATCTTCTCCAAATTCTCTACACCCTGTGGGTGTCATAATCAAAACTGGGTTTAAAATACTGTTGAAAGGCTGGCGGACTGAGAACCGAGTGGTAAGGCGGCCTCACCCTTCCAGGCGGTGCTTCTTTTCATGTGGCTCTTGGCCTGTTCGGCACAAGTGCTGCTTGTTCAGATCGCGGTTACCTGTGAAGTGGTTCCTTTTGTGCGGACACCTATCAGAACTGTCACACTAGACCCATGGGCTGCTGGTGTTGGCGGTTGGGAGCTGAGCCACTAGGCCAGGCTTATGACCACAGGTAGCGTGCCCTCCGGCACCACCCTCCACCAAGAGGAGGCGGGGCAGACGTCACAGGAAATGGACTCTGGGCTTGCGGTGTGGAAAATCCAGCTTCCTCAAGGTAGTGGCGTTTCCGAACAGTATGCAGTACCTCCAGTACGCAGATGGCTTCGTAGACGCCATGCTGCAGACTGCCCCAGTGGGTTCCCTCTCAGGCCCAGATGTTCACATCTTCCTCCACCCTGTGGATTCCTGGCACTGTGGTGGGGATGCGGTGGTGAGCGGTGCCTGCCCTCGTGGGGGGAAGTCACGTCGAATGGGGCAAACGGTAACGGGTGCAGGGGATGGCAGGTGCTGTGGAGAAAAAGTGGGAGTATGTAGAGAATGAGGAGGGATGAGTCCAGATGGGGCGGTCAAAGAAGGCCTTTCTGAGGAGGTGACATCTGAGCAAAGACCTGAGTGCGGCCATCTGGACAAACCAAAGCCGTGATTGTTCGTGTGGCCGCTCATGCTTTCCCCCAGCCCCGCACGCGTCAGCACGTAATTGCTTATGGAACTACCTGTCTTCCGCACCCTTCTTGGCTCTGCCCCGGCTGAGTCTGTCTCGTTTCCCCATGTTTCATTAGCATCAGACACAGCATCTGGCATCCTGTAGGTGTTTAGTTGGTTGCATCAGTGGATGGATGGTTTGTCGGTCTGTAGTCGATCAGGGGAGAGGCATATCATAAATGTCAAAGGAAGCAACCGGTCAGGAGCCCAGACTTCTCTACAGGGCAGTCTCTGTCCCTGTCCAGCCCTTGATAGAGGAGAGACAGGACTGGAGCTGCAGCCTGACAAAAGTGGGTTAATGTGAGACACCTCCATCATACCTCTCCCCGTGTACTTCATTCAACAGTTTCTGTACGTTGTCTACTGTGTCGGGACAGTTCAGATTGCAGATGAGTGAAGTAAACTTGGAAAAGGTTGGGAGAGCATGGGCAGGGGGCACGGGGAGGAAATCGTTCTTGATTACTTACTGTTTGCCACACGTGTCCTGGTGCTTCCCAGGGCTTATTACACACAGAGAGCTCAAAACCATCGCCGCAGGCCTGCCTTTGCCCTCACGTGGCTCGGTTGGCCCTCGCAGGACCATAGCAGAGCCCCTGAGACGTCTTTATCTGTCCCCGCCTTCCTCCACTTAGAATCGGTGGTCCTTGAGAAGGTCTGGGTGCAGCCTACTAGAGGTAGAAGGACTCTTCAGATGCCAGTCTGGTGTCGCCTTCTGGTTCTTCTTCAGACTCCCACTCCAGCAACCTGTTGGCCGGCTCCCAGGACCCAGGGATTAAGGGAAGACGGCCAGCCCAGAAAGGCTGAGAGGTTTATTCCATAGAAGCTGTAACCCATACCCCAGCAAGTCTCTGGCCCTTCTCGACGCTTGGGTTCGGCCATGGGGCACTTGTCGTAGCCGTGATTATTCCCGTTCCCTGTTAGAGGGCCAGAGGGCATGTTAGAGATCAGTCTGCAGTACAATTAGGTGTTTCCTCCTTACCTCTTTTTCCGGTGGGTGCTGGGGAGTCCTTCCCACTTTCCCAGCCATGCCAATTACGATGAACTCTGCCCAGAAACGGGCTGCTAAATATTTGTGTTTCATTTAGTTAGAAATCTTTGCTCAGAGGCAGGGTACCTGCTCCTGTCCTGACCTAATTCTAGTGACGTGGGGAGCTGGGGAAAGGAAGCCACCATGGCCATCGTGTCGGCGCCGCAGTGGCGAGGCCATGTCTGCTGACTCGCAGCGGTGGGATCCGCCTGTCTGTTGGGCTCTCTGTGGCCATCGCATCGGCAGTGTGGACCAGCCAATTTGGAAGGCAGTCCGCAGTTTGGGACCATCTGGCCGTCAGGGCCATCACTGAATGATGCAGGACCCCGGCTTGCTTCCCATCCCAGGGTCTTGTGTGTCTCCTCCTTGGCTCGCTGTGCCTTTACCAAGTCCCCGCTTCCCTGGGGAGCGGGGGAATGTTTGCAACACCCACCTCAGTTTGTCTTGGAAGGATGTCATTTTAGAATTGAGGGAAGCAGAGAACCGTCCGTGTTTGGCATAGTCATTCCGGGAAGGACCGTGAAGCCTGCCTGCCCCTCTGGGATGGGTTCAGCTTACCTGCTGTGGGGTGGCTCACCAGGGAGAGGTTGGAGGCGGGGCAGTCTGTACGGTCTTCGCAGCTCTGTGCGCACAGGTGTGATAAAAACCAAAACTCCATAGGAAGATCAGCCACCCTGAGCTCTACACACTCCACCCCTACTTCAATGAAATCCCGGCCCCTCGGCAAAGAATCTGCCTTGGATCGGGGCCCTGGTGTGTTATTTTTACTGCCTTTTCCTACCATATTTGCATTTTTAAAAATAGCAGTGCTGAGTGGATCCCTTTCAGTCTGAGTCTGCCACGGAAGGTAGGATGCATTTTGCAGAGAGTGGCTATTGATCAGCAGCTGATTCTCAGTGTTTGGGAGCGTGGCCCGAAGGAGACGCAGGTGTTGTGGGTGGAGGTGAGGCTGGATGTCACAAGCCACTGTGGAAATGAGGTGTCAGCTCTTTGCTGAGTGAAGATTATGTCATCTTGGAGATGATGTCATGTTTCTGCGGGCTCACAGGAGGGAAGGTGAAGAAAGGGAGCGGGAGTGTCTATAAAGATGAAGTCCTGGTGGCCATCTTGGATGATTTGGGCCAGACAGTGACACACCCTTCAGACGAGGGTAGTTCTGTCTCAGATTTGGAGCACTTACCCGTGGGCAGAGCCACATTTCATTTACTGGCTCACACCCGTCCTGAAACCCAGCTCTGAAAATCGGGCTCTCGTGGTCACAGTGCGGGCCCAGGAGCTGCCTTTCTGCCTGGAAGTCTTGAAGGTGGCAAAACCGAGTCCCCCAGGTGTCTGAGGACGGCAGAATCTGCTCTTTGCCACCTCGGTAGCAGCTGGCCTGAGTCAGGTCCCTTGACTCTGGTCAATAGAGGTTTCGCACTAAAAGCGATCGCAGGGCCTCAGGCTTTGTTGTTGGCGTCAGTCTGGTAACTGGCCTAGATCAGGGTCCGGACCACCCGAAAAGAGGTCACAGTTGGGGCCACATCACTTGGACGACCTGGTGCGCGTGTATCTCGTCAGAGGCTGGACCACAAGTGTATCAGGGAAAACTGAGGCAAAGCGGCGGTAATCAGTTGGGTCTCACCGTGTTCGTTATTTTAGTCACCTTGTTTTTGTACCTTGATCTCCAGGTTTATGTCTTTAAAATATTTTTAAAAGTTATTTTTTATTTCTTAAAGTTTATCTCGTTGGAGAGAGAGAGCACGCTTGCAAGAGAGGGGCAGAGGGAGAATCCCGAGCAGGTTCTGCGCTCGGTGCAGAGCTGGACGCGGGGCGCCGTCTCACGACCGTGAGATCGCAACCAGAGCCAACTTCAAGAGTCGGATGCTTAACCGACTGAGCCGCCAAGGCGCCCTGAAATATTTTTATTTATTTATTTTTTTTTTTTTTAATTTTATTTTATTTTTAACGTTTATTTATCTTTGAGACAGAGAGAGACAGAGCATGAACAGGGAGGGTCAGAGAGAGAGGGAGTCACAGAGTCCAAAGCAGGCCCCAGGCTCCGAGCTGTCAGCACAGAGCCCGACGCGGGGCTTGAACTCACAGACGGTGAGATCATGACCTGAGCTGAAGTCGGACGCTCAACCGACTGAGCCACCCAGGCGCCCCTGAAATATTTTTAAATTAAAAACAAATGTCCCTAAGTAGTTGGGGTTCTATTTTGTTTTAGAAGAAAGGGAAACTTACTGACTGGGTCAGAACTGTTTTCACCAGGCTGTTTGTCAAGACTTGCCTGGGGGATGTTAAGAAGCACATTTCTGGCTTCACCCAGAGACTCAGTAGGTTTGGGGTAAAAGCTAAATAAAGAACCTGTTTTGTTTTATTTTATTTTCAAGTTTATTTATTACTAATTTTGAGAGAAAGAGAGTGTGCACCCGCACGGAGGAGGGGCAGAGGGAAGGGGAGAGTCCCAAGGAGGCTCCACACTGTCAGCACAGAGCCCGATGCGGGTGTCAAACCCATAAACCATGAGATCATGACCTGAGCCAAACCAAGAGTCAGATGCTCAACCGACCGAGCCCCCCCCCCCGCCCCCACCCAGGCACCCCAGGCATCTGTTTTAAAAGAGCGCCGAGGATTCTGATGGGTAGCCGCCTTAGAACCTAGTCATCCTCCCAAGAGCCCTACTGAGGCTGCCTCCGTCTTTCCTCACAATCTTTCGCGATTTTGGCACTTGCCAAATTAAATATCTAGACTTCCTCTGCTCCGTTTTTATGGGGCCATTTGTCGGCTTCCACCTGTGGCCCTTCAAAGACCAACACGGTAGCATGTGGTCAGCCAAAACACCACCTTGCAGCTGCCGATTGTAAGGCCCAGTGTCTAAAAGCGGGTGCAAGTCAGTTTTGCCCTCTTGCTCTCAGGAAACGCGTTCCCCTCAGGTTTGTGATACTATGAATTCTGGCTGAGAGGCCCTTTGCGCGAAGAGCCCAGAAGGGCCCAGGAGAAGGAGAGAAGCTCCGTGCCTGATTGTACAGAAAAGATCACTGGACGGCTGAGGTTCTGTGTCTCGTGTGCTGGTGTCTGTTCACTAGTCACTCTTCACCCTTCCCTGACCCCGCAGGGGCACCCTGGAGCAGCCTGGGGTGGAGACGCTGTTCTGGTCCTGGGATGGGGCGGCTCTGTGACTGTCCCTGCACGTTTCCTGTCCGACATGGGGAGAAGACCTTCCCCCTGAGGCGGCGGTGGGGGTTGAAGGAGGTCTGTGAGGCACCTAGACGTGCCTCCTCGCCTCCCCCCTGAGCACCCCTCACCCAGGGCTGAGATGATCTGCTTGCTGGACCCCCTCGGTCCAGGCAGTGCTGTCACCTCCTGCGCCCCGGAACCTGGGTAGCAGTATCGGCCAGTGTTACTGTAGCTTCCGACCCAGCTGAGAGCGCTCTGTCCCACACTCTCTGATTCACTCCTGCTCGGATCCCCTGTGGGTGAGTGTGTCCACACTCATTAAAAGGAGGGGAGAATTTTGACCCTATGAACGGGAACATGGTTATTTGTATACTATAAGATTTCCTGTGGGTTTTCTTGAAATAGCTCCCCTCTTGTACCTAAAATCCCTTCAGTTTGCAAAAGGCTTTTTCCTAGTGATATCTAAATCCAGATGTGCCCTTACGCTAATTGTTGCATCTTGTTTCAGTCTTTGTAAACGTTATCTCTCTCGCGCGCGCGCGTGTGTGTGTGCGTGTGTGTGTGTGTTCGCTTTCTCCAGCGGCTCTGTAAGTACCTCAGAGGAGGCGCCTGCTTCAGGCTGGGCCCGGGTGCTCCTGGCGTGGGGCTTTCTTAGACCGGGCAGACCAGGGACATCTTTCTGTTTAGCCTGCCTACTTGAGAGGTCTGTAGGGATGCACGCTCCAAACAGACTGCCCCTCCGCGGTGACAGCGGCGGGCAGGTGCTAGAAACCTGCCCCTGCCCCCCCCCCCCCCCCCCCCGATGTTACAGGGAATGAGCTCAAGCTGGAAGAGCCCGGAGCTTGCCCGGCCCAGGGCTGTTGTTCCAGATGAGGCGGCTAACACCCGGGGAGGTGAGAGGACGTCCCCAGTGCAGCACCAGCCTCTGCCGGACCTGGTGGTCGTACGGTAGGGAGACGGGCCACCTCGATGCGACAGCGCGATTGCAGGGATTCTTACCCCAGTCTCAGCGACTCTGCCGTTTCGTCTGCAAGTATCTCAAGTCCCAGCCCAATGAGCCCTGTCATCCCACCGCAAGTTGCCATGGGCGAGCGCTGGGCACTCAGGGTTTTTGAGACTTAACGATCAGACCCAGAGGTAACCTCAGCCCCTAGTGTGCCAGCCGCAGGGCCATCTGGTGCCCAAGTGGCACGCAGTACCCCAGGATATAGGACTCATCTGCCGGGAGGTAGTAACCGCGGGTGTTTGGGAAACAAGCAGAGGTCGGTTGTGGGTCCAGGGAGGGTATGTTTCTTCCACGTGGGGTCCCTTACGGTTGGAGAGTGGGCCTGGCCCACCCCACTGGACCCGGAGACAGTCCCTTTGAGCTATTTCTCCTCCTCCCTTGCCGCCTTTAAAGTGCCAGTTAGAATAGCCAGGTTTGGGGGTAGTTTTTTCAGAATGCCTATTCTCAGAATACCCTCCTGGGGCTTTGGACTGAGCAGTGCACCTGAGACAGGGCTGTCCCTCCCTCTATCCTGATACCCTCTCTGTCGAGACCTTCTGTTACGTGAAGACGGCGTACCGTGCGCACGGGTCACCCGGAGAGCAGAGATGTTGTTAACACGTGGACTCCCAGGCGGCAGAGCTGGGGTGGGACCTGGGAGTCTGCATTTCAGTAAGCTCTGGGAAGATGGCGGGGCTGCCGTCAGGGGCCACACCGTGCCAGCACGGTTCTCGTTGGCCAGCGCCATGCCCGAGGGCTGCGCCGTAGGTCACGCTTGCCAGATGAGGAAGGGCAAGTTTGCAAAACCGGCTCTGGAGTGCTCTTGCCAGGGCGGTCTTGGGCAGCTCACCTGCCTCTCCAAGTCCCCCGGACTCCGGTAATGGTGGTGCCCCTTGTAGAGGCTGTGAGGTCTGCAAGGGGCAGAGCGTGTGGCACTCCTCCCTACACTGTGCAAGCTCAGTAAAGGTCTGTCGTTCCCTGAGTTGACCTGACATCAGGTGGTGGATGTCTGGAAGGCAGTGATGAGGCCGTGAGCCCTCTCTGCGCCTGGACAGTTGGCCTGCTGCGTGCTTACCCCCAGGGATGCCCAGCAGCCCTAGGACAGCAGCCTGGCCCCAAGAACAGAAGAAGAAGTCATGTTTACTGTTTACTTTTCTACCTTGTAGTCGTGCTCCTTGAGGAGGGAGGTTTCCTCCTAAAGCTTCCTGTTTGTACCCTCCCTTCAATTCAAATCCAGGAGTCATGGGCGGTTTTGTTCTATGTCCATGCGGCCTCTTGCCACCGAATGCACGCACCGCACCCCAAACATCACGGCATCTGTAGAGACCCAGCCCTGCTGCCCAGGCTCCAGCTGGCCTGCCGCGGGCGCAGCTCCCCAGTCCTGCCCCCTCACTTCGCAGGCAGTTGGACTCGGTCCCCTTGCTCTGCCCCCTGGGGCAGGCTGTGCCTCCCAGGCCATTCCAGCAAGCTGGCAAGCTGCAGCTGCACTTTCCAGGCAGTGATGCAGTCATGCCGCATTGCCCAGCCCAGATTGCGGTGTCTGGGGTGTGGGATCAAAGAGGGAGCTCCCTGGGGACAGTGCTGCCCCCGGGGGCTGAGCGCACAGAGGCCTGGCCAGTTTTCATCTGACGCAGAGGAGGTGGTGGACATCCCTTGCCTGTATCTCTGATGGTTAGTTCCTGTGCAGCCTGGCCCTTCCCACCTTCCCCCACCAACCATCCAGAAACAGGAGTTTTTCTTCTCCCTACCCAGCTAAGCAGTGTATGTGTATTGTGTATAAATGTTTGCACGTATTTTCATTTTTTCTCCCCATCTAAATGTATGTGCATATTCCTACAGATTTTTATTCTTGTCTCATTCTGAATCTATAGAAAACACTAAAAAATTATGGAATTAATTGACCTCAGTCTTTGGCTTTAGCAGAACTTCCGATGAATGATTTCCACGATTAATAGGATTTTCTGGTTAGGGGCACTGACCTTTGTCTTTTCTTCCATACTGCCCAGACATTTCCAGCTGTTCTCTCCTCCCCATGCATGGGAGGCCCTCTGGCCATTTGTGTTTTGCCGGTAAAACCTTCTGTCCTCAGGTGGGCAGCTTGCTGATTGCTGGGTTGTCCGGGGCTGGCCACATGATGGTCACCTGCTCCGAGAAAGGCCTTACCCCGGCATATGCTAGAATCCCTGACCAGTCACATCCCCAGACCCAGTGTGAACGGGGAATTCGGGCTCACGTGCCATTTCCTCTCACTTCCGGTTTTCCGGTTCTGAAAGCCACCGTACTGACGTTTGTAAGTAATGTCACAGAGTTCGAGGTTCCCCACCCCCACAGTGTCTATGTGTGAACATACAGATCTGGGGTTTTTTGCTTGTTTGCTTGTTTTTGGCTCCAGACCAGCTTCTGATGAGCTGTTTCTCTCTCCTGGATGCAACTGGCCAAAACCATAGCCAGAGAGAGCCAGTAGAGCCGGGCACAGGCACCGGGCAGATAGGTAGGCAGGGTGGGGGCTCTCAAGCTTCTTGAAAGCGACCCACTGTAGAATATTAAATTTTACATCATGATTTCAAAGTTTATTTATTTTGAGAGAGAGCTTGAGCAGGGGGAGAGGCAGAGAGAGGAAATCCTAAGCAGGCTCTGCTCTGTCAGCTCAGAGCCCACCTTGGGGCTCGAACTCACGAACTGTGAGATCATGACCTGAGCCAAACCAACAGTTGGACGCTCAACCAGCTGAGCTGCCCAGGTGCCCCTAAATTGATTTCCTGACTAATGGGTCACAGCCCACAGTTTGGAAAACACTGCTCTAGAGAGCATTCCATTCATTCTGGGGTTTCCAAAACTTTTCTAGAAGTCCTCACTGCAGGACAGACTTCCCAGTCTGGCATAATTAGCTTCTCTGGCCACCCAGTTGCAGTTACCTCCAGGAGGGGAAAGGGTTGAGGCCACTGGACCATCCCCCTCCCCACCCATCTCTGTGCCAGGTGCTTGTAAATTCTTTAAAGGTAGCGATCACTCCTTGTACATTTGGATGTTCTCTCTAGCCCCGAACCTACAGGAAGCTCTAAAGAAATTAAATGACCTCCATCCTAGGTGTCAGCAAAGTTCCTGGTGAATGATTTCCTCTGTTCTCACCTCCCCGAACGGAAGCCGGCGGAGCACGTGTGTGTGCACTCACCAGCAGGCCCCCTCTACTGCCGGGTCCCCCCCCCACCCCCCCACCCAGTGCGGTGCGGTACTTGCAGTGGACCCGGCCCACAGGCAGTGTGGCTAGGCCCTTCAGGCTCGGGGACAGCATCAAAAGTGTCTGTGACACTGAAGGGGTGGGGGTCTGCTTAGGAGGCCCTGGGGTCCTGGTCACAAGTGGAAGCCCCTGTTGACCTGTTTCATCCTTCTCCAGTACGGCTTGGACTCAGCCTCGGCTCAGGCCGTATGGGGTTGTTACCCCCTTGGGAAGTAATAAGCCTTTAGAAATTTCCAGTGCTCGTCTGACCTCATATTCCTTTCAGGACTCTGTTCTTTGAGTCCTGGCCTAGGTAAACAGCCTAATTCCTACGTGCGTCTGCTGGGCCACTCTGCCCTCCACCTCCCCTCACCGGGCAAAGCAGCAGCGTAGCTCAGAAGATTCTGGTTTCCTTGCTGAGCACCGTGAGGCCCCTGAGCGGTCTCCCCGGGGTCTCGGGCCTGGCTCAGTCGAGGGGAGTGTAGTAAAACCTCACTCTGAATACAAACCCAAGCTGGGCCCGCTGCCGGCTGTCCCCAGTTTTCCACTTGCTCACCAGGGCACCGTGAGGGGCTGGCAGCCAGCTTGTCCTTGTGATCTGAGACTTTATTAGGCGCCCATGTGTGCTTGGCACAATGCCGTACCTTTTGGGTTTGAAGCTCTTTCTGGTTGTAAGCTGAGAGTCTGGTGGTGAGAATATCACTGCCGCCCCCCCCCCCCCCCCGCCCCAGCAAAGACCAAGTTGGTTTTTCTCGGGTGGTACTTAAGGAGATCTACCCACTTTGCTTGTGTTGTGGCCCTCGCCAGAGTCTGACAGGAGATGGCGGTGGCTGGTGGGCAGGTTCCAGCCCTGACACAGATGCTCAGGTACCTTTAAGGCCCCTCCTTTGCCTTTTGTTGGGGACTTTCTGCCGCTTCCCCTCTCACACTGGGGGCCCCTGTGCTCGGGCTCCTGACCAGGAACAAAGCCACCTTTTTTCCCCAGAGAAAGTGCTTGGCCTCCACTGAGCAGGCCAGCCCTTATGGCCACCCGGTCCTACAGATGTGACGTTCGGTCCGCTTGAAAGCAGCTTCTTGCATTTTCAACCTGTTGATCAGCCTCAGTTTGCCTTTTTCTACTCTTGAAACAGTTTGATATCGTGAATTTGGGTTCCTCCAGGTCAATAAAGAGCAATGTTATGAGTGAGGGTCTAGACCAAGGATTGCAGGACCAGCTCCTGTTTCTGTCGTGTTGTCAGTGGTGGGCCCCGAGACCCCAGCTTAGAAGCAGTGTGCACCTCGGGTGGGGGGCAGGGAGAGGAGAGTAGTCCTCCTGGTCAGAGCAGAGCTCCGTGGAGCTCAAATGGAGGTGATGGAAGTGCCTAGCCTCCCTGCCGTGTTGCCTTTTCCCTGTGATCTGTGTTGCTTCCCAACTATGAGCTCTGCCTTCTTTCTTAAAAAAAAAATTTTTTTTTTTAATGTTTTTACTTATTTTTGAGACAGAGCATGAGCAGAGGAGGGGCAGAGAGAAAGGGAGACACAGAATCCGAAGCAGGCTCCAGGCTGTCAGCACAGAGCCCGACGCGGGGCTCGAACTCACAGACCGTGAGATCATGACCTGAGCCGAAGTCGGACGCTTAACCGGCTGAGTCACCCAGGTGCCCCAGTGAGCTCTGCCTTCTGATGAGACTGTATGGAGGGCGATCCTTTCCCTCAGTGCTCTTGTCTCCCTCCTGCCACCATTCTGGGGGCAGCCTCAGGGCTTCTCAGCCTCAATGCAGCTGATGCTTTGGGCTAGCGCATTCTTTGTCATGGCATCAGGGATAAGAGGGTGGGGGGCTGTCCTGTGCTTCCTTGGACCTTTAGCAGCATCCCTCCCCACTGTGTACCAGAAACCCCTTTTCCCAGTGGTGACAGTGAAATGAAAAATGCCTCCAGACACTCCAAATGTTCTCTGGGGAGCAAAGTCGCCCCCAGTTGAGAACCACTTGGCTAACTGGTCTCCCTACCCCTCTTTACAGCCGGCAGCCAGAGGATCCTTTTAACGTTATTGTCATGCACGCGCTCTGCTCCGAGCCCCGCACTGGATGGAATCTCACGCGCTTCCTGCGGGTCTTTCTCCAAGGCCTGAATGAGCCAGCCTCATCTGCTTACTGCCCTCCTTGCTGGTCATAGAACACGCAGGCCCACAGGGTCTTTGTGGCAGCCTTTCTCTCTGCTTGGAAAGCTCACCGCCTTCTTGTACTCAGATCTCCAGTCAGATGGCACCTTGGCGTGGCCTTTCCTGACCAGCCTTGAAAAGAACTCACTCATTGGGACGCCTGGGTGGCTCAGTTGGTTAAGCATCTAACTGTTGATCTCAGCTCAGGTCTTGATCTCAGGGTCGTGACTTCAAGCCCCACGTTGGGCTCTGCATTGGGCATGAGGCCTACTTTAAAAAGCAAATAAAATAACTCACTCACTCTTGCTTCCTCCCCTTCCTGGTCTCTCACCCCTGCCCCTGAGTTGCCTTTTTTTTCTGTATGGAACTTAGCACCGCCTGACCTGTGTGTGCGCTCACACGCGTGTGTCTCCTCCTTGCGCTAGAACTTAAGCTTTGTGAGAGCAGGCACTTGTCTCCCCAGCGCCTGGCCCATGGCAGGTGCTCAGTCATCATTGTTCAGATGAGTCACCTCCTCTGTGAGGCCTGGCTCTCCTCCCGCAGAGCAGCGCCAGCGTCGCTGTTTCCAGAGCAGGCAGGGGGAGCAAACGACGTCCCACAGTCGTGTCCCAAAATCGTCTGAAGTAATGCACGCTCCCTTTAAAAGCCATCCATAGTCCCTTCTCATTCGGAGACGGGTCAGCATTTTGGTGTGGTATCTTTTTCTTCCCCCCCTGTTCAGAAGCCTCTGGCAGCTACACTCTCAAAAAATGTGGATAGTCCCCTCCTCAGAGGTTGTTCAGCAATTTAGAGCCGGTAATGGCAGTTGGGACCCGTCCATCCCCCACCTCAGATCCCACTCCGGTAACGAGTTTTGGGTAACTGCAGTCAGGGTGTACCTACCAGAAAATCACTGGTAGGTTTTGCTTCGCGGCTCGTTCAGCTCCAGAGCCCGGCATTTTCCTAGAGCGGGCACAGCGCCCTCTAGTGCTGGCCTCCAGTGCCCGCCGTCTGGGTGCCCGATCTCTGCATCCCCGGCCCAGGAATGAATACAGCGCTGATCCGCTGTCTTTCACTGTGACGGACCTTCCAGGAACGTGTTTTACTCGCTTCTCATTTTTGCGGCTCCAGGGAGGGCTGGGCTTTTTGTGCGGTTAAGAGAATGGCCCCTGGAGCCAGATTGAGTTCAAGTCAAGGTCCACCTCCGTGGAGCTGTGTTTTCTTTCTGTCTCCGTTTACTTATCTGTAAAATGGGAATGGCCGGAGTAGTGTGCTTCGGAGCTCCGTGGAGGACCTCACAGGTTACAACACACAAAGCACCGAGGAAGCTGCTTGTCGCACTTGGGCGGTGCCGTGGGCAGAGGACTCCAGAGCTCCCGAGCCCCTGGGAGCACAGAGGTGCCTCCCAGAGTGGGGCTATGGAGAGCCTTCGCGATGCAGGTAGCACGTGATGGGAGTGGGGCGAGGAAAGGAGAGCGTTTGGAAGGACCTGTGCAGTGGAGAGGCGCCTAGGAGGGGGAGGACTGGCTTGTGTGGACACAGGCGGTGCCCCGTGTGGGTGGGACGTAGGGAGCTGGGGAGGAAGGTTGTGAAAGATCAGCGAGAGCCTTGCAGGTTGATCTAAGCCCTTCCAGACGCCCTTCTCTCACCGTCTGGAATTCCCAAGGGAAGGCTATGTAGCCAGACCCGTGGCCGCCCCACCCCTTTCTTCTCCCTGCCGTTCCCACTCCGCTCCCCTCCCCGCATTGTCAGGGCTTTGGAGAAATGTCACTCCTTGTCACAGAGGGTTAGAAGGGCCTGAGGACCAGGCCTCCGGGTGGGGAGGTCAGCAGAGCCATATCCAGAGGACGGTGTTTGCTCCCCAGCTCCCCTCTCCCAAGAACACTGAACTGCTGCCCTGCCGCCTTCCGCACGGGCTCACAAAGGCAAGATGGAGGAAACCCGCCTCTGGCCTTGCAGTGACACCAGCCTTCACCCACGTGCTGTGCCCGCTCTGGCCTCGGAACGGTCGCCTCGGTCCCACCTACCCACCCACCCTCAGGAGCAGCGTCCCTCGGGCCAGGGTGCTGCGAGGCCGGGCGGCGTGCCATCACAGACTACACTGATTCAGGAGCTGGGCCTGTGCCCGTCCCTTCCCTGCAGCTCTGTCGGGCCCGACACACTCCCCTCGGTGGGGACGTGATCTGCAGACTCAACTTGGGGCTCTCCTCAGGGATCCCCGGGCAGATAAGGTGGCCTGTGCCCACGGCCGTGGCTCACACCAAGGGTAGCACCCCTGTGTCCCACACAGCGCAGCCCCTCTCCCATTGGATTTCCTGGCACTGTAACTTTGGTTTCTATGGCAACTTGGGAAGACCTGCAATTGTGGCTTTTGAAGTCTAAAATGGGAGCAGAGGTTTGAGATAGGGTGGGACAGCACTGAAAATACCATGACCCAGACCAGAGCTCTGGGCACAGAGCGTTACTGGATAAGAAGTTCTTTGAGTTAGAAAAGTGGCACCATCATCACGGCAGACCCTGAGCAGAGCTCCTTGTGGCCCCTCACAGCCTCCTGGGGTCTTTGAGCAGAGGGGAGAAGAGCCTGACCTCAGAGGGCCTTCAGCCTGTGCCCTGGGAGACAGCAGATCTGGCATTAGCTGAGCACTTACTGTGTGCCCGGTGCCCTGTGATCGTCTGTGCTTTCATTGCCTTTGTAATCCCCTCCACCACTCCCACACGGCTGCTCTCACGTGTGGACATAAGTGACTTTCCTGAGGTTTCAGAGCTGGCACGTGTAAGTGTCTGGCTCAGGGACCCCTGATTTTAACCCCTGGGCTTACTCTTAGCTGGATCATGGGCTTATATTCCCAGGTAGGAGAATCTCCATCGCTTGTCAATAATGGGGCCCGTCGCTTCCTCCTTTACTTTTTTGTAAATCACATCATCCTACTGATAGCAGGGTTTGTGTCAGCCATCATTGCCAAAATTTCGGTGACCTTGAGCCGGTGTCTCAGTTCTCCTTCCGTGGAGTTCACCTTTCCCTGCCCTGGGCCTTGCACTGGGGGAGTGAGCCTGAGGAGTCGTAGGTTGGGTGTTGTTTGAGAGAATAGCTCTCGCACCCCTGTGGTTTGGGGTCTCGGAGGTGCCCGTCCAAAGGAGGTGGGCGGTCAGAGACTCGCCCGGTACCGTGACTCAGTGAAGCATTCCCGAGGGGCGTCCCCAGGTTGGGCGAGCCAGCAAAGAAGACACGTGGGCCCGGTGGACCACTGTCTTGCGGCCGGGCCATTGGAGGGGGGTCCCGTGCCTGGCAGAGGCGAGGGACAGCCCTCGGGGGCCCTGGCTGTCCGCTCAGAGGAGGCTGTGCCTGGCTGGCTGTGAAGGGATGGGTCCGGTGCTCGCCGAGCAGTTGGCGGGGCTCCAGAGCCGGCCGTCCCGAGGGCTCCCCCGCGGTGCTGTGCTCGGCTCTGCGGAGCAGTAGATAAGGAGCAGGCTGCGGCTGGTCGGAAAGGATAGCCCAGATTACGAGGTCGTGTCAGGCGATAGCGGGCGTCAGGGTGACCCACGTGGCCCGGTGTCACGCCGCTCCTCCACCCCCTGTAACTCAGCGCTCAGTGGGGGCCCGGGCAGGCACTCGCAGAAAGTAGGAAAAGGATGTCACTCCTAGCAAAGCGGTCTTGCTGTGTGACGGGCTGTTGAACCTGTAATTTGAAGGAGGCCTTATGTGATCTGTCATTTAGGCACGCTTCTCGGTATGATCGAAACGACCTTCGGTCACCATACTGTTCGCCTTTGGAGCTCCGGGAGGTAGCGCCTGGAGTTCTGTCTGTCAGTCTGGCTGCCGTTAGAGGGTGTGTGGCGCTGGCCCAAGCCGTGCTCGGCACTTAGGGTTTGTGTGCTTGGCTGTCTGTGTGTCACAGCGTAGTCAGAAGTTGGGGGGGAACGCACCCCGTAATGACATCAGAGGCCATTCTGTCACACCGTGTTCTCTTTCTCAGCTGAAGCTAGAGGACCGCTCTGTGGTGCCCCGGGACGTGGTCCGGCACATGCGATCCACCGTGAGTGTTGGCGCGGGGGTTGCCTGGGGAGTGTCTGGGCCGGGTCTGCCCTGGCGGCCGGTGCCGTGCGCCTGCTCGGGCCTGGATGCCTTCTCCTCCCCAGGACAGCCAGTGCGGCACCGTGATCGACGTCAGCATCGACTGTGCCGTCAAGCTCATCGGCACCAACTGCATCATCTACCCTGTCAACAGCAAGGACCTGCAGCACATCTGGGTGAGCGGCCCCGCCCGCCTGCCCGCCCGCCGGTGACCGCCCTCGGCGGTCCGGTTGTCCCCACGCGCACCGCACCTTCCGGGCACCTTCCCGGGGCGGGCTTGCCTGAGTGGCGCTCCTTGTGAGGAAGCCGTGCGGACGTGAGGTCGGGACACCTCCCTGTGCCTCTGGCACGCGTTGCTGGTGGGGTTTTCCTTCCCTCGCTCCCTTTCTAATTTAACAGTCTGTTTTGAAACAACAAAGTTCTTCCTTAGTTTCTTTTTTAAGTGATTTCAAACTTAGGGAAAGCTGTACGTTCCCGTGCTCCCTGCGTCACTGGGCTCCTTGGCGGTGAACCTTTCCCTCCGTTGGCCCCATCACCTTCCTCCTCCCTTCCCCGCATTTCCTTCTGTCTCCCTAGTCTTTTCTCTGACACGCTGGAGAGCAAGCTACAGACACAGCGCCCCACGGGCCTGAAGCACTACGGTGCGTACTTCCCCAAACCCGGAACCCGTCTTTCAGCCCCCCCGTTCAGGAAGGTGGCACTAGCACGCATCTGTCCGACCCAGAGACCCCGTCCGGCTGTTCCAACGGCCTTTCCCCTCCGATCCGGGACTCCGTTCAGAAGCACACTTGGCATTCGGTTGTCAGCTCTTTGATTCCTCATCTGGAACTGCTCCCCAGTCTTGCTTTGTTGTCCACGCCCTGGTACCTTCCAGTGGCTGACCTGAGCGCGGAGCCGTGTCATCGGCCTCCTGACCAGACTCAGGCCCCGCATCCTTGTCAGGAGCGCCCCAGCAACACCCGGAGCTCTTCCTGGCCCGTGACATCCAGCGGCCACAGTAGGGGTGTTCGTCGTGATCCCGGCCATATTGGTGTCTGCCCAGCCTCTCCACAAGGTCACCATTTACACCACCTTTGCAAGGGATTCTGCTCTGGGGAGAGATGCCTCAGGGTTGCGTCAATAACCTGTTACTTTTGAAACCCTGGTCCACCAGCCCCAGCCTCGGTTAGCACTTCCCACCCGAGCCGGCCAGCTTTGCGGGGAGGGGCTCCGGGGTTGTGTCCGTAATTGCTGAGACCCCGATCCACCAGCCTTAGCCTCCGTTAGCAATTCCCACCTGAGCCGGCTAGCCCTCTGATGCTTGCTGAGTGGTGATTTGATGGCACGGTGGCTTCTCGTCCTTTTTATTAGTTGGCATTCTGTACGGAAGAGCTTCACGTTCAGCCTCGTTCATTTAATTCTTTTTACGTCGGTATGGACTCCAAGGTCCCCTTCTGTTCGGTTGGTTGCAATCCATTACTGCCAGTATTTTGTTGCTTAAATTATTGCAGATTTGGCCAGTAAGCGCCCCTTCAAGCTGATATCTGTGTCCTTTCGACACTTTCCCATCCTGGGTCTTGTTTTTGGTTTTTGTTTTGTTTTGTTTTAAGTACCTTCTTACTTTCTACCTCTTCTGATCTGGCCCTGGAATCAGCCATTTCTCCCAAGAGCCTTGGTTCCTTTCAGAGGGGAATGGCATTTTAAACAGAAATCTGGCTGTGTGCAGGGTATACGGATCACCAGCAGGGCCTCTCAGGACCACACCAGGAGATGCCTGTGTGTGTACCCGGAGGCACATCTGAATTTGTCAGCACCTTTTCTACGCACACAGGAAAATATGTGATTTTGTGTCAATACTTCTAGTTCCGTTTGAGCAGCTCAGGTTCGTTCTTTCCTTTCCCCTTTTCTGTGTGAGTGAGAACCTTTCCCGGCAGGGAGACACTTGCTTATGTATCGCTTACTTGTCCACGTAACCACCCTCCACCTGCCACCTCCACAGCCTACTCCTGCCCCGGAGCCCTGTGTCCTCAGAGGCTCCGTGGCCTCTGTGCAACTCTCTCGTTGCCACCAGGCAGACCCCCCCCCCACCCCCCCGCCACCCCCTCCTCCGACCTGGGAGGGGGAGCCGGGGTACAGCGTAGAACTCGTTGGGGGGGGGGGGGGCGGGCCGACTCAGGCAGCGAGCTCCTCGGATCCCTCCTCCTCCGTCTCCGGGCAAAGAGGAGCTGGTGGGCTGCACGCCAGTGCCTCCCGCTGCCTCTCACACCCCGGCCCGGTCCACAGCCCTTCATGTACGGGGACTACATTGCCTATGACTGCTGGCTGGGGAAGGTCTACGACTTAAAGAACCAGATCATCCTGAAGCTGTCCAACGGTGCCAGGTACACAGCTCACCCGTGATACGGGGCCACGCTCTGCAGGGGCCACCCGCGGGCCGGGGAGGGCCGAGGGCGTCTTCTCGTGGGGCCTGCGGTGATACGCGCTGCTGGCTCTGGGGGCCCGCCCCTGGGCTGGTCTCCTGTCGCCCTGGCCTAATTTAGAGCATCTGTTAGAGGTTGGTGCTTTATTTTCGATAATTTTTAATGGTAGTCAGTACTCGGGGGTCGGGGCCTTGTTTGTCTCGGGGAACCCGAGTGTGGATGTGGACCGGTGTGTACGTCATTGTGCCCTGGTGGAGACCAAACCCGTGTTCGCTGTTTCAGGTGCTCCATGAACACAGAAGATGGCGCCAAGCTCTATGACGTCTGTCCCCACGTCAGCGACTCTGTACGTTTGCTCCACCCAGGCAGGCTTCTCCAGGGGCGGGCTTGGAGGGGACAGAGTCTCATGTTCCCCTGCCTCTGGGCCGCACAGGAAGAAGGACTTCTTAGCAGAGAGCTGCGAGCTAGCCTGGGCTAAGCAGACGCTGCTTCTAGGCAGAGCGGTTTCCTAGAAAAGGGGTGGGTGTGTACCAAAAGGTCTAGAAGTCTAGACCTGGACAGAAAGTATTAGAACTTCTCTTTGCATTTTGTTAACTGTATGTTTTCTTTAACAAATAGCCACTTTTCAGTATTAGAGTCGTACGCTGTGTTGTTACAGTCGGATATTTTAGAACGATAGCATATGACTGTTTATAAGTAAATGTGGGAAGGGCGCACGATCAGACCGGCGTGGGGACTCCTGCCCTCTAGAGCCCTCGAAGCGTCACCCTTGACCAACAACACTGACCTGGCCTGAGAGCTTGTTGGAATGAGTCAGGTGTACATTCTAATGAGCTCTCTGGATGATTTATGTGCATTTTAGATGTGATGCGTGCTGCTCCAGAGCCCTAGGCTCTGTCTTAGCTTAGAGGGCTGGGGAGCATGCAGGTGTGAAGTGAGGCAGGCGTAGATGCAGAGAGCCCTGTCCCCTGGGCAGGTGCCACTCCTAAGGACTTTCTCTCTGGCCCCACATCCCACAGGGTCTCTTCTTCGATGACTCCTATGGCTTCTACCCGGGCCAGGTGCTCATCGGCCCCGCCAAGATCTTCTCTAGCGCCCAGTGGCTGTCTGGGGTCAAGCCTGTGCTCAGCACCAAGAGCAAGTTCCGTGTGGTGGTGGAAGAGGTAAGGCTGGGGTGGGGCCGGGGCCTCAGCCTCTGCGCCCTGGCGCTGAGCTCTTACCACTCCCTTGCTGTCTGCTCGGAGGACCAAGAGGCCCCTTAGCCCTCTTGATCTGAAAGGGCTTTAAGGATAGAGGGAAGCCAGGGCGTGTGGTCTTGGGGTAACTGCTAGGCAGGTGTCCCCCAGCCTGACCCAGCAAGGTGGCACAGCGGTGAGTGGTGGGCCCGCCGGGCCCTGACAGGGGGGGGATCCGTGGGGTGAGGCTGTAGTTGTTACAGGTGGGGCCTGCTCTGGGGGTGTCCTACTTGGTGGTAGGCCGTGAAGATCCATCTGGCTTCCTGCTCCGGAGGTCAGGTGGGCTCCGGGCAGCTGCTTAACTGAGAAAGCGGTCAAGCTGCCGACTAAGGCCCTGTCCCACCCGCCGTCCCCAGGTGCAGGTCGTAGAGCTAAAAGTCACGTGGATTACCAAGAGTTTCTGTCCAGGGGGCACGGACAGCGTCAGCCCCCCGCCCTCTGTCATTACCCAGGAAAACCTAGGCAGGTGAGTGGCTCCAGCATGCCCACTCCAGCGACCCCGGTAGCGTGCCCTGCTCGTGTCTCTGGACCAAAGTGAGAGCCGTGGGGGGGCCGAGATCACCGTTGGTCCAGCCCTCGCTTCTCTCCCTCCCAGGGTGAAGCGTCTCGGATGCTTTGACCATGCTCAGCGGCAGCTTGGGGAGCGCTGTCTGTATGTCTTCCCAGCCAAGGTAGAGCCGGCCAAGATTGCCTGTGAATGTCCAGAAAAACACTGCGCCCAGGGGGAGGGCTCTATGGCCAAGAAGGTACGTCCTTGGGGTTGGGATAGGTGGGCGTTTGAGGAACTGGCCGTGAGCTGTTTCCACAGCCGGGAAGGACGGTCTGTGCTTTAGGCCTCGGGGGGCAGCCCCGATCACCTTGCAGGCCGCCTCGATGGGTATCGCTGCCCCCCTCCCCCCCAAGCTGCCTGGGTGTCCCACGTGCCCGGGGGGGGGGGGGGGCCAGGGGCGCCCTGCTGCTCCACAGCCCCCGTGCCTCCTGCTCCGCCCTCACAGGTGAAGCGCCTGTTGAAGAAGCAGGTTGTGAGGATCATGTCCTGCTCCCCGGACACGCAGTGCTCCCGAGACCATTCCGTGGAGGACCCGGGAAAGAAAGGAGGGGCCAAAGCCAAGAGCGAAACGGGGTCGGTCAGCCCCGAGGAGACGCCCGATGGGGCCGCCAGCCCGGTGGAGGTGCAGGATGAGGGCCCAGAGGAGGCCCAGGACGCGGGTGAGCAGCTGCCCCCCTTCCTGCTGAAGGAAGGTGGCGACGACAGGCTGCACTCGGCAGAGCAGGACGCGGACGACGAGGCCGCCGATGACACGGATGACACCAGCTCGGTGACCTCCTCTGCTAGCTCCACCACCTCCTCCCAGAGTGGCAGCGGCACAAGTAGAAAAAAGAGCATCCCCTTGTCTATCAAGAACCTGAAGCGGAAACACAAGCGGAAGAAGAATAAAATCACTCGTGACTTTAAGCCGGGGGACAGGTAAACCCAGAGGCGCCCTCTCCCTCCTGGCTGAGTGTCCGGCCTGAGGCTGTCCGTTTGGCTCCCGCACACGCAAGCACAGTCTGCGAGCCCCACGCGGGCTCGGGGGGGCCCAGCTGAGGCCGCGTAGGTGCCCGGCCTCGGCCAGCGTGGCGAGGAGAGCTCTGGGAGTGGGGCCGGCAGGTGGCGTGGAGGCACCGTGTGGCCCCGAGTCTGGCCTCCGGGACCGCGTTCACCGGGCTCTCCCAAACGAGGCCTCGGAGGAGGTCCCGGGGCACGGGACACGCGGGGGCGCATTCACGGACCTGTCTTTCCTCCTCCTTTCCTTGCCTGTTGCGTGTGGCCCGGCCGACCGGACGCACCGCGCCTGCAGGGTGGCGGTGGAGGTGGTGACCACCATGACCTCGGCAGACGTGATGTGGCAGGACGGCTCCGTGGAGTGCAACATCCGCTCCAACGACCTCTTTCCCGTGCACCACCTGGACAACAACGAATTCTGCCCCGGAGACTTCGTGGTGGACAAGCGAGGTAGTGCCGGCCCTAAGGCCGCCCAGCCGAGGGCCTGGGCAGGGCTTGGGAGGGAGGGGCCGGAGGCCTCGGGCTCAGGGAGGAGACGCCCCCTTTGAAGAACTTCCTCAAGGACTGGGGCAGCCTTCTCTGGCCTCTGCCAGCCTGGCCAGAGACACGGGTGCCGTGCCCTGTGCCCCGCGGTGTAGTGGCGGCGGGCGGGGGGGCGGGGCGCGGCAGGGCTCCTTAGCCCTGAGTCACGTTCCCTCCTCCGGTTTCCCAGTCCAGACCTGTCCAGACCCCGCCGTCTACGGCGTGGTGCAGTCTGGGGACCACGTGGGCCGCACCTGCATGGTGAAGTGGTTCAAGCTGCGGCCCAGTGGCGATGACGTGGAGGTAGGCGCAGCCCCCGCTCCTTCCTTCAGGGTGGGCTCTGGTGGGCTGGCTGTAAGGCCCGTGGGCTCATGACAACCCATCCCGTGCTCCAGCTGATTGGAGAAGAGGAGGACGTGAGCGTCTACGACATTGCTGACCACCCTGACTTCCGGTTCCGCACCACGGACATCGTCATCCGCATCGGCAATACTGAGGATGGAGCTCCTCACAAGGAGGATGAGGTCTGCCCCCCCCCCCCCCCCCCCCCCCCCCCCCCCCCCCCCGCCTTCACGGCCTCCGTGCCGGCTCCCCGCCCCAGGCAGCATCTGCGATCCCTGGAGGTGCCACCGGGTGGCTCCAGGAGACCAGACCTGCAGGTCTCCTCTGCGCTCCCGTGCCCTCGCGTGCGCCTCCACAAGGATTTGCCTGCCCGTCAGGATCAGACTGCACGTAGCTGCTCCCTGAGCCCCAGTGGTTCTGTTTAGTGGGGAAGTCCGACTCCTGGTCCTGAGTGCCGTGGGGGCACCGGAGAGGCTGGGGGAGGGGGCGTCCAAGCCGTGCCTTGGTGAGCAGGTGGGAACATCAGGTGGGGGGGGTCAAGCCAAGGAAGAGCAGGAACCCCGTCCCGAGAAGGTCAGGAAGCCCAGGGAGGGCAGAATGCTGAGCGGGAAGGGGGTTAACAGGGGCTTGGTGTCTGGCTGCCGGTGCCGGAGCCAGAGGGCCCCACGCTTGAGCTGCTCACCGTGTGCGGCCTCGGGCTGGCACCCGTGTCCCTTCTCACGGCCTCGCCCTTGTCACCCATTGCCGGAGCTCCCTTTTGGAGGTGATCTGGCCCTCACCCTTCAGAGAGATGCTCCCTTGACCCTGTCCCGTTGCCCTGCAGCCATCAGTTGGCCAGGTGGCCCGTGTGGACGTCAGCAGCAAGGTGGAGGTGGTGTGGGCTGACAACTCAAAGACCATCATTCTGCCCCAGGTAAGCCCCTGCTGAGGCCCAGACCGTGACCGTGGCAGCCGGGCTGGGAGCCGTGGCTCGTGTCCTGTCCCTGCTCACGGAGCAGGGAGACAGGCTCTCGGGTCTTCCCGGTGAGGGCCTCTTCTTTGGGGCGTTTGGGTCTCAGAGAGCGCCTGAGAGGAAGGAGCTGTCCCATGCAGAACTGTGGTGTGGGCAGTCCGGAGAACAGAGGGGCAGCCCACAGCTGGCCCGTAGTCTTGTCCCACCTGGAAGGTTCCCCAGGTTGCCAGGTGTGTGCAGATTTTCACAAGCTTTCCAGATTTGCCTGTGTCCCCATCTCACTGTGCTGAGAAACACAGGTTACTTGCTATAGGAGATAGAGCCTTTCCCACCAACAGTCCTAGGAAAACTTTTCACACGTCAGCAAGAGAAAGGAGAAGAGCTGGCCCCCAGTCCCAGCCCCTGCTGGTGGGCTCTGAGCAGCAAAGCTACTCTCAGTACCGTTTCCCTCCCCGCTTGTGTGAGCTGATCTGCACGCCGCAGCTCCCCTCTCCTGGCACCTTCACGGGGTAGGGGAGGGAGTGACTCACTCACCCCCTCGTCCGGACGGCCATTCCAGGGTACGGGAACAGGATGTGACACACGCCAGCTCTGCTGAACCTCCTCCCTGCCATTGCACGTTCTCAGCTACCCGTGCAGCCCCATGGAGGTGGCTGACCTGAATCCTCTAGGGGAGGGGCCGGATTTGCCATCAAGGTCAAATGGTGGCCAAGGGGTGCACACAGGGGCAGGGGAGGCTGGAACAGCCTTTGGCTGATGTTGGGGTTTTGAGCTCTGCCCCCCCACCCCACAGTGGGTGTGGGCAGGCAGAGGCGCCTTCTAGAGACCCGGGGACCAGCTAGTGCAGAGAGACTCAACTGCGGAGTCGAGAACAGGAGAGGGGGAACGGGTGGAAGGGGCCTGCCGAGGCCTCAACGCACCCAGTCACCATCAGCTCTGAGGGTCGGGACGGGCCCCAGAGTGAGGGCCCCAGAGCGCCCAGCAGAGCCTCTCTGAATTGCCTGTCTTCCACGCCCCCCCTCCCAGCACTTGTACAACATCGAGTCTGAGATTGAGGAGTCGGACTATGACTCGGTGGAAGGCAGCACCAGTGGGGCGTCCTCGGATGAGTGGGAGGACGACAGTGACAGCTGGGAGACGGACAACGGGCTGGTGGAGGATGAGCACCCCAAGATAGAGGAGCCCCCCATCCCGCCTACTGAGCAGCCGGCGGCCCCTGAGGAGGACAAGGGGGTAGTGATCAGCGAAGAGGCTGCCACGGCCGCCATTCAGGGGGCCGTGGCCATGGCTGCCCCCGTGGCTGGGCTGATGGAGAAGGCTGGCAAAGACGGGCCCCCGAAGAGCTTCCGGGAGCTGAAAGAGGCCATCAAGATCCTGGAGAGCCTCAAGAACATGACTGTGGAGCAGCTTCTGACAGGCTCGCCCACCTCCCCCACAGTGGAGCCGGAGAAACCGACTCGGGAGAAGAAGTTTCTAGATGACATCAAGAAACTGCAGGAAAATCTCAAGAAGACCCTGGACAACGTGGCCATCGCGGAGGAGGAGAAGATGGAGGCGATGCCAGACACGGAGCGCAAGGAGGAGAAGCCGGAAGGGCAGTCACCCGTGAAGGCCGAGTGGCCCAGCGAGACCCCGGTGCTCTGTCAGCAGTGCGGCGGCAAACCTGGAGTCACCTTCACCAGCGCTAAGGGCGAGGTCTTCTCAGTGCTGGAGTTCGCGCCCTGTGAGTTCACCTTTTTTGTTGCCAGATCTGGAGGCCGGGTGGCCAGCTGCCACCTGAGGGGAGGAGGCCACGTCCCCGGTGTGGTCACTGATGCTGATGCCAGGCTGGCGGGTGCGAAGCGCATGGGGTTATCCCTCCGTCGGGGGCGCACACCCAACAGCCGGCCGCTCCCTCGGGGCCAGGCTTCCCAAGGGCGGCTGCTGTGTTTCCAGATAGAGCTCTCAGGGGCTTGCCGTTAGCGATTGACCGCTCTTTCTTGCCTTGTAGCAAATCACTCTTTTAAGAAAATTGAGTTCCAGCCTCCGGAAGCCAAGAAGTTCTTCAGCACAGTACGGAAGGAGATGGCGTTGCTGGCTACCTCGCTGCCTGACGGCATCATGGTCAAGACCTTCGAGGACAGAATGGCAAGTAGCCTGGCGTGGGCCTGGCGGGGGCAGCTGCAGACGTGCTCGTGTGGGTGCTTGGTACCCAGGGGGCCGCGGGACCCGGCAGCACCTGGGAGGCCGTCCGCACCTCTCACGGGGCAGGAGCCCCGCACGTGTGTCCGGATCGCATGGTTCCTCCCTTTCTCCCTCCTGTTAAAAGTCAGTTTTGAAGCACAGAGCTTTACCTGAGTCCTGTTCTCTTGAAATATTACAACGTTGTGGAAAAGGCGAAAGTTGCCTTTGAGCAATCCTCACCCCGCCCCTGGGAGTCACGACTGAGTTCTGTGGGTCTCCTTATAGGAGACCCTCTTTTCATGTCTTTACCTTCTCGTGTGTCCCTGTAAACACTTCGTGTGATTTGTTTTACGTGAACAGCCCGTCCTCGTACATGTCACCTGCGGGTTGCTTGTTTCACTCAGTCGGGTAATTTTTTAGACCCACCCCCCATGTTGATGGATGTCGATCCAGTCCGTTCTTTTTTAGCTACAGAATAGCGTCCCGTCACGCGGCCATGCCGCATTGCGTTTTCCACTCCTGTCTTCATGGCTCAGGCCCAGGGTTGAGTCCTGCCACCAGAGGCCGTGTGAGCACCTCCTCGTTCCAGGCGCAGGCCAGCCCGGTCCGCCTGGCCCCTCATTTATCCAGCACACTTACCAGGCGCCTGCTGTGTGCTGGGCCTCGTGCGAGACCCCGAACCCTACTCTGACCTGGGCCCCAGCCCAGCCCTGGTGAAAGGGGCCCCAGGACAGAAGAGAGGCGCTGTTCAGACCTTCTTGCCGCAGGCCGGAAACCGCAGAGCAGGCCTGGGGTCTCCGCAGGGTCGGTGCTGCTCCGGGTTCTTAACGACACTTTGGCTTGTTCTTGGATTTTAGTAAAACTTGTGAAATTCCCGGCTGGTCTCAGCTGTGCTGACGGAAGGGACTCGCATGTTTCCCAAGTCTCACTCGGAGGGACGGGGAAGTAGCGCCTTCTCTTGAGGCCCACAGGGCGGCCGCGTGAGAGAAAGCGCGGGAGAGGGGGCTGTCGGTCCAGTCGGGACTCCGCCCTCGCCATTCCGTCACCCCGTGTTCCGAGCACGGGTCTGGCTGCCGATGCCGCCCCTCCGCCGGCATGCACCCAGATCTTGAGCATCTGTGGGGCGTCTGCCCGGTGACTTAGTGACCTGAGTCTCTGGCGCCCTGCCACCGTTTCTGCTGGAATTCCAGATCCCCTATCCCTCCGGTTCCCAAAAGCAGGTAGAGCCTTGCCGCCCTAGGATGTCCTTACATTTTCTAACTGGCTGTGATGATTGTTGGTCTTCATGGGGGCGGAGGTCAGGGCAGGTGTTTTAAAGAGTAAAAAGAAAAGTAACGAAGGGCTCCTGGGTGACTCAGTCGGTCAAGTGTCTGACTCTTGGTTTTGACTCGGGTCGTGATCTCGCAGTGGTGAGATCGAGCCAGCCCCGTCGGGCTCTTCGCTGACAACACAGAGCCTGCTTGGGATTCTCTCTCTCTCTCTCTCTCTCTCTCTCTCTCTCTCTCTCTCCCTCCCTCCCTCCCTCCCTCCCTCTCCCTCTCCCTCCCTCTCCCCCTCTCCCTCCCTCTCCCCCTCTCCCTCCCCCTCTCCCCCTCTCCCTCCCCCTATCCCCCTCTCCCTTCCCCTCTCCCCCTCTCCCCCTCTCCCTCTCTCCCTCCCCCTCCCCCTCTCCCCCTCTCTCCCTCTCTCTCTCTCTCCCTCTCCCTCTCTCTCCCCCTCTCTCCCTCTCTCCCTCCCCCTCCCCCTCTCTCCCTCTCTCCCTCCCCCTCCCCCTCTCTCCCTCTCTCCCTCTCTCCCCCTCTCCCTCTCTCCCTCCCCCTCTCCCTCTCTCCCTCTCTCTCTCTCTTTCTCTCCCTCTCTCTCCCCCCTCTCCCTCTCTCCCTCCTCCTCTTCCTCTCTCCCTCTCTCCCTCTCTCCCCCCTCCCTCTCTCCCTCTCTCCCTCTCTCCCTCTCTCTCCCCCTCTCTCTCCCTCCCTCTCTCTCCCCCTCTCTCCCTCTCTCCCTCCCCCTCCCCCTCTCTCCCTCTCTCCCTCTCTCCCCCTCTCCCTCTCTCCCTCCCCCTCTCCCTCTCTCCCTCTCTCTCTCTCTTTCTCTCCCTCTCTCTCCCCCCTCTCCCTCTCTCCCTCCTCCTCTTCCTCTCTCCCTCTCTCCCTCTCTCCCTCTCTCCCCCCTCCCTCTCTCCCTCTCTCCCTCTCTCTCTCTCTCCCTCTCCCCTTCCCTCCATCCCTCCCCCTCTGCCCCTCCTTCATTCATGCTCTCTCTCAAAATAGATAAATAAAAAAAACTTTTTAAAAGGCAGAAAGAAAAGCATCCATTTAAAACAATTTTTAAAAATAAGGGACACCTGGGTGGCTCAGGTCATGATCTCGCGGTTCGTGAGTTTGAGCCCCGCATCAGGTTCTGTGCTGACAGCTCAGAGCCTGGAGCCTGCTTCGGATTCTGTGTCTCCCCCTCTCTCTCTGCCCCCGCCCCTGCTCAGGCACCATCTCTCTCTCTCTCTCTCTCTCTCTCTCTCTCAAAAATAAACATTAAAAAAATTTTTTTTAATAAAAAAATTTTTAAAAATAAAAGTAATGACTTAACGGGAAAAAAAGCCTGGTAAAACAAACACAACTTTGGATAATTCTATTTACGCCTGGAGTTAAAAGATGCCGCGTGGCTCTGCACAGAGGTATTTACGTTTAGCTTCTCCGTAGCTGGTGGTGTCTGGAGTCACGCGGGCACCTGCGCTGCAGCCCCCCCCCCCCCCCCCCCCCCGCCGACCTCAGCCCTCCCTCCCTCCCTCTAGGACCTCTTCTCAGCCCTGATCAAGGGCCCCACTCGCACCCCCTACGAGGACGGCCTCTACTTGTTTGACATCCAGCTTCCCAACATCTACCCAGCCGTGCCCCCCCACTTCTGCTACCTCTCCCAGTGCAGTGGCCGCCTGAACCCCAACCTGTATGACAACGGGAAGGTGTGCGTCAGCCTCCTGGGCACCTGGATCGGAAAGGTGACTACGGTGCCAGGAGCCGGGTGGGAGCGGGGGAGGGGAGGCAGGGTGTCGGGGCCGGAGCTGATGAGGCCGTGCGCGTGTGCGTTCCAGGGCACAGAGAGGTGGACGAGCAAATCCAGCCTCCTCCAGGTGCTCATCTCCATCCAAGGTACGGCGGGCAGGGTGCGGGGCGCCGGTGGGGAGAGCCGCTGGAGGGTGCGGTGCCGCTGGCCTCCGTGTCCTCCCCGGGCCGGCCCTGACGGGCTTCTCACCCCCCGCCCCCGCCCCCACCCCCAGGTCTAATCCTGGTGAATGAACCCTACTACAACGAGGCGGGCTTCGACAGCGACCGGGGCCTGCAGGAGGGGTACGAGAACAGTCGCTGCTACAACGAGATGGCGCTCATCCGCGTGGTGCAGTCCATGACCCAGCTGGTGCGGCGGCCGCCCGAGGTCTTCGAGCAGGAGATCCGGCAGCACTTCGGCACCGGTGGCTGGCGGCTGGTGAACCGCATCGAGTCCTGGCTGGAAACCCACGCCCTGCTGGAGAGGGCCCAGGCGCTGCCCAACGGGATCCCCAAGGACAGCGGCTCCCCGGAGCCGCCCGCCGCGGCCGAGCTCTCAGACTACGGCCGAGAGGAAGCTGAGGACGGAGGGCCGTTCCCCGGAGAGGCCTCCCAGGGCTCAGACTCGGAGGGCGGCGCCCAGGGCCTGGCCTCGGCCAGCAGGGACCGCACAGACCAGACTTCGGAGGCAGCGCCCGACGCCCCGGTGCCCCCCAGTGTCAGACCAAAGAAGCGGAGAAAGAGCTACCGGAGCTTCTTGCCCGAGAAGAGCGGCTACCCTGACATCGGCTTCCCTCTCTTCCCGCTCTCCAAGGGTTTCATCAAGAGCATCCGGGGTGTCCTGACGCAGTTCCGGGCCGCTCTGCTAGAGGCGGGCATGCCTGAGAGCGCGGAGGACCAGTAGCGGCCAGCCCTCGAGGAAGAAGCGTCACGTGGGGAGAGGCCAGCCGCTGCCCGCTCGCTCCCTCCCTCCCCCGGAACCTTCCATCTTCCCGTTTTCTCCTCTGGCCCCAACGCGAAAGCCCCTCGCTGCCCTCTCCCCGAGGTGAGTTTGATGCTGAAGTGCAAGAAATTTCATGAGATGCTGCCGTTTCTTTTCCGAAGCAATCTTCCAACGGGCCGGTGCCCTGTGGCAAAGAGAATCTGAAACCTGTTGCTGATTTTCCACTTGTCACCCAGGCAGAGCGTCCCGGCACTTGCTCCCTCGCCGTCCCCATCTCAAGGCGGAGGTGGGGTCTTCCTAGGGCCTGGCTCGGGGGCTCCCTCTGCCCCACGAGCCTTGCAGCTCAGCCGCAGGACGAGTGGGTGTGCCTTGCATGAAGTGTGGGTTGCTCCGGCGTTTCCCCCCTCGTCCCTTTCAACCTCTTCAGTGCCCCATAGCGTCCCCGTTCCTGGATCCTCCCGCTGCCACCGCCACCAGATCCTCCCTTGTCTCCCCACCCCCCCCCACCCCCCTCCACCCCCAGCTGGGGAGTTGTGGCTGCCGTCACCGACTCCTGGCTCTGCTCTGGACCTTTCACAGGATAACTCTCAGGCTGTTGAACTTGCTCTCTCAGAGAGGTTGGGACCAGGCTGGGTTCAGGGTGACACCCGGGAGAGGTGGTGGTGGCCCTTGCGCATAACATGGAATGAGGACCAGGTTGCTGCTGGAAAAGAAGACAGCTGTAGGTGCCTTGCTCTTGTGTCCCAGGTGGCTGGGGGCTCCGCAGTGCTGGCACGCCGGCCTCACCGCTTGGGCCGAAGCCAGTCTGCTCCCTGCCCCGTCCCGCCCCGGGGCCCTAGGAGGCAGGGCAGCGGCACAGACAAGGCCGGGGCAGGTGCTGGGGCCCCTCCCGCAGACTCTGCCCCTCCCACCATCACATGCTAACCCTGGGAGGTGACATAGAAGGAACCGGCCCGCGTGCTCGCTCTCTCTCTATCTCTCTCTCTCTCTCTGTCTTTCTCGGTTGAGGATGAGGCCTCCTGTTGCTTACAAACTCTGCAGGCTCAATCTGGGGAGAGAGAGGTGGCCGACAGGGGTTCTCCTCCCTCGCAGAGACAGGCCCAGAGGTTTACAAGTTTTCTAAGCTTTTGATAATGTGAAGCTCCAGGTTAAGAGGATGCTGTTGAGCACATTGCAGCTATGTAATTTTTGGTGTATGTATGTAATATTTAAGGTTGAAAGAAAATAAATCTCAAAAGCAAAGATATTAACTCTTATTAGAAAAAAAAAGACAAAAAAAAAAAAAGAAGCCAAAGCATGATGCGTCTTGTCCGCCTTCCGCTGGCTCCACACCTGTGCTGTGCCGTAACCACCCGGCGGGCAGCGGCCGCAGGGAAGGACGGAGCCGGGCCACGGCATTTGGAGCCCTGAGTCGGGATCTTGTTTGAGAAACATCTAGAGTGGTGGGGCTGTGCTTCCCGGTGCGTTGTTCATGTGGAGATGTGAATGCCTACTGCTTACGATATCTGTATAAAGTGCTGTGTGATTAAACTTTTTTTTTACTTGCATTTTTTTCGTTTGCCTCATTACAATGTACAAAAAAGACAAGGTGGCACCATTAAACCTGCCTCTGCCATTCATCTGGGCTCTGTCGCCTTTCTTCCCCTCTGGGGCACCTCACGCACACCTCCCCAGGGGAAGGCAAGACCGGTTGCCAGGAAGGTTCGCGGCAGCGGCACCTTGCGCCCACCCGGTCTGCTTCCGTGCCTTCTGCGTGTCCAGTCCTGGGACTCACGGGCGTCCAGGGGCCGGGAGCCCGGGATCTAGTTCAGCGGGTCAGTGCTGTTGTTCGTGGGCAGGGCTCGCGTCCCATTCTTCAAGGGCCAGTGTTGGGCAATGTCTGCCAGCAGCGCCTGGGGTCCCAGGGGCCTGTAATTGACCGGCCCGGCCAGGTCAACTCCTTCCAGATGCTGGGGGAGCTGACATCCGAGCACCCGGCCTGGGCTTTACGCCAAAACGGTGACGAGCTTGGGGGCCTGGTATGTGCTCCTCCTGCTGTTTCCTTTTAACTCCTGCCCACGGGGGGATAGGGGCAGGGTAGGGTAGAGGAGGTGGAGGAGGCTGGGGGAGCCCTAGAGCCCTCACTGGAGGGATAAGACTCCTTTCCAAAGGGAGTAACGACCTCCCATTTTGACTTTGTTGCCAATTTCCCTAATGCCCCTGAAATCGGAGACATTTTCCCTTTTTGCGGAGACTAACTGGCTGTGTGGCCCTGGGTAAGACACTAGATCTGAGTGTCTGTCTTCCATATGGGGTTAGGCAGTTGGCTGAGCTCCCTGGCTTCCCCCAGGCCAAAGGTGGGATGATCACTGGGGCAGGGCCCTAACCTCTGCAAAAAAAAAAAAAAAAAAAAAAAAGGAAAACCCAGACTAGCCCTGGTCCCGTGCCCACCACCAAAATGACTATTCGCAGGGGTCAGTATCCTGCTGTGTCCAATCCAGGAGGCACCACTGGGCATCGCTGACGTTAAGTTCTAGACCCCACTCCCTCCCCAACACCTGGAATAACACCAGTAGGCTGGGAGGGTCACTTTATTTGTATTTTGACTCATGGGGTGGGGCTCCCAGGACAAAACGGGACTGGCTCCCACGGGCAGGGGCAGGGGGCAACCGGCTGGACTCCTGGCCCAGAGCCTCATTCTGGCCTTTGGGAGGCAGAGCCCGGCCTTCCAAAGCACGTCCTCCGCCTTCCCACCTTCTCCAGGGGTCCGCTTTCTCCTCCTCCCCACCACCGCACGAGCTGGGGCCAGGCCCTCCGGTCCTGGGGGAGGGGGAGGGGATCCTGAGCTCGGAGTCGACCGAGCAGGCTAAGGCACGACAAGGCCCGTGGAGTCATGAGGGCTTCTCTGGAGGTGATCCCCGCCGAGGCTTCTGGCCGGGTGGGGGCCCCACGCAGCCACTGACCATCCAGATGTAGTCCGCATGCACCTGGCCCTGCACAGCCTCGCTGACCACCAACTCCCCGTCGGCGGCAAACACACCCTTTCCATCCTTGGGCTCCAGGCGGAAGGCGACCACGGGCGCGTACACCAAGTAGGGACAGGCCTGCTCCAAGTGCCTCCCCTTCTCCATGGCCAGGAAGAGGCGCAGCAGCGTGGCCCGAGACACGCCCGCCCGCACGTAGAACAGGTGCATGGTGCCGGCGGCAGAGCGGCCCATCGGGGCAGCGAACATCTCGCTGCCCAGGTGCGAGTGCAGCAACGCCAGCACCAGCACGAAGTCCTGCTCTGGCACCACCGTCCAGTGCGCGGGCACCGGCTCCTCCAGGGGCACGAGGTGCGCGTCCGTAGGGCCCTGCCGGTCCTGCCGGTCCGCTGCAGGGGAGGCGGGCACCCCGGGGACCCCCCTTCCTGCGGGCAGGTAGGCCAGTCGGCCCCGGTACACGCGCAGCGCCGCCAGGCGCAGAAAGGTGCCCAGGGTGAAGCGGAGCTCCCCGAGGCGCCGAAACTTCTCGCTCTCCAGGTCCACATCGGCGATGAAGCCCCAAGACAGGCTAAGCACGGAGAAGAGGCGCAGCCCCGAGGCGGTCTGCAGTGACAGGAGGTTCATGGGCTCCAGCAGCCGGCGGCACAGCAGCAGGGTGCAGTTGGTCAAGAGGTCCTCGTTAGTCACCTGCTCATAGCTGCGGGGGAGAGAGGTCGGAGGGGGTGAGGCCGGAGCCCTCGTGCATCCTCCCCTTCCGCTGCCTGGGGACTCGAGGCAGGCAAAGCAACACCGGGTCCCTAGGGAGTCAGTCGGTAGGAATGACAGACAGAGGGAGCAGGTGGAGGCAGCCGGCTGGAGCGACCGAGAGAGGGCCCCAGAACACAGCGGGGAGGCTCCCGAGAAGAGGGAACAGAAGCTACCCCGGGATACGGGGACTTCGAAAAGAAAACCTGGCGGGAGGGTGGCATGGAGGAGAAACTGAGGCCCCCTCGGACCCTGGGCTCTCACCCGGCATAATGGTTCAAAGAAGCTGCCAGTGCGTTGCCGGAGCCAGCTGGGAGGCTACACAGGGGCTTCCGGATGGCAGTCTCCCAGTCGGGCCGCTCCATGAGCCCGTTCACCACCTGTTGGAGCACGGGTGGCCTCAGCCTGGGGAGCACCCCGCCCCCCACCACCCACACCCAGTCTCTTGGGGCGGGCCTCACCTCGTACATCAGCCCGTCTCCAGACATGACCACCAGCGCGTCCCAGCGCCCCAGCTCCAACCCCTGCACCAGCTCCCGAGCGTGGTTCCGACGCTCTGTGGAGAGACGGGGTGGCCCCGAGGGTATGCATGGGGGACAGTGGCTGGGATTGCTCCCCTGCCACCCCTCGGGGAGGCACTCACCGGTGAGCATCAGCGTGAAGGAGATGCCGGCCTGGGCCAGCAGGGGCTGCACGTGGCTCCAGAAGAGCTGCAGCGCCTTGCCCTTGCCTCCGCGCGGGTTTAACAGGACCAGCACGCGGCACCGCTCGGGCAGCAGGCTCCCGCCGCCGCCCGCTGTAAAAACAAACCCCAAAAGACCGCGTCCCCAACCGGCCACTAGGGGGCCGCGGATCACAAAAGGGGTACTTGGGGTGGAAACGCGGGGCCTGATGAACTCCCCCGGTTACTGATCCAACAGATCCCCGCCAGAGGCAGCGGCCTTCCAGGGGGCAGCTCCAGGAGCGGGAGGGAGCACGGTGCCCTTGCCACCCCGGCTCTTGGCTCAGACCCGGCCAGCTTCTGGCCTCGTCGGGAAAAGTGTTTCGACTGTCCCCCAGCCAGCCCCTTCTTTTTTTGCCCAGCTGACTCTGGCCATTCTTCCTGGCAAGGGCGGAAGGGCCACCCACCCTCAGCCCCTCCCCCCCCCCCCCGGGACCCCACAAACCTGGATCCATAACCTCGTCCCGCGGCTCCCGCTGCCAGGGCGTCCCCAGCGCTGTTGGGGGGCTGCCCGCGGCGGCGGCTCCTGCCTTCAGCTCCTTATCGGTGCCGCCCAGGCGGGCGACGCGGTGCGGGCTGAGGGGCTCGCCCTTCCCGCCCGGAATCGGGGCCGCGGAGGTACCGGCGTCATCCCCTGCGGCTGCGGGATCTGAGGGAGAGGAGACAGCGCTGGCGGAGTCCCGGGCGGCCCCCAGAGATGGGCAGCGCCCAGCTAGATCCTCGGGCCGCGCGCGGGGAGCCGCGCTCTCTGGCATCGCCTAGTCCTCCGAGAGGTCCAGAGAGCCGAGGTCTGGCGCCACCAAGGGCGCTCCCGTCCTAGAACTGAGCCCCCCCCCCCCGCCCCTCCACTCTCAGAGGCGAAGGGTCTCTCTTCCTGGGGACTCTCCTCTCTGGGGGCCTCGGGTTCCGGCCCGACGATGAGGCACAGCCCCGTGGCTCTCTCGGTCGCACCAGCTCCTCACCCCCCGGGGACTGCCAGAGGGAGGGGAGTCCAGTTGCGTAAAAATCCCAGAACGTGAGCGGGCATCGCGGGGCGCGAAGTTGGGCGCGAGCGATCGCCGCCCCGAGCCACCCCGGCGGGCCGGGGCCACAACCGCGAGCTCCAGAGCGGCGGGGGTCGCCGCGCGCGCCTCCCGAGGCCCCGCGACGCTGCCCGGACGCGCGCCTTGCTCGTGGGAGCCGCGCCGGGGTCGCGCGAGGGCCGAGCCCGAGCCCCGCGGCCGGCCGTCGCCTCCCTCAGCCGAGCGCCGAGTGGGCGCCCAGGAGCCACGAGCGGCGAGAAGGCAGGGCGGGCGGCCCTACCCAGTCGGTCCGGTTTGCTGGGGAGGCGCCACCTCCGTTCCCTACAGTGGCCTAGGGCGGAACTCGGCTCGTCCCGGGCTCAGCCTCACGTCTGAGCGACGACCGGAGCGCCGGACTAACGCTGACTCCACGGCCTCCTCGCTGCCTCTGGCCTCAAACTTTTAGCTCAACTTCGCCGCCAGGCGCCGCCGCGCTGGGAGGGCGCTGTGCCTCTGCGCCCGGCCTGGCCACACCCCGCGCTCCCCCGCGCTCCCGGGGGTGGAACCGGCGCCTGGCGCGGCCAGGGCCTGCCCGCCCCCGGCCTCCCGCACTGTCGGCCCCCGCGGCTCGGCCCCGCGCAGACGCTCGGCCGGATCTCGGGGCCCGGCCGCGCGCGCGCGCGCGCGCGCGCGCGCCCGCTGCTCAGACTGGGCGACCGGCGAGAAGGCGGCGCCGCGGCCCGGCTGGAGTCGGCGAGAGCTGCAGAGCCCGGGGTCCGGCCACGAGCGGCGGCCGCGAGCTCAGAGTCCCGGACGCGCAAGGGTGAACGCGCAGCGCGGGCCCCGCGCGAACTCGCCGCGCCTCCCGAAGTCCGAGCCGCCCCTGGGGGGCTCCAGGCGCGCGCGGCTCAGCGCTCCGGGCAGACCCTCGGCTGCCCCTGGACGCTGCGACCTCCCGCCCCGGGAGTTTCCCCCTTCGTGCGCCCCACCGCAGTCCCCCGGAATTCGAGGCCCAGACCCCACCGGGTACCCCTCCTCTGTGCCGGGGCGTCTCTGCTGCCGCGCCCGTTCTCCCCCGGAGGATTATTTTTGGCTTCCCGGCGCGGCAGCCCGGTCGCGCAGCCACCGAGCCCACGGCAGTCAGGCGCGCCGTCGGGGGGCGGGGGGAGGGGACAGGGGACCCGCCGGGGTGGGGGGTGGGGTGGGGTGGCTGCTGTCCGGAGGAGGGGGCCTTGTCAAGAACCTTAAAATTTGGATCTTTTTCCCCAGAGGAAACCATCGAGGCTCACCGGGGCGAGAGAAGCTGTCCCGCAGCAGGCGATCCAGGCCCACGCCCCTCACCCGCCGTGAGGTGTGAACAAGGTCTAGGGGTCCCCGTCGGGATTGGAGAGCCAAACCGCGGCGGAGTGTCCCCCGCCGCCTCCCCTGGCTCAGTGGGAAAATGCAAGCGCGCCGGGGGAACCTTCACTTCGACGGAGGCAGAGCGGGGAGCGCGTGTCAGTGCGTGCGTGAGAGAGATACATACACATCAGGAGAAAGTGTCTGACCTGAACGTGTCCGCGACCAACTCGAGTTGAGTCCCCGGGGGGGGGGGGTTATCTGCGGAGACCCGGAGGAGGAAGGGGTCAAAGCCGACTAGGCGCCCTGACCAGGTGAGGCCAAAGTTAGGAAGGGCCTAACGCCTGTAGCGGGCGGAGGTGGTCCGGGCCCAGGCTGCTGCGGGCTCGCGCGCCCGCACCCGCAGCCACCCGGCCCACGCACACCTGGCACTTCTCAACGCCCCCGAAAGTCGCAACTCGGGCACGCCTCCGCGGGGTCTCTTCCGGGAAACGCAGGCAGCGGGTCCCGGTTTCTCGGCACCTGGCGGGGGGGGGGGGGGGGGGGGGGCGGGGCGGAGCCCGCGGTCGCCGGGTAGGAGGGAGGCGCGGGCCCGGGGACCCGCGGCTCGGCGCGCGTCGCAGCGGTGCGCGCTTCCGCCTTGCGCGGCCCCCGGGCGGCCCTGGCTGGGTCCCGAGCGTCCCGAGCGCGTTCCGAGAAAGTGACTCAGCGATGCGCTCGAGGGTCGAGAAACCCCGTAAAACTAAGAACGTGGGGAGGGAGCTGGAGCGCCATCACCCTCTCGCAGCGCCGCGGCCGCGGTCTGGTCTTGAACCTCCGGGCCCGCCACCCCCACTCCGCAGGAAACCGGCACGGGAAGGGCAGCGCTGCAGCCGCAGTGCCGCGGTCACGCGACGCGGGGACGCGAGCGGCGGCGGAGGAGGAGGCTCAGTGCGGGAGCCTGAGGACCTGATCCAGCCCACCCGCCCCTCCCCCCTGCTCCCCTCTTCCCCTTCCCGCCCTTCCGTCCCCTCTCTTCCCCTCCGGCGCAGGCTAGGGTCTAAGTCTGGATTAGGCGCTTTCGAAAAAGCGGGACGCGCTTTTTTCCCCCTGAGATCTCGGCCTTGGAGGGAGGTGGCTACGGAGAAGGCCAGGCCAGCCTCCCCCTTCCCCCATCAGGCCTGAAGAGCTGCTGCTTTAAAAAACCTTGGAGTCTGGTGGGAAACTGAGGCACAGGGAAGGGAAGATGTGGCTGTGCATGAGTCCATGGTGAGAGAGCTCGCCTGCTACAGGGTCCCGCGCTTCCTCCAGGCGCCCCAGGCTGGAGCCCCGCCGGAGTCGCAGGGAGTCGGGTGGAGGCGGGTTGACCAGAGACCTTGCGGGCGAGGGGAGGCGGGGCAGCCTTTTGGGCTCTTTATCCGGCCTCCGGGGGCCCAGTGGGAGGGAGGTGAAGGGCAAAGCCCTCTGGCCCGGGTTCCAGTCTGCACAATGGCTCCTCTGTCCTCCCTGGCGCCTCTTCTCCTGCCCCCCTCACCTCCACGGCCTCCGCTGTAACCCCCCTCCTTCTTGTCATTCACCTCCCCGCTCCCAGGCCGCCTCTCCCCAGCCTCTCTCTAAAGAACCTTATCTGATGCAGAAACTCACCCATCAGCAGCCCTGGCCCAAGAGACAGGATTGGGCAAGAACAAGATGCTTGTGGCCCTTTGACAATTGGGGGCACCCAAACCCCGAGGGGTGAAGGGTCTTGCCCAAGCTGTCAAACCAATTCCCAACAGAGCGGAGAAGTAAATCCAGGAGTCCTGCCTCCCAGCCGGGAAGACAGGCCTCTTGCTGATAAAGTTGGAGTATCCTATCGATTGACCCGGTAGGTGGCCTGCCCCAGCGAGAAAGAAAACCAGAGAAAGAAAACGTCTTGAAGCCCTCTCCAGGCTTCCTCCCCCAAGCCTAGTCCTAGCAACCAGCCCCTGTGCCCAGCAAGGCCCACCAGGCTTGATCTGACCAGATTGCTACTGGGTAGCTCGGCTTGAAGGCAATACCTGTCTCACAGGTCAAAGAGACTGCCTTTCCATCTCTCCCAGCCACCTCTTCCTCCCCCAGGCAGCCTCCCCAGGGAGACGCTCCTGAGAGCCTCTCTCCTGCTTCAGAGAAAGAAAGCAGGCATTCACTGGGCCCAGCTCCAGCTCTCAGGAAACGTGGGGCCAAGGCCGCCAGATGGCACATGACTTGCTTTTATTAGGATAGGATCCCCACCATCCCTCCGTTCCCGGAAGCAATCCTCCCTGGGAGATTGCGGCTCCCAAGTTGAATTGCAGAGCCTCGAGGCCTCCCTTGACCTTGAGTCCTTTCCGCCTGAGAGGCTGCAAGGGCAGGGAAGGGGAGGTGTCCAACTCTACAAACTCCCCTTAAGACTTGTGTTCAGGACAGTCCCAGATGTGGCTTTCCGTTCTGAGAGTTTCCTAGATGCTCGTGACCGTGCCGGGTGTTGTGGGTTGTGGGGTGTGCCGCCTGTGGAGATCCGGGAGGGCGGACTGGTCACACGGGATTCTTGGCTGCTCGAAGGGAGTGTTCAGAGTTTCTGTTTCTGCCGTGGTTGGGATCAGCTTAGCTCTATCCTTCGGGCAGCCTCCTTGTCCTCGTGGGTTTCCTTGCTAAGGCTGGGGACACCTGTCTCCTCTGGGGTCTGCCTTCCACCCTCACCTGCTGGCCTGCTGATTCTAGCTCCCTGACAGGGTAATTAGCTTCTGGAACGCCCTCAGTGTGGAGGCCTGCAGGCCACGCCCACTCCCCTCTTTTCGAATGTCTGCCCAACATCTGAAGACAATTCTAGTTTCCTGGGGTCGTTGTCACAAAGTACCACAAACTGGGTGGCTTCCCAGAAATCTACTGTTTCACCGACCCAGAGGTCCCGAGTCTGAGACCAGTATGTTGAGGGGGGAGGGTGCAGAGAGAGGGGGGGGGGACAGAGGATCCAAAGTGGGCTGTACTCCGACAGCATTGAGCCGGACGTGGGGCTCAAACTCACAAACTGTGAGATCATGATCTGAGTCAAAGTCTGACGCATAACCCACTGAGCCACCACCCAGGCGCCCCTGGGTTTGTTCTTTGGGGTCTGTATTCTGTTCTGTGGGCTTGTTCTTTTTCAAATGCAAATTACTGTGGGAGGGAAAAACCAATGATTCATTAGGACTCTAGTGTGAATTAACGTATCACTTTTTTAGCGTATCACATTTTCGATCAAAACAATGTACAAATACTATGGGCGCCTGGGTGGCTCCGTAGGTTGCGTGTCCGACTTCAGCTCAGGGTTTGTGAGTTTCAAGCTCCACCTCGGGCTCTCTGCCGTCAGCACAGAGCCGGTTTCGGATCCTCTCTCTCTCTGCCCCTCTCTCACTCACACTCTCTCTCTCAAAGATAAATAAGCACTTTTTAAAAAATGTACAGATAGGGGCGCCTGGGTGGCTCAGTCAGTTAAGCGTCTGACCGGCTTAGGTCATGATCTCACGGTTTGTGGGTTCGAGCCCTGCGTCGGGCTCTGTGCTGGCAGCTCAGAGCCTGGAGCCTGCTTTGGATTCTGTGTCTTCTTCTCTCTCTGCCCCTCCCCCACTTGTGCTCTGTCTCTGTCTCAAAAATAAATAAATGTAAAAAAAATAATAAATAAAATAAATAAAAATAAAAATGTACAGATACTAGGAGCGCCTGGGTGGCTCAGTCGGTTAACCATCTGACTCTTGGTTTCGGCTTAGGTCATGATCTCACGGTTTGTGGGTTCAAGCCCCACATTGGGCTCTGCGCTGATAGCCTGGAGACTGGGATGGTCTCTCTCCCTCGCTCTCTGCCCCTCCCCCCCCCCACGCTGTCTCTGTCTCTGTCAAGATAAATAAACTTAAAGAACATTTTTTTCCTCAATGGACAAATACTAGGTGTCCTGAAAAAGGGAGATAATGTGCGTCCACGTGCGTGTTGGAGGAAAGCGGGCGTCTGGAAACCGGAACCACCCTTCTCCCGGCGTTGTCAGGGTGCGATCCATTGGGAGGGGTTGTTGATGTCTGCCACACTTCCTTGCACGCCCAGGCTTGCACACTGCTCCCTCGACTTTCAGATCTTACTTTACACCTTGACTTATGGCGTCTCTGGCTTCCTAAGAAGATGGGTTTGTTTCCCCGGCCCTTGGAAGAACAAAGCTGAGTTTTGTGTCAGCGTATTAGGTTCCTGTTGCTGCCCAGATTTACTGTCTTCCAGCTCCAGAGGTCAGAAGTTTCAAATGGGTCAGCGAGGCTGCCCTGCCCTCGCCTGTTCCAGCTTCTGGAGGCCATGTGCATTGCTCTGCTCAGACCCTCTCTTCCTTCCGAAGCCAGTCGCACAGGACTTCAGATCTTCGTCTGACCTTTACTTCTATCGTCACGTCTCTGACCTTCCTACCTCCTTCTTCCTCAAAGGAACCCGGCGATTACATCGGCCCCACCCCTATATATAACCCAGGATAGTCTCACCATTCAAGGGCCTTAATTTAAGTCTTCCTAAGCTTCTTCCAAAGCTCTCTTGCCATATAAGGTAACATATTCGCCCGCGCCCGGGATTATGACCTGGACATTTGGGGGGCAGTTATCCTGCCAACCACGGAGGAGTTAGGGAAAGTCTGGGAACTGCATCTTGGCTACACATAGTAATTCCGGGATTCCAAAACCCCAGCTTTTCACCTGAGGAAGGGACGGGAAGCAGAACAGCCCATCCCTTTTCGGCCTGGCAGAGTTCTCCACTCAGCTTTGCCGGAAGGGTTCGCCATGGGCCCCCTGGGTACCAAAAGGAAGCATTGGTCCTCTTGGCCCCTATCATGTGATCTAACAGCCCTGCTGCCTCTGCCCCTCTGTGTGCCTCTGCCGCACAGAAAATCGTGGCTAGGAACATTCCAGAGGCTCTGGCTGACATCAGCTCCGGTTTGGGCCCAAAGCAGCCTCTGGCCTGCTCGCCAGTGGCCAACCCCACGTCCTGGATGCTTGCCATGATTGTCCCTTCCTGAGGCTGCAGCCAGCCCTCCACCCCACCCAACTGTGCCTACTTGCTCATTTATACTGGTTCGGAGACTGGGGGCAACTGGTAGGAGCCTTGATCCAAGGGAAGGAAAGCCACGTCAGGCCGCCCGCGGCAGTTCCCCAAAGGGAAACTTCTGGGAGTCAGGAAGAGAGGCCTGGCGCTCTGAAGTTGGGGAGCAGGGCAGCAGGACAGGCAGGATCCAAGCCAAGGGGATGGGTGTGTACACAATTTTCCGGGGGCTTGATGTTGTGCAATGTTTTCCACTCTCACCTCTTTCAAAAGCTAAGATGCATCCTTGGGACGTTCCCAAAGCAAACAGAGTGGGCCGGACCCGGCCGAGGTGGGCGGTGCCTTGGCCCCAGCGGTCCGGTGCCTTCCCTCCAACCTGACGTGAACCCTGCCTGCCTGCTGCCGGGGAGGTGAAGTCCCTTGTCACCGGGACCCAGAGAAGCTTGCCCTGCCTCTGGGAACGCCCGCTCCCGGCACCCCACTGACCCCTGGTGGCCACCTGGGACGTGCGTCCTTCTTCATCCGAACCCTGCGGCTGCTCAGGCTTCCTCCATAGATGCCATCTGTGGGGGGTGGTAGCTTGGGGGCCAAAGAGGGGCATGGGCGCCCTACTCTGCCCGGGTGCACAAAGACACTGGAGTGGGGCTTGCCTACCCCTGATGCTCATTATCCACATCCTGAAAATAGAAATTCCTCTTCCCTGGAGGCTTGCCTCTTGAAGGTCAAACCCTTCGATTCTTTCCAGACACAGCCCCGGTAATTTAAGCCATGATTATACAGCATGGGCTGGACAGCTGGGGCCGGGGAGGGGGGCTGGGGGCAAGGGACACTGTAACCTAATTGCACACGTGTTCCCCGAAGCCTTTGGGCATCAAGGGGAGTGATGTGCTGATCCGACAGGAGAGCCATTTCCAAAAGCATTTCCTTGTTCTCTGAAGTCCTGGCCGCGGCCACGTGACTAGCATCTTGAGAATGAGTTAAGATGTCATTTCTCCTTCAAGGCACCGTCAGATGATCCTAGCAGCCTTCTCTGAAACTCACTTTCAAAAAGGAAATGGGGAAACAAGTGATTACCTGGCAAAGCTTACAGACTAGTGAAATTGTGTGTGTGTGTGTGTGTGTGTGTGTGTGTTTTAAAGAGAGCACGCGCACATGTGCACACTCGGGAATGTGGGGAGAGGGACAGAGAGAGAGAGAAAAAAAATCTTTTTTTAAAAATTTTTAGGGGCGCCTGGGTGGCGCAGTCGGTTAAGCGTCCGACTTCAGCCAGGTCACGATCTCGCGGTCCGGGAGTTCGAGCCCCACGTCAGGCTCTGGGCTGATGGCTCAGAGCCTGGAGCCTGTTTCCGATTCTGTGTCTCCCTCTCTCTCTGCCCCTCCCCCGTTCATGCTCTGTCTCTCTCTGTCCCCAAAATAAATAAACGTTGAAAAAAAAAAAAAATTTAATAAAAAAAAAAAAAATTTTTTTAATATTTATTTTCAAGAGAGAGAGACAGAATGTGAGCAGGGGAGGGGCAGAGAGAGAGGGAGACAGACAGACTCAGAAGCTGGCTCCAGGCTCCGAGCTGTCAGCACAGAGTCCGACGCGGGGCTCAAACTCACGGACTGCAAGATCATGACCTGAGCTGAAGTCGGACGCCCAACCTACGGAGCCACCTAGGCGCCCCGAGACAGAAAATTTTAAACAGGCTTCACGCTCAGCTCTGAGCCCGACGCAGGGTTCAATCCCACGACCCTGGGATCACGGCCCGAGCTGAAATCAAAGAGTCGGACGTTCAACTGACTGAGCCACCCAGACTCAGCCACCCCTGAATCTGTTTTTTAAAAGCAAAAATTGGGGGGGGGGCACCTGGGTGGCTCAGTCAGTTAAGCATGGGACTTCGGCTCAGGTCACGATCTTACAGTTCATGGGTTCAAGCCCCAAGGAGAACTCTGTGCTGACGGCTCGGAGCCTGGAGCCTGCTTCAGATTCTGCGGTGCTCTCTCTCTCTGCCCCTCCCCTGCTCATGCTCTGTTTCTCTCTCTCTTTCTCTCTCTCTCTCTCTCTCTCAAAAATAAACATTAAAAAAAAATTTTTTAAGCCAAAAACGGAATGGGCCTGGAGAGTGCTCCTGTGTACTAGGTGGCTGGAGAACACATCTTTTTCCTTCTCGTCTCCTTCCTAGAACTGCAGTCATCGTGGTCCTCCCCACAGAAGTCCTCAAGAAATGCTTGCAGACTGACCTCTCCCCACCGCATCCCCCTCGGCAATTGCAGCAGAGAGGCCAGGAGAGAGAGCCACATCTCGGTGCCAGGGGGTGCCAGGGGGCCCAAAAGGGCGCGGTCCCACACCCCACCTCCTCCGGGCGGGGCACAGCAGGCCGACGGGTCCCAGGAGAGCCGGCCAGATGGCTCTGAGGCAGAATTAAAAGGATATCTGAGTCTTCCTGACTCGGATGGCCTAGGAAAATCCATAGCATCAGAACTGGGCATTTGCAAGCAAGCACATAGATCCTACCGTTTTAGGCGGAGTTCCAGGCACCATGTGACAAGTGTCTGTGACTACTCAGTTCTCAGATGGACACCTTTGAGCCCTTGAGGAGGGAAAACACCCGATGTCTGCAAAATATGATTAGCGTGGGACGGGGTCTGCCTCCTTCAGCTCTGGCAGGCACGAGTGATATTCCCAACAGGAGAAGCCCGTTGAATCCTCAGGGGCTCGATCTCTTACTCTGATTTGCAGCCCTTAGCGTTGTGGGAGCCACATTGGCCGGGACAAGGCTGAGCGGGAGCTGGGAGCCACAGCAAACCTCAGGACACCGAGGGCCACGTCCCTGCAGTCCCAGGCTCTTCTTTTCTTTTTTTTAAGTTTACTTATTTATTTTGAGACAGACAGAGGGAGTGCAAGCAGGGAAGGGGCGGAGAGAGAGGGCAAGAGAGAATCCCAAGCAGGATCCCCACTGCCAGCACAGAGCCTAACTCGGGGCTCGAACTCCCGAACTGTGAGCTCATGACCTGAGCCAACATCCGGAGTCAGACACTCAACAGACCGAGCCACCCAGGTGCCCCCAGTCGTGGGCGTTTCTGCAGTGCTGAAGACCCTGAGAGAAACATCTGGAAACTGCCATTCTAGACCAAGACCCCCATGTTGAGAGCACTCAGCAAAGCCTAGCAGGTCAACCGTGGAAACGTGGCCCTAACCAAAGTGGGAAAGGAAGCTAGGATTACCCATCAGCCTTTGAGAGAAATAGCTTTTAAAATGAGGTTCCCCGAGGGGCGCCTGGGTGGCGCAGTCGGTTAAGCGTCCGACTTCAGCCAGGTCACGATCTCGAGGTCCGTGAGTTCGAGCCCCGCGTCGGGCTCTGGGCTGATGGCTCAGAGCCTGGAGCCTGTTTCCGATTCTGTGTCTCCCTCTCTCTCTGCCCCTCCCCCGTTCATGCTCTGTCTCTCTCTGTCCCCAAAAAAATAAATAAACGTTGAAAAAAAAAAAATAAAAAAATAAAATAAAATGAGGTTCCCCGAAACGTTGAACGTGTGACCTAACAGTTGCACTCCTGGGTCTACGTGCACCCGCGAGAAATGAAAACGTGTCCGCACAAAACTTTGGCAGCAATGCTCATGGCAGCTCTATTTACAACAACTGAAGGTGGAAACAGCCCAAATGTCCGTCAGTGGACGCATGAATAGACAGAAGCAGCAAATCCGTATCGTGGAGTGGTTATTTGGCCACGAAAAGGAAGCAAGTGCTGACACGTGGCCTGAACGTGGCCGAGTCTCCAGGATGTTCCGTGGAAAAAAGCGAGGTGTGAAAGGCCACCTGTTGTGTAGTCGGTTGGGTGTCCGACTTCAGTTCGGGTCATGATCTCACGGTCTGTGGGTTCGAGCCCCGCGTCGGGCTCTGTGCTTGACGGCTCGGGGTGTGGAGCCTGCCTCGGATTCTGTGTCTCCTTCTCTCTCTGTTCCTCCCCCGCTGGTGCTGTCTCTCTCTCTCTCAAAAATAAATAAACAGTAAAAGAAATAATAAATAAGAGGCCACCTGTTGTGTGATTCCATTTGTTTGGAGTGTACAGAATGAACAAGTCAATCAAGATAAGAAGATTAGTGGCTGGGGTAAGAGGGGCGTGGGAGTCGTTGCTTACTGGACGTGGGTTTTATTTTGGGGGTGACGAAGATGTTTTGGAATGAGACAGAGGCGGTGTTTGCACAATAGTGTGAATGCACGAGATGCCACTGAGCTGTCCATTTTGTGTCCTGTGCATTTCACCTCAATTTCTTTTTCCAAATAAGGAACTTGAAGGAAAGGGCAGTGCCTCTCTCAGGATCATTCTTTTGTGATGCACAAAATGTCCATTTCTTTAAAAAAAAAATTTTTTTTAATGTTTACTTATCTTTGAGAGAGAGAGAGAGACAGACAGAGCGTGAGCGGAGGAGAGGCAGGGAGAGAGGGGGACAGAGGATCCGAAACGGGCTCTGAGCTGTCAGCGTAGAGCCCGACACAGGGCTCGATCCCATGAACCCAACCGTGAGATCCTGACCTGAGCCACTACCAAAAGGCAGGGTCCCAACCGACTGAGCCACCCAGGCGCCCCGGGCTGAGGATATCCCTAGTAGAAAGCAGAGAGGAGGCCACAGACAATAGCCACGGGATCTGCTGATGGCCCCTTCTAATTCCAGGGTCACTTAGCACCGTAGCTCCCAAAGGAGGCAGCACGTTGGAACCCCCTGGAGATCTAGCACGCAGACAAATTTGGAAGCTGCCGACTTAGCGAATCTTGGGGAGCCTGGATGGCTCGGTTGATTGAGTGTCCGACTCTTTGAGTTCAGCTCAGGTCATGATTTCATGAATCCGTGGGTTCGAGCCCTGCGTCCGCCTCCACGCTGATGGTGTGGAGCCTGCTTGGGATTCTCTCTCTCCCTCTCTCTCTCTCTCTGCGCTCCTCCCCTGCTCAAGTTTCCTTGTGCTCACACGCATGTGCTCTCTCTCAAAATAAAGAAACTTAAAAAGAAGGTGGGTGTGTGGGGGGATCTCTAGCATGTTTTCCAAGCAGGTGGCCAAGCTCAAAGAATGCACAGATTTCTGTAAATGCCACAGAAAACTTCTTGAAGGGCATCGTGAACTGTCATGGTCCCAGTGACTATTTCATGTTTGGAAATGGACCGGGCGTAGTGGAGAAATGACGCATCTTATCACAATCTCCCTACATCCCCTCAGACACCAGCGTGGGAATGTGGGAAGGGTGACAAAGCTGGCCGCCCAGCCAGGCTCCAAGTAAAGGGGACAGGGGTCTCGGCAGCTATTACAGTCAATCCGGCTAGGTGGGATCAAAAAGGAGCATTGGGGAATTTAAAAAGCGAGGTTAAGTCATGGCGCCTGGGGGGCTCATTCAGTTAATGTCCGACTTCGGCTCGGGTCAGGATCTCACAGGTTGTGAGTTCGAACACCGCGTCGGGCTCTGTGCTGACAGCTCAGAGCCTGGAACCTGCTTCGGATTCTGTGTCTACTCTGCCCCTTCTCCACTCGTGCTCTGTCTCTCTCTCTCTCTCTCTCCCAAGAATAAGTAAACATTAAAAAAAAAAAAAAAAACTTTAAAAAAAGCTCGGTTAAGTCTTATTTCCCTGTTGAATCGTAATACAACTTTCTTAATGTCTAATTAGTATTTACTTACCAGGGGATTCTATTTTCCCTTGTGTGTAAATGAAAGATTACCTTCCCTTTATGAGGACTTTAAAGACTTCACCCTGGTGGCTAAGCCTCAGATGTGAGCCTTGAAGTGTCCAGCCCCCTCTACCGTGCCACGCTGTTCTTTCCAGAATCAGATTTCCAAGCACCTATGTTTCTATCATGACTGGGGACAGCGGTTTGAAATTTACGGAGGAACGGAAAGGAAGAAGAAAGCGTCGGGTGGGGAAGGGAAGGGAGTCGATGAGATGCTCTTACATCAGAGGTTACCTGGCTTATGAGCTGGTACTATACATAAGCTGGAACTTGGGCTTGTGTTGGTGTTTGACTTATATCTTTCCATCAGCCCCGATATCCCACTTGTGCGAACCGTTCCTGGGCAATTACTAGAAAGACAATTAATTTTTCATCCAAGAAAGGAACATATGTGTCGGAAAGTACTGACTCCCTAGGGAAGTGTTCCGCTTATCTGTGTCTGAGTAAGAAATCACCCAAAAACTTAGTGGCTCGAAGCAATCATTTATTGGGTTCACCCTGGGTTGACTAGGCTCAGATGGGTGGTTCTCACTTGGGGACTCATGTGGTTACCGGGTCATTGGGCTAAACGTCTGAGATGGCTCTCTCATGTGGTGACCGTTGTGGCTGGCTGTCATCGAAGAGTTCAGCTGGGGCTGTCAGCCAGAGCCACTCCCCGTGGTCTCTCCATGTGACATGGCAGCTGGGTTCCAAGAGGGAATGTCCCAAGAGCAATCATTCCAAGAGACCGAGGCAGAACTTACGAGGCTTCTCATGCCCCAGCCTCAGAAGTCCCCGAACATGGGGCTCAGTCGGTTAAACATCCGACTTCAGCTCAGGTCGTGATCTCACAGTCTGGGAGTTCGAGCCCCGCGTGGGGCTCTGTGCCGACAGCTCGGAGCCTGGAGCCTGCTTCAGATTCTGTGTCTCCCTCTCTCTCTGCCCCTCCCCTGCTCAAGCAAATCACTAAATCCTGCAAATCACTAAATCCTGCCCAGATCCCAGGGGGAGGGGATTAGGACCCCTTCCCTTTGGTGTGAGGAGTAGCGTTGGCTTACAGAGAGAGAAGGAACTGATGGCCGCCATCTCTGGAGAGCTGGTAACTTATCTCAGGAAGGAAGAAATGGGGCAACTTTAGAGAATTGCTTTGCCCTTCAGGAAACTGGTTTGCAGCTTACGAACAGACCCCTTCAGGGGCGCCTGAGTGGCTCAGTCAGTGGAGCGTGGGACTCTTGATCTCGGGGTTGTAAGTTCAAGCCCCACATTGGATATAGAGATTGCTTAAAAATAAAAAATCTGAAGAAGAAGAAGAAGAAGGAGAGACTCCTTCAAATATGTTTTCAGGAACCCTGGTGCCTTGTTGGTCAAGGGCCCGGCTTCCTTGATCTTCGGGCTTTAACTGAAACCAGCTGTCTCTGTGACAACAGTCATCTTTAAACCCCTCTCCCTGCCACACGCTGCTGATTTCCCACTTCCCTGTTACTCCAAGTGGTTAACCTTTATCAAGCTTTTATTTTGTGTCGGGCAGTGTGCGAACTCGCGCCGAGGAGCCGCGTTCACGGGCAGCCACTTTCACTAAGGAAATGGGTCTCGTTGAAGGTGCATATCAGCAAAAGCTCTTACTCGAATGGCTACCACCAACTGTGCCCTGCCAACATCCCCTTTGCCCCCGGGGAAGAAGGCTCCCCATTTAAGGCACCTCAGTCTGCTTTCCGGTCATTTCTGGTTGCTAACACAGCCTGACTCTGCTGTTTAAGATCTGTTCCTTTAAACTTGTCTCGGGGCCCCTGGGCGGCTCAGTCGGTCTGAGCGGCCGACTCTTGGTTTCGGCTCAGGTCATGATCTCACGGTTTTGTGGGTTCGAGCCCTGCACCGGGCTCTGTGCTAACAGCACCTAGTCTGCTCGGGATACTCTGTTTCCCTCTCTCTCTGTCCTTTCCCCTGCTCACACTGTCTCTGTCTCAAAAAATAAGTGGAGGGGCGCCTGGGTGGCGCAGTCGGTTAAGCGTCCGACTTCAGCCAGGTCACGATCTCGCGGTCCGTGAGTTCGAGCCCCGCGTCGGGCTCTGGGCTGATGGCTCAGAGCCTGGAGCCTGTTTCCGATTCTGTGTCTCCCTCTCTCTCTGCCCCTCCCCCGTTCATGCTCTGTCTCTCTCTGTCCCAAAAATAAATAAACGTTGAAAAAAAAAAAATAATAAGTGGAAAAAAAAACAAACCCAAAACTTATCTCGGATTACCCCCCACCTTTCCCTACGCGGGTCAGGCCTGAGGCCCCAGCATGAGGAAGCAGGGACATGCATGTCTCTGATGCCACTGTGTCCCCTCCTCTGTGGTCTCTTCTATGAGGCTGAGGCCGAGAGGAGAGAAGTGAAAACCACCCGTGTTCCCTGCGGTGACTGGCCGGCGGCCGTGCTGTGGTCGTCCTCGGGCTCTGGGCCATCACTGCCGGTCTAGCTCACGTTCTAGAACAGGATTCCCCATCCTCCGCGCTATTGACATCTGGGGGGCTGGATCGTTCTTGGTCGTGGGGGCCTGGCCTGTGCACAGTGTAGCAATACCCCTGACCTCTGCCCACTGGATGCCAGTAGCTCCCCCCAAGCTTTGCCACCAAAAATGTCTGCAGGCGTTGCCAGATGTCCCTCGGGGCAACCAACCTGGTTGAGACCCAGTGCTCTGTAGACTTGCTGTGGACAAGAGGGGGCCCCGCCGGCCGGCCCACGAGAGACTCTCTCCCAAAGGGCTCCCCTGAGTCGCACGTTCTTGTACGTCGTCATGTGACCATCTACAGAGACATGCCAACCAGGAAGGCCCTTCCAGCTTTGGGACGTAAGAGTTTTTATTGGGGTTTCATCGCGTAGGCACTTTGATTCCTGACCTTCGTCCAAATGCCATCTCCAGCCCCCTCTCCTTCCGGCAGGTTGAGCTCATATCACGCGGTTTATCATAAACTCTCTGGCGGGATTGGGGAGCCCAGCATGAATAGCAGACATTCCTATCTCTCGGGAAATTCCAAGGATTTAGAGGTGACCTCTCAGGACCTGCGGACGAAGGCCAGCCAAGTTCTTTTTTTTTTTTTTAATCTCTTTTTTTAATGTTTATTTTTTTGAGAGAGAGAGAGAGACAGAGTACAAGCAGGGGAGGGGCAGAAAGAGAGAGAGAGGAGACACAGAATCTGAAGCAGGCTCCAGGCGCTCAGCACAGAGTCCGACATGGGGTTCGAACTCATGAACCACGAGTTCATGACCCGAGCTGAAGTCGGACGCTTAACCGACCGAGCCACCCAAGTGCCCCCGCCCCCCCCCCCAGACAAGTTCTTGATTACACACAGGGTTTATAGGGTCAGCTAGCCCACCAGCTGGAGTCTTCTGAACTTAAAATCTGGGGTGCATTTTCTCCTTGGCAGTGGAGTCTGGTAATACTTGGAGAACAGGAGAGATCCCACTGGGCCCCTCCCTCCACCTTGTCACACACACAGCATCTCGTAACTCTAAGGCAGGTAGTGTTGTGACCACTGGTTTACAGAGGAAGAAACACAGGTGCGCGGGTTGGAGACCGGCCCAGGTGAACCAGTAGAAACCACACCTGAGGGCAGGCGCCTCGGGCCCTAAAGCTGCCCCCTCATGGGTCAGAGGGTGCCCTGCCTCCTGCCCTGACAGGCAGGGATGAGCTGGCCTCACCCCACCGGCTCCCCACACAGCCTCCAAACCACCCGTCTCCCTCCTGCGAAACCGTCCCTGCTCTGACGCTCTGCTGTGGGGGTGAGGGCCTCCCCCTCTTCTCATCTGGGACATCTCGGGTCCTCGCTCACCATCTTCTCGGCTCCCACTGCTTCTGAGAATGTGTAGGACCTTGGGATCCGGGATCTGGGAACTGGACCCCTGCCACAATCTGTCTCTGACCTAGAACATTCTTCACCCTCAGCCCCGACTCTCACAGCTGCTGCTGGACCACACCATTTCTCCAATGCCGAAGTCCAGTGTGCCTAACTGTCCTGTTTCCTCCCACCTCCCGCCACACTTTCATTCGGGCCTACCTTTATTTTTAAAGATTATTTTTTATCAGAGTATTTTTTTTCGTGTTTATTTATTTTGCGACACAGAGAGAGTGCACATGCGTGGGGGAGGGGCAGAGAGAGAGAGAGAGAGAGAGAGAGGAGAGAGAGGATCCCACGCAGGCTCCGTGCTCATCAGCTCAGAGCCCAACGCGGGGCTCGAACCCATGAACCGTGAGATCGTGATTTGAGCTGAAACCAAGAGTCGGAAGCTTAATCGACTGAGCCGCCCAGATGCGTCTATTTCTAAAGATTTTTATTTCTTTTGAGTAATCTCTACACCCAAGGTGGGGCTCAAACTCACAACCCTGAGATCAAGGGTTGCATGCTCTATCGACAGAGCCAGCCGAGCGCCCCCAGACCTACCTTCAAATCAACTGCTAAGGGTCCCACTCCTCCTCCAATCCACTGTCGCCAGGCGCCGAGGTGGGGCCACTGATCCCTGCCGTTACTCTCTCTCCCTTCCCCCAGCGTCTCCTTTCTGCCATTTTTGTCCCGCAATATCCATTTCACCAATTCTCTGTGTTAAGTCTTTGTTAAAATAATGAATGTGGTTCCTTTTCCTGATTGCCTCCTGACTAATAAGTATGTGTAAACACTTTCCAACTCTCTTCACTCAATGACTCATATATGCCAGACCCCGTTTTAACTGCTTGACATGTATTAACAAGCTTAACCATCGCAAAGCCCTTCTAGGTAGCAATTGTTATTATCCCCACTGTAGAGAAGAAAAACAGAGGCAAAGACATAATGATTTTCTCCAGGTCACGCAGATGATAAGAGTTGCCTACCAGAGTCTGGTTCCCAAAGACAATGCCCATTCTGTGCACTGGTGGCCTCGCGGAGAGTCCTTGGGGCATTACACACACACACACACACACACACACTCTCTCTCTCTCTCTCTCTCTCTCCCTCTCTCTCTCTCTTTCTCTCTCCCACCCCAATAATGTCCCAGTTTATGAATGGACCGTAGCTACTCTTGGACATTTGTACTGTTTGCAGATTTTAGCTGTTGTAGAGCCCAGATCCTCTTGAACCTGAAATTTGGCATTCTTCAAGCCAGGAACCTTGTGACTTTCTCAGTTATTTGGCCCGTGAGTTGTTATAGCCTGTCTCCTTAATGTTCATCTCCTACCCTCTCAGCCTCTTCTGCCCCTGGCTTCTCTCCCCCCTCCATGTCTCTCTTTGACCCCATCTTGCCAGTGCTGCTAGAAATCTGGTGATGTGGGCAAGGAATCTTCTCTTGTTTGGCAGGAGCTCCTGCAGAAGCTCTAGAAGGCACTAGAAAGCACCAGATGGTTTCTACTTGAACCAAAGTCTTCGATGATGTATGGGTATTTGTGAGACACTGTACGTGCCTCCAAAGGTCTCCACCAAGAGCTACTGAAAACCCCATCATAGATAGGTGGCTTCTGTCCTACTGAACACTCTGCACTGAGATTCCATTTCGGGTTTTCCAGCGGCCATCCCAGCAGCCTCGTGCTACCACTGTCCTTGCAGAAGTTGGGAAGGGTCACTCCCTGCGCGCTTGGCTCTGTCTGCTCAATATTTTGCTCTTGCCCCAGCATGGTTTCTGGTGCCCCGTTGTGAGATTCGGCTCAGAGATCCAAGTTGGTATTATTTTTAGAAATAAAGATCATTCCTTCTCAGCTTGCTGAGGCCTGCTCGTGGAACGAAAACAGAGAAAGGCCTCGTATTTTTCCCAAGTTCAAGTTGGAGCGGCGCAAGGTGGAGGCAAAAGTCCCGCATCGTTGCCCGAAATGTTCTCTTTGGTTGCAGAGATGACCTTGCCCGTCCCTCGGGGGAGAAGGCTGAGCAATCCCAGACATACCTCTCTTTGTCTTGTCCAGACCATTCTTGGCCAAGTCTTCCCGTCCAATCTGAACCTGTGCCCCCTTGGTCTACACATTTGTAAGAACAGAGGAGATCACGTTTCTACCTCTCCTGCTGAACCTGCAGCCCATTCAACAGCGGCAGCATTGTTTTTAGACTTGAAAATTGAAATTGGTCTGAATATGGGAAACGTCATTTTGTGCTGACCAGAGCTGTTTTGTTCCTGCAGGAAACGTTCAGCAGATCTGGGACCTAAGGATGAGCCAGGTCTCCCAGAGAAACAAACAAACAAACCAACAAAAATTGAAACTGGTCAAGAGAAGTCTTCCTTCCAACTTCAAAGAGGACATTCTTTTTTTTTTTTTTTTTAATCACGATGCTTTTATTTATTTTTTTTAATTTTTTTTTTAACTTTTATTTATTTTTGAGACAGAGAGAGACAGAGCATGAACGGGGGAGGGTCAGAGAGAGGGAGACACAGAATCTGAAACAGGCTCCAGGCTCTGAGCTGTCAGCACAGAGCCCGACGCTGGGCTCGAACTCACAGACCATGAGATCATGACCTGAGCTGAAGTCGGCCGCTCAACCGACTGAGCCACCCAGGCGCCCCCAAAGAGGACATTCTTTACAAAATGAGCAGAGGCCCCTTTCTCCTAACTTCAGACCCTGTATTAGTCACACTGCTCCAGAGAAACAGAGCCAATGTTATATACGGTACAAGCATTGTGTATATATCATTGTATATATATGTACATCCACGACTGATGGGGGGAGGCTGGCCAACTGGAGACTCAAGAAAGAGGTGCAGTTTGAGTCCAAAGACCAGCTGCTGGCAGAATTCCCTTTTGCTCCAGGAGGTCAATCTGTGTTCTCTTCAGACCTTCAGCTGATTAGATGTGGCCCACCCACATGACAGAAGGTAATCTACTCAGAATCCACCAAATTCAAATGTTCATCCTGGGCACCATGGCCCAGCCAAATTGATACATCAAATGAATCGTTGCAGACCCTTAGGAATTTGCCCAAGGAAGAAAGAAATGAGCAGAAGCTTTGTAGGTACAACCTTGTCTTAGCTTGAGGCCGCCCAGAAGCAGGCACTGAGACAAGAACGTGTGAGTGGTTGACGTGGGAAGCAAAGCCAGGAAGCAGCAATGGGGGGGACACAGGAAGAGAAAGAAGATGGCAAAAGGGGGGCTGTGCGACTGCACAGGTTATGGCCGAGGACAGCCGGGGAGCCCTGGGAGACAGTGTTGTCCCCAGGGAGCGGTGAGGGGCTGGGTTTTCACTCCCCCGCTCTTCCGGGTTGTGACCCGCAGGGGTTGCAGTCTGAAACCCCAGTTGCGTGAGCAGTGAGGATGCCTGAGTGCTTGAGACCTGGCAGCTCGCACTTTGCACAGAAATACACACAGATCGGTTTTTGTAAATTTTTTAAATTTTAATTTTTTAGAGAGAGCAAGAGAGTGAACTGGGGAGGGGCAGAAGGAGAGAGAGAGAATTTTAATCCACACTCAACATGGAGTCCGACCTGGGGCTCGATCCCACAACCCTGGGATCGAGACCTGAGCTGAAGTCGAGATTCCGACACTCAACTGACTGAGCCACCCAGGCGCCCCACACAGGTCATTTCTTCTTCTTCTTCTTCTTTTTTTTTTTTTTAGTTTATTTATTTATTTATTTATTTATTATTTTTTTAGAGAGAGAGCGCAAGTGAGCGAGCAGGGGAGGGGCAGAGGGAGAGAGAGAATCTTAAACAGGCTCCACCACGCTCAGTACGGAATCCAACACAGCGCTCGATCTCACGGCCTGCGCCGAAATCAAGAGTCAGACGCTCCGCCAACTGAGCCACCCAGGCGCCCCCCCCCCCCCCCCCCCCCCCGTGATCTCACAGTTCGTGGGTTCGAGCCCCGCGTCAGTCTCCATGCTGACAGCTCAGAGCCTGGAGCCTGCTTCAGATTCTGTGTCTGCGCCTGCCCTTTCCCCACTCAGACACACACACTCTCTCTCTCTTTCAAAAATGAATAAACATTTTTAAAAATTAAAAAAAAAAAAAAAGGAGTTTTCCAGTTGCATGATCTTGGGAATGGGCCTTCTGAGTCCAGATGTCACGTCCAAAGACACTCAGGACTTCTGGTTCCACCCATGACAGAGAAGCGGGTACCAAACTAATGTCTCCACCTAATAAAAGCTGGACAAACATACGAAACTCCTGTTCAATAGACAGCACTACAGAGCACCCAGGGAAGAGAGGGCTTGAGAGCTGGGATCCTTAATGGGGGCAAAGTCACTGAAGAAAGTTTCCAGTCACTTGGCCTTTGCCCTGAGGGCGTCTTCACGTCCACACTGCGGGGGTGAACCAGGGTCAGCAAAGTCCAGGCAGAAAGCAGCAGTTTTAGCTGAAGAGACAGATGTCAGAATCTGAGCCACCAGAGTGGCTGGGACTCCAGGGGGCAAATTCTCGGAGAGGCCCGAACCGCACAATTCTGCGAACAAATTATTTTGCAATTGCAGACTGACTCCTAAACCGTACATATCCCTGGCAAGGCTCCAAGTAGCCCAGCAGAAAGTAGCACGAGACACATAGGACAGAGTCATCATCTCAGAGTTTCGTGACTTTCATGAGCCCCCTTGGGATTTTCTCTGTGCCCCTCCCCACTCACAGCGTCTCTGTCTCTCTCAAAATAAATTATAAACTTAAAAAGAAGAAGAAGAAATCACAGCGGCAACTGCAAAGTTTCTCAGCCACGAGAAACTACATTATTTTCTTTTTTTTTTTTTATTTATTTATTTATTTTTAATTTTTTTTTTTTCAACGTTTATTTATTTTTGGGACAGAGAGAGACAGAGCATGAACGGGGGAGGGGCAGAGAGAGAGAGGGAGACACAGAATCGGAAACAGGCTCCAGGCTCTGAGCCATCAGCCCAGAGCCCGACGCGGGGCTCCAACTCACGGACCGCGAGATCGTGACCTGGCTGAAGTCGGACGCTTAACCGACTGCGCCACCCAGGCGCCCCGAAACTACATTATTTTCAACAAGTGGCAAACTGTTCCGGAATCCACACACCCAGAGTGTGGCCTACAGTGGGAAACAGGAGCTGGGCTCGGAGACCTGGGCCAGATCTGGCTGAGAAGTTCCATCTTGCAGGCAGTGGAAAGCTCCAGAGACCTTTAACCAGGGGATCTGGGGCGCGGATGTGGAGGGTGGGTTAAAAATGCTGGAGGAGGGGCGCCTGGGTGGCTCAGTCAGTTAAGCCTCTGACTTCGGCTCAGGTCATAATCTCGGGGTCTGTGGGTCCATGGGTTCAAGCCCCATATCGGGTTCTGTGCTGACAGCTCAGAGCCTGGAGCCTGTTTTGGATTCTGTGTCTCCCTCTCTCTCTGCCCCTCCCCCACTCACATTCCGTTTCTGTCTCTATCTCTCTCTCAACAATAAACATTTTAAAAAGTTAAAAAAAGAAAAGAAAAGAAAAGAAAAGAAACAGGAGTGGGGGGGGGGAGGGTACCCGGCTGTCTCAGTCAGTAGGGTATGAGCTCTTGATCTCAGGGTTGTGAGTTCGAGTCCCACGTGGGTGTAGAGATTACTTTAAAAAAAAAAAATCTACAAAAAGAAAAAGAAACTGGGGAAACCTTTTTTAAAAAATGTTTATTTATTTTGAGAGAGAGAAGGCATGTGTGAGTGAGGGGGAGGGAGGGACAGAGAGAGAGAGAGAGAGAGAGAGAGAATCCCAAGCAGGCTCCCCACTGTCAGTGTGGAGACCAGTGTGGGGTTTGATCTCACGAGCCAAGAGATCATGACCTGAGCCAAAATCAAGAGTCAGATGCTCAACCAGCTGAGCTACCTAGGCGCCCCCAAAACTTTCAACAGTATAACCCAAATGTTCATTTTTCTTTTTTAAATTTGAAGATCTAATTGCTTTTATTTTTTTAGGCTTATTTTATGTATGTATTCAATCATTCATTCATTTATTTTGAGAGAGAGAGAAAGAGGGAGGGAAGGAGGGAGAGAGCAGAGGAGGGGCAGAGAGAATCCCAAGCGGGCTTCACATTGTCAGTGTAGATCCCGATGTGGGGCTCCAACTCCCAAACCTGGAGATCGTACCTGAGCCGAAATCAAGAGTCAGGCACTTAACAGACTGAGCCACCCAGGCGCCCAGCCCCTGTTCATTTTTTATCTCTCTTCCCCTGCTAGATTGTACCCCCAGGATAGGAGCTTTTTTGTTTTTTCTTAAGTATCCCAAACACCTAAAAAGGGCGTGGCAAATAGGTGCTCAGTAACCATTAACGTCTGGATAAGTGGATAGATGTAGAAATGGGAGGTGGGGGGGGGGGGAATGAAAGGGGTAAAAGTTAACTCCGGGATTTATTGGCTGGGAAATCAACTCAAGGTTATGATCAGTCACAGCGGGAATAGAGGAAAATTGAAGGTGGTACAAGGGTTCTGGGGGATATGGATAGGAAAATGTGAAAGGAAGTGATTTCCTTCTGTTCTAGAAGATAACAAGGCTTATGGTTAACCATAATTTGGCCCAGGCTATTTAGCTCACATACTTTTTTTTTTTTTTTTTTTAATTTAACCTACCCCAAGGAGAGAGGGGGTGGGTGGGGCAGTAATTCTGGAGAGCCAGCCAAATGTGGCTCAGACTGCTGCAGATTTCCAAATCCTGAATCTTCAGGATTGTGAGGCTTCTTGAGGTGATAAGTCACAATCCACTGCTCCCTCTGGCCCAATGTTACAACAGGCGGAGTCCCTAAGAGGCATTTTCAGAAGCTGGTACTGTGCGTGTGAGAAGCACTCCACCTGCCTCCCTCCCTAGTCTTGGGGGCAGCTGGTAACCAGCGACTCAAAGCCTTCGATTTTCACTTTTCTTCTCGGATGTTACTCAACATGTACTGAAACCCACAGCACTGCCCTAGACCCTGGGCAATCCCAAGCGCTAAGTGACACGCGATCTTGCCCAAAGAGCGTTTACATCCTAGCTGGGAATTCACAACGGTTAATCAAGACACAAGCAACTATGCATGGTTCCGTCCACGGTACAGTCCGGGGGGCGGAGGGTGGCTGACTGTGATTGAGGTGATCTGGCGAGACTCCGCGGAGCCGATGCTACACGGAGTAGGTCTCTGAGGGACCGGAGCATGTGGGAGAGGAGGAAGAAGGGCTTCGGCGCTTGAGAGCAAAGCAATAATTGGCAGGAGTAGCTTTGACCCGCTCAGGGAACTTTGCCTTAAGTGCAGATACGAGGCTAGGGTCCGTTTGGGGAATAAAGATCAGGCTCCGGGACACACACCACCTCGGGGGCATTTCAGCACTGCCCGCGACCGGCGGAAAACAACCCCGCCCTCCGCTTTTCAAATCAATCCCAGCTGGGCGCTCTGGCTGTGTTAGCATAGAGGCGCGGAGCTAGAAGGTCACCCTCCTCGGACGCAGACATTTTGGATCCTGGCAGAAGAGCTGGAAACGGCGGGGACCACTACCAAGTCAGGCCGCACCGCCCCGGAATGTGAGCGCAAAAGAGCTCCCGTGGGAGCGACAAAGGCAAGCGGCGGGGCGATCCGCGAGCCTTCTCAGGGCTGAACAAGCTTTCAAAGAGTTGCCCACCGCCCTGCCCTCATCTGAGATGGCGGCTCCGCGGGCGCTCTAGCCGGCGCCTCTCCAATTCCCAGAGGGGGCGGCGGCCTCGCCACTGGCTCTGAGGCGGCTGCAACGCCGGTCGCCACGAGCGTGGGTTCTGCCCCAGCCCTTGGTGGCCTCGCGTACGTGGACGTGGGGGGTCTCGGGCCTCTCCCCTTCCCCAGTCGGATCCCCGGCCTCGCGGCCGCCTCAGCCGCAGCCGCTCCGGGCGCCGCCCCGCGCCGGCCGGCTGTAACCGCGCCTCGGGCCGGACGATGCCCAAGAAGCTGCTGCTGCTGCCCCCGCTCTCGGCGTCCTCGACTCTCCGCGCCCCGCGAGCCAGCCCCGCCGCCCGCCCGGCCATGAACGCCGCCCGCACCGGCTACCGGGTCTTCTCGGCCAACTCCACGGCCGCCTGCACCGAGCTGGCCAAGCGCATAACCGAGTAAGGGGGCGGGGCGGGGCCCCTGGCCGGGGCGGGGGCGGGGGGGGGGGCGTCCCGAAGCCCCTTCCCCTCGGCGCCGCCCTGCACCCGGGCCGCGGAGCCGCGGGCCCGCCTGTTCCGGGCCGGACCGACCCTTGCGGGTGGCCATTCTGCACCCGAGACGCGATCGGCGGACTCTGACTTCTCCCCGCGCCGGCTGCGCGGCACCGCTCGCCCCACTCCCACTTCCCGGGCAGGGGCGAGGCTGCCGTCGCCCCGCAGGGAGGGCCGGGAGGGGGACCCTGGGTGCGGCCCCCTGCCCCACAGTGGGAGTTGACCGCGGAGCCGGGTCATCGCCACTCCCCGGTCTCCTCGGTGGGCCCGAGGCCCGCAGGTCCCCGGGCTATAAGACGCTGACCCGGCGATGGGGGGCGCTGCGCCCGGAAGGGGGGCTGCGCGGGGGCGGGGGGCGGCGGGAGGGCCTTGCAGGTGGCAGGCGCCGGGTGCACCAACCCTAGCCGGGGTGGCGGAGAGAGCAGCGAGGACAGGACAACTCCAGGGGAGCAGATTTGTCAGAGTTGCTGATAGAAATAAGTCTAACCGTGTTTTCTTAAGTCAGCTTTGGATTCGAGCAGTCATTTGAAGGGAGCTCTTTGCCCTTCCGTGTGTTTTTAACCCAAGGAAGCCTGTGATCTCAAGTGGCTTCTGGCGTCTGACAGCTCTGAGATGTCTTTCCCCAGTCTTGCCACTTACTAACCCTGTGGCACTGGGCAAGAGACTTGATTTTCCTGAATTCCATTGGTAAGATAGGGACGGCGCTGTTATCTCCCGGGCAGGAACATCGTGAGCAGGAACAAAATAATGTAGATAAAGCTTGTAGCTGAGCAGAGGCTCACAGTGACCCTCGGAATAATAACTCTTTTCTAGTTGGCTCTTGGAGAGTCCCAGAGCTCTAATGCAAAGGAAGAGCCTTAGGAACCCTTTCCGGATAAACTTGTTACAAACCTAAGGTATAAAAATGAAGAGCTTGCTTTTTAACGTTTAAAGTCATTTTTATATCTTGGAACAGTTTTACATTAGAGTTTCTCTGGATTTTTCAGAGTTGATGAATAATTGCAAGGATATAATTTTGGATTCTAGATGGAAATGTCGAAGGGAAACTTCAGTCCTATTTTCTCAGCAATGCCTATTTTCTTTTCAGTTGGGGGTTTTAAGTGAGATTAGAAGAGTAAATCCTTTTGCAATCTACTACCTAACCCCCGATAAATGTTGGCTTTTTGAGGCCAACTAAAATGCTAACTTTAAATATAAAGCTCATGTTTGTTTTGGGTCAAATTCCCCACAGTGACCTTGCTGAGAGAAAGCAGATGGAGGCGGGCACATTTAAAAGGTCAATGGTTTTGCTTTTTTCTTTTAATGATAGGTTCTTTGCCTTGTTCCAGAAATATTTAAAGATTTTAATTTTAATGTAATCACTACCCCCAATGTGGGTCTCAACCTCACGACCCCAATTGGGATCAAGAGTCCCATGCTCTTTGGACTGAGCCAGCCAGGCGCCCCCAGAAATGGTTTATTTTTATTTTTTTATTAAAAAAATTTTTTTTAATGGTTATATTTATTTTTGAGACAGAGAGAGACAGAACATGAGTGGGGGAGGGGCAGAGAGAGAGGAAGGCAGAATCCAAAGCAGGCTCCAGGCTCTGAGCTGTCAGCACAGAGCCCCACGAGGGGCTCGAACTCAACTACTCAACTACGAGAACTCAACTACGAGATCATGACCTGAGCCGAAGTCGGACGCTCAACCGACTGAGACACCCAGGCACCCCCAGAAATGTTTTAAATTACTGTAAATAATATTTGTAAATACTTCCTTTATCTGTTTCATATGTTGAGTTTCTGAGTAAGACTTTATTTGAGAAAAGGCTTTTACCACTGAGCAAAGTGTGAAGGTCCCTGACGTTAGGATATTTTATTTCCATGACTGCTTTTGGATCTGAACTTCCAAGCAGGGATTTTCAAACACTTTTGGTTATACACTTGAATCAGGAGAAAAGTTAGGTGTGCTGGATTCCCAGGGTGTGTGTAAGTTACATACGTGTTATAATTAGCCCCCTTCATCTAGCTTCAGTTTAACAACTTTTTGTTAGTCTTATTTCATTTACTTTACCTATCTCTCACTTTTTGGGGGGCTAGATTCTTCTTGTTTTTTTTTTTTTTTTTTTTTTAAACTAAGCTCTAGGGATGCCTGGGTGGCTCAGTCGGTTAAGCATCTGGCTCTCGATTTTGGCTCAGATAATAATCTCAGGGTTCATGAGTTCAAGCCCCACATCAGGCTCCATGCTGATGGTAGGGATCCTGCTTGGGATTCTCTCCCTCTCTGCCCCTCCCCTGCTCCTGCACACATGCTCTCTCTGTCTCAAAATAAAGAAACTTAAAAAAAAAAAAAAAAAAAAAAATGTGAACTAAGCTCTATACCCAATGTGGGACTTGAACTCATGACCCGGAGGTCAAGAGTTGCTTGCTGTACCGACTGAGCCAGCCAGGTACCCCCCAAGGATTTTTTTTTTTAATTACAGTAAAATGTACATAACTTAAAATGTACCATTTATTTAACCTTTTTTTGAAAATATTTTTAATGTTTATTCAGTTTTTGAGAGACAGATGGAGACAGAGTGTGAACAGGGGAGGGGCAGAGAACAAGGGAGACACAGAGTCCAAAGAAGGCTCCAGGCTCTGAGCTGTCAGCCCCAATGCGGGGCTCGAACCCACAAACCACGAGATCATGATGTGAGCTGAGGTCAGACGGTTAACCAGCTGAGCCACCCCAGCACCACACCATTTAACCATTTTAAGCGTACAACTCAGTACAACTCAGTAAATACATCTACAGTGTTGTGTGGCTGTCACCAGTATCCATTTCCAGAACTTTTTCATCATCCGGAACAGAAACTCCATACCCTTAAAACACTAACTCCCCGATCCCTTCCCTTCCAATCCCTGGTCATTTCTGTTCTCCTTTCTGTGTCTGAATTTGCCTCTCCTAAGTACCTCTTATAAATGCAATCATGCAATATTTGTCTTTTTGTGTCTGACTTCTTTTACTTAGAACCATTTTTTCAGGGTTCATCTATATTATAGCATGTATCAGAATTTCATTCCTTTTTAAGGCTGAATGATATCCTATTGTAGACTTGACTGGAATAATTCTATTTATTTATACTGTGCACAGTATTTGTTCGTTGTTTGCTTATCAAGAGAAAGTATTTCATACCCCAATATCCGTGTTTCATAGTTAGGAAACCCAGGTCAGTGACAAACTTCCATGGAACCCAACCCGAAGAAATTCTTTACATTCCAAAACCACTTTGCACCCCGAGAGGCACCAGCCTTCTTCACCTCAGAATCTCTCAGGGAATCGTAATTTCTGTAGAAATTTGCCTATGCCTTCTTTCTTGGTTCCGCCGCAGCAACCTGGAGAGAAGGCTGCAGCCCGCTAGGATAGAAGAATCCTCCACAGTCTAAACTCTCAGACACTGGGCCAGAAGGCCTCGCATCTGACGTTTCCTCAAAGCACCAGAAAGCCACAGCCTCCTCTACCCAGCGGCCTTCCTCGCTGTCCTGCGTGCGCGGCTGGAGTATTTCTAAACAGATTCCCCCCTCACATCATAGCATTTCACTCACTAAAGTGGTAATGCTACCCGATAACCAGGAAAACCTATGACGGGGCACCTGACTGGCTCAGTCAGTGGAGCGTGTAATTCTTGATCTTGGGGCTGTGAGTTCGAACCCCACAGAGGGTATAGAGATTACATAAAAATCTTTAAAAAAAAAAAAAAAAGCAAAACCTATGACATCATTAATTCCTTAATATCATTTAGTATCAAGCCCTTGTTCATAGTTCCCTCCCCTGTGTCAAAAATGGCGTTTTGTGCCTAGTTTATTCTAATCAGGATCCCAAGCAACATTCACACTGCATTTGGTTAATGGCACTGAAGTCTGTTCGCTTTTTGGCCATTGCATTTACCTGTGACTTGTGGTTTTGGAATCGGTGTCGGTAGCCACGCGTCTGTTTGGGAATGGTTTTCCAAGACTGTTATTCAGAAAACAATGAACTAGACATTAAACTTTGGCTGTGGATCCCCCCCCCCCCCCAGTAGAGCAGCGTGTTACAAAATGGTGAGCCCTTGAAGCTGCTTGTGGAACAGTGGAGGGTGTGTGGTTCTTAATGCATTAAACTTTCTGAACTTTTCTGGGTTTGGGGGAAAGAATGCTAGTCTAGTTATTTTAGCCTTTTTGTTAAATATACACATAGGAACTGAAGTTTTTTTTTAAAGAGCTTATTGCCTTTACCTCCCCTCCCCCCCCCCCTCCATAGGCGTCTTGGTGCGGAATTGGGGAAATCTGTGGTCTATCAAGAGACCAATGGAGGTAAGTGAAAATGATTTCTTAAACATCCTTTGTTCTCTAAACTGTTTAGTCAACTGATGTGGGTTTTTTTTTTTTTTTTTTTAATTTTTTTTTTCAACGTTTACTTATTTTTGGGACAGAGAGAGACAGAGCATGAACGGGGGAGGGGCAGAGAGAGAGGGAGACACAGAATCGGAAACAGGCTCCAGGCTCCGAGCCATCAGCCCAGAGCCTGACACGGGGCTCGAACTCACGGACCGCGAGATCGTGACCTGGCTGAAGTCGGACGCTTAACCGACTGCGCACCCAGGCGCCCCTAAGGGTTTTTTTTTTTTTAATGTTAATTTATTTTTGAGAGAGAGCAAGGGGGGGAAGAACAGAGGGAGAGAGAGAGAATTCCAAGCGGGCTTCATGCTTCAGTGCAGAGTCTGACATGGGGCTTGAACTCAGGAAACAGGAGATCATGACTTGAGCCAAAATCAATCGTTGGTCTTTTTTTTTTTTTTTTTTCCTTTTTTAGGAAGAAAGAGCACGTGTAAGTGGGGGAGGAGCAGAGAGAGGAAAACAGATTGCTAAGCAGGCCCCACACTGTCAGCACAGAGCCCGACGTGGGGCTTGAACTCACGAACCGTGAGATCATGACCTGTGTTGGACACTTAACTGAGCCACCCAGGAGCCCTTCAGCTGACATGTTTTTAAAAGGCTGATACTATTCCCGTGTAACATGAAAACATTTTTCTTTAAGATCATTCACTACTTGCCTCTAAATCTTTCTTTGTTCTCTTTCTTAAAGTCTCCTTCCCCTGTTTCCAGGATAACGTGACTGTCTTGTCATTTCACAGTGAAAAAAGGAGAGATGTAAAGAATATGTTTTCTCTCCTACATTGGGCTACGTTTGCTAAATGCCCTTTACCTCTGTGTCTCCTTATGTCATCAAATGGCATCTAGAGCAATCTGGTACCAGGTGGTAATGACTTTTTAAAAAAACCAGCTTTGACGTCCGACTTCGGCTCAGGTCATGATCTCACGCAGTTTGTGAGTTTGAGCCCCACGTCCGTCTGCACAGAGCCTGAAGCTTGCTTTGGATTCTGTCTCCTCTCTCTGCCCCTCCCCACTTGTGCAGTGTCTCTCTGCCTCTCAAAAATGAATAAATGTAAAAAAAAAAAAAATTAAAAAACAAACCAGGGGCGCCTGGGTGGCTCAGTCGGTTAAACGTCTGACTTCGGCTCAGGTCGTGATCTCACAGTTCAAGCCCCGCGTCGGGCTCTGTGCTGACAGCTCGGAGCCTGGAGCCTGCTTCGGATTCTGTGTCTCCCTCTCTCTCTGCTCTTCTCCACTCGTTCTCTGTCTCTCAAATGTGAATAAATTAAAAAAAATAGTTTGGAACTATTTTTGCAAAGTTGAAAGCTTAGGTTTATGATTCTTGCTTCCTTTTTTCTTTCTAAGGTAGAACTATCTGTGATGTAAGTAGCTTGAGGAGATAAATTACTAAGACCTAGTGATGTTCAGGCATCTAAAATAGGAAGGTATTTGAAAAAGGAAAGATGATTTAGTGGCCGGTTTAGTGGAAAACACACGTGCCCAAAATGTTGTAAGTTCCATGTGCGGTGTAATTAACCCCCAGATATCCTTCATCCCGCTTCCACACTTAGAAACTTGGTTTTTTTTAAGTTTATTAATTTATTTTGAGAGAGAGAGAGAACAAGTGGGGAAGGGGCAGAGAGAGAGGGAGAGACAGAATCCTAAGCAGGCTTCGCACTATCAGCGCAGAACCTGACGTGGGGCTCGAACTCATGAACTGTGATATCATGACCTGAGCTGAGATCAAGAGTCACTGCGCCCCTTTTTTTTAAAAGTCACTTTTTTTAAAAGTTTTATTTATTTAAGTCATCTCAACGCCCCACGTGGGGCTCAAACTCACGACCCTGAAGTCAAGCGTCGCGCGCTCGACTGCGCCAGCCAGGCGCCCCCGCACTTAGTAACTTTCTACTTGGTGACTTTAAAAACTTCATCTACCGTCAGGACAAGTCAGGAGATACTGGCATTCAAAAACCTAAAGCTGAAAGCAGATAGACGAGCTAGTCTGTTTAGCAGTGACAATTTTAATTTATGGTGATGGCATCTGGGGAGCTCCTGAGATGAAGCACCTGAGGACGAGAAGGTGGTTTAACCAACCCCACTATTCGCTCTCCGGGCCTTTTTATTTTGCTGTTGTTGTTGTTTTTAAGTAGGCTCCATGTTCAACATGGGGCTCGATCTCTCGACCCTGAGATCAAGAGCCGCGTGTTCTACCTACTGAGCCAGCTGGGCGCCCCATCTCTTGGTCTCTTTCTGTCACATTAGCCTGAAAAGTCTCCCAGCCTTTGGCGTTGTGTCGTCTCTCCTGGATCAGTCCTCGTCAACTTGGTCCAGGTCTTCCACTTGGGGACCTCAGGACAGGGCCCGAGGCCTCCGCGTTTGTGGGAAGAAGGCAGTTAACCTTTGACCTCTTTACTTTTCCCCAGGCCTCCAGTCTTTATTTCGGTGATGGGTTTGCTTTTTTGGACCCCAAGACTTTATGTGGATCTGTTTGTGTTACTTTTTTGCCTTTTAGCGTATTTTTGGGTTTTTTTCCCTTCAGCTTCACTATTTTTGTATGGATGCTTGTCATTCTGAGATCTCTCGCAGAATTATTTCGGTGCACTAGGTGAAGTGTTGATTTAGATTTCATCTTGACTCCGACCATGTGCTGCCCAATTAGTGTATCATGAAGTGCTTTCCCTAAACTATTGGACTTTTTTTTATTTTTCAGAAACAAGAGTTGAAATAAAAGAATCTGTTCGTGGCCAAGATATTTTCATTATACAAACAATACCCAGGTAAGATTAGCATTAGAGGTAAGATTTCCTCTAAAAATCTTAGCGATAGAATTCTGTTATCATAGAAGCAACAATTCCGTTTTCTTTTTTTTTCTTTAATGTTTATTTATTTTTGACAGAGAGAGACCGAGCATGAGCAGGGGAGGGGCAGAGAGGGGGTTGGAGACACAGAATCCGGAGCGGGCTGAGCCACCCAGGCACTCCGAAAAGCTTTTTGTTCTTCAATCCGATGCATGGCCCCTGCTGATGTGTACCTCACAAGACAGTTTTTGCACTTTTTTTTTTTTTTTTTTTTTGCATAGTGGCCCATTTCAAGCTGCTCTGCTGTAGATGGTATCTGTGTATGTCTCTGGAAAGTGCAGACCTTCCTGTCTTGGTTTATTGAGATTCCTGAGACTGTGGTCGTGGTAAGAATGGCACTTGGGGCGCCTGGGTGGCTCCGTCGGTTAAGCACCCAACTTCGGCTCAGGTCATGATCTCACAGCTTGATTCTGTGTCTTCCTCTCTCTCTCTCTCTCTCTCTCTCTGCTCCTCTCCCACGCAGGCTCTGTCTCTCTTTCAAAAATAAATAAACATTAAAAAAAAAAAGATGAGAACAGCACTGGAGGCCATCAGGGCGAGGCTCTTACGTGTATCTTCTTTAAGCCTTCACCCGAATCCCACATGGAAGCTACTTTTAGCCTCAGTGAAAATGTGACTTGTAATAAGAAATATATATTTGGGGGCGCCTCGCTGGCTCAGTTGGTAGAGCATGCGACTCTTGATCTCGGTTAGGGTTGTAAGTTCGAGCCCCTGGGTGTAGAGATCACTTAAAAATAAAATCTTAAAAAAAAAAAAAGATATATATATATATGTATGTGTGTGTGTGTGTGTGTGTGTAGATATATATATATTTGGTCTTCCTTTCCCAGTGCTGAGCTCCTAAAACCTAAAACCTGTGGAATTTCCTAAGCGATAAGAGCAATAAAGGTGTCTTTTGTTATTCATAGCAAGCCCCTTACAGCCACTCCTGAGCTGACCTTATTGAGATGGTTTTTGGGAAGCCTCTAGATAACCACTAGATGGGGGCCCCTGGGGAAGTCAGCAGAGGATAGAGGGTGGGAACTTCCAGCCCCTCCCTCCCCCACGGGGGTGAATCCGTCCTCAGAAGCCTGTGCCCGAGTGCCTGCAGCACATACCCTGCCTGGACATCTTGTGTTTCCGGTATTTCCATAGGAAGATTCCAAGAAATGGAATTGCTGGGTGTAAACATCCATGCCTCTGTAGTATTGGTAGATAAGGCGGCTCTGATAGATACTTTGATAGTAACTTTGCCCACTAGTCCTCCGGCAATTTTGGTTTTGTACTGGTTTCCTCCGGTCCTGGCACTCTTTTTGCCTCGTGCTTTTGTTCGATGCTGCACCTTAGAAATGAGGGGGAGGGGGCACCTGGGTGGTTCAGGCGGTTGACCTGACTTCGGCTCAGGTCATGATCTCACCATTTGTGGGTTCGAGCCCCGCATGGGGATTTGCAATGACAGCTCAGAGCCTGGAGCCTGTTTCAGATTCTTTGTCTCTCTCTCTGCCCCTCCCCCGCTCATTCTCTCTCTCTCTCTCTCTCTCTCTCTCTCTTCCCCTCTCCCTCTTTCAAAAATAAATATTAAAAAAAAATTTTTTTTTAAATGAGGGGAAGACCTGAGGGTCTTGTCTGGGGGCAAAATGCAGAGAGCAAGGGAGCTCTGTCACCTGCAAGGCTGCCCTCTGGTGTTGTGCTCGCCAGGGGAGACTAATGTCATCACCCCTGTTGGTGGTGCTGCTGACCAATAGCCCCGGAGGTGGGGCTCACCTTCCAAACCCCCCTCCAGAGCCCGCAGCATATTCCCTTTGCTCCAGTAATCACACGTTTTTTATTGTTGAGGGTGGATTCAATTTTTTGGAAATGGCAAAAAGCCTTTCTGAATGAAGTGATTATGTTGCATGATTTAAAAAAAAATTTTTTTTTTAATGTTTATTTTTGAGAGGGAGAGAGAGAGCGGGGAAGGGACAGAGAGAGAGGGAGACACAGAATCCGAAGCGGGCTCCAGGCTCTGAGCTGTCAGCACAGAGCCCGATGCGGGGCTCGAACCCACAAACCATGAGATCATGGCCTGAGCTGAAGTCAGACGCTTAACCCACTGAGCCACCCGGGCACCGCTATGTTGCGTGATTTAAATGTCTGATACTTGATGTGGAGAACAAAGGCGAGAGGAAAAAAAATTGAACTTCCTCACAACTTACAGCTCAGTGACAGGTATTTAGAGACACGCAGAGTGACCTTCCTCAGGGAGCTGAGCTGCCTCCACGTTAATACTTTGCTAGAGGCAAGAGGCAGTCTTAGCTTGACATTCGTCCAACCTCCAGGATCCTATAAAAAATCCCTTTGGAAACTTCCTTTATCTCTAACTGCCCCCTCCCAGCCCCAAGATATAGACTAGCAGTCATTCTCCAAGCATTTGGCCTACTGATAGACATCTGCAGGGTCTCATGACTGCGGTTGTACTGGAGGAAATGACCTCTTCCTCATAAGAGCTAGCCCCTCAAGGTCCTGGACACCTTGCTTCCATATTCCTTCGAGACTCAACGCTGTCCCTGACCCCCCTCCCAACTTGAAAGTGTATAATCAGCCACTCCTCGAACACAGGTCCTGTCCCCATGCTTTCGTAAAACAGCCCTTTTTTGCACTGAGGACGCCTCAAGAATTCTTTCTTGACCGTTTGCTCCCGAGCCCCAACATTTCACATCAGTACTCCAGGAGCTTCCAAATACACTGAGCGAGGGAAGGAAGTAAAATGGATGTGAAGATTACAGAGTGTTTTTTGAAGCACAATTTCCGTGTTTATGTTACAAGGCCTAGTGTGTTGACGTAATGTAAGAAGAGTCATTAAAAGAACGTTTACGGGGCGCCTGGGTGGCTCAGTTGGTTGGGTGTCTCACTCTTGGTTTCAGCTCAGGTCACGGTCTCACGGTTTCGTGAGTTCGAGCCCCGCGTTGGGCTCTGTGCTGACGGTGCAGAGCCTGCTTGGGATTCTCCCTGTGTCTCTCTGTCTCTGTCTCTCTCTCTTTGCCCCTCCCCTGCTCACCCTGCCTTTGTCTCTCTCTAAAAATAAATAAACTTTAAAAATTAAAAAAGAGAAGAACATTTATACCTTATTTGCTTCAGATGATTAAGTCGCGGGGTCGGAGGTGGGGTAAATCCCACCCCGTTACCATGTTGTCACTCCTTCCATCTATGGCGTCGGCCTGTCATTGCGGTCCTGCGCAGTTCGACCGGTGTATACAGACCATGTCTGCTTCCTCGTGTCTCATTTATCTTTGTTTGTCAAAACCGGCAGAGCAACAAGGGTCGAATTTAATATAGGATGTGATTATCTGAGGGGAAAGAAAAACGAGTCAGTTGGTAAACAATTAAGATTGTCCTACTTAGATACAAAGACCACGAAAACTCGCCAGGATGTACTTGGAACAGTCTTAGGGAACAGATAAACAAAGCAGAGGCTGCCAGCCAGCTTCTCTTCACCCTGCTAGCCCACAGATTAACTGCCTGCTGTCCGGTTTGTCTAGTGTCCCGCAGGGAATGGGGAGAGCCAGTGTGACAGAGGCTCCTTTGTTGCTTTCCTGACCGAACGGGTGGGGCATGGGAGGCTTTCCTTAGCTTCGGGCTGGAGGATGTTGAATCCCTTGGCATAGGTCAATAGGAAGAGGAAAAAGTAGAAAATGAAATCCCACGGCAGAAATTAGTAATTAGTGAAAGGGAAGTTTTGCTGAAATCCAGGCTCTTTGAAAATTGCTCATTTTGTTATGTTAACATCTTACTATCTGGGCGGGCCTTGAGGTGTGCTGCCCAAACCTCACTGCATCCTGTGGTTGTGTGTTATAAATGCTATTACAAAGCCAGCTAAAAGCCCAGCCACCTGGGCAGATACTCTTTCGGAATCTATTAACTTCAACTCTAACCGTATTGCTGACATTGAGGTCTGATGGAAGAAACCACAGCCGGCGGAACTTTTGCAACACCGCACAGTATCACGCCCCTGGAAGGTTGAGAAAGCTCTAATTGTATTTCCAACATTGTCAAGCAGTCTATATGCGGAGGAGGACTTTGGCTGTAGTAGATGTGATGGCTGGTGTTTAGTCTAGATGTGGACGCCTGAGTTATTTACACGCTGTCCTCCAGGTACTGTGTAACCTTCCAGCTTAACATTCAGAGCCCACGAGGCACCAGTTCAGGTGATCCAGTGGGGGAAGAGCAGCTCTCCCCTCTGTGGAATGAAGTCTAAAAGTCTGGGAGGGGAGGGGCACCTGGGTGGCTCAGTCGGTTAAGCGTCCGACTTCGGCTCAGGTCATGATCTCACGGTTCGAGAGTTCAGGCCCCGCGTCGGGCTCTGTGCTGACAGCTCGGAGCTTGGAGCCTGCTTCACATTCTGGGTCCCTCTCTCTCTGCCCCTTCCCTGCTCATGCTCTGTCTCTCTCTGTCTCAAAAATAAATAAACATTAAAAAAAAAATAAAAGTCTGGGAGGGGGAACGTGGAGTTAGACGTGCCCCCTCTTGGGACACGTGATTACCACGAGGGTGATCCAGTGTGGGCCTCTGGCATTTTCTTCCCCTGTGGTCAGCCCCATTTGCCATTTTAACTCCCCCACCTAACAGTGCCTGATTCCTGTTGCTCAATAAATATTTGTTGAATATGTGAATGAACTAACATTGACCAGGTCTAACGAATTCCGAAGTACCTTGAAAGTGTTTGGTAAATGTTTTGTCCTGATTATTGCCAAAAGATTGTGTGTCCTCTAACCTTGTGATGCCCGACTTGGGACAGTATTAGTTTGGGAGCATGAGAAGGAAGAATGTTCCAGTTTATTTCAGAGGAAGGAAATAACTGGAAAATACTGTAACCTGTCAGCAGTCCGGAAGGAAGGTCAGAGTTGTCTCAAAATTGAGCCCGGAGTCAATTATACCCACGCTCTGGGAGAAATGCTTGTGTGACCGAACCCTGAAATATTTACGAAAAATCCAAATTACAGAGGTGAGGTCGGAAGTTCTAGAAGTTGAATGTGGAAGTAAACGCTGTCGGAGCCCAAGGATGTCTCTGCAGCGTGTCACTCCCAGATGCACCGAGGAAGGATGCCCGCAGAGAGAGGGACACACGAATTCAGAGACTGAGAGGAATTGGGCCGACCACCCTTCAGGCTAGAAAGCAATCTCCATGATGAGTATCTTATTCAACGAAGTCGGTACCGTGTTGATGGCAGGCTTTCCGTTTTGCTGTAAATGAGGGCGTCGCTGCTGGGTATCAGACAGTTCAAGAACTGACCCCCAGAGGGCCGGCTGCGCACATGGATAGAAACTAGGACGTGGGAAATGATCCTCTTTCCCAGGAAGGCAAGGGAGATACACTCCTGACTCCAGAGAGAGGGTGTTTGACGATTCTTGAATAATCCAAGGACTATTGGAAGAACATCCTGAAGGATTTCAAGGCTCTCACCTCTTTTTTTTTTTTTTTTTTTTTCTTTTTTGTGAACAGGGGAGAGTAGTCTTACTGGGTTATGAGGGCAGAGTACCTCCCCCCAGCCATTGAACTCACTCTGCTAGCCCAGTGTGTTCCAAGCTACAGCTAAGGAGGCATCGCCAGGCCCCTCCCCAAGGGCAGAGTCTTCGGCCCAGTCTCCTGCCCAGTGGGCCCTGTCTCAGATTCTCTGGGAACTCGCCTCCACGAAACTCAGGGAGGACCCTGTCGGGGCCGCTTTTGGCTTCCAGTCTCAGACCTTCCCAGGTGACCTGGAGTGGAGTGACACAAGGGACTCAGCTCGGAGCTTCCCTCTGCCCTAAGGTTGTCACCTCGTGTGTGTGTGTGTGTGTGTGTGTGTGTGTGTGTGTGTGTGTGTTTGGCTGGTTTTGGGTTTTTTGGTTCTCCCCTATTTTAAGGGCAGAGCCCTTCTTGGGCGCCATCAGCCTTGGCGAAGAGTAGCAATCCACATTCATTAAAATTGAAAGTAGCCTTTCCTTTGAATATCTTTCAGATTCATACTTCTTTCTTTGTCTCTCTCTGAGTAACCTCTGTTGGGAATCTGTGTACTTGAGAAAAAAGGGATGAGATTTTTGAAAACTTAGTTCCAAGACCTCCCCATCCTCCACCCTACCCGTTACCCCTGGAAGAACAAACAGACCAAATCCTTCCTGGCGATGGCAGCTACATAGCAGGACAGTGGGCGCCCCCCTTGGCGTTCGCAGGACGCAGGGGCTGAGTCCCCTGCGGGATGGTGCCCGCGGGTGTTGCTTAACTCTGGCCACCAGCAGTTGACGTCTGCCTCACATGCCACCCCAGTGATCGCATCACTGACAGAAGAGCCGGGCGTAGGTGAGTGTGGGTAGCTGTGCTATGGATTTACCTAACCACAGATGACAACCACAGCTGCAAAGAGCTAACAGCCTTTCCCCTGTATTCACAAGGTGCCATCATAAGCTAGGTGACGATAAAAATGCCTGTGACGCCCATCTTGGCGGCCCGTGTGCCAGCGCTGATCTCTTTTAGGGGTTAGTAAATGAAACTCCACCCCCCCCCCCCAAATACAAACTTTACCTGTTTCAGAGATGTGAATACCGCCGTGATGGAGTTACTGATCATGGCTTATGCGCTGAAGACGGCCTGTGCCAGGAACATTATTGGAGTCATCCCCTACTTCCCCTACAGCAAGCAGAGCAAGATGAGGAAGAGGGGCTCCATCGTGTGCAAGCTCCTGGCGTCCATGCTGGCGAAAGCAGGTGAGTGTGGACGCGGACCTTGGGGTGCTCATTTAGGACTCTTCCTGCTTGAGAGTAGTCCCTCCCTCAGAGCTAATTCGGGACCGGTGTTAAGTGTTGCTCACTAATTACTTTCTTCTGTTCCCTTTTGATAGTTCTGGTTAGGGATATGTGAGCTTAGGTATAAATTCTCATCTTTTTCTTTTCTCTTTGTCTTACTTGAGTGCGACGTCGTCTCTTCTCTAATCTTGGGCTTTTCCGTCATCTGTCACTTCTTTTCATTTCATCTGACCATGAAAACTTTAGCTGTGATCTTGGCATCCGTAGGGGATCTTTTGAGCTCCAGGTCTAGGTTTTATGTATTTGCCTCGGTTAGCTAAATGCTGTTCATGTGCATAATATTAAAACCAGGTTTTTCTTTTGCTACTTCTCCAGTTTATATAATGCTCTTTTTTTCCCCCCTCCCTGATTGTCTCTCTGTCTAGCAGCTCGTTCTTAATTGCTTTCATTCTGTGTTTTTGTAGTGGTAACATGCTTTCCGGCCTATGAATCAAATGTAAAAACACTTTCTAGTTACTGGGATTTTTGCCTGGCGTGTTTACTTAAAAACTCTAATATATATTTGAGTCCTGAGAAAAAACATTTGAATTCCATTCTCTAAAAATGTGTAATGTTTTGGGGAGGAACAAGAAATACTGCCCTAGAAGTTTTGCAGTGACCTTTGGCCATTTGTAATGTTTTTATACGTGTACCTTTTTTCGATCAGCACTGTTGACTATAAGAGTGTATCTTGTTTTTCTAGAATACTTCTTGACCCATTCTTATGTGACATTTAGAACTTGTTGCAAACTTCAGTGTCTTATCTTTGTGTTATATGAGTTTTTCTTCTAATAGGTATGTTACTTTGGATTTGTTTTCTTACTCCTTCTGCTTCAGCCACAGGCCTTTTAACATTTCTTCCTAGACTCTTTAGTCAAGGCCTTACTATTTTTTTTTTTTTACACCCATTACTTCTTTAGTATTTATTAATCCCATATTCATATCTTTGCTTCTGTCTGGTTTTTCTTCATTTTCGGGACCAAGCTAGTTATGATAGTAAAGGAGAGCACTTTTTCTCTGCTTTAGCGCTCTTTGTCTACGTGGAAGGCATAGGCTCTTTCACATGAGGCTTGACCCATTGTTTAGTCCATTCAATTTTGGTAAGGTCGCAAATAAAGTCTCTGTAGCTTACGGTGTTTTTTCGCAATCCGTTCCCTGCTTTCAGCTTTCGGTTAGGGAACAGGAGTGGGCGTCTAGTTTGTGGCCACTGTAGCCAGTAACTTGTAGGGGTGAACTTTGTAATTGTTTGTTTTAAAATTTCAGGTTTAACTCACATTATCACTATGGATCTTCATCAAAAGGAAATACAAGGCTTTTTCAGCTTTCCTGTGGACAACCTTAGAGCCTCACCTTTCCTGCTTCAGTATATCCAGGAAGAAGTGAGGAGCACGAGCAAACACCCCATTTTCCTCAAAAGAGACCCTATGTAGTTTTTCTCTGGTATCAGATTTCAATATGGAAGGGCACATCGAATGATCTTTCCCTTAAGTCTTCATGCCTCAGGCAGCCGGATAGGGTCAGCATAGAGGCAAGGAGGGTCATATTTTGTAAAGCCATTAAAAATAGATTTCCTTCTAAGTATATTTAGCAATTTACCTATGTTTTCTTAAATGAAGGTGTTAAGAATTAATTATTTATCTTCTTGATGTAGCAGTACTTTGGCAATGATGTTCATTGATAAGTGTTAAAAGAATTTTAAACGTGTAAATGAAATCCTAGCGTATCCGATTGCTAGTATGGGTCACTGTTAGGAGAGGAAAGAGTGTCATGCCAGCATCCAGGTGTTATTTTTGATAACTTTCCAGTATTTTCTTATTTTTCCCCCAAATCTAGATCCCAAATTACAGGAATGCAGTCATTGTAGCGAAGTCTCCTGATGCGGCCAAAAGGTAAAGAAGCTAGACGTTTGTAAAAATTCCTTTTGGGTGCTTCTGAGTCCGAATGAGCTGTTTTGGAATCTAGGGTCTGTCATAATGTGTCCCGGAAAGGCTCGTTGGCTTGAGTGCACGCCCCCCACCCCCCTTCCCATTATTGTCTTGTCCCTGCCACAGCTTTGTCTCTAGTCTCCCAACAATACAGATCAGTCTCTGAATTACTCCGTTTTCCTGGGGGAGAAAAGGAAGTTCTTCCTTTCAGGTTCTCAGGAAAAGGAAAACAAAGGGATGTGAGCATTTTTCAGGCAGTGGGGTTTTTTTGTTTTTGTTTTTTTTTAATGTTTTATTTATTTTTGAGAGAGAAAGAGAGAGTGCGAGGAGGGGAGGGGCAGAGAGAGAGAGGAGACAGAGAGAATCCAAAGCAGGCTCTAGGCTCTGAGCTGTCAGCACAGAGCCTGATGCGGGGCTCGAACCCATGAACCGTGAGATCATGACCTGAGCCGAAGTCATACGCTTATCTGACTGAGCCACCCAAGCGCCCCTAGGAGTGTTACAATATTGGACAAAGGGTAGAACCAAAATAATCCAGAATCAGATGCTGGCCCACATGTCAACTCCTGGGCCTCTTGAGGCACTTAACGTTCTGGTCTAGGCCTCAGTAAGGCCTCTGATTTGTAGAAATAATTCCTTTGTGTGTCCCTAAAAGCCTGAGTGATGTTTTCGTTTTATGATAAATAGAGTCATGAGATAGTGACACTTGGGTTTTCTTCCCGTGAATTTTGCTGCTTCCCTCTTTCTCTTAGGGCGCAGTCATACGCGGAGAGACTCCGTCTGGGGTTGGCTGTAATCCACGGAGAAGCCCAGTGTACAGAGTTGGACATGGATGACGGTCGTCATTCTCCCCCGATGGTCAAAAATGCCACCGTCCACCCGGGCCTGGAGTTGCCGCGTAAGATTAGCTCTGTGTTTTTATTTCACTTGTAAATGGAAGAAAGTTTGGAGTAGTGTGACTGGCTAGGAGTTAATACGTGTATGGATGTATGCTATCTTGGTATTTCCAGTAATTGAATGGTATTGCATTGATTTCCCGTTTGGTAAAAGGAGATTGTGTTACATTCACAGACCATGTGAGGACAATGGAACTAATCTGGGTGGCACTTAGCATTCAGAGAGTGTGGAATAATTTTAGCTTTAATGAAAATGCTGTATGTGTAATGGTGTGAAACCTTACGCTTCTATACTTTGGTCAGGTCGACAGTAGCAACCACTGATCATGCACTAGTCTTTGGCGATCCAGGTAACTTTTAGCACTTATTTTAGTAATATAGCCCTTCGACCTGATACTTGACTAACTTGCTATTAATTAGTCCAACAGTGTGGAGGCTATTTCTTTCCATGGATTTTGAGTGGTAATGACCTGCATCCTATACTATAATATATAATATACTTTTTAGAGGGAGAAGACTCTTTCTTTTTTTTAAGTTTACTTATTTATTTTGAGACACAGAGAGAGAAAGAGCGCAGAGAAGGAGCAGAGAAAGAGAGAGGGAGAGCGAATCCCGAGCAGGCTCCGTGCTGACAGCGCGGAGCCTGACGCGGGGCTCCTACCCGCAAATGGTGAGCTCATGATCTGAGCTGAAATCAAGAGTCGAATGCTCAACTATCTGATCCACCCAGGCACCCCAAAGATTATTTCTTTTTCAAATCTGCATCTATTTGCCATGCCTCAGAAACATACAGAGGTTAATAGAGTGGGAAAATACCAGAATGGTTATACCCCAGGTTACTTAAACTCCTGTCAAAGGTGTAAAGGTGATTTTTTTCCCCTATCGAATTTCCATTGCTTTGTTTTCAACTTTGGAGGTTTCTGTATAAGACAAACAAGCAATATACTCTGTCAATTTAAATTCTTGGTACTGTAGCATTTTACTTGATTTGAAGGTTTCATAATTAAAGTTCTTGACTAGGCAATACATTGATAATACTTCAAAATTCAAAAAGTATAAAATTCTTTCCAGTAAAAAAAACTTTCCTACCCCACTCCCCTATCTTCCTCCTAGATTTTTCTCTTTCCTCCCCAGCTGCTCTGACCTGCAGATAGTTGGCTTCTTATATCCGTTTAGAGACTATATGTATGTCATGTTCTCTCATTTTCACATAGTGGTAGTATATCACATTGCTCCGTCCCTTCCCTATCAGTCTATACAGATCTCTCGGTCTTTGATAGTTTCGTGGTGCCCTGTTTCCTGGATATACCATAATTTATTGAATCAGTCCCCTGTTGTCGAACATGTAGAGTTTTCCCAGGCTTTGGTTATGAAAAACAAAGCACCGGTGATAATAAACATCTTTTGCGCTCTTATTATGTGTCAAGAGATATTCGAAGCCCGTTAGTAGATCTCCAGATGTGGTCTTCACACGACCTTGTGAAAGCGCTTGTGTTATCCCTTAGTCTGCCAGTGAGGACACGGAGACCCGGCCCGGAGCTGGTGGAGCCAGGGTTTGGAGTGAAGCAGCGGGATCCAGGATCCATATTTCAGCTTTTTATTTTGAACAAACTGCAGTCTTAGAGAAAAGTTGAAGGAATAATACAGAATTCCTCTGTACTCTTGACTCAGAGCCCCAGAATTAACATTTACGTACATACTCTTTTTTTCCGAAGCATATGAGAGGGACTTACGGACACAGTGCCCCTGTATTCCTAAATGCATCAGTACCTATTTCATAAAAACAGATACTCTCTTAGGTAACCACTGTGCAGTTATCAGGCTCAGGAAACTGACATTGTTACAATACTATTACCTAATCTGCAGACCTTACTCATAGTTTACCAGTTGTCCCACCAGGATCCTTTAGAGCAAAGGGAAATCATTTCTTTCTGGCCCAGAACCCAATATAAGATCATGCATCGGACTCAGTTGACGTTTCTCTTTAGTCTTCTTTAATCTGCAATGGCTCCTCTGTTCTTGGTCTCTTATGACCTTGACGCTTTTGAAGAGTACAGGCCAGTTCTATAGAATATCCCTTCACTGGGGCTTGTGTATTTCTTCACATTAGGTTGAATCAGTTACTATGACTGTTGTCAAATGGTGATGTTTCCAACTCCCCTTCTGCCCCGTTCGTTCCTTCACTTATATCGGGATGGATTCATGGAATCTTACTTTGTTCAGCATGTTCTCTAATCCATCGCTACTATTTATTGTAATGCTCAAATTGTCTTAGACTTGGCCAAAGAGGACGCCTTCGAGCCACCTCCCGCGTTCTTTTGACGCGCCTGTATCATTTTTTGATACTTCTGTACTGTCTGGTAGGACTAGACGTTACATGTTTATCGTGTACTCTCTTAGCCCTGGAATCAACCGTCCTAACAAGGAGCCCCGATTCCTTTAGTGGAAAGTGGTATTTACTAGCCAAGATTTGGGTCACATTACTACCTGTGACTAACCTTGACTTCTGTTCTTTCTTGAGTGACCGAATGTACTTACAGGATGGAGACTGGCAAACAAAATGCTGGGTCAAAGGTTATTTTGATAGATGTTGCCAAATTATCGTAGTATTTTCTATGCTGGTGTAAAGCAGCGTGTTCCTTCATCCACAGGCAGGTGTGTTCACGTGACCACTTTTTATAGTTGCCGTGGGATCATTTTCGATTTCTTCTTACAGATTTAGCCAAGGGGATGCTTTAAAAAAAAAAAAAAAATGCTAGTTTTGTATGTGTGATTGTGCCTTCCAAATTAAATATGCTTTATATTTATATGTCCGTTATGCTTCTGGTACGTCTTAAGGGCTTACTTAATGGTAATGAGGATGAAGATGCTGGACTGCTAGGACCAGAGTCTTCGCCGTTTTTAGGCAGACGAACTATTCTATCTTTCCGGACCCCGTTCTTTCAGACCAGCGGTAGTTCTCACCCAGAGCGGTTCCGCCGCTCCCATGATATTTCACAGGGTCCGGAGGCCTTTCCGGTTGTCTCGACCGGGAAGGAGGGCGGGTACCACCGGCGTCTTGTTGAGTAGATGCCTGAGAAGCTGCTAAACATCCTTGCGGTGCAACATGAGAGTTACCTAGCCCAGAATGCCAGGAGCGCCGAGCCTGAGGAACCGTGTTGTAGAGTCATTTATTAAAAGTGAAGTCTTAGAGGGGCGCCTGGGCGGCTCAGTCAGTTAAGCGGCCGACTTCGGCTCAGGTCACGATCTCACGGTTCGTGGGTTCGAGTCCCGGGTCGGGCTCTGTGCTGACGGCTCGGAGCCTGGAGCCTGCTTCGGATTCTGTGTCTTCCTCTCACGCTCCGCCCCTCCCCTGCTCACTCTGTTTCTCTCTCTCTCTCTCTCTCAAAAATAAACTTTAAAAAACAAGTGAAGTCGTATAAATTTTTCTGTTTTATAAGGTAGAGTTGAATCCGTCCTGATGGCAAGGGCATCTAATGAACTTGAAAGGATTGTAGGCCAGTGGTTCTGCGAAAGACGGCTCTGTGTTTGCCACATTGGTGAAAATTAAAGAGTTTGGATCACAAAAAGGAGAGAAAGTCACCTTTTCTGGCTTGGTTTTCCTGGGTTGTTAATTTTACAAGTGAAGATGTGGTTTTCACCACTAAAGTGAAAACAGACATGAGCCTCAATTAAATGTAAGTTTTGACTTGTTTGCATGTGGACAGAGTCATGAGCTTGAAAATAACCTCAGTTCTGGTTCTACTGGAGACCTTTATTTCTTATATCTCTTTTTACTGTCAGTCTGTTGATAAAGTTTGACCTTCCATTGAACTAAAAATAGAACAAGATCAAACTGCATAAGGAATGAGTAATTCCTCTTGGTTCTTTCTTGCTCTATATTTCAAGAGAGGAAGTTTTGGTTAATTGACTCTGGGGAAAGAGCAAAAGAGTATGTAAAATTTAAGGATGGTTATAAATGTGGCTTGCAAAATGCTAATTTTAAAAGCAAAAGATAATTTCCTACTTTCTTCATATTGAGGTCATTTGATAAATTGACATTTTCACTGCAGTGAGTTGATACAGTTTTAATAGTGATTTCTGGCCACAAGTGATGGTGCACAATTCATTTTATTCTTTAAAAAAAATTTTAATACTTAAAAAAAAATGTTTATTTACTTAGAGAGAGACAGAGAGAGAGAGAGACAGCATGAGCCAGGGAGGGACAGAGACAGAAAGAGAATCCCAAGTAGGCTCCATGCTGTCAGCGCAGAGCCCGACGCGGGGTCCGATCCCACGAACCGTGAGATCCTGACCTGGGCCTAAATCGAGAGTTGGACTTAACCGAACTACCCAGGTACCCCACAGTTCATCTTATCCTTAAACAGATTAGGTTTTGTTGGAGAAAATGAGGCAAGAGAACAGAATCTTAAACGGTAGTTTTAGCATCTTTTACCCTTAAACTTCAGTACATACAGAAAATGTCTGAAAATTTTTACTGAAAATTTTGAATTTTCAGTGTTTTATTTTTGGGGCAAGCTGTTAGGAAATTTGGGTTTGTGAGGTGCTGTTCATTTCCCTTGACTCTGTACTAAAGTCTCTGTTTTTTGGTAGCGACCATATTGTATTTCAGTTTTATCCGGATCTCAAACCCAGTTAAGAGCAGGGAATGAGCCTACCAGGAGGGATGCTTGCTTTTCAAAAGAAAAAAAAGCCTTTTAAGCCTCCATCCTATAGCCATGCCTGGTTTTCATTCCAAACGGATAGAAGTTTTTGGGGAGAAGCAGAATTACAGAAAAGTAAACAGGAGTACTGTGACATGTTTTCTGCATCAAACTTGAGCTGAGTTTTTATTGGCCTTGGGTGAGGGACACTGGCTTGCAATTCTTTTTTCACAGAGGAAAATGGTCAAGAACAGGGACCACATCTCTCTAAGAAGTGGGTAGGCCAACACAACCACCTACTCACGTGGTCTAATTTAAAGACAGAGCTTAGGGAAGCCTTTCCCAATGTCGGTGGCTTATTTTCTCCCTCTTTTAGGTGCTATGTATATGCAGAGCCTTTTTAGCTGCCCGGATTCAAAAAAATTGCCCTTGTTTCTGGGATGGGAAATCAGGAAATGTTGGTTGAAATTGGCCAGTAAAATAGTGCCCGATTTCAGCTTGGCCGATTGCTGGTAGGTAGAGAGGCACGCCTGTTCTTTGAGGGTCGCCGTACCTGTAGAGAGGAATCCATTAAAATGGACTGTTTGCTGATAATTACTAACCTATAGGACTACCTTGAGTTTTATTCTTGTGTCCCTCTCCCCCTCCTGGTTTAATATTTCAGAATAACGAAAAGCTTCAAAAAGTAGACTACGTAGCCTGTTCTTCTGAAATTTGTTTTTTCTTTCTTCTGTTTGCTCACTTTCTTTTGAGGGTGAATTCTTGTTTCCCTTTTCTACCCCATAGTTAGGTTTGTATACTGATGGGCCTTCCCACGTGTAAATTGTCCAGTGAGATAAGAAGCCTCTCCTTTAAGGACCAGTCAAATCAGGAAGAGATGATGGAGTCATGGTTATTGTCCTCAAGTTCCTAATTTTCAGGAAACTGATGATGTCAATAGGCCAGTTATCTGATAATAATCTGATAATAAGGTTACATTGTCCAAATAAAGTCACTTTGGAAGACAGTGAAGCAAAGCTGGCTCAGCTGGCACCTTTACCAGTTTCGTTTTCTACAGAGTGGGATTGAGTTTACATTTCTGTATCAGTCTCAGCTAGAGTCAGATATTTCTGGCTTGCGTGGTATCACAGCGTGGCTTCTCCTGTCGATAAGATCTTCCTCGCTCTTTCGCTCTGTCCTTAGACCTGTGCTGTCTGAAGACTTCTTAGTGGCTGTTAGTGACGTGTAGCTCTTAAGCTCTTGAAACATGGCCGGTGCTATTTATGGACACTGCACACCAAATATCAAAGACTTAGTATAAAAAAAAAAAGCAAAACATCCCTTATTTATTTATTTATTTATTGCATATCTGTTACATACTGAAATGATAATATCTTGGATGTACTGGGTAAAATAAAATCTATTAATTTTACTTTTCTTTTCTTTTTTTTTTTTTAAAGATTTTATTTTAGGGGCACCTGGGTGGCTCAGCGGGTTGAACGTCTGACTCTTGATTTCAGCTCAGGTCACGATCTCACGGCTCAGTAGTTTGAGCCCCACCTCGGGCTCTGTGCTGTCAGTGCAGAACCTGCTTCAGATCCTGTCTCCCTCCGTCTCTGCCCCTCCCCTGCTTGTGCTCGCTCTCTGTCTCAATAATAAATAAACTTTAAAAGAATAAATTTTAAAAAATAAACATTTAAAAAAACGTAGTCAACAGTAATCTTAAAAAAAAAGATTTTATTGTTTTTTAAAGACTTTATTTAAAGTTTATTTATTTTGAGAGCAAAAGAAAGCACAAGTCAGGGAGAGGCAAAGAGAGAGAATCCCAAGCAGGCTCTGCATTGTCAGCACAAAGTTGGACACTTGGATGTGGGGCTTGGATCCATGAACTGTGAGATCATGACCTCCGAGGTCAGACACTTAACCTGGCTGAGCCACCCAGGCGCCCCTGAAGATTTTAAGTAATCTCTATAGGGTGCCTGGGTGGCTCAGACGGTTAGGCGTCCACCTTCGGCTCAGGTCATGATCTCACAGTCTGTGGGTTCAAGTCCCGTGTCAGGCTCTGTGCTGACAGCTCAGAGCCTGGAACCTGCTTCGGATTCAGTGTCTCCCTCTCTCTCTGCCCCTCCCCACCCCCTTTCTCACACACACACACACACACACACACACACACACACACACACATTTAAAAAAAAAAAAAAAGGATTTTAAGTAATCTCTATACCCAACAAGGGGCTCGAACCCACAACCTTGAGTCTTGTGTTCCACCAACTGAGCCAGCCAGGCACCCCTCTTTTTACATAAAATTTTACATAAAATTACATATGGCTCACCTGTTTCTACTGGACAGCACTGCTCTAGACAGTCTGTTTCAGAGACCCTAGGTTCATTTAGGAGAATTTCCTCTTTTTTTTTTAAATAATGGGTTTTTTTCCACCACTTCCAGGGAATGAGGTTGCGATTATATGTATTTAGTGACACGTGACTAACTTGTGATTTGTTTTGTTTTGCTAGTGATGATGGCCAAAGAGAAGCCACCGATAACTGTAGTCGGAGATGTTGGCGGGCGCATCGCAATCATAGTGGTATGGTCGTGGTCATGTGTCGTCCTTCGTGTGCAGGGAGGACACTGCTGCCTCTTAGTAGGTTGTCCACTCTGGGAGTATGTTTCCAGTGAGGATGACAGAGTTATTAAATGGATTCGTCTGTCCTTCCTCATCCACACTCCCTTAGGACAAGTAGAAATGTTTATCTAGTTGAACAGGGATTATTACAACCTACAGATGTAAAAAGAACACAGGAACTCCCTTAAGAGAATTCAGCGCCATGAATAACCTTTGTCTTCAGGGGTCTGGGACTCAGCTTTCAGCTTTAGGGCCAGGAGATGAACTAAAGATGAGCTCTTCCATTTTTACGAATGAGAACAAGTTCCTTGTTCTTTGTACGTTAGCACGACCGAAGGGGTGCCTGGGTGGCTCAGTCAGTTAAGCGTTAGCGCGACCGATTTGCTCCCAGCTCCAAATGCCGTTGCTGGGCCTGATTACAATGGCTCACTTTATTTCTGTGTTCTGGCATTTCACTTTTTCTTGAAAAAAAAAAAAAAAAAGAAAGAAAACAAGTAAGTGGGACACAGAAATGCGCCTTGGCAGTCCCGACGTCTAGCTGTACGTGTCACATGTGACTCTGAGTACTGACAGCCACACGAAGCACCGTCCACACGCTTCTGTTGCCACTGCGGGATGTTCAGTCTGGGGCCCAGGCGGACAGACAGCTCTGATCTCCAGTTGGAGATCCTCTGAAACCGAGCGCAGAGAAGAGCAGAGAGGCGTGTGTCCAGAGAGACAGAGGGTGGCTCCTTACTGCTAAGTCTGCTCTCTTCTCAGGATGACATCATCGATGATGTGGAAAGTTTCGTCGCTGCTGCGGAGATCCTGAAAGAGAGAGGCGCTTACAAGATCTATGTCATGGCCACTCACGGCATCCTGTCTGCAGAGGCCCCCCGCCTGATCGAGGAGTCCTCCATTGACGAGGTGCGTCTGCTCTTAAGGGGCTTCTTGGCACACTGAGCCTGCGTCCAAACTGGCTTCTCTCTTTTCTGTGAATAGTAAGGTGGCTCCATCAGTACTGCCGAGCTGCTCCCTGGAGGGCCTGTGAGGTAGTGGCCTTGCCGGCCGGCCGTTTGTTGGGCCAGACGTGTAGTTGGGAACATGTGTCTGTTGTCCTAGGGCTTTGCTTTATGTACTTCATGTAGATTGTATTGTGGTGTAATTTGGTGCTCTGGTGGCATTTCTCTGAAGCCTCGAATTCTTCCCTGACCACAGGAAGGTTCAGCAAGGCGCCGGGCCCTGTCATTCCTGCGTAAGCAGACCGCGACATTCACAATCTTCTGTTCTGGACTCTGCCACCTTTTTCTTGTGTAATGTCGGTTGAGTTTGCTTTGTAAAAACTATACTCGGTGGAATGAGGTCTTGTAGTTTGGAGCTCGGGGAGGCGGCTGGCTCCACTTTTCTGCGTGACCACGTGGGGGCGCGCACATCAGTAACAGTGTTTATCTCCCCCGTTGCCGCAATGATTAGGTGGTGGTGACGAATACCGTCCCTCACGAGGTGCAGAAGCTGCAGTGTCCCAAGATCAAGACCGTGGATATCAGTCTGATCCTTTCTGAAGCGATTCGGAGAATCCACAACGGAGAATCCATGGCCTACCTTTTCCGCAACATCACTGTGGATGACTAGCTACCGCGGTCGCCTGGACTGCGGGGCTCCTGCGGAGAACGTGGGGAAAGCGGTGCCGTCGACCTCCATCCCCGTGTTTCCTTCCAGGGGAGGACTGCAAACAGCCTGGAGCCATGTAGTCTGTCTTGCCAAGTTCGGGAGGTAGGAGGCGTTGAGCTGGTCACGGGGAGGACAGAGCTCATGGATAAGTGGCCTTAACGTCTCCCATCCTCATCCTGTTCCTTAAACACAAGTTACGCTTTCCTGAAAAGAAGCTCCGAATCTTACCGAAATGGAAAAGGAGTTAAAGGCAGGTAAGGTCTTAACTCCGTAACTGGCGGTTGGCACCGCGGGGAGCTGCGTGTGTCGGTGTGGAGCTTGGTTAGGGGAGCCGAGCGCCCGGCACGGTTTTCCATTCTAGTTGTCCTCTCCCCGTCCGACCTCACAGAAGCCTTGCGTAGAAAACCCTCTTTTTCTGTGAGAGGCTGCTGGGCCTCCGGCCGCTGAACAACGAAGCGTGTGTGGCGCGACCCCTGGCAAGGAGGTCCGATTAGAGAGTAGCATCCCGTCTCTGGATACCTGCGTTGCTCTTCAACTGCAAATAAAAGTATTTGTGCTCTTGCTGGTCTGTTCACTGCCTCGCAGAGCCGCCCACTCTCCTGCCTTCACGCTGACTGACTTCTGTCCAGGCTGTGCAGGAGACAGCGGCTACGAAATAAAAGGTGTTCCAGGTCCACGGCTGGTCTCGAGCCCTAGACGTGAGTCTCCGCCTGCAGGTTCCATCCCCTTCCTAAGCAACGGAATCCAATCCTTGTCGGAACCGTAGATTTAAAAATCTAAGTTAAAAAAAAAAAAAAAAATAGAACTCACCATGCTTTTTCGTGGGTGATAGGTGACACATGCATTGCATTACCTAGGGCTGCACTGGACCTTTCTACCCAGCATTTAAACTTACCTGGCCACAGGGCGCCTGGGTGGCTCAGGCGGTTAAGCGTCCGACTCGATTTTGGCTCAGGTCACGATCTCCTGGTTTGTGAGATTGAGCTCCGCGTTGGGCTCTGCGCTGACAACACAGAGTCTGCTTGGGATTCTCTCTCTCTCTCTGTCCTTCCCCTGTGCGTGCATTCTCTCTCTCTCTCTCTCTCTCTCTCTCTCTCAAAATAAACATTTAAAAAAATAATAAAATTACAATTCTAGTTATAGCACACATGTCAGGTAGACCTTTTAAACCTTCTGTCTAATCCAGGGCAGGACTGAATGTAGCAGGAAGGGGCAGCGTCTTTTGGGCAGCGAGCTGGAATTGCTTGTTGGTTCTGTTCCTATGAGACAGTAAGATAATTTGCTTCGTTGTACAATTGTATTTCCCTGCAGGGACGTTTCCCTGACATTTTTATCCCTTTTCCTAATGACTTGAAAGATTCCCTAACCACAGTCAAGACTTTGAGCACATTAGCTTTTTCCAGCACACATGTCGCCTTCTGTTGAGAGTCCCACGTAGGGGAATTTTGAGCAAGAACTTAATTATCAGATAGTGAAATGGTAGAGGAGGAACCGTAGACTATTACTCAGGAAACCAGTTCTTATTCATAATGTCGGGCAGATGACTAGTCCTTTCTGGGCCTCTGTCATCAGTTGGAAAAAGGGAGGTTTGGATCCAACAGCTAAGGGAGGTCCTTTTCAATCCCAAAATTCCATTTATATGTCCAGTGAATGTTCATTTTCCTGTGTTTATATGTACTTATTTGGCAGAAGCATTCATTAGAATATATTTCCTCAGATTAGAATTAGAATATATTCATACACGCCCTTTCCGTTGCCATTTAGTGGGTCCTGATACGTGACTGGCATGATGCCAAGTCTCAGGGATCTGAAATGAAACCATGAGGACCCGGGGAGCTGACGCTCTGGCCAGAGCTAATGTAGTAGTAGCAGGAGCAAGGGGTAACATCCTTCTGGAAATCACCCAACTTAGAATTGAGAAGCCCACGTTCTACTCCCTCCAGGACAGCGGATGCTCTATCGCAAGGCTTGAACTTTGTGATCTGGCCTCAGGTGTACACAAAGAATTTGTTTCTTTTTATTATTTTTTTTAATGTTTATTTTTGAGAGATAGAGCATGAGTGGGGGAGGGGCAGAGAGGGGGAGACACAGAATCTGAAGCAGGCTCCAGGCTCTGAGCTCTGTGTCAGCACAGAGCCCAATGCGGGGCTCCAACTCATGAACCAGGAGATCATGACCTGAGCCAAAGTTGGATGCTTAACCAACTGAGCCACCCAGGCGTCCCCAAATATTTTAATTTTTAATGTTTACTTTTGAGGGAGACAGAGTATAAGTGGGGAGGGGCAGAGAGAGAGGGAAACAGAATTCGAAGCAGGCTCCAGGCTCTGAGCTGTGAGCACAGAGCCTGATGTGGGGCTCGAACCCATGAGCTGTGAGACCACATCCTGAGCAGAAGTCAGTTGCTTAACCAACTGAGCCACCCAGGCGCCCCAAGAATTTGTTCTTTTGACGGTGTCAGCAACCGTATGAAGGCCTACGGGGTGTCAAGTGCTAGGACTATGACGATGAAGAAGAATGTTTGGGTGTTAACCTTCCTGGCAGGTTATAGGCTGATGTTTCACCTCTCTCCCAGGGAACACTTGGGCTGGGGGGTGGGGGGCATGCATGAAGGGTTTCAATTAAATTTTACCAGCTCAGACTAAAAATCTGGATTTGAAAAGTAGTTCAAATAGTACAGATACACAGGTTTTCCCTTCCTGAATATACTAAACATTGAATTTTTCTGTTTTCTGGAAGACTCTGGTATGGGGAAGTCGAGCCCCAATTGCCAAGAGCACCAAATTCCTCTAGTCCTGTCTAATCCTGCCTCGTAATGAGCTGAAATGCTGGCGTTTGACCAGATGAGTCGTTTTTGAGATGAACTAGGCCAGGGTGGCACAGTAAAGGCCTGCCATGTGGTGGCTGGTCAGAGCTGCCTGGGTAGTGAGTGGTCTCTCCCAAGTTCCCCTCCTTTCTGCTGAAGCACAGTGAGATGGGAACTGTCTCCAAGAGGCCAAGGTCTCAGGACTGCACCCCTTAGACATGTGCCACTGCCCTGAATAATGGAACAAGCTAAGGACACACATGGTGTCTCTTAAATCTTTGTTCCCAGTGACTGAGTGAACGAATGGGGCAGTTAAGGGACGGCTGGAATCTAGGTGAGCCTTAGGAGGCCTCCCCCTCCCCCAAATGCTGTGCTCCCGATAGCGATGCCTTGGCACAGCCCCGAAGCCCCTTTAGGAGCATTCACTGATAACAGTTAGTGGTGTGCTGGGGATATGGCCAAGGCTTCCCCGGACCCCACTAGAATGGGCTCCCTTGCGAGTTTGCGGGTGGCTTCGTGTACGGGGAGGTCCCGCAAGGCGCTCGGCGGGGCCTGTTCATTGGCAGAACCCTCCGCGCGGCGTGCGTGCACAACTGGACAGCGAACGGGGCGGTCCCTCCCGTTCCAAACGTCCACCGGCCGCGACCCAGCGCGAGGGGAGGGCGGCCCAGGGCTCGAGCTCGGGGAGCTGGGAGACGGGAGAGCGGAGACCGGACTGCGGAGGGCAGGTGGCGTCCGGACCCCGCCGGGGAGGCGGGCGCCCGTCCCTGGGAGCAAAGAGTGGGAAGCCTGGCGGCCGGGCCCTTCCTCTCCGTCTTCCGAGCGCTGCAGACGGTGACTCGTGCTCCGGAGAGCGCCAGGGGCGCGGCGGGCAGTGAGGGGGACGTGGCGGGCGCGGACCCCCGCTGAGAAGGCGCACGATGCCGCCCGCGACGGCGACCGCCACGGTCTCCCTCCGGGAGCTGGCCGACCTGGCCATCGGCACCCCGGAGGTGGGCGCCGTCAACTTCACGGCCCTGCACACGCTCATCGTGGCCATGCTCCGGAGCCTCAACCTGCAGGAGGTGCGCATCAACTTCCAGTCGCCGTCGCCCTCGGAGCTCCCGCGGACCGTGCTCAGCGCCCCGCAGCTGGCTGTGCCCAAAGAGAAGCCGCGCAGCAGCTCGGCCAGGCCGCCGGCGCTGGAGAGCCAGGTGAAGGACCTCAGCAAGCAGCTCAAGACCGTCACAAGCCAGGTGCAGGGCATCATGAGCCACGTGCAGCACCTTACTTATCCCGTGGGCCGGCTGCCCGTGGACTCCCAGGACTGGCTGGAGGAGGAGATGGCCGTGCTGCTGCCGGACAGGGCTCGAGGAGGATTGATGAAAATCGGGAAGGACGGCGAGCAGGACGGCGAGCGGGCCAGCGTCACCAAGGTGAGCGCGGGTGGCCAACAGGCCTCTCCCCAAGCGGAGGGGTCCCCAGCAGGGAGGCGCGGGCGCGCGGTGGGGGCACCAGACCACCGAGCGGCCCTTCTCGACCTTGCAGGCCACGGTGCTGCTGCACGATGTCGCAGAAGATGTGAAAGCCTTGAAAGAAGCCAAGGAAAAGGCGCAGGAGCATTCCGAGGTGAGGTCCCCTGGTGAGGGAGGTGGGGACCCCCACCTCGCGGATGAGTCGCCCCTTCCCACGCGGCGCTTTTCCTCGCCGCTCCACCACCAGTTCTCAGACACCTAGGGATCCTGAGAGGGCCCAGTGTGGGGCATGGGGGGAGGGGGGGGGCGGGGAGCTGACAACTCAGAATATTCTTTGAGCCAATTTCCTTTAAACAAGAATAAAGTAAGATGGTGGGTGTTGAAAGCCCAATCTCCGTCCTAGAGGAGGGCCTGAGATGGAGAGAGCGCCGTGGTCACACAGCCGCCGCGGGCATCGGCTCCTGCACTTGGAGAAGGAAGTGGAACTTTCAGACGCACTGTAGGGACGGGAAGCACGAGGCAGTGCTCTTATTTCAGGCCCTCAGGAGGCCACCCAGGGGCTCGGAGCTGGAAGGAGGAGGAGGGGCAATTAGGAAGAAGCACCCCCCTCCCCCTCTCCCACCGAGGCCGGGGGGGGGGGGGGGGGGGGGGGGGGCGGCGCAGAACAGCTCAAAGAAGGCGGTGGGAGCCAGTGACCACATTCTACCTTGGGTCCCAGGCCTTGAGCGCCCAGCGGGACTCATTTTCACTCTGGGAAGCTTTTCTTTTTGAAATGTAGTGTTGGGCTGGGGCGCCTGGGTGGCGCAGTCGGTTAAGCGTCCGACTTCAGCCAGGTCACGATCTCGCGGTCCGTGAGTTCGAGCCCCGCATCGGGCTCTGGGCTGATGGCTCGGAGCCTGGAGCCTGTTTCCGATTCTGTGTCTCCCTCTCTCTCTGCCCCTCCCCCGTTCATGCTCTGTCTCTCTGTCCCAAAAATAAATAAACGTTGAAATGTAGTGTTGGGGGGGGGGGGGTAGGGTGTTTTGTTTTTTGTTTTTGTTTTTAGACTAAAGGCTTGTTTTACCTTGAGATTCCTACATTCTGGAGGTTTGCAGAAGTCATATGGAGCAACTTAAGTTTTAGCAATTTGTCTTGGCTCTTTTGGGGTGCTTTTCTCTTTCAACCACACAGACGTTCAGACACCCTGGAAGTGCCTGATAATTTTTGTCCTTGAGAGGCTTAATCAGCCTCAGTCAGCAGGGCTGGGATGTTTCCTTGGTGGGTAGGATGAAATGAATCCCGGGACCCAAGGCTCCATTCCTGTGCTAGCATTTGCTCTTGACCTGCTGTCCCCCAGTCCCTCCTCCAGTGCCCCCCCCCCACTTCCCTTCCTCTAGTTGGCTGGAAAGGAAAAGAGGAGTCTTGACTTAACCAGCCCTACCTCTACCCTCCTCCCCTCCTAGATCAGCACACCTCCTTTGTTCTTCTCCCTTGTGTGTGCGTGGGGTGGGGGGTACAAGAGGAGCTGTTTTGATCCTCAGTCTCTGAACTCTTCTTCCAGAAAGCCTTCCAACGGATGGATGAACTAGAGAAGATAATCAGAGAACGGGACAAATTCCTGGTAATATGGGCAAGCTCTGTGACAAAGGGCCCTCAAGGAGGCAGCAGGGGAAGATGTCTAGACTCCCACCCCAGAGGTCTGTGTCCCTCTGGGGTTCGATGATGCCCTCTGCCCTCTGGGCACTGCCCCTGGATTGAGGGGAAATCCTTCCCATCCCTGTCCGGGTGTCCCACAAGGAGCCGTCATGGGACAGGAAACTGGCTGCCCAAGACTCACTGGTCACATGAAGGACAGTGACTTGTCCTCAGGGCTAGGGCTATGGTTCTGTTAGCTCAGTTCTGTTCCTGAAGCTTTCAGGGACTAAACTAGGGGTGTGTGTGTGTCTGTCTGTCTGTCTTCTTGTTGTCGATTACTGTCAGGATCTAGTGGGCCGGAAGCTGAGTTTGATGCCTGTTGGAGAAGAAGTCACCATGGTCACCTGGGAGGAGCTAGAGCAAGCAATTACTGATGGCTGGAGAGCCTCACAAGCGGTGAACAAATGGGGGGGGGGGGGGGACCTGGGCCGTGGTCTCGGGTGGGGCTCCCCTGAACCTCTCTCCCTTTTTACTACTGCACAATATTCCGTTACGTGGATGTTCATAATTTCATGTTTCCTATTATGGGTGTTTTATGTGGTTTTTTTCCTATCTTGTAACAAACCACGCTCCAATGTGACCTTCACACATGCAAACATACCCTCAAGGCAGATTCCCAGAAATGGAATGTGGGTTTGTGATTTGGCTAATTTTTGCCAAACAGTTCTCTGCGGAAATGCTTCCAATTTAACCCCCCAACAACAATGTGGGAGAGAACTTGTTTCTTGAGTTCCCACCAGCCCTGTCTTCCAGTACCCGTTTTTTCCCCAGTTGGATGGAAAATGGTACCTGAGTATAGTTTTGATTTGCTTTTGTAGCTTTTCAAAGTTCCTTTACAGTCTGTTCTGAGACGCCTGAGTCCCTTCACTCTTAGTGGACAAAGATGACCAACTTTGGAAATAAAACGTCTTTAGGGGGCCCTGTGCTGATGATTTTGACACATGGGTGCATGCAATCGTCTGCCCGTCCTAAGGCGGTGCACAGGATAACCAAATCGTTTTTAGATCCCCACCCTGTCTCCGCCTGAATAAAATGGGTATTCTCAAATGGCCCTCAAGGACGAGGATCAGTTGCCCTTTTGGTCTGGACATTCCCCTTCTCCTGGCTTTGTGCCTCTGGATTACTCAGAAAGGACCACCCTCTCCCCCACCCCACTACTCACACAAACCAGGGAGACAATGGACCTTTTGGCGCCACCAAGTGGCCATCTGGGGCATGTTCACTATTACGTGGGTGCTTTTTGAATGGGGGTGCATCTTCAGAGGAGTTGGAAGAGGACCCTGCAAACGAAAGGAATGGCCTAGAAAAAGGTTGCCTCTGCTTTTGGGGTGTGTGTGTGTGTGTGTGTGTGTTTTAAGCCAAAGGTTTTGTGCACGTACCAGTATCCTGTTTTAAGTGAACTACGCATTTTCTCAAGGTGCCATAGGAGACACCTGCCAGACCTATAACTAAGCACAATATAAGCTCCTTTGGACATTTTCGCTTCTCCGGAGGTAAGAAAGTGTGTCTGTTTTGACAGTTGCTCGTAGTTGTGAACAACCCCAGGAGCAAATGAGGATAAATTATAAACATGAAAACATCTTTGAGAACAAGTTCTGGTAATGACGAGTCCACCTGCCGCACAGACCAAAATGAACACGTGGAGAGCGTCCCTGTGTCAGGCTGAGAAAACATGACAGACATGCCGGAGCCCCATCTTTCTTGCACTGTTGGTGGGACCCTTTATGAAATTAGGATTTCAAAAATCAGCGTGGTTTTTTTTTTAAGTTTTTTTCAAGAGAGCGCAAGCAGAGAGGGAGAAAGAATCCCAAGCAGCCTCCATGCTATCAGCGCAGAGTCCGATGCAGGGCTTAAACCCATGAGCTGCGAGATCATGACCTGAGCCAAAATCAAGAGTTGGATGCTTAACTGACTGAGCTACCCAGGCGCCCCAAAACTCAGCATCGTTAAGGTCAACTATGTGTTTTGGCCGATGGGTGGTAGCTCTGAGGCGATGCTGAGGCACAGCATCTGCCTGTGTCCTAAGTAGGGAGTCAGGACACACAGTGGGACGGTGAGTACAGGGGTGATCAGCACAGAGGAGTCAATATCATATCTGGAACCAGACATGGGAAAGGAGTTGTGTTTTGATCTGGAGGAGGAAGGCTGCAAGCACACACGTAGCAGCTACAGTTATGGGAGCTCAGAACTGAGGAGGAAGGTGCCCGTCCCAGGAGTTGAATGTACTTGGGGACACAGCCCAGTGCCAGCCAAAGGCGTATTCTGATGGACAACAGGGTGTTCTTTACAACTTCGTATACCGTAAGAAGTAAGGGAGATGATTCGTTTTCAGAAATACCAGTTAAAAGCTGTGCTAACAGTAGGTTTACAATCTATTGGAACATGTATGAACCCCCCCCCCCCCCCCGCCATAATGGAGTCCCAAACCTTTAGACACGTCACTTCCTGGTTCTCCCCAACCCCCCTTCCGGTCTCTGATCCGAGGCCTTATTTTTGTGGGCTTTGCAATGAGCATGCACCAAAAAACTGAAGTCTGCGTCACCTCAAAGAATGTACATTTGTTCCAGTCAGACTACTTTTTGCCTTACGTGGGCATAGGTGACTTCCGGGTAAGGCTGTAACCTCCGTAGTATTCAGCCAGTGAGGAATCAGGGGAGGGACTTACCTCTGTAGCACTCAGCCAATGAGGAACCAGGGGAGAGACTTGCGTGCTAGGAGATAAATTGTCTGCTGTAACTGCCCAGAGTATGCCCGTCGGTCAGATGCCCACTCTTGCAAGGACGTTGATTAAGATTTGGTGATCAACACCTCGCCTCACTGTGCTCAGAGTCTCTGCCTCCCTCCTTTGATTGGGTGAGTGGCCTTATTTCTCACATATACCCAAGAATGATGATGTTGCTTCTGCTGCTTCTCCTTCTTCCCTCCTCCTGTCCTACTATTAGGGGTCAGAACCAAGAAGAGCCTACCCTAGCCCGCCAATCAAAACTTTCGTTAAGGGAGGAAAAAGCTTCCTCACTTTCCTGTCATCACAGTGTTGATTGAATCTGAATTTCCAGCTAGATCCCTTTGTGACGGGCATTTAACAACGGAAGAATTTTTCAGCAACCATTTTACCAGGCCCATGGACCTTGAGCACAGACGTTCTCTTGCAGAAATAGCATGTCCAAGGGCTATTTCTCTTCAAAGCTTTGTGGCCTCTAAACAGTAGAAAGCAAAAATTAAAACTTGTATTCCAGTACAACTGTGAAGTTGTGATCAGCATTTAGATATCTTCTGCTTCAGGACCCAAAGAACAGTGGAGCAATCGTGAGGAAGGGCTTCACAAGACTGACCCTGCTCTCATCTACCTGGGCAAAATGGCACATCCCCGGGGAAACTGAAATTAAAATGTCGTAATGTCTCGGCGTCATGGACATAGTAGGTAGGTTCTGTGGATTGGGGGTGCAGATCTCATTTCAGGCAGGAAGGACTGAAAGCCCCAGTCCAGGAGGGAGTGCTAGATGAATCCTGTGTAGAGACGAGTTCATCTTACATCCTCCTCGTTCGGATCACAACCTAACAGGCTAACAGGGAAGGAGGGGCTTAAAAGAAATGTATTTTGACTCAAAATAGACCCATTGATTCCAAGATGTACATTCCCCCCACACACACACACACATTTTAGCGTCTCTGAAATCAGGTTGTGTCTTTGAGTTGATGGTATTTTGTAATTGATTGGCAGCATTTTCCTTTTTCTACCGGTACGTAAATTGATGGTCCATCATAAACGACACCACCTTAGGCTTGCTGAAGTGAGGAGAGCCGGCACGAGATACACTTTGGTAGGAAAGTCCTATGGTATTGACCATCTTGGAAGGTGAGAGTTGATAAGTTGTCTTAACATAGAGCACCTGGCATCTCTGCCTCCAAGATCCTTGAACTTGGCGCAGGGTGTAAGGGACAGAGCAACAGATGGCTGTTTTCCAGATTTTCCCAGCTGGGGGGGGGGGGGGTGAGTAGTTACAGTTTGTTGCTTAGAAATCTAGGAGAGGAGTCTGGAGTACGGTTCATGTTAGGAGGTCAGGCCTGGCACCCGTTATTTTCAATTCCCGTGATCCTCAGCTATGATGTGGGTCTCATCTGATGCCAGTAACAAAAACGACCAACTTTTCTCTTTTTTTTAATGATTTTTTTTAACATTTATTTATTATTGACACAGAGCGTGAGAGCAGGGGAGGGGCAGAGACAGAGGGGGAGGCACAGAATCCGAAGCAGGCTCCAGGCTCTGAGCTGTCAGCACAGAGCCCGACGCGGGGCTCGAACTCACAAACCGCGAGATCGTGACCTGAGTCGAAGTTAGTCGCCCAACCAACTGAGCCACCCAGGTGCCCCCAAAACCAAAACGACCAACTTTTCGAAAACCCCATTCCATCCCCCCACCATAACCGTTATATCCATTTTTCCAGGATTGCAAACTGTAGCTTTAGTTTTAGGCACTGTGGCAAGCTGAATAGCATTGATTTACGTGGGAAAAGGGACCTGGTGGATGTGAAGCAGTTAAGGATTTTGAGATGGGGGCTTATTCTGGATCATCTGGGTGGGCCCAGTGGTGTGATCACAAAGGTCCTGATGAGAGGGAGGCAGAAGATTCTACTACCGAGGAGGGGAAGGAAATGTGGCCACAGAAGCAGAGATTGGAGCCATGCAGGCACAAGCCAAGGAATGCCAGCAAGTCTAAGAAGCTGGAGAAGGCGACAGCCTGCACAGTCAGCACCTGCCAGTCACCTTGACTCCAGCCCAGTGAAACTAGCTTTGGAATTCTGCCCTTTCGACCTGTACGATAAGAAATCTGTGCTCTCTGAAGCCACTAGGTTGTGGGGTAGTTTGTAATGGCAGCCATCAGGAACAGGTTAAGACAGTCCCCTTCTTCCTCTTGAGGGCAGTTCGTGAATGATTGTCTAAGTCTTGTAGGTTTAGCTGAACTTTTCCGATATTGTTTCCGAATGTCAGGCAGCAACCTGGACGGACACAAAGTCCACAGCAATTGGTTCTGGAATGGTTTTCTGACACGAGCAATACATTAATACATTGGGTGTCTTTTAAGATTTGCCTTCAAAATCTTTGCATGCAATTTTCTTCTCCTTCCCTCCCTCCCTCCCTTCCTTCCTTCCTTTCCTTCCTCCTTTCCTTTCCTTTCCTTTCCTTTCCTTTCCTTTCCTTTCCTTTCCTTTCCTTTCCTTTCCTTTCCTTCCTTCTTCCCTCCCTCCCTCTCTTCCTCTTTTGTTTGTTGTTGTTTGTAGTGATTGATTTTAACTCCAGTAGGCCTCTCTAGGTGACAGGCAGAACCCTAAAATGGTTGCCAAGACTCCTGCCCTCTGCTGCGCACACCTGTGTAATCCCCTCGGGTGTGGGCAGAACCTGTGCATATGATTCGGTACCTCTCCCATAATTAGGCTGCTAATACACTGACTTTGAGTTAATCTCAGGAGGGATTGGGTGGCCCTGACCTAATCAGGTGAACCCTTCTCAAGAAAGTGAAACCCGAGTCTGGCCCCTGTGGAGGGGGCCGAGTGGCTGGGATCGAGAGTGGCCTCTAGGAGCTAAGAGCTACAGCCGGGCACGAGGAGCTGAGTTCTGGCAACAATGCTGAGCCTGAGATAAGGCCGCAGCTTGGCCTAGATTGCAGGCTGAGGGCCCTGATGGAGAACACAGATAAAACATGTCCAGACTCATGACCCATGGAAACAGTGAGATAATCAACTCTAAACTCGTGTCGTTTTCGGTGTCTATGTCTGTGGCAATTTGTGAGACAGCAGGAGAAAACGAGTCCAGGTCGTTGAACCGGTGTTTTTGTTAAATGGTTTGGGGCCTCACCGAGTAGTTCCCGAGCTAGGATTGCAGGTGGGCCATCAAGTGCCACCAGCGAGGCTCCTGACCTCAGAGGGAAGTATTGCGCTCTGCCAAGGTGAGGCCCTAAGACGTTGTAAATCTTTCGTGCTTCCTGGGATCTTGTAGGTGATTCGAATAGTAGGAAATTGTTTCGCAAAGATTTTAAGGTCTCCCAGGGTCCAAGGAGTACACACTAACACTGGGTGGTGCCAGCCTCACCCTGGCCAGGGTCCCCTGCCGAGAGCTGTGCGTTTTTGCAGCTTTACGGATGCTGCTCAACCGATGTGGAACAAGTTGCGAATGACATTTAAGATTATCACTGGGGGTTGGGGGGAGGGGGTGGAGGTGGAGGCCCCTGGCTGGCTTAGTCCGTAGAGCATGCCATTCTTAGATCTTGGGGTTGTGAGTTCGAGCCCCACAATGGGTGTAGAGATTGCTTAAAAGAAAAAATCAAGGAGAAAAAAATAAAGATTATAATCACGGGAACTTGGATCCTGACTAAAAAATGATAGTCATGGGGATCACAACACAGCCTCTGGTCAGAATTAGATGTGCCTGAAAGAGGGTAGTGGGGCTTATGGAACGGCATGTTTTTCCCCCACGTTTAAAAATTGACTTAAAAAAATAGACTTTATCTTTTTATTATTTTTTTAATTTTTTAATGTTTTTATTTATTTTTGAGACAGAGAGCATGAACAGGGGAGGGGCAGAGAGAGAGGGAGACACAGGATCTGAAGCAGGCTCCAGGCTCTGAGCTCTCAGCACAGAGTCTGACACAGGACTCGAACTCACGGACTAGGAGATCATGACCTGAGCTGAAGTCGGATGCTTAACCGACTGAGCCACCCAGGCACCCCTAGACTTTGTCTTTGTAGAGTTTTAGGTTCACGGCAAAATTGAGTGGAAGGTATAAGGGCTCCTGGCTGACTCCACCAGTGGAACATGTGACTCTTCATCACGGGATTGTGAATTCAAACCTCACATTAGGTGTGGAGCCTGCTTAAAAAAAAAAAAGAAAGAAAGAAATTGAGAAGAAGGTATAAAGATTTCCCATCTGCCTTCTGCCCACACCTACCTGCATAGCCTCCCCCACTAACATCCCCCAGCAGAGCATACATTTGTTACAACTGGTGAACCTACATGGGCTCATAATGTCACTCAAAGCCCATAGTTTTTTTTTGTTGTTGTTTTTAATGTTTACTTGTTTTTGAGACACAGAGAGAGAGAGACAGAGCATGAGCAGGGGAGGGGCAGAGGGAGGCAGAGAGAATCTTAAGCAGGTTCCACACTCAGCATGGAGCCCAATGCAGGGCTCAATCCCACAACCCTGGGATCATGACCTGAGCCGAAATCAAGAGTCGGACACTCAATCCACTGAGCCACCCAAGCGCCCCAAGTTCCCTCCATGTCTTTTCATGACTTGATATAGCTCATTTCTTTTTAGCGCTGTGTAATATTCCATTATCTGGGCTGGACCACAATTTGTTTATCCATTCACCTACTTGAAGGGCATCTTGGTTGCTTCCAAGTTTTGGCAATTATAAATAAGATTGCTGTAAGCATCTGTGTGCAGGTTTTTGTGTGGACATAAGTTTTCAACTCCTTTGGGTAAATACCAAGCACCGTGATTGCTGGGATATAGAAAGAATATGTTTAGTTTTGTAAGAAACCGCCAACTGTCTTCCACAGTGGCTGTGCCATTTTGCATTCCTACCAACAACGAACGGGAAGTTCTGTTGCTCCGTATCCTTGCCAGCATTTGCTGTTGTCAGTGTTCCAGATTTTGGCCATACTCATAGTTGTGTAGTGGTATTGTTTTAATTTGCATTTCCTTGATGACATTCCTGATGTTGGTAATTTACGTCTTCTCTTATTCCTCATCAGTGTGTCTAGAGGTTTATCAATTACGTTGCTTTACCCAAATAGCTTGCTTTTTCATTTTATTGATTTTCTTTGTTGTTTTCTGCTTTCTGCTCAGACCTTTAACATTTCCTTTCTTCTGTTTGTTCTGGGTTTAATCTGCTCTTCTTTTGCTGGTTCCTTGAAGCGCAAGCTGAGACTTTTTTCTATTTCAGTATTGGCATTTAGTGCTATATAAATATGTCCTAAGTATTGCTCTAGCAGCAGCCCACAAATTCTAGTATACAGTTCAAGATACTTTCTATATCCCTTTTGATTTCTTCTTTCATCTATGATCTATTTAGCAGTCTTATTTTGTTTCTAAATATTTGGGGATTTTCCAGGGATCTTTCTGTCACTGATTTCCAATTCCATTGTGGTCAAAAAATATAATGTGTACAACCTGGATCCTTTTCAATTGTTAGATGTATATTTTATGGCCCAGAGCATGGTCTCTCTTGGTAAATGCTTGTGTGCACTTGAGAACAATGTGTCCTCTGCTATCCTCGGGGCAAGTATCCTATAAATGTCAGTCAAGTCACATGGGTTATAGTTTTGTTCAAGTTTACTGTATCTGGTGGGTTAAACTTTGTGTCTCCCCACCCCCACCCCTCCAAAAGGTATTGAAGTCCTAACCCTGCAATGTAAAATGTGACCTTATTTGGAAATGGGGTCTTTGCAGAAGATCAAGTGAAGATGAGGTCATTAAGGTGGGCCATAATCCAATATAAGTGAGTCTGTATAAAAGGGGGAAACTTGGACAGAAAGAGACACATATAGAGAGATGATTGTCCGGACATGGTTGGGAGAAGATAGCCATCAATGAATGCCTGAGGCCACCAGAGGCTAGAAGAAAGCATGGAACAGATTCTCCCTCACAGCCTCAGAAGGAACCACCCCTGCCACACCTGGATCTCAACCTCCTCGCCTCCAGAGCTGTGAGACAACAAATTTCTGTTGTTCAAGGCACCCAGTCTGTTTGTTGTAACAGCTCCAGAAAATGAAGACAGTGTCCTGGCTGACTTTCTGCCTACTTGTCAATTACTGAGGGAAAGGTAGTGAAATATCTGACTATAATTGTGGGTTTATCCATATCTCCTTGTAGTAGTTCTGTCAGGTTTTGTGTCACATATTTTGAAGCTCTGTTATTAGGTGCACAAATATTTAGGATTGTTTGGGGCGCCTGGGTGGCGCAGTCGGTTAAGCGTCCGACTTCAGCCAGGTCACGATCTCGCGGTCCGGGAGTTCGAGCCCCGCGTCGGGCTCTGGGCTGATGGCTCAGAGCCTGGAGCCTGTTTCCGATTCTGTGTCTCCCTCTCTCTCCGCCCCTCCCCCGTTCATGCTCTGTCTCTCTCTGTCCCAAAAATAAATAAACGTTGAAAAAAAAAATATTTAGGATTGTTATGCTCTCTTCATGAATTGATCTCCTTATATGAAGAAATCACCTTTTTATCCCTAGTAATATTTTTCTTTCTGAAATCTACCTCGTCTGATATTAATACTGTGATTCCAGCTTTTTTTTTTTTCTTATACATGTGTGAGTGTGGTGTACTTTCTCCCATTCTTTTTGTTTTAACCTATTTGTGTCTCTCTATATGAAGCTTTTTTCTTACGAGTGACATGGAGTTGGTCTTGCTTTTTTAACCAATCCGACAATCTCTGCTTTTTAATCCGGCTGTTTAGATCATTTACATTTAGTGTGATTACTGATACAATTAGCATTGAGTTATCATCCTGCTATTAGTGTTCTATCTTTCCATCTGCTTTTTGTTCCTCTTTCCCTCTTTGTCTTCTTCTTTTGTATTATTTGAATGTTTTTGTTTGTAACCTCTTTTGTTGGCTTATTAGCTATAAGTCTTTGTTATTTTATGTTATTTTTTAATGTTTTATTTATTTTTTTGAGAGCATGTGGGGGGAGGGGCAGAGAGACAGAGAGGGACAGAGGATCCAAAGCAGGCTCTGCACTGACAGCAGCTCACGAACTGTGAGATCATGACCTGAGCCTAAGTCAGACACTCAACTGACTAAGCCACCCAGGCGCTCCAAGTCTTTGTTACTTTAGTGGTTGCTTTAGGGTTTATAGATTTATACCTCTTTAGCTTAATCACAGTCCACTTTCACATAGTATAAGGACTTTACAATGGCATATTTCCAGGGGCTTTTATTTCTGGGGTCAGCAAACTTTTTCTAGAGGAGGCAAGTAAATATTTTAGGTTTTGTGCGTCATATAGTCTTTGTCACAATTGCTCAACTGTTGTTATTATGTGAAAATAACCATAAACAATACATAAATGAATCAGTGTGCCTGTGTCCCAATAAACTATCATTAACAAAACAGATGATGGGCTGGATTTGGCCCGTGGCCATTGTTTGCCAGCTCATGCTTTGTGCTATTGTTGTCTTGCATTTTACTTCCACATGTGTTATAAACCCTACAATACATTGTTCTTATTTTGTTCAGTCAATTATCTTTCAAAGAGATTTGAGTCATAAGAAAACCGCCTTATAGATTCATCCATGTAGTTTCCATTTCCAGGGCTCTTTGTCCCTTTGTGTAGATCAGGTTTCCATCTGGTATCGTTTTCTGTCTGCCTGATGGGTTTCATTTAACATTTCTTATAGTGTGAGTCTGCTGCTGATGGATTTCAGCTTGTATTTATACGACTGAAAACATCTTTATTTTTGCCTGTATTTTGTGTTTTGTTTGCATTCTAGTGGCCTAACACATGGTCTATTGTGGAAAATGTTTATTCAGATCTTGTTATGTGAAGTGTTGCACAGATATTTGCTGGTCCAGTTGGTCTGTGGTGGTGTTCAAGTCTGCTGTTTCCTGGTTGATCTTCTACCTATTTGTTCTATCCCTATTGAAAGTGGGGTATCAGAGTGCCTGGGTGGCTCAGTCAACGATTAAGTGTCCCACCCAGCATATCTCATGGTTCATAAGTTCGAGCCCCATGTCTGGCTCTGTGCTGACAGCTCAGAGCCTGGAGCCTGCTTCAGATCCTGTGTCTCCCTCTTTCTCTGTCCCTCCTCCACTTGCACTCTTTCTCTCTCTCTCTCTCAAAAATCAACATTAAACAATTAAAAAAAAAAAAAGTGGGGTATTGAAGTCTGCAACTATTATTGTTGAATTGTTTATTTCTCCCTTTAATTCTGTCGGTTTTTTATGTATGTTAGAGCTCTGTTGCTCAGTTCATATATTTTTTAAAAATTATTATGTCTTCCTAATGAATTGACTCTTGTGTCAGTATAAAATGTCTTTCTTCGTCTCTATTAACAATGTTGTCTGATATTAGTACAGTCACTCCAGCTCTCTTCTGTTCTTTTCTTTTGGGGGTGGGGGGAGTAATTTCTACACCCAGTATGGGGCTCAAACTCACAACCCTAAGATTAAGAGTGGCATGCTTCACTGACTGAGCCAGCCAGGCATCCCTCCAGCTATCTTTTGATTAGTATTTGCATGGTTTATTGTTTTCTATCTTTTTACTTTCTACTTGTTTGTTTCTTTGACTCTAATATATGTCTCTTACAGACAGCATATAATTGGATCATGAATCAGTTTTGTTTTTTTGTTTTTGCTTTTCATTTCATGTGTATTATCAGTGCTTCATTATAGAACATTTTGGGTTTTTTAATTTTATTTATTTATTTTTTTAGACAGAGTGCAAGTGAGGGGGGAGGGGTAGAGGGAGAGAGAGAATCTTAAACAGGCTCCACACCCAGTGCAGAGCCCCACAAGGGGCTGAATCTCACAACCTTGAGATCATGACCTGAGCCAAAATCAAAAGTCAGACGCTTAACTGACTGAGCTACCCAGGCACCTCCGCTATAGAACATTTTGTGAAGATCAGTGACATGTGGGCACCCAGAGTTTTTCAACACCAAGTGCCAATCATTTCTGATAAATATGTTCCTAAAACAAAATAATCACACATAACACAATTTCAGGATAATATATAGCATCAGCATAATTCACCCAAATTATAAAAAGAACAATACTTACAATCATGCACATTATTTCACCATTTCATAAAACTTCTGTTTTAACTTCTACCAACTTGGCCAGTGTAAAAAAGAAAGTCTTCAAAAACTTTGTGATAACATGAACTACAAAATTAATTTTTGGATAAGTTGGGCGTTACTTTTCAAATTTTGCTTTAAGGTTTATTTGTTTCTTTAATCTGTCAAAAAATATGGTGAGGAGTGTACTGAGCGAGGTGAAGAAAAAGGAACTTCCAGTCGATAGATTCAGTGTGTCTGAAGATACTTGAGTAGTGCAAAGGAAACCTTCAAGGGCAAGAATATATTATAAATAAGAGTTTTGTAGCAAGATGAATGGACAAGCAGTTCTTGTATCAGTTGCCTCCAGAGGAAAGAGGTCTTCTTGAAGAATGCTTGTTTATAGAATCTTCTGTAAGACAGTGTTGGCTATGTGCAATGATTCATCTTTTACTAAAGGAATATCATAAGAGTGCATGTACTTTTCTAAGAGTTCACCCACCCTGTCATTTTGAAATCCAGTTTCCAGAATGTGTTCAGCATTGGCTATAGTCCATCTGCCATCCTCAAGCCTCCTTGGGAGTCTCCCAGAATTATGTTGTTACTGTCTTGTAGTTGATCAAAATGTTCTGTGTTGTTCAAGGCACCATGCTTGTTAAATTCATGAATTGGTTCTCCTTTAAGTCCTTCGAACACCCCGTTTTCATCAAAATCCATGAAGTCGGTCATGATTCTGACATTTGGGTGATAAACGCCAGCCTGATGGGTAACTTCCTGCAGTACATCATCAGCACCCAGCTGAAATTTGAACACAGGGAGACTGTGTCGTTGGAGCTTATCAAAGACTATCAAAGAATATCAACTTCTTGTATCCTTCCTTGAACATACATCAGATTCTGCCACAATTTCTCTTTCTTTCAGTTTAGCTCTTGGTAGAGCTTGTTCAATAAGCAAACCCTGTGATTTAGGGTTCCATTCAACCATATTAGGGGTACTTCTCTTCTATGGTAGGAACAGGATCAATTTTTGTAGCATAATCTTTTCCTTTTTGTGGAAGTAACTTTTTTGGACCTCTGTTTGTCACCAGCTTATAATTGTCAATGATATTATGACTTGGTGAGCATCTTTTCCCTTTTTAGGAACTAGGAAAACCTACTTAGAGTCCTATCGGAGTCTATTATTACCTGAAGGCTGGCAGGGTCCTTCTTTGATAAGACCACAGATCATTTCTTCTCTCATAAGGCTCCTGATATGACCTGAACTTTTTTGGAATTCTGACCTCATTTTCACATACACAGCAGATTTTTTTATTAGTTATTTCTTGGTTAGTCAATTGTCCTTAAAGGCACTCCGAGTTCTGTTCTTAAACTTGTCCTAGAACAACAGCATAGACAATATGCAACATCCAGAGATGCAGGTCTTGGATACAGGCATCTCAGTGATCTTGGACCTTTGCCTCACGTTCCTCTTTAAGGTGAACACGTACTGTGCCAGCACCACCCCTGCCCAGGACACACACGCTGGTGCTTGCTGCTGTGTCCTCCCTGGCCATGTCTGCCTAGTCTGTGGACAAGGTCTCATGTGCCTCCAAAGGCAGAAAGAAAAAGCTGCACACGGTGATGTTTTTTTTTTCTTTTTATGTTTATTTTTGAGAGAGAGAGAGAGAGAGAGAGCACAAGCAGGGGAAGGGCAGAGAGAGGGAGACACAGAATCCGCAGCAGGCTCCAGGCTCTGAGCTGTCAGCACAGAGCCCGATGCGGGGCTCGAACTCACACACTGTGAGATCGTGACCTGAGCCGAAGTCAGAGGCTCAACCGACTGAGCCACCCAGGTGCCCCACGGTGATCAGGTTTTTAAATCCATTTTGCAAATCTCCTTCTGATTGGAGACTTCAGATTGGAGTGCTTCTTTTTTTCTTTCCTCTTTTTTTTTTTTTTTTTTTTTTAGTTTATTTATTTTGGGAGATAAAGAGAGTGCGTGCATGAGCAGGGGAGGGGCATAGCAGGAGGGAGGGAGAGAAAGAGAGAGAGAGAGAGAGAGAGAGAGAGAATCCCAAGCAGGCTCTGCACCATCAGCATGGAGTCCAACGCAGGGCCCAATCTTATGAACTGTGAGATCATGACCTGAGCCAAAAATCAAGAGTCAGACACCTAACCAACTGAGCCACCCAGGCGCCTCCTGGATGGGGTGTTTAATTACTGATAAAATAGATTTACGTTTTCCATTTGCTATGTGTTTTCCATATATCTTAGGTCTTTTCCATTCCCCCATTCCTCAATTGTGTCTCTTTGGTGTTACATAAATGTATTCTCGTGCGCTGTTTTCATTCCCTTGTTTCTTTTTCTGTATATGTTTTGGGGTTCTTTTCTTAGGGGGTTCATAGCAGCGTTCGGCATACAGCCGCTTATTCTCCACTTCTGAGGCAACACCTTTCTGAGCACTCTCCCCCGAATTAGGAGTTTTTTCCAAACTGGCTGATAGAAACCGGCACCGTTCCCAACCCCATGAGAGTCTGGGCATGGTTCCCTCCAGCCTCGCAGATGGCTCCCTTCCCAACCTTGGGTAGCTTCCTCACATAGTCATGCTGATCATTTCTGTGCTGGATACCCAAAGGGGGCCCTCTGCAGAGCTCCGGAGTCCTCTCTAGGTACATGTCCTTTCTTTCTGATACTCTGTCCTGTGAGCCCTTGTGGCCTCAGTCTCCCTGAAGGCTCAACTCTCTCTCTTCAACTCGGGGAGTCCCTCTCCTGGCACTGTAGCCTGGAAACTCTCTTAAGGCAGTAGAGCTCACGTAGTTGGCCTGCCCATGTTTCCGGGGTTGGCAGCCTTCACTAGCCGGTATCCGGCGTGTCTATTTCATTGTTGTTGCTTTTGGTTTTTGATTTTTGGTTATTACAGACGGGAGGGTAAATCCAGCTCCTGTCACTTCATTTGGGCTGGAAATGGAAATGGTCCCTATTTTCTTTTAACGGATTCTTAGTATTCTCCTGTATGGGTGTGTCCCCTAACTAGATCAGCCCCCTATTGATAATCTGTTTTCATAAACAATGCTGCAGACTCTGTATACATATCCCGGCAGCCCTTTGTAAGAGTCCGCAGAGAAAATCTTACCTATGGAATTTCCGGGTACAAGAGTTGGTGCATTCACATTTTGGAGACATGGTTTACTCGCCCTGCCGTGTATACTTTTAGCATCAGCAATGGGCCTCTGATGGGGTAGACTTTATATTTTAAACTTAATAAAATTACTCATGTCCTTTATTTGTAGACCCAGCAATAGTTGGAGTGGATCACTTGTATTGTGTAGCGTTCCCGCTGTCCTTTATGAAGGGAATTAACATATTATGGTGGCAGGGCACCGGGGTGGCTCAGTCGGAGAAGCATCTGACTCTTGGTTTCAGCTCGGGGCATGATCTCACAGTTCCGTGAGTCCAAGCCCCATGTCAGGCTCCACACTGACAGTGGAGAGCCTGCCGGGGATTGTCTCTCTCCCTCTCCCTCTGCCCCTCCCCCACTCATGCGCACGCGCGCACACACGCTCGCTCACTCTCTCTCTCAAATAAAGAAACTTAAAAAATAACATCTTATGATGCCACTTGCAAATGTGCAGATTCTCAAAGCTTTGGAGACCTGTCCTTCAAGAATGTCAAAGTCTTTGTGTCCAGCTTAGTCTTGGGGACCAGAGGTTTCTCCAAAGGCCCTAAGTCATCCTTGTCAGATGTCCCAGATTTTCTTTCCTTCGTGTCTTATAGTGAGGACTTTCTACTTACACTTACTGACCTCTTTCTTCCACTTCAACCAGGGCTCAGAGACAACAACGGGACTCCTTAAACGCAAAAAGCATACTTCCTTAACATCAGATGATGGAGCCTCCACCAAGCACTCAAGTGCTGACCCAACTGTGGATTCTGCAAATGGTCATGGTTCCGATCGGACCTTATCAGGAATCAGTGCCACGGGATACCCCTCTGAAGGAGTTGGCAGGGAACGAAAGAAAAGCACCCCCACTACTGCACCCCCTGGTAGAGAACAGCACCCAAGGGCCCGTGACGAGGCTGGCTTGGCAAAGTCCCATCACCCATCTGTGTCCCAATTCAGACTAGAGTCAGATCGTCACAGGACTAGAGAGCTGCAGCCGCACACCTCAGCATATCTAAGAAAAGATGAACGAGAGTCACTCCCTGGTCTAGTTCAACAGGACTTGCCCTCAGCCACCGCGATCAGAGATCAGCCTCCTCATGTGTACCCAGATCAGCATGGGGGGGTACATGTTAGCTACGGTCAAATCTATCCAAGGCCAGACCAACATGGAATAGCACCGCTTGGCATGGATCAGTTTGCATCGCTCGATCATAGCACTTACCCACACAGTGTGGTACCCCTCAGCATGGGTCAGCTTGGTATGATGCCACCTGGAATGGATGAGCAGGGATCGGTGCTACCTGGCATGGATCAGCGTGGTATGATGCCGCCACTGGTACCTGGCAGAGATCAGCAAGGCTTGCAACTACCTAGTACAGATCAGCCTGGTATGGTTCCATTTAGCCCATATCAGCACGGCATGATATTTCCTGGCACAGACCAACAGCCTGATGTGGCTCAGCGTGGATTGATACCTCTTCACATGGATCAGCATGGATTTTTAATGTCCGGCATGGATCAGCATGGATTGGTTCCACATCTCATCGATCAGCATGGTTTGGGACCAACTGGCACAGATCAGAATGCTTTAGTCCAGCCTGGTTTGGTCCAGCCTGGTGCGGGTCAGCCTGGTTTGGTCCAACCTGGAATGGACCAGCGTGGTTTGGTGCAGCCTGTTGTAGATGAAAGGGGTTTGGTTCAGCCTGGTGCTTATCTACCTGATTGGGTTCAACCTGGTGCATATTCCACTGGCTGGGTCCAGCCTGGTGCCTATCCTCTTGATTTGGTATACCCTGATATATATCCATCTGGTTTAGTACAGCTTGGTGCAGATCAGCCTGGTTTGATGCAACCTGGATTGGGTCAGCAAGATTCAGTCCAACCTGGAACGGATCAGTACGATTTGGGGCAACCTGGAATGGATCAACGTGGCTTGGTCCAACTTGGAATGGATCAGCGTGGTTTAGTGCAACCTGGCATAGTTCAGCCTGGGTTGGTGCAACCTGGAGCAGCTCAGCCTGGTTCGGTACAACCAGGAGCAGCTCAGCCTGGTTTGGTGCAACCAGGAGCAGCTCAGCCTGGTTTGGTGCAACCAGGAGCAGCTCAGCCTGGTTTGGTGCAACCAGGAGCAGCTCAGCCTGGTTTGGTCCAACCAGGAGCAGCTCAGCCTGGTTTGGTCCAACCTGGAGCAGGTCAGCGTGGTTTGGTCCAACCTGGAGCAGGTCAGCCTGGTTTGGTGCAACCTGGAGCAGCTCAGCCTGGTTTGGTCCAACCAGGAGCAGCTCAGCCTGGTTTGGTCCAACCAGGAGCAGCTCAGCCTGGTTTGGTCCAACCTCGAGCAGGTCAGCCTGGTTTGGTCCAACCTCGAGCAGGTCAGCCTGGTTTGGTGCAACCTGGAGCAGCTCAGCCTGGTTTGGTCCAACCTCGAGCAGGTCAGCCTGGTTTGGTCCAACCTGGAGCAGCTCAGCCTGGTTTGGTCCAACCTGGAGCAGCTCAGCCTGGTTTGGTGCAACCTGGAGCAGGTCAGCCTGGTTTGGTCCAACCAGGAGCAGCTCAGCCTGGTTTGGTCCAACCAGGAGCAGCTCAGCCTGGTTTGGTCCAACCTCGAGCAGGTCAGCCTGGGTTGGTCCAACCTGGAGCAGCTCAGCCTGGTTTGGTCCAACCTCGAGCAGGTCAGCCTGGTTTGGTCCAACCAGGAGCAGCTCAGCCTGGTTTGGTCCAACCTGGAGCAGCTCAGCCTGGTTTGGTGCAACCTGGAGCAGGTCAGCATGGTTTGGTACAACCCGGAATGGATCTGGGTGGTTTGGTCCCACCCGGAATGGGTCAGCGTGGTTTGGCACAACCTGGTTCAGCTCAGCCTGGTTTGGTCCAACCAGGAGCAGCTCAGCCTGGTTTGGTCCAACCTGGAGCAGCTCAGCTTGGTTTGGTGCAGCCTGGTGTAGCTCAGCCTGGTTTGGTCCAACCTGGAGCAGGTCAGCGTGGTTTGGTCCGACCTGGAGCAGGTCAGCGTGGTTTGGTCCGACCTGGAGCAGGTCAGCGTGGTTTGGTGCAACCTGGTGCAGCTCAGCCTGGTTTGGTGCAACCTGGAGCAGGTCAGCCTGGTTTGGTCCAACCTGGAGCAGCCCAGCCTGGTTTGGTGCAACCTGGAGCAGGTCGGCCTGGTTTGGTCCAACCAGGAGCAGCTCAACCTGGTTTGGTCCAACCTGGAGCAGGTCAAGCAGGTCAACCTGGCTTGGTCCAACCTGGAGCAGGTCAACCTAGCTTGGTGCAACCTGGAATGGATCTGGGTGGTTTGGTCCAACCTGGAATGGATCAGCGTGTTTTGGCACAACCTGGTGCAGCACAGCCTGGTTTGGTCCCACCTGGAGCAGGTCAGCCTGGTGTGGTGCAACCCGGAATAGATCAGCGTGGTTTGGCCCAACCTGGTTCAGCTCAGCCTGGTTTGGTGCAACCTGCAATGAGTCAGTATGGTTTGGCCCAACCTGATGCACGTCAGCCTGGTTTGGTACAATCTGGCGTAAGTCAGCCTGGTTTGGTACAACCTCAAATGGGTCAGCCTGCTTTGGTCCAGCCTGGTGCAGGTCAGCCTGGTTTGGTGCAACCTGGAATGGATCAGCGTGGTTTGGTCTACCCTGGTGCTGATCAGGGTGGTTTGGTCCAGCCTGGTGCAGGTCAGCCTGATTTGGTACAACCTGGTGCAGGTCAGCTTGGGTTGGTGCAACGTGGAGTGGGGCAGCGTGGTTTGGTAGAGCCTGGCACAGGTCCACGTGGCGTTTTTCAGCCTGGTGCCTATCCACCTGGTTTGCTACAGCCAGGTGCATATCTTCCCGGTTCAGTAGAGCCTGCTGCCTATCCCCAAGGTTTGGTTCCACCTGGTGCACTTCCACGTGGTTTCATGCAGCCTCTTACTGATCAGCGTGGCTTGAGGCAACCCGGTAGAGATCAGCAAGGCTCAATACCATCAAGCACAGAGCTTCGTGGCTTTCCAACATTCCACCCGGAGTCTCTAAGATTTATATCACCACATCCATATCAGCATGGTGTAATGCCTCCTAGCAGAGGTCAGCATGGCCGGGTGTCACCGCTCCTCTCCGGTCAAGGCTTGGCACCACCAGGTACTGACCAAGAGGGTTTATCAGAAACTTACCAGCCAGGCGTGATACATCCGGGCACAGACCAGGGCGGCCAAATAAAACCAGATGCAGACCAGCACGACCAGTCATACTCTATCCCAGAATCCCGTGACCTAACGTATCCTGGCCCTCGGGGCCCAGGCTTTCCCGGGGTAGATCAGCTCCAGATCAGTGTGGATCCACAACAAACATATACCTCAGACCGAGCTGGAATTTCTGTCCAGACGACCCCAAGCCAAGAAGCCACCTTTGCCAAGAGTACGGTCTTTCTCAACGATCTCTACCGAGTCTCATCGGAAAGGGTCGATATCCAGAGCGAAAGACGTGATTCCCTGGATAAATTGTCTCCCAGCTTCCCTATAGCAGTGGAAACATTTCGTCTGATGGGAGAGCTCATTGGCCTTTATGTAGAGCTCAAGGAGAACATGAAGGAGCTGGATGAGGAGAAGGCTGGCCAGACCGACTTAGAGAAGCTCCAGTACTTGCTTTCACTCATGGGTAGGTACCACTCATGTGGAGGAGGGACCACTGTGTTGTAACCTCCCCCTGGCCTCCTCTCCTGGCAGCTGAGTTTCTTCCTGAGTCGTCGCCAATAGCATATCCTTTCTTGAAAAGCCATTCTGGGTTCTACCATAACCTTTGGGGTCCGAAAGCTGGAATTAAACCAGTAGAAGTGAAGAAGCCTCAGCAGAAGAGTAAGGTGGTTCTGATGCCTCATCAGACTCTCTGGACAGCAGCTGAGGACAGCGGGCAAGGGCGGCGGTAGCACCTGGGGGTGTGTGTGTGGGGGGGGGGGGACCTGGAAGAATTCAACTTCACCTTTGTTCACAGCTGTGGGACCAGAGAATAATTAAGATTTGAGAGCTGGGTGGAAAGTGCGGGTCAGTAGTCCCAAAGCCCTTTAGAATATTAAGCATCAGGTGGATTTTTATGGGGTGAAAACACCCCCTCTCTGCTTTCTTCCCATCGCCTCCACCCAGTCACCAGGAAAAGCAGGTACATCTTGCTGCTTTCCAGGCTAGTTTCACTGTGGGGGGCTGGGATGGGGGGGCCTGCTGGAGATCCCACCCTTCTGACTATAAGGCCTCCATCTTTCATAGTCAAAAAGACTATACCACCTGACGTACAGGAACAGCTGAAGACCTTAAAGGCCTTGACCAAAGAAGTGCGGCAGGAAAGAGCCAAAGTAAGTAAGGGAGGGTCCACCCACTTCGCCTTTGAGAGCCAGCAATCCCACTTTGCACTTGTCTTTCGATAGATTACACAGTCCTCTCGCTGACATCATCTCGTTGGATCTTTACAAACCCATCAGATAGGAAATGCACCTCAAGCATCACCGGGTTCATTTCCTGGATCTAAAACCTGACACTCAAAGCTGTTAAGATTCAGCCGAGCCAACAAGGAGGCCTGTGCTCCTTGCATCACGTGGGGCCCTTTCCAGCAAAGCCCACTGTCTCTGCAGCAGCCTTGGAGCCAAGTTTGTGGGACTGTCTGGGGCCAGTGGTCATGGCAAGGAGCTGCTAGACCTTCGGCTGCTCTCTTAATGCAGCTGTCCACATGCCCAGGATGGACGGATAGATGGATCGATGGATGTCCGGAAGGGACACCCTGATGGATGGCTCTTGTTAGAGGATAGGACCGGGACCGGGACTGGGGAAAGGGGCTTGTTCGGGCTGCAGGAGCATGTTCAGAAAGCAAAGAACTCAAGCCCGCCTGACCTTCCTCTTCTGTTGGGTTTGTAGCTGGACAAGATACAGAGGCTCCTGGAGGGCGAAAGGGAACAGGAAATCGGAAAAGAAATGAAAGACGACCAGCTGAGCACGCAGCTGGGAATCCTCAGGTAAAACGCCCCTGCCAAGGGCAGCCTGTGTCCTGGCGTCACGTATTCCCAGCCAAGGAGCCTTGCGTTCACTCACAGTCTGAACTGGGCCCTGTCTTTGACCCGGGCTGTGTCTGCCCTTCAGGGTGTCTGTGTCTAGTTCGAGTTGCTGGTGAAAATTTCCTAAGTTCTTAAAACAGCTCAGCACCAGGGCTAGGAAGGAAAAAAGAGGCTAGTCTCTCTCCCCAGTCGGAGGCTGTAGGAGGGCACTTGCCAGAGCCCCTCAAGAGCCCTCACTTTGTGATGTCAGGTCTCACCCCCTAGAAACCTCTCAGGCCAGCAGGCGGGCACACACCTCCGGGACACGCAGCCCCTGGGACTCCCTAGACGGAACCTGCTGCAGGGTGGCTGGGAGAGCCCTGGTGTGCATCTTTCTCTGCCCCTGGTGGACCCGGTGGGCCTGGGCCCTTTGGGCGGCCGGTGGGACCAGGCCAACCCTCCTGCCGTCTCTCAGAGTCACCGTGGCCGACATTGAGAAGGAGCTGGCCGAGCTCAGGGAGAGCCAAGAGCGGGGCAAGGTCAGCATGGAACATTCAGTCTCCGAAGCCTCTCTCTACCTGCAGGACCAGGTAAGGATTCTAGACTCTTCAGGGGCAGGAACCAGGCCCCTTCTCGGAGTTGGCCGTGGGCGGTGAGGCTACTAGACTCTTATGTGACATATGATTTGCAAATACTTTCTCCCACTCTCTTTTCACGCTCTTAATTTTTTGTTAATGTTTATTTATTTTTAAGAGAGAGAGACAGAGCACAAGTGGGGAGGGGCAGAGAGAGAGGGAGACACAGAATCCAAAGCAGGCTCCAGGCCCTGAGCTGTCAGCACAGAGCCCGATGCGGGGCTCGAACCCACAAACCCTGAGATTGTGACCTGAGCCCAAGTTGGACGCTTAACCTACTGAGCCAGCCAGGCGCCCCCCTTTACACGCTCTTGACAGTGTCTACCTTTAAATCTTGAGTGATGCTACCGTTGGTCACCCCAGAGGGTCCCCACTGAGGAGTGTCTGGACAGCCCTCTGAGCACTTGTGGAAGGATCAGATAGGAAAAGCCACTGGGCCAAGGGGACTCATGTCAGGAGCCCTTCGGTGCTGGAGGCCCCATTCTGGGCCGTTTCCAAGTTTGCCAGAGCACCTGTGTGTTCCATTTCGTGACCCCAAGGCCAGCTGTCCAGTGTGGGACCTGAGGAGCAGCAGATGTGTCCCAGAGTGGTCACTCCAAAGCTCATGTCTGAGCTTAGCCACCTCTGGGCTGTCAGGGGTGGGAGTGGGAGGGCATATTCAGAGAGAAGCCGCTCCCTGCTGGGCCGGCCTGGCCTCCTGCCACAGCCTCTTCAAGGCTCCAGCCTCCACACTCCCGATTCTCCAGCCACCTGGGCTTCCCACGTTTCTCTGAACACACTGCCGCTCTCCCTGGAATGTCCCTGTCACCCCTTCTTACCCAAACGACTGCTACTCGTTCTTCCCAACTCCACTGCATCATCCTCTCTTCTAGAATTAATCCATCCTTTTTATCCCAGGGGCCCTTTGACATGCTATCATGGGCTCTTCAGAAGAGTGTGGGCTCTTCCGGGCGCGAGCAAGAGTCTCACTGAGCTCAGGCAAAAGGGAGCTCGGTTGAAAGGGCACAGGGTTACGGGGGCTGGGAAAGAGCGGAACCTCCAGGGGGCAGTCTCACCGGGGGCCCCCCGCCCCCGCTTGTCTGTCTTTCTGTGTCTGTTTTTGTGTGTACCTGTGCCTCTGTGTCCCTGTCCTTCTCCATTTCTCTCAAATACCTCCACATCTCTCTTCCGCGGGACTCTCGGCCAGCTTTCTTATCTCTCACACACGGCCCACAGTGGCTGCCAAGGCCCGGCAACGTCGCACACTTCCAAGAGGGGGTTAGGTTGGCCCAGCCCCTCTCTGAGCCAGGCAAAAGGTCAAACGCCTGTGGGACTGGCTGCCCCCAAATCGGGTGCTAACCCTAGACCAGTCCTTTGTGGTGACAAACTGGGACAGTGGGGAACAGAAGAGAGCGGGAGAGCCAGTGGAAGGAACCTGCTCCCACCCAGAGCGTGAGAGACCCCCGCGGCAGAAGTAGCTCTGACCCCACTGATTTATTGTTACCGACACGCTGGATGGGGACAGAGCACGTGTGAGCCCACCCCTCCCGTCGCCAGGGCCTGGAGCCGTGTCTGTGTGTCGTCAGGCTCCTCTCAGTGTTTGTGGACTGGCTAACTGACATCACCACCCTAGGGTTTAGCTAGAACAGCTATGTCCTTGCCTTGACTCAATGAGCTGGCTGGAGAAAGGTCCCGAAACCTCCCTCCTGCAAGGGTTTTATTCAGCATTAATGCTTCACTCCCTGAGCACCATATTCACTACTTAAAGGACAGGCACCGGGCATCTCCCATCGGCCGCACTCTCTGTAAGGCTGCAGCGACCGCCTGCATCGCACAGGCCAGGGGCAGAAAGCACACGCTAGCAGTGGCAGTGTGGACAGAAGGTGGCTGTGCCTCACTCACCGCCCTGCACCTGCCTTCTCGCCCGCGCCCAGCTGGACAAGCTCAGGACGATCATCGAGAGCATGCTGGCCTCATCCTCCACGCTGCTGTCCATGAGCATGACTCCTCGCAAGATCCTCACAGCCTCGGCACCTAGCCAGATCGACCCTGAGACCACCTGCCCGGCCTGCAGCCTGGACCTGGGCCATCAGGTCAGCATGCTGGTGCAGCGTTACGAGCAGCTCCAGGACATGGTCACCAATCTGGCTGCCACCCGGCCCTCCAAGAAAGCCAAGCTGCAGAGCCAGGTGATTCCCGCTGGCCTCCCTCCTCGTGTGGCCACAGCTCAGAGGCCCACAGAGCAGGGAGTGGCTGGTGGAGCTTTAACAGGCCTAAGGGCCAGTTTTCCATTGTGGAGCTCTTTATTGACCCCACAACAGTCCCAGGTCCTTTCACGGGGTCACAGTGAGGGCAGCAACAGAGCTGGCTCTGGGGACAGGAGACCACGGGGAAGAGGTGGCTCCGTAGGGGCGGGACGGCAGAGCTGGCTGAGGTGAAGAGCCATGTATTCGTGTGCCTCGGGGACGCTGGCATAGCTTTAGGGTTCATTAAGTCCCCTTCATGCCAGCCTTCCAGCACCGTTCTTAATTCCCCACAGAAGGGCAGGCTTGCTGGTGGGGGCAGGGACAGGCACAAGTCCCTGAGTCCTACCTCTTGGACTCTGGAGTTCAGATCCAGCCCAGGGCAGATGGGGAGACCATAGGCCACATCCCAGCTCTCGGGGGCCACTCCGGAGCCTCTCGATCGCCTGTTCTGGTCTCCCCCAAAGGGGGGCCAGTTCCCTGGAGGCTAGTCCGTGGGGAGGTGGGAGACTGAAGCTCATGTCCAGTTAGGGGGACACTTGGAAAAAAGCAGAGAGCCTCCCCACTGCAGGGGGCAACTGCGGAGGAGAGCCAGAAAAGGGGTCTGAAGTCAGCGTCACCTGCTGGGCGATGATTTAAGGGGCGGCGCCCAACACCTGTGTGCCACCTCCCCGCAGGACGAAGAGCTGCTGGGCCACATCCAGAGCGCCATCCTGCAGGTACAGGGCGACTGCGAGAAACTCAACATCACCACCGGCAGCCTCATCGAGGACCATCGGCAGAAGCAGAAGGACATTGACGTGAGGGGCCGGCAGGGCGGCGGGGGGGCTGGGGGGTGAGGCCGTTCACTTCCCGCTCCTCATTCTCTGCTCCCTCGGCCTCCCAGGTGTTGTACCAGGGTCTGGAGAAGCTCGAGAAGGAGAAGGCCAACAGGGAGCACCTGGAGATGGAGATTGACGTGGTAAGGGCCCGGCCTGGAAGAGCCACCTGTGTCCCAGGAGATCTCGCTGGTCATTCTCTGGAAGCTCTGGAAGGCCGGGAGGGGAGGAGCCTATTGGGGCGGGGGAAGGGGGCGGAGCTCGACGTCCAGGGTTGGTGCCTCAGGGCAATGCGGCCCCTCCGTGGCTCTCTCTCCCATCTGGGGGACCCCCTCCTCTCTTAACGGCCAGAAAGCTGACAAGAGTGCCCTGGAGGCCAAAGTGAGCCGGGTCCAGTTTGACGCCACCACGGAGCAGCTGAACCACATGATGCAGGAGCTGATGTCTAAAATGAGCGGGCAGGAGCGGGACTGGCAGAAAATGCTGGACAAGCTGCTGGTGGAGATGGACAGCAAGGTGAGGGCAGATGGCAGTTCGTCTCCAGGTGCCGCAGATCGCCCCCCCCACCGCCCCCCCCCCCGAACCCCGCCTTCCCGGAGCTCACCGGTGACCCGCCCCGGCCCGCAGCTGGACCGCCTGGAGCTGGACCCCGTGAAGCAGTTGCTGGAGGATCGGTGGAAAGCCTTGCGGCAACAGCTTAAAGAGCGCCCTCCCCTTTACCAGGCAGACGAGGCAGCGGCCATGCGGAAGTGAGGCCTGGCCCACGCGTGGGGGCGGGGTTGGCACACGCTGCGGACTGGGGCGGGGGGGGGGGGGTGGGGTGGGTTCTGGGGGTCCCCAGATGAACAGCTCCCACGCAGTGTGCTCTGGGAGGATGGCCGATCCCACTGGACCACCCCAAAGTTGGCGTGACAGAATCTGAGAGCTCGAAAAGCTCTTCCAGCTCAGGCTAGTGACGACTGCAGTGGACAAAGGGAGGGGGAGAGAGGCTAAGGCCTCCGGGTAGCGGGCGAGCTCCGCTGGGTCGCTGTGACAGGGACGGGCCCAAGGTCCCCAGGTCTGAGCCTGGTCCTGGGGGGCCCAGCCCACAGCAGGCTCGAATCCCAGGATCTCCACTCTTGGCCGCCAGAGGGCCCCCGAGGTTCACACAGGTCCTCAGGGACCCTCTGAAACCCGGCCGGCTTTGGGTTAGGACAGGTGGGTGCTGGGTGAGCGCCCAGAAGCAGGCACTTCTAGAAGCTAGTGTGTTTCCCAGGGAACAGGGCTGGATCTGCCTCTGGTGGCTTGGGGTCTGCCACCCTGGTGAGCCGAGCTTCCAGCTGCCTGGCCTGCAGGGGGCCAAGCCCTTCTGCGTTCTCCTCTCCCATTCCAGAGCCCCTGGGCAGGGCTCTCACCCTCTGTGTGTATCCCACTCCCCACAGGCAGCTCTTGGCACATTTCCACTGCCTCTCGTGCGACCGTCCCTTGGAGACACCTGTGACCGGACAGTGAGTGTTCCCCCCTGGCCAACCCCAGCTGGTGGCCATAATGAGGGCGGGCACGGGGGGGGGGGGGGGGTGCTGTATCTCGCCCGTTCCCTACCTGCCTCCGAGCCTTGTCCTCCCTTGTCTCGTCTCCTCTCCCTTGGGTCCATTCCTGTATGCCTGGCTGCTTGCCGGCCCTCCGACCTGGCCTCCGCCAGACCCTGGACAGGAAGGCTCCTCAGGCACGTAGAACGTGGAGTGCCAGATTTGGACGATGGGATTTCTCACTCTCCAACCCTCCTCCTCCCCTCTGTCCCTGCCCAGAATCATCCCTGTGATTCCCATGGGCCCAGGCCTGCCCGGGCACCGTTCCATCCGCCCCTACACGGTCTTTGAACTGGAGCAGGTCCGGCAGCAGAGCCGCAAGTACGGACGGGGCAGCGGGGTCCCCTTTGCAGGGGAGGCAGGGGCCGAGGCTGGAGGGTGGGTGTGGAGGGCTCCTTCTCCCGGCTGGGACGGTGGGAGCCACTAGAGTACTTTCTGGGCTAGCCCCCCCCCCCCCCCCAGCTCTTCGCAGAAGGAGTAAGAGTAATATTACTTGCCTTGGCATAATCACCTGCCTTGGAGTCCCTGTCGGGGGTCCCGGTGGGCCATTGCCAAGGGCGCCGGCTGGCTGAGGGAGCTCCTCTTTACCTCCCCGTACCCCCAGATGCTTCAGCTGTCTCAGCAACCCCAGCACGGTGGGGGGAAGGCAGGGGTCCGACATCAACCAGCCAGAGGGTTGGCTCGGCGAATGTGGGGGGAGAAGGTGGGGACACACTGCACACGCCCTCAGGCTCCTGCCCTCCTCCCCACTGCGTTTCCTCCTCCCAAGGCTGGGGGTTCAGCAGTAAGGATCGTTTCAAACTGCACTTTGGAGCCCTATAGGTGTTCCACGTAGGCAAGGCCAAGTGTGCGGGGCCAAGGACCCCCAGCCTTAGCTGGAGTCGCTGGGCTTCTCCCCATCTGTTTCTTCTGCACCATCTCATCTCAGGAATCCTTCCTGGGGAAGCCTGGCTGTGGTCCCTCAGGGTGCCATGGAAAGGGCTCCTGCCCACACAGGGTCCTGTTTAAAGAGGCATAAAGAGAGGGAGGGGGCCAGGGTCTGTGTGAGTGTGGGCTCAGGTGGCTGTGGTCGCCTGACCCCTCCATCTGCCTGCACCCCCCCCCCCAGCCTAAAGCTGGGCTGTGCCCCCTTCCCTCGGGGCGACTTGGCACACACGGAGCGGAGCGTGGGACGCCTGCGCACCATGCACTCCAAGATGCTGATGGACATTGAGAAGGTGCAGATCCACTTTGGAGGCTCAGTCAAGGCCAGCAGCCAGATGATCCGTGAGCTGCTGCAGGCCCAGTGCCTGAGCTCCCCCTGCCACAGACGGTAGGACCACAGAGACCGGCCCCCCGGCCCCCCATGGGGCTCGGCTTCGGCCCGCCACGGCACGGCCCTGTGAATGTCTCACCCACTGCTGGGGAAAGCCCTGCCAGAGAGGGAGGGAGGGAGAGTGCGTGTGGGTGTGCGTGCGCATGTGGGGGGGGGGCGGTGAGGGGGAGAACGAGTGGTCTTCAGGGTCGCTCTCCTCATGCATTCGCCCCTTCCTATCCCTTGCTCCTGCCCTGGCTCCCAGAGACACCCCCCCCCGCCCCGCCCCCGCCGCCCCGGCCCAAGACAACTGCCCCATCCCCTTAGGTGTGTCCCAGGTCACAGCTGCTCCCGGTGACCTTGCTGTCCTCATCGCAGGGTGCCAGATATGGCCGACTACACCTACTCGAGCGCGCCTCGGCGCTGCGGGGGCAGCCACACCCTCACCTACCCCTACCGCCGCAACCGCCTGCAGCACCTGTCACAGGGCCTGTACCCCACCGAGGAGATCCAGATCGCCATGAAGGTTGGGGGTGCTGCCTGGGAGCAGGGCCCTGACATGACCCCGAATTCTCCAGTCATTCTGGAAAAACCACCACCAGTCGCCAGAAGGGCGGATGACCAGCCCTCTGCCTTGAGGCCGCTTCTTAAACAGTCCCAGCTAAAGCCTCTGGTCCTCGTGCCTCGTTGGGAGAAATGGCATCCTGGCCGCCGGCCCATCTGGCACCCCCACCCCCACCGTGGGCCCTCCCTTCACCCTGGTGCTGCCAGAGCCCGGGGGAGGGTTCTGAGCACTGTTGGGTGCCGGGAGTCGGGAGAGGACGTCACTCGGTGCCCCAGGCCCTCGTGGAGGAAGGACCAGAGGGCGAGCCCTAAGGTGCCGCATGGTAACGGATGCCCGCCCGTCCCCACAGCATGATGAGGTGGATATCTTGGGCCTGGATGGACATATTTACAAGGGACGGATAGATTCAAGGCTGCCGGGCATCCCGAGCAAAGACAGTGAGTGTCCAGGTGGCCCGGAGGCTCCTCAGCCTCCTTGCTCAAGGGTCCCCGGGGTTCTGTCCAGTTCCTGGAAGGCCATGGGGCCACTGGATCTGGCTGCCTGCCTTCCTCTGCAGCCTCCCTGATCCCAAGCGTTCAGGGCTCTGAAAGCTCCAGGTCAGTGTTGCGAGTGGGGGACAGCTGTCCGGCCTCAGCCGATGAGCTGGGACATCACGGCCACGTATTTGTGCCAGGCTCCCTCTCCTCCCTGCCTCAGCCCCTGTTCCAACACCACCGGGGCCGAGTTCCTACCCCTTTTTCAAAGCCCAAAATGCTCCTCCTGAGCCCCCCACCACTCAGTGAATCTCCGGTCCCCATGATGCCCACCTCCAGTTGGCCAGACCTGCGGGGCCCTGTTAATCCCCCCCCTCCCCACTCCCCACCTGGTCTCAGAGCCACGTGTGCACCTGTCTCGCTGCCTCCCCTCCTCAACTGTGAGCCCCGGTCAGAACTCACCCCGCACCCAAGACGGGGCTGGTGCGCGTGGGTCCTCAGAGGATATCTGGGCGGGTGGACGGATGGACGGACGGACCCAGGAATGAATGGTGTGCTTACAAGGACCCCAGTTGGGGCCGGCCGTGACCATCTGCCCTGCAGCCCACTCCAGGTCCCCATGGGGCCCCGCAGAGCTCTCCCTCGGTGTCTCAGAACTGACCCTCCCATCCTCTGTCCCCACCAGCCCCGGTCTCAGCTTCGGGGATGACAAAGCACAAGGCCAAGCAGCCCCGGCCGCACACGCACCGGCAGCAGTCTCTCAGCGACAGCAGCCAGCTGCCCTCCCGGCCACAAAGTGCTCAGATGCTGGCCGGCAACAATTCAGGTAGCTTCCCTCTGGCTGGAGCCTCCTTCCAGGTGGCCCCACCACTGCCCTCCTCCCCCGGGGCCTCTCCTCCTTGCCCTGCCGGCCCCCTTTCCCGCCCAGTGCCTGGTAGCTGCCCTTAATTCCCTGGAGAGAGGAAGCGCCTGGAAGCTGAGAGACGGGATGGGAGGGAGGAGAGAGAAAATCCTCTTTACTGAGTTCTCGATACACGCCAGGTCTGTGGGGTCGATGCTGTTACTCTCCCCATCTCACTGAACCGGAAATAGGGGCAGGGCTATAGCCCAAGGCTCTGGGTCCAGGCCCAAGCCACACCCCCCAAGCCCTCCTCCCCACCCCTACCTCACCCCCCCACCCCACTCCTGTGTGCTCACTCTCCTGGAGTGAGTGCTCAGCTCTGCGTGGCAGCTGGTGGGCATGGGCGGTTCTCCCCACCGAGAATCCCTCCTTCTGACCCTGTCTGGGGAGGAGCTTCTCCTCACTCCCAGGCCTGAAAGGTCCCTAGAGTCCCTGTTCTCCCCTGAGGGGCTAAATCCCGCCTGAAAGTCTGGGGGGGGTGGGGGGATGGCGCTCAGGGGCCCCCAGGGTCCAGCCACATGTGGGGGCCAGAGAAGGACACTGGCCTGGAGCCACGAGGCCAGATCACTTTCAAGTGACTCTGAGCAAGCCTCCCCCCTCTCCGGACCTGTTTCCTCATCTGTCCATAAAGGGAGCTGCTGGATTGGTGCCCTTAGTGTCACGGCCCCCAAGAAAGGGGATCTGAATGTGAGGGCTCCTCACCAGCTGGGCCACTGTGAGGAGCTTTACATGTAGGAACGAGTTCTAATCGTTAGCCTCACTTAGAGCTGAGAAAACAGGCACAGAGAGGTTCAGGTACTTGCCCAAGGTCACACAGGGAGGAAGCAGCAGAACTAAATTCTTAGGAATTCCAGAACCTGCGCTGGTAACAGAGGGTAGCAGAGTGGGGTAGAGGACTCAGTAGTGGACGGAGGGTGCAGGTCTGTGACCCTGGCTTCCAAAACGGTTTTCGTGGGGGAACCCTGCTTCCTTCTCCCTGGCATCCCACTGTCCACCGTGAAGGCACCTCAAATGCTACGGGAGCAGGAGAGGGGGGCAGGGCAGTCTTAGGAAAAACTCCTGCACCTATTTATGTGAATATTGCCTAAATAGTCCCTGTATTAATAGAGGAAACATTACTTAAGAGGCAGGCTCTTGGCCACTGACGGAGAGCCTGATTATTTTTAACTCATGGAGATTAGAAAGGAGCTTTGCCCGGGAGCTCCAATGAGGGCTTGCGCTGAGCACCCCAGCCCGACGGGCCCCCTCTCTGGCGTTATGCCCCCACTTGCCTGGCTAGTGGGGCTGCTCCTGACGCCCCCCCCCCCCCGGGCTCTGGGCGAGCTGGGGAGGGCTGTGGCGGGCTGCAGCGGGCACGGGCAATGAGACAGAGCCACCTGTGTCTCCCAGCTCCTTCCCATCAGCGCAAAGACAGACCCGTCTCCTCCGAGGGGCTCCTCTCCCAGCCGAATGTGGCCCACCCGCCCAGCCCCAGCGAGATGGGAAACCGGCCGGCGGATGTGGACGCGCATCTGGATGTCCCGCCGGGGGAGGGTCTCGAGGAGCCCACCCGGGGGCCGAGGTCCACCACTGCTCACTGAGCAAAGCTACAAATAAATGTTTAGGAAGGAGCTTGGGGCAGCGAGGCTTCTCTGGTCTGGGCTCAGGAAGATGGGGTGGAAAGGGAGGGGCCCCTGCAGGCCAGGCACCTCCAGACTGCCCCCAGGTCCGGGGGCGGGGGGCTTCTCTTGGAGAACCAGGAATGACCTGTAGCCTGGGAATTAGACCACGACCCCCTCACCCAACAGATGAAGCTGCCCTCCAAGGGCTTCAGGAGGGCTGAGCATTGCACCAGGGGTCGGCAGGGGCAGCAGAGGCCAGACCCCAGCTCACTCCGGACCTCAGCTGGGCCCGGAGGCTGCGGCCTTCCCGTCTGGGCCCACTGGGGCTTTCTGGAGAGGTCGGGGCTCCCAGTGTCTGTACCTTGAAGCAGAGGTGAGGGTGGCAGCCGGCAGCTGCTCCCCCACGGATGGCTCTGGCAGTGCCCAGATCCTGGCACGGCGTCCCAGGGGGGACCAGTGCGCCCGGGAAGGTTCCTGCTTGCTGTCCTGTGCAGTGTACCCTTGGGTGGCTGCTGCAGAGGCAAGCAGGGGCTTAGACAAGGCGGGGGGGGGGGGGGGGGCGGGGGGGGGGGCGCGCTGCCTGGCTGGCCTAGGCCGGTTCCCTGTTCCCCTCCTCCCTCCCCAGGGAGACGGAGAAGTGTGTCAGGAGGGGGTTAGCCTGGTGAAGGCCATTTGCCAGGTGGCCTCGAGGCCTAGCCCTTGTCCTGCTCCAGCTTGCTAGGCTCCACCAGCCCCAAACAGACAAGAGAGCTCTCACTGCTATCCCGAGTCCTTTGTGTTAAAGGTCCCGGCAGTTTTGAGGGGACAGAGGGGCAAGGGCAGGGCTGAGCTCAGCAGGTACAGCAATCGCAAGGGAGGAGCACCCCCCCCCCCCAACCCCGGGCAGGGGGCCGCCCTCACACTAAGGCCTCTGAAGTCCTGAGAGCAGTTTTAACCAACTTCACGTCTGTTCTCACGGCCCCCCCTCCCCGCCCCAGTCCCCATCTCCCCGACATGGGAAAGGGATGTCTTGACACCGAGGTCTGCTTTACGGTGTGAGAAGATGGGGTGACAAATCACACGGTAAAGGAAAGTGTGGCAGGAAACTGCCCAGAAAAGGGTTTCTCCCCAGTTCCATGTGGGCAAGCGGAGGGTGGGGTTGGCTCCCCGCGGGAGGGGACGTCCCCCTCCTGTCCCCATCTCCTGAGATGCTTTCACCTTCACGCATCATGCAATGCATGACCTAATGCTCTGGACGAGAGGAGGGGAGCAGCTTGAACCCCGGGGTCCGGGGTGTGGGGTCCCGGGTTCACAGCCGGTGCCCTTTTCTCCTGGAGCAGGAGGCAGAGGAGGGCCAGCCCCTCTGCTCCTGCTCGGGCTCCCATTTCGCACCCTGAGAAATGTCAGAAGGTTGCTGGCTCCGTGTCCCTGGCCTAGAATCCAAACTCACCAGCTTGGCAGGGAAGGGTGGCAGCAGCAGGACAGCCGGCCCGCCGCACCCAGGCCTCCCCCACGCCCACGAAAGGACAGGGAATGGAGGCCTACCCTCCTCCCCGCACCTGGGCCGGCCGCCCACCCTCACCCGGGCTGTGGTCCCGAGGCCACCCACGTGCCCCGCAGGGACTTCCCCTGGCAGTCCGGGAAAGCACAGGTGGGCTGGCTGGTGGGGGGAGGCCAGGAGGAGCCCCAGGGGTTTCCAACCAGGAAACAAAACCGAAAGGACGGACCCAGCCCCTAAACCATCACAAGCAGAGGGGAGCGGCTACAGGGTTCCCAGCGAGAGAAGGTGCGGGAAGACCCAGGAGCAGGGCAGGCTGGCTTAGCAGGCATTGGGCGTGAACTCCCAGACCCTCCTGTCCCCAGGCTACAGCGGGGGCCCACTCCCGGGCTCTGGCTGCTCAGAGGGAGAAAACAAGCTCTTGGGGGACAAGGGACTCAAGGTAGCATCCCTCCTCCCCAGCATGAGGCTCACGGAGGAGCCCCGACCCTGGGCCCAGCCACCCACTCCTCCAGCCAGCTAATAGGCTCCTGCCACCCAGACCACCCGCACGGCAGGGTCACCTGAGGAAGGGGCCCACTGGGCCAGGAATCTCTGCCTCCACTCTACTGCCTGGAGGCTGTGGGGAAGGTACGAAACAAAAGGAGGTCAGTTCCTGTGGGGACACGTCTCTCTGGATCCTTGACAGCCTGGGCTGACCTTTGGGGTATGGCCAGTCAACACGCACTCAGGGACAGGCTACCCCGAAGAAGCCCGAGGACAGAATACTAGGGATGGGCCCAGATTGGGGGCAGGGGCAGAGGATAGGGCTGCCACCAAGTGGAGGGGTAGCTCCCCTCACCGCGGACAAGACAAAGGCTCCAGGGCTGAGCACCAGCCACTCCCCACTGCCAAGGGCCAAGGGGAGAGGGGAGAGGGTCACGGTCACCAAGTCAGGCCCCGTCTCCCCTTCTCCCTTCCATACTCAATGGGACCCAGCCTGTCCTCTCAGCGCCGGGGTCGGACACCCCTCCTCAGAATATCCAGCCCAGCCACCTAGCAAGGAAGCCCTTCCCTCCAACCACAGCACAGCCGGGGCGCCCCGGCCCCTCTTCCCCAGGAGAGCGCTTTTTTCCTACCAAGGAAAATAAAGGCACCGCAAACCAGGAAAGTTAGAAAAGTCTCTTTTTAAGTCTTTAAATTAAAATTTCACCCTGGTGAGATGATTGATTTGGGAACTAAATCCAAAGGCAAGCTCTCCACTCTGTCACCCACTCGGACGGGACGCACAGCGGGAGAGGCAGGGTGGCCGTGGAGAATCGGGTCCCCCGGCTAGGCAGAGCCTGGGCCTTTGACCCAAGCCGGCTCGGCTCCTTAGTTCCGCACAAGCCCCGCACATCCAGCTGGAGATGGGGGGACCCCGGGAGCTGCGGGGCCGCTGAGGAAGCCAGGGCGGGGAGAGCGCCCCATGGCGAGGAGGCCTCCACCCCTCCGGCCGCCAAGGAACTCCTTGGAGTGGCTCCACGGGGGTCCTCTTCTGATTCCAGAAGGCATGACCTTTGAGGGGAGGCAGCTAGCAAGACACCTGGCCCCCGAGCACCTGCCCCGGCACCAGGGGTGGAGGGAGGGGTGCTGGCCCAAAGGGGAGGACAGGACGCTCCAGCCCTTCCCTGCTGACCCCGACCAGCCAGCTCCATTCTCACATACATTAGTTACATTTATATATTTATATATTATAGTTATATATTAAAAAGAGAAAAAACTTGCCTGAAGAGAAACTCCTGAAGGACCCAAGTGGCTCAGGAAGTTTACTAGCCCCGCCCCCCCCACAACAATTCTTTTTATAAAATCTTCCAGTGCGATCTTCAGGAAACCCCCGCCCGCCCCAGCTCCCCCCACCCTGGCCCTCCTGTGTCTCCGCGACCCTGGGCTGCCCCCCAGCTCCAGCCCAGCGCCTGGCAGCATCCAGTGTCATCTCTGGCCATCCATGGCGGCCATGGCTTTCTGCTGGGAGCCCCCCTGCTGTGCTCCGGGGGGCCACGTGGGCTGTGGGTGGTGCAGGTGGTGGAAGCTGTGGGCCGTGGGCGAGGAGGGTGGGATCCAAGCGGCCTGGTGGCCAGGGGGGGACGAGGCCCAGAAGGGGCTGAAGTTTGCAGGGGGGGAGCAGGCCACGGCCGTCATGGGGCCGTTGCCGCTCTGCAAGCCCTCCGAGGCACGAAGCTTGGAGAACATGGCCAGTGCATCAGGAAAGTTGGGCGGCGTGGCAGGTGTGTTGCTGGGGGTGCACATCTGCTGGAAGAGAACACAGGTGTGGGGAGGGTTAACGGCACACTCCCCGCCCCCAACGTGGAGCCACGCCCCCTGGGCCCGGAGCCTTCGGGTGGCGCTCCCCCAAGGCCAGCCCCTCCGTTATTCCCATTTTCCAGTCCACGAGGAGCTTCTACAGGAAAAAGCACCCTTTCCACCCTGAGCCAATCGATGCACACAAACCCCAACGATTTTCATCAAAACCAAAGAGAGTTTCATGATGCCAGGCAGCGACATCCCGAGGAGCGTCAGAAGTAAAGGGTTAATTTCAACCAGAAGCTAGGGTGTCAGATTCAAGTGAGGACAAGAGAGCAGCCCGGGACACCATTGCTTAGCGCCTCACCCTGGGTAAGAAACCAGCTGGCTCCCTCAATAATCCGCCCTCAGATGTTCTGAGGTTGTTGGTCAAAGGAAGGCGGCCAGACCCAGGGTCTCCCTCCGATGCCCAGAAGCTACACTTTCTCAGTGTCTGGGTTCGTTCGGCATTAACAGCACCAGCCAGCAGGCCCTAGACACTTTGTTATCCCACTTCTCACGACGCCAGGGCACAGATGGGGAAACTGAGGCCCGGAGCTCAAGTCAAGTGACCAAGGCACATCCAGCGCAGCAGACTACAAGCTGAGAAGATGGGATTCCCAGGCTCGAATTCCTGGGGGTGGGGTCCCAGATCTGCAGGACCCAGCTCTTAATCTCTACCCAACCCTGAGTCATCTGCACTTAGAGTTAAGTACAACTTCATGCCTCGGCTCCCGGAGGACAAAAACCAGGGAGGGATTTGGGTTTCCTGTGTCCCCAGCATCTCTCCCATGATGTGGCAGCCAGAGGCTGCCAGAAGTCTCAGCCTGTTCTGTCCCTCACCCGCCTCCTGGGGGTACCTTTACAAACACCGCAAAACCCGCCGTCTTCTGCCACGACCCTGGCAGGGAAACTCCCCGAACTCTCCAGTATCCGCCACCCCTTCTGATCAGGGACCCCCGCCAGGAAGGGCCAAGGGCTGGGGTAGGGTGGCGGACTCTCCCCGCCTATGGGGGAAGGGGGGGAGGGGTAGTGCAGCGCGGTGGGGCTGAGGGTGCCACCTAGAAGTGTCCCACAGGGGCACCCGGCCCAGGGCAGCAGAGAGCAAGGCCTTACACAAAGCCTGTCCTGACCTCACCAGCAGCTTCTCCCTTTCCGGGGAAGCCAGGAGAGGACTTCTTTGAATTTCTCCTAATTTTAGCAACACCAGCCCCTCCCCCAGGCACGGGGCTGGGGGGGGGGGGGCGGGGGAGACAAGATTCTAGGGTTCTTCACCTCCCAGAGGGCGCTTTCACAGCTCTGCTTTTAAATCCCAGGCAGAAACTGAGGAGGGAGAAGCAGTCCTATTAACTGGGCCAGCTCCCTACCAGCAGCTAGGGAGCACCAACCATTGTCTTCCTCAGGGGCGGCCGCAGGGCTCCCAGCAGGCCCGGCCCCACCCAGACCGACCGCTTCCCTCCTCCCTTCTGTTCCCCGCCCCCCACCCCAGGGCTGACTTCTCGGCAGCAGGAAACAATGAATGGGGGGTGGGGGTAGAGGCCAATTGCATCACAGCATCGTGACTTCCCCAGTTGACCAAGCCAGCGAAGCTTGGCCTCGACGAACCACCCCGCTGCAGAGAATGGTCTGGCTCGCGGGGACCGGGCGCATCCCGTGCCCACCTGGCTGGGTGAGCTCCTGCAAGTTTCTTCCCCTTTCTGAGGTTCTCGCTCTCTACTTTGGTAAACGCAGGGGTTTGGACCACATGCTCCTGAAGCCCCTGCAGCTCCTTGCTTCTAACAACTGTGGACGAAGCTTCCAGCCCTCAAGCACACCCAGTGTCCACTGCACCCTGCTTGCGATGCAGTGCCTTACTCTTAGAGCTGCCCAAAGCCCCCCCCACCCCCACCCCCCGCCCTGTCTGGGAAGATGCCTATAGCTGTGTGACTGTACAGTAATTTACAGGACAATCATTTATCAGCTACCTGTGCCCTGGGTCACTTCTGGTATTATGCCACTACTGTTCTCTTTGTTGTTAAGTTTTTTCCTTGGATTCTCTCTAAAATTAGACTCCTTGAGGGCAGGAATGGCATTCTCCACTGTGCTGATTAAGTACTCAATACTTGGCGGGCTGATGGATACCTGAGATTATAAAGTCTGTTACAAAATCTGCCGCCTGCCTTGAGGGAAGCTTTTAAGAGATTATAATCCCTGGGCGCCTGGCTGGCTCAGTTGAAAGAGCATGGGACTCCTGATCTCGGGGCTGTGAGTTCCAGCCTCACGTGGGGTATAGAGATTGAGGGGGAGAGGGAGGGAGGGAGAGGGAGGGAGAGAGACAGAGAGACAGAGAGGGAGGGAGAGAGGGAGATTATAATCCCTTGGGATTTGCAGAGAAGGAACTACAGGACCTAAAAGGGCCGCTAGTCCCAGCTCTCCCTGTTCACTGCACCACAAAATGCTTGTTCTGGAAGCCCCTGGGCTTTCTGGAATGGCTACAGTTGGTGGAGCAAACCCCAAGGCTCTTGTGAGAGATGGGAGGCAGGGGGCTCCCAGGTTCTAGTGCAAGGTGGAAGCCAGAGCTTTCCCATGGTCACACGCAGGGCAAGGTCTCCTGGAGATGACCCCTCAGGGTTTATACAAGGAACCTGGCCTTAGCTGCCACAGCCCTGCAGCCGGCACAATTCTCCCCTCATATTCCAAGACGTTTTTGTCCTTTGATTTATATACAGCATAAACCATTCCAAGTTGAGAAGCTGGTTAAAAGGTCAAGACAGACCCTTCTACTTGTCCTTTCACCTAGATGAAAACAGGGCCCCGAGGATAAGACACAACACTGAACCACGTGCAGCTTCTCCAGGAAAGGGAGCAGCTGAGAAGGGAGCCATGGGCAAGGACACCAAGTGTTAAAATGCCAAAAATGTACTCCAAAAGCCACAACAGATCTCCTGGGGAATAATGTTTTACAATCCCTACTGCGAAGCCCGGTCCCTCCCAGCCCCCCCCCCCCCCAACAGAGCTAATAGGTAACTAGGGGTGGGGAGGGAAAGGCATTCAAGCCTCTAAAGTGAAAGCTTCGTCCTGTGCCCCTGGAAAGCAGGACACCCCCGCCGGCCAGGAGGGCAAAGCCTCAGGCCCCGGGGGGCCGGCTTGGAAAAGAAAGCAAACCCAGACCCCAACCACTTCTGTTTCCTGTACTTTTATGTGTCTTCACGTACTGGGGTTAAATGCAAATTCTTGTCCTTATCTTGTCTAAATCCGTATGTGCTCCACGCTCAGGGCAAGTCCCTTTTCCAACAACAGGAAAGAGTGAACATACCTCTCCGGGTAGAGCCTAGCTCTACCCGAGCCTGGGTGGATTTATCCCTTTCCTGTTCCCTGCAGGGCTGGGTTGTTTGGCTGGGGTGTGGGGCGGGGGGGGGGGGGAAGCTCTCCGCAAACACAGACACCCCAGCTCCCAGCCCCCTCAGGGTCCTTCACCCGAGCTCCCAGTTTTCCCAGACGACCCGTTACCATCCCATCCGAGCCCCCTCCCCATCCCCCGGCCATCCCGGCCCCCGGCCCCGCGGAGCGCTCCCGGCCCAGGCCCGAGGTCGAGGTACAGTCGCCTGGGAGGCCGGCCCACGAAGTTGGGCGAGCCAGCCGGCCCCGGGAGCCGCTCTTTCCTGGAAGACATTTTGGCTCTTTGTTTACATCGCGGCGCGGCGCTCCCCGGCAACATGGCTGTCACCGCCCGCGGCTGACAGCGGCCCCCGGCCCGCGCCCTCGGCTCCGGGTGAGCTGCGGGCCGGGGTGCGCGCCCGCGCCGCGCCCGCCCGCCGGCACCCGGCCCCGCTTACCATCTGGTGGTGGTGGTGGCCGTTGGGAATGTTGGTTTCTTGGAAAAACGTGCTCAGGGCGGTCTGCGGACAAACACAGCGGCAGGGCGGCGGTTAACGGGGACGGGGGCGGGAAGCCCCCCCCCCACCATCGGCCCCCGGCCGACCCGTCGGCCCCGCGGGCAGGGCCCCTCCGCGCCGCCCCCGGCCCCGGGCCCGCGCCCCACGCGACACCTCCCGGCCGCGGATCGCCTGACGGGGCGACACAAATAGAGCGCCCCCTCCCCGGCGCCGCGCGCCCCGGGCCTCGACCCGCGCGCACCTCGAACTGCCAGTGGGCCGCCTGCAGCAGCTGCTTCGCCTGGTCGGCCGCGCACCCCGCGGCCAGCACGAACTGGTTGATCATGACCTGGTGCCGCAGCTCGTCCATGTTCACCGACATGGCTCCGGCCGCCGCGCGACTCCGGCTCGGCGGCCGCGGGAGGCCGGCCGCTCTCGGCTCGCGCTCGCCGCCCGCTCGCCCGCCCGCCCGCGGCCTCCGGACCCCTAGCCGCCCGCCGCCCGCCCGGCGAGTGTCCCGGCCCGGCTCCCGCGGCCGCCGACACCACAAACAACGGCGCGGGGCGGGGCCGCTGTCCCAACGTTCGGGGGCCGCGAGCCGCCGCCGCTGATTGGCCCGCGCCGCTCGGCCTGCGCCCGGCTCCGGTGCGGACGTTCGATTCGAATCCTGCGGCCTGCGGCCCGCACTGTTTCTCTTTTCGCCCGGCCGCGCCCATTGGCGGAGCTCGGCGCCGTGGAGCCGCCCGGCATTGGTCGGCCGCTGTGTTTTGGCTCTTCCGGGCTCCTGGTTGGCCGCGGCCGGGAGTTTGGGGCGGAGCCGCGCTCGTTGATTGGCCTCCCGTGGGCCTGTTTGAACTCAACTTGAAAACCTTGAGTGTCTGCTGATTGGCCGAGGGCCCTGTGTTTGCTGTTGTAGGCTTGGGGGTGGTGCGGCCAAGTTCATTCATTACTTCATTGAAACTGTACATGCTCAGCTGGAAAAGCAAGACAGAGTGGCTTTGACTCATTTCCTCTGAAAGATGTGGTCATCTCGAGAAACAGAATGATCAAAATAGAAAACAGAGGCTTTGCAGCTGCTCAAGTCTCAAAGTTGTTTATTTTTTTAAAACTTTCAAACAGCTCTCCTTTTTTTTAGCCTTTTATTGAAATATAAGGTACCTGCTTTCTGCCTTTCGATCATTACCCTCCCCAAAGGCCAAACAAACTTTTCCTAGTTTTTAGACCAAAAACTTTTGCTCTCTAAAGATATAAACCGATGTTAACATACACTAAGTATAATTGCAAGGGGGGAAAAAATGAGACTTTCTCAGTCACTAATAGCCCAAGCTGCGAATTTTTTTTTTTTTCCTTAAATCAATTGGCCTAGCTGAAGCTAAATTTCTACCATCTTTTTGAATAGAGTGTTTCTATATGGCTACTGGCTCTCAACCCTAGCCATTTAAAAACAAGATTTGTTTATATGTGCTGAGCTATCATCTTCTGGATAAAAATTTGGCTTTTAGGGGCACCTGGTTGGCTCAGTAGGAAGAGTGAGCCACTCTTGATCTCGGGGTTGTGAGTTCAAGCCCCAGGTTGGGTGTAGAGATAACTTAAAAATAATATCTTAAAAAAAAAAAAAAAAGGATTGACCTTCAAGGCTTTGTTTGGGTATTGTGGGGGTGGGGAAAGAACTAGGAGTTTAAGTGGATTAAGGAAGGGACAGAGAAGTTAGGAAGGTAAATATTACTAGGGATTCACTGTTAGAATTTCAGTTTCTGAAAAACTTGGTAAGTTTTGGATCTGAAATACCAATTACACACTATGTTTAAATTAGTTCAAGGTTGGGGCACCTGGGTGGCTCAGTTAGGCGTCCGACTTCAGCTCATGTCACTATCTCCGGGTTCGTGGGTTCCAGCCTCCGCATCAGGCTCTGCGCTGACAGCTCACAGCTCAGAGCCTGGAGCCTGCTTCAGATTCTGTCTCCCTTTCTCTCAGCCCCTCCCCCACTCATGCTGTATCTCTCTCTCTCTCTCTCTCAAAAATAAAATATTACGTTAAAAAAAAAATTTTTTTTTAAATCAGTCAAGAGTCTGCAGAATAGGAGGCTGGAAGAAAGCAAGCCACGGGTCTATTTTGACTTTGCCTACAGCGGATTTAAGTCTCTAGCTAAGAAAACCTGAGCATATAAAAAAATAAAATAAAAATAAGAAAGAAATCACACCCAGTGTTTATGTCCTGATGTAAAACAGCCCCAGCCTCGGGTGTTACAGTGAGCTTATCCCGCTCGGTCTTTTTGTTTGTTGACTTGCTTGTTTGTTTATTTTGAAGGGGAAGGAGTCAGCTCTTTTGCTTCTTTCGCCATAATTAAGTGCACATGGGCTGAGACCCAGCGTGGCTGGAGAGTCGAGCCCGGCTTGCAGCCCTTCCCTTCCAGTAATTGCAAGGTGAAAACAAAAGTGAGCAGCCAGCAGCTTGTATTGCCAGGGAGCTCAGGCCACAAGCAGCCTCAGAACAAGGAAGTACTGTCATTGTTGGGGCTCTAGTTTTCACAAGTACATACAGGCGGCAAACGTGTCAGGACCATGAGTAGTAGGATTTACCCGGGCAGAAGCATTTCAGCCTGCAGGAGCCCTTAGGTCTTAATGAAGAAATTCTCCAGAAAGACAAGAATCCTGAAAACGCCAAGGTTGCCAAACCTTCCCCTGCCCCCACCCCCACTCCGGCTCTCAAGGCAGTTAATTCTGAAGGTTTCTTCAAGGTTTACCATTGGCAGGTACCCTGATCACAGCTGCGGGCACCTGAGAAAGGCATAGAGGACAAGGCCACCCCCCCCCCCCAAGCCAGAGGGGCTCCACTTGTGTGTGTGTAAGGCCACTCAGGGCAGAGAGAGGGAGAGCAACCGAGTTCTGCCTCTGACTTGTGGCCGTGAGAGGTGGAAATGCTCTGTCAATACTTTGGCTTCAGAGACTCTGGTTGGAGATGAGCGGGGGTAGGGCGTCTTCTTCCCAGGCTGGCTAACAGAGGAGTGTCCCCGTCCTGGGAGCGCAGGGAGAATGAATGAGGTCATGTTTGTAGAGGGCTTTGAGCTGCCAGGATGAAAGCGACTCTCCAAGTGCAAGGTATTATTAACTGAAGGTATCATTATTTTAATCTGAGAGGACCATGTGCAGCAGGTAAAACAGAGCCATAAAAACATGCCCATTAATAACAAAACAGTAGGAGGAACAAACTCTTGGTCCCATCAATGGTCTAAACTCCAGAACGAGCCGTGATGCGGCACCTGGAAGACAGACAGACCTAGCCAGTGTTTCCTCGGGCGGCTCACAAAGAAATTGTGAATGTAAGTCGGCGAGTGCTGAGACTGGGTGCTGAGACAGGACAGCAACGGCTGGACCGCAGCAAACCACTGCCGCCTACCCAGCACTTCTAGTGGGCCAGGCACCTTTCGAAGAGTTCGACGTCAGCGGACTCCTTTCGATCCACACAATCCGGAGTCCCCTAGCACCAGCTGGGCAGGTAAGGCACCTGGGAGGGGAGGAGCCTCCCCAAGGTCACAGTAGTAAGCAGTGGGGTGAGGCATTGGCTCCAGACTAGTTCCAGAACCCCGCGGTAACCCGTTATAGCACACTGGCCGCCTTCGTGCCGGAGTGGTTGCCCTTTCCACACGAGGGCTGTCAAGGACATTGGGATTTCCACTGAGTGAACCCCCGATGGGGAAAAGGGGGCATCAGCTGGCGGAGGAGGGGAAGGGCCGGCTCAGCAAGTGGGGCTCAGGTACTGACAGGTGTGGGATGGCTCCCTTCCCCCATCTCGGACTTCCCATGCTATTTACTGCTAGCCTTTGTTTGCTTAACACAACCTATTTCGTGCTACTCCTTTTCGGTGGAAATGTACCCTATTTCTACTATATGGAAGGTTCGGTTGACTTTGCCACTTTGAAGCATGAAGTTTTTTCTGGTCTGTCTCCTTAAAGAGGATGGGGACTAGGGGCGCCTGGGTGGCTTGGTCGGTTAAGCGTCTGACTTCGGCTCAGGTCATGATCTCATGGTCCGTGAGTTCGAGCCCCGCGTCGGGCTCTGTGCTGACAGCTCGGAGCCTGGAGCCTGCTTCAGATTCTGTGTCTCCCTCTCTCTCTGACCCTCCCCTGTTCATGCTCTGTCTCTCTCTGTCTCAAAAATAAATAAACGTTAAAAAAAATTAAAAAAAAAAAAAAAGAGGATGGGGACTAGTACAGGAGTGCTTCCTCTACTCCAGGCAAATCCCAGTTCTCTGTGATAACTGAGATTTGTGTTTGTGGAGAAGGTACTATGAACCCAGCTCTGTGCTGACTCCTTTGTTTGAATTACTTGATCTAACATAACAACCCAGTGAGGTGGGAAACCCTGTACACCCCCAATTAGCAAGTGAGAAAAGCAGGATCAGAGAGGTTAAGTGACTTGCTCTAGGTCACTCAGCTAGCTCAGAGTGGAACTGAGCTCTGAACTCAGGTACCTGTGTTTGTACCCAAACCTGGTGCTCTTAAATATCACATGCTACTTTCTAGCCCTGCCTACCCCCCTGGAATCCACTTTAGCGTCTCCCTTAGTGGTACTAAAAAGATCAGATCGAAAAGCTTGTCTGCATTGCTGGAAGTAGCAGGTGGGTCAAGGCCATTCCCCAGGTGATGAGTTCTTGCTGGTTTATACCAGATTACATTTTCACCGAATGTCACATGTCCCACAAGGGACAAAGGCCGTACCACTCCCAACATAGTTAATGGCATTCCCCAAAAGCAGCCCTGATGGCCTGTACTCTCTGTTCTACGCCAGCCCAGCGATAAGGAGGCCCTGCCCCTGCTTGCCAGGTATGTCTCACGGTAGGTGAGGCTCTGGCAACTTTTCGAAGGGACACCAGAAGCTAGGTCTTTGCCAAGGGGGAGAGAAAGGCAGGGCAGAGAGACAACTTTCCTTTTTAAAAAAATTTTTTTTAGATATTTATTTATTTTTGAGAGACAGCACAAGTAGGGGAGGAGCAGAGAGAGAGAGAGAGAGACAGACAGACAGACAGACAGACAGAATCTGAAGCAGGCTCCAGGCTCTGAGCTGTCAGCACAGAGCCCGACGCGGGGCTCGAACTGACAAAGCATGGGATCCTGACCAGAGCCAGTCAGAAGCTCAACCGACGGAGCCACACAGGCGCCCCCTGACCCACCCTTTGATTGATTGATTGATTTCTGAGAAGTATATCATACACCAAGAGTTTGTGCATAATCTATGCACAGTTGGAAGAATATCGAACAATCACCCACACACCCAACATAGAACTTACGATGTCCAAGACTAGCACCTTTGAAAACAGTTCCTAAGAGCTTCTCCAAATGCATACCTTTCTTTCTTTCCCAGAAAGACTCCTAAGCCTCAAATTTGCATTAATCATTCCCTTGCTTTTCTTTGTCATTTAATCCTGTATGTAGGTATCTCCAAACAATGCACTGTGGGTGTGACTGATTGAATTGCTTCCTTTGCATAAGTGGCTCGCCCCTTTTGTTGTGCTCAGTCTCTCCCTCTATTAACTCTGCTGGGTGAGCTCAGTGGACCCTCCTTACCAATATGGGTCGCTGGCAGATGGGGCTGGCTCTCTTTTTCTCTTTTCCATGACCCCAGACAGCAGCTCTGATCCAAACTAGCATCACAGGTGGTAAGGAGATAGGGAGGCTCCTTTGAGGAGGAGGAAGTGAAGCTGGGAAGGATTGGGGTAGGTAGAAAGGAGAACGAAAGGTATTTTTCAGAACAGGAAACAGTGCTAACCATAGCACAGAAGTTACTTTGAAAGCGAGTTTATAGCAAGGACTGTTCGGGGCATCTGTTGGGAGACAGTGGGGTAGGGGAGACGCTAAGCTTGGATGGGCAAATGTTAGCGTGGGCAGTGGGTGAGGAGGGTGGTTAGTATCCTTTCCTTTATTCCCCCCAAATGGCACATGCTTTCTCAAGGTGCTGCAGAGACTCCTGAAGTTAATCAGGTTAGGCCGAGCTGTGTCGAGGTCGCTGCAATCCTAAAATTCTACTTCTCACCAATACAAGTTTGGTAACTCTCAAGAACTGCCCTCTGGGCAGGGACATGATGATCCAGACTGTGGGAGTTTCCACATGTTGTAGCTCCCAGTTTGTAAACTCCAGCCCTTGGGCAGCTGCCCGTTTTTACAAATAAAGTTTTATTGGAACACGGCTACCCATTATTTGTTTCTGTGTTATCTATGACTGCTTTTATCCTACAGCGGAGCCCAATGGTTGCGGGATGGATCACAAAGCCTAAAAGGTTTCCGATCTGTCCTTTGTGCTACGTGGAACCTTCCGCAGGCAGGCAGCGAGAGTGCTGGAGAGTCAAGCCTTGGCAATTCCTTGCTTTAGCCTGAAAGTAACACGCCTCTGTTCATGGTTCCTTGTCCAGAAGAATCACACGGCCTCTCCTAACTCAGGGGGAAGCAAAAAGTAGGGGAGCCCAGAACACTGATGAGCATTAGTCTAAACAATCACCATGGGGCTCTTCTTCCACAGGCACCAGACTGTTGGGCAGTGAGGATGAGCCTATTTTTACCTGTTTATCTCTAAATCCCAGAGCTGCAGTGGGATTTTAAATTGCAGAGGACTCAGCAGAGCGGAGGGCAATGTTGAAGAGGTCTGGAATTTCTGATGAGATGTGGCTTGAGGTTTCAGAAATTTTCAGGAACACAGGAAGTCAGGGTACACACACACAAAAAAAAAAACCTAGCAAGTCCTGGAAGAGAAGCATTTGATTGAAATAAATACCCTGATCTTTTTTTTTTTTTTTTTTTTTTTTTTTTTTGCAAATTTGGCAATGATAGGTGCCCTTCTTCAGGAACACAGGGCACCTTGGGGCAAAGGATACACTCGTGCTATTTCCTGACCACAAAAGCCCAGGCCACACAGATCATTTTTTTGGACCAAGCATGGGTGCTGTAAATAAACACAGGACAGTCTTCTGCATAAAGAGGAAGGAAGTATTTGCTGAGAACGAGAGCACTGGGTTGTACACAGCAGAATTGGGAAACCACCAGAATGTTCCTCATCACCAGCAGCATCCATGCCTAGCATGCCCCTGGGGCCTGAGAGCAGTCAGGGAAAATGCCATGTCCTTGCACTTCAGAAGCCTCCAGACCAGAGCTGCCCCACTGACCGCATTGTGTATGGAGCCCAGCCATCGAAAGGGATTCCTTAAGAAGACAGGGCGTCTGTCCAGGCCTGGAGACAGTTACAAAGCACAGGGTCCACAGAGTTTATAAAAGGTTATTCGTCTGCCGGAGCTCTTGGAGAGAAGTTGAAGGCCCAAAAGGATTTCTATAGGGGGTTTGGAGCATCAAGCTTGTTGAAAAATGGTCCTAAAAAATACAAAGCGTCCTAATTCAGATAAGGCGATGAGGTAGAAGGAAGTAGGTAGGATAAGGAAGGCAGGTTAAATATGGAGAGAGGCAAGGTGGGAAGGTGGGGCTGGAGGGAAGTCCCCATGCATCGTCTTTTATTACTGGTGCCACTGCAGAGAGAGCCACTCTGCTGGCTTGGTGACCAGCAGGCCTGGCCCTGGACCAGGGTACCCATGGAAGCTGGTAGGACAGGCAATATGTGGGGAAGACTGGGGACTTTGGGCTCAGATGAGCCTCAGGCAAGTTGTTGCTCCCTACCTGTAGTTGAGGGAGCTTCAGTTTCCCCATCTGGGATATGGGAGCATTATCTCTTAGTTTTGGTTTAAAGATTAAATGAAACAATCTATTCAATAAATGCTTAGATGGGGTGATTGCTCAAAAATGATTATTCTGGGGTGCCTGGGTGGTGCCGACTCTTGATTTTAGGTCAGGTTCGTGAGTTCGAGCCCCACATTGGGCTCTGCGCTGACAGTACGGAGCCTGCTTGGGATTCTCTGTCTCCCTCTTTCTCTGCCCCTCCCCGCTCGCTTTCTATCACTCTCTCTCACAAAATAAGTTAAAAAATAAACATTAAAAAAAATGGTTATTCTTTAGGGCTCTTGGCTGGCTCCACCCATAAAGCATGCAACTCTTGATCTCAGGGTTGTGAGTTCAAGCCCCACATTAGGTGCAGAGATTCCTTACAAGTAAAAAAAAAAATTTTTTTCTTGAAAAAAAAAAAGATTATTCTTCATATGTATTTCAATAGCTATGTATGTAATGAGTACTTATATATGGGAAACAATGTGTCCAGTCCTTGTGTGTATGTAGAGGGGGTGAATTCGAAGAAACCCAAGACCAGGAGTGGGCGGTAAACCGGTGCAGGGAGTGGGCGAAGCCCTGATACACAGCATTTGATGGTTTCTGTGGTTTAAGTAGTCTCATTACGGCCAATTTCAAGCTACCGACAGTTTAACAACTGGCTGGCAAAACTCCTGAACAATCAGCTCCAGAGAGCAGGCCCCAACCCAATGAGCTTTCTCTCCAGTTAGCAAACGACACATAAGTGAAAAGTTAACTTTAGAGACTCGCGGATACACCCTCCCCCTGCCTGTCCACAGAGGGCTGATCCAGATTGTAGGAGCTACAGGGCTATTCAGGGTGGCAATCGCTGAGTGTAGGGACTCAGGCTGCTGCATTTTGAGGAGGAAAAAACCTAGCTTTTTCTCTGGCCATCCAGCAGCGTGATGGGGGAGATGTGTCCCTGGCGTTTGGAGTCCCAATGGGCACGGGAAGGTGGTATCTCAGGGGATCCAACCCCTGGGCTCTGCCTTCAGCCAAGGGGGATGCCCACCTCGGTTTCACCACGTGCATGCGCTGAAGGCAGGGTCTGCAATGCACATCCTGGCTCAGAAATCCTGACTTCTGACATAAAAAATACCTTTAAAATGCAACCACTCCACGACAAAACCAGAGAGGGACAAAAACCGTAAAGAGACTCTTAACCATAGAGGACAAACTGATGGTTGCTGGAGGGGAGTGGGCAGGGGGATGGGCTTAAGCAGGGCACTTGTGATGAGCACTGGGTGTTATATGTAAGTGATGAATCACTCCATTCTGCTCCTGAAACCAGTACTACATGATATGTTAACTAAGTTGAATTTAAATAAAATCTTGGAAAGGAAAAAAAGCCCTAGCACAGTTCCTGGCATAGAGCATGTTCTCAATAAATGCTAACTTTTTTTTTTTTTTTTTGAGAGAGAGAGAGAGAGAGAGAGATCGAGTACACACACACTCAAGCTGGGAATGGAAAGAGGGAGAGAGAGAATCCCAAGCAGGCTCTAAGCTCAGTGAGGAGCCTGACTCGGGGCTCCGTCCCCGAGCTGTGAAATCGTGACCTGATCTGAAATCAAGAGTCTCATGTTCAACCAACTGAGCCACCAAGGCACGCCCCACCCCCACCATTTTTAGAATGCTAACTTAATTTAAAAAAAAATTTTTTTTAACACTTATTCGTTTTTTGAGAGACAGAGAAAGACAAAGTGAGAGTCAGGGAGGGGCAGAAAGAGAGGGAGACACAGAATATGTAGCTGGCTCCAGGCTCTGAGCTGTCAGCACAGAGCCGGATGTGGGACTCGAACACATGAACCATGAGATCATGACCTGAGCTGAGGGTTGGACACTTAACTGACTGAGCCACCCAGGCACCCTCCCCCCCTCCCCCGATGTTTTTAAATGTGTATTTATTTTTGAGACAGAGAGAGAGAGACAGATCATGAGCAGGGGAGGGACACAGAGAGAGAGAGAGAGAGGGAGACGCAGAATCCAAAGCAGGCTCCAGGCTCTGAGCTGTCAGCACAGAGCCCTATGCGGGACTTGAACCCAGGAATAGTGAGATCGTGACCCGAGCCGAAGTCAGATGTTTAACTGACCGAGCCACCCGGGCACCCCAATTTATTTTTATTTTTATTTTTTAAAGTTTATTTATTTATTTGTTTTTGAGAGACAGCGAGAGAGCTCACACACCGCAAGCGGGGAAGGGCAGAGAGAGAGACACACACACAGAATCTGAAACAGGTTCCAGGCTCCACACTGTCAATGCAGAGCCTGATGCGGGGCTCAAATTCACGAACCGTCAGATTGTGACCCTGAGCCGAAGTCAGATGCTTTTAACCGACTGAGCCACCCAGGCGCCCCCTGAGAGTGAATTTTAGGGGCAGGATCAAGAGGCAGGAAGACCAGAGAGGAAGCTGATGAAGTCGCCAGACCTCTTTTCATGCACAGATTTCATCTTGGAATATAAAAGACAACAGTATATACAACCAAGAGATATAATAAATATGCACCTCATGGTGCATAAAAAAGATCTAGGGCTTGCAACAGTAACTGTGAGAACCACAACAGTAGGTAGGATCTCTGTTGATTACTCTTCAGCTCAACACAGTCTTTGAAGTGCCCTAATGAGGACAGTAGTTATCACTTAAATAAATAAGCAATTAGCTCAGGAATGAATGTGTCATTGTAAATGAAGTCATCGAATCCCTGGCCTGTGTTGGACTTTAGCTCAGGCTTTAGCAGAGACACAACATCAGTGGGATAGGACGCTTTTAACCCGCTTGATAAGAATCTGATCCCTTCGGTGGGTGGCTGCTCTCCCTCCCTTTTCTCATCTGAGCTTTGCTTCCTTTGCCTGCAAGGAGTTAGGTGACAGAGCTGACCTCCGTTCCAGTTTCCAAGGAGTAGAGGGGGAGTGTGGGGAGACTCCGGGTGAGAGAGTCTCCATGGCTTTCTTATTCCAACCTGAGCATGGTTATGGATAGCTTCCAGGCAAATGCACATCACATCCGCGTCCATACTGGTACTGTGTTTGCGTTGGGTGTCTGAGCTTTTTCCTTGAGTTGATTTGTCCTCGTATACCGGCTCTAGAAGACAGTCTACCCTGTAATAAATAGAAACCAAACCAAACCCTTTGCCAGGCCCAGCGCATAGAGCCTGGGATCCCTGAGTTCCGAGCCGTGCTGCCACTTGTGTGGCCTTGGGCCAGTCCCCCTTTCCCTTTCCAGGCTGCACCTGCCTCATCTGTCAGGGGAGGGGGCTGGACTAGATGACCTTTAGACTTCTTCCAGATCTGATGCTTCAGCCAGGACACACATTGTCAAGAAGCCCTAGGAGAAGGAAGAGCCTTTGTTCTTACTTTCTTCCTTTGATTAGTCTAAGTAACCACAGGGGAACATTTGTTAAAGGGAGGTCTGAGGGCTGTTGCCTCCCTGCCTCTTTCACATTCCGGCTTCTCTGTGTCGCAGGTGACAGATGCTGGGCTTTTTGCCTGCCCGGTGTAGGTGTGTTTACCTGAGAAGGGCAGAAGAGGCAGTTGAGTGGATACTGGGCTGAAATGTTAGAGGTGCATTCTTTTTACCCTGACTTCATCGTGTAGAATGTGCAGCCTCAGGTGGGGTTGAGCTCAAATACAAAAGCAGGGCCAGACAAATGAAGGCAGAAGTGACCGTACTGAAACAAGCTTACATAGGGTCTGGTATTTTGGTAGAACAGTCAGGAAGTAAACTAAAATAAAGTGCAATAGGGGCGCCTGGGTGGCTCAGTCGGTTAAGCATCCGACTTCGGCTCAGGTCGCGATCTGGCGGTCCGTGAGTTCGAGCCCCGCGTCGGGCTCTGGGCTGATGGCTCAGAGCCTGGAGCCTGTTTCCGATTCTGTGTCTCCCTCTCTCTCTGCCCCTCCCCCGTTCATGCTCTGTCTGTCTCTGTCCCAAAAATAAATAAACGTTGAAAAAAAAAAATAAAATGAACGTTAAAAAAAATAATAATAAAGTGCAGTAGAATGGACTCTCCTAATTTCTTGAATGGGATTCATGTCCCAGGTGCCTCATTTCTGCAAATGCCAGATGCCCAGGCAGCAGGGCTAAAACTAGGGAGAGGCAGCAGAAGCGCCCGCATGGCGGTGAGTGTGAGCGCCACATAAGGGTCATGCACCCTAACACCTTATTCTCCCCATCCTGGGCTCAGCCACACTGGGCAGTGCAAGCATCGTCTTCGGTTACAGTCTGGAATGGAAAAGTAGATTAAGAAGCTACGAACCCCAACCGAAGTTCGGGGCCATTTGAACAGCTTTCCTTTGTGAGCGGCGGCTCGCAGCTGAGGAGGAAATTAACAATGAGGAATTCACATTTGGCAAGAAGCAAAATATGAAAGCCTGATTGCTGATTTCCTAACGGACAAGGTTCTTTTCCTCAACGGAGAGCCTTAAGGTTGCCGAAGGAACCACCTGCAGGGTCCCAAAGCGTTTAGGATCGGACCCCTCTGTCAGTGTCAGCCTAGTCGGCTGATCTGAGGTAGCGTGTGAAATTTTCTTCTGGTTGCTTTAGCTTTAACCCACTGAAACCATGGCCCATGGACTTAGAGAGGGATCAGGGGCCATATATTGCTGCTTGGGCCCCATTTTTGGAGAGACCTTGCACTCACTCAGAACAGCCAGAGGGCTATTCTTCCTATCGCCCCACCAGGGGCGGAAAGGCCAAGCCAACAGCCAATAAGGGGCCTGTCTTAGCTCCTCTGGCTCCCAGGAGGCATCCCCCAACCCCACCCCCGCCCCTTTCCCCTGCTATCATGGGAATGCTGTGCTACAAACAGACCAGCATCTGTCAGCTTCTCACTGGCAGGCTCTCTCTCCTTCCCGTTACAGGAATCTGTGAGAATCGTTCAAATGAGTGGATGTGTTACAAAGGTGGAAAATGAACATCTGAGCTGAAATCAGGACAGCCCAAATGAGCAAAATTGAAAGCTCTAAGGGACCGGCTGACCTCGAAATTACTCATCCCTGTGCTCCCTCTCCCTGCTTCTCCTTTCTCCCTTAGACCCTAGGTTGAGAAGGGGTGGGACGTGATAAAATATGTGGCTTTTACCTCCCAGCCTTGAGTGGATGCTTAGAGGAAACCCCTGAGACCCTTAAATGCTGGGTTCTCTGCGGGGATTTTCCCAAGGGCTGCATCTGTAGCATGCAAATAGAGAGGATGCTGTGAGGCTATTTACACAAAGGATGCATGGTATTTGCATGTAATTTCCCCACTCACTGCTCTGCCACCCCTCACCAGACCGTTTATTCAAGTTAAAAGCATTTTTATGGCTCTCTTGATGGCAATCACTTCTGGATTTTTCCTCTTGTCTGTGCCGTCTTCTCCCTTGGGCCCTTTCCCTGGCCCAGATCTCTGGCGAGGGAGCCAAGTGGCGCCAAGGAAGGACCAGAGAGGAATGCAGGACTGGCCCCCCCAGAGGTGGCTGCTCCAAGGCTTGGTTGCATAGCTTTCTCTCCTTTGCCCTGGGCACTGGCTGAAGTTCTCTTTTCCCAAACCTTAACATTATGTGATTATGTTGTAGAAAGTGGGACTTTAACCCAATTAATTCACAGGAAGTCTCTCTCTCTTCTTTTAAGTTTATTTATTTATTTTGAGAGAGACAGAGACAGTGCGAGTAGGGCAGGAGCAGAGAGAGAGAGGGAGAGAGAGAATCCCAAGCCGGCTCTGGGCTGCCAGCACAGAGCCTGACTTGGGGCTGGAACTCATGAACTGTGAGATCTTGACCTGAGCCAAGAGTCAGACACTTAACCAACTGAGCTACCCAGGCGCCCCGATCGCCACTGTTTTTTTTTATCTGCAACTCCTAAAACTCAGACATTCAGAAAACCCTAAATTTGGTGGAACAAACTGATCTGAATTGATGAAAGGCTGATCTGAGGCTCCTTTACCCCTTTTGTGAAAACAGTAATTAATTAAAAAATATTTTTTTTTAGTAGGTTCCACACCCAACGTAGGGCCTGAACTCATGACCCTGAGATCAAGAGTTAATATGCTTTACCAACTGAGCCAGCTAAGCACCCTTACTGATGCTTTTTAATTATTTATTTATGTTTACTTTTTTCTTATTGCTTCTCTTTTTTGTTGTTGTTTAGTTTTAAAGTTTGTGTATTTATTTTTGAGGTGGGGGGAAGGGCAGAGAGAGAAGGAGAGAAAGAATCCCAAGGAGGTTCCACACTGTCAGCAGAGAGCCCAACATGGGGCTCGAACTTACAAACTGTAAGAGCATGGCCCCAGCCAAAATCAAGGGTCAAATGCCCCACCGACTGAACCACCCAGGCACCACCTCTATGGTTTCTTTTTAACTGCCTCTTGATTCACTCATTGGTTCTTTTATAACCAATGAAGTCCGGGCTATTCTACAGACAAGGAAACAGACTTGATTAGAGCCTAGTCCAAAGTTACATAACTGGCTAGGGTCTCGATTTGTCCAACTGAAAGTCAGTGCTTTTCCTCTGCTTCCATTTCTTCAATTGTAAAACCAAAGGGTTAATAGCACGTACTTCGTAGGGTTGCCGTGGCGGGACGAATGTTTTAATATGTAAAAACACTTAAAATAGGCATGGCACATAGAAAATGTTCAGTTAATGTCTGCTAATGTTCTTGTGCTATGCCCTGTTTTTCTTCACTCTTCCAAGCATTGGATTCCTGACTATTCATGGGAGCAGGAAGCAGGTTACAGGCTTGTAGAGTGTTATCCAAGATGAGGAATGAACCTGTTTCCCAGACTTGGCGCAGGCTGAGGTGGGACCAGAACAGATCCTTGCAAGCAACAGAACTGAGCTGCCCTTTTGTTTTTTATTTTTTTTTAAAGTTTATTTATTTTGAGAGAGAGAGAGAGAGAGAGAGAGAGAGAGAGAGAGAGAGAGAGAGAGAGAACAAGCAGGGGAGGGGCAGAGAGAGAAGGAGAGATAGGATCCCAACCATGCTCTGTGCTGCCGGTGCAGACCCCAACATGGGGATTGAACTCACGAATCTCAAGATTGTGACCTGAGCCAAAACCAAGAGTCAGATGCTTAATGATTGAACTATCAGGGTGCCCCTGAACTGCCCTATTGAGACACATCCCCCCCCCCCCCCCCCCCGGCTCTGACTGAAACCCTTAGATGCAGAGAAACTCATAAAAAGGACAGTACCCCCTTTACAAAATGCTGAGAGCAGGAAGAACAAAAGTTTCTGAATGGAGCCCAAGATTATAAGGCTAAATTCTACTCTGCGATGTGCTGAAGGCCTTCTATTTTGAGGTTGTTGTAGATTCTTCATGACTCGTATTTTACCTTATTATTACTATAAGGTAGGACCTGCATGTGGGGAATGGAGTATCGAGGAGGACACCAGTTCCCTCCCAGAGATATGTCTGCGAGCCTACTAGTGGTTGGGGCCAGGGGCTGGAGGGAAGGCTCTGGACTCTGCCAGGGAGCCTTGGAGCTTGGGAGAAGGCTGCCCACCAACATGTCTGGGCCAGGGACTTGCCCTGTAGCTCAAGCCCTCCTCATAGCATCAGTCAACATAAATAACAGAGACATGTTCCTGCCATCCTGGGGACCTTGGAGAAAACCAAGGCAACTTGTCCTAAGTGCCTTTAGCGCCAAAAGAGGGCAATGAACAACGCAAAACATAACCAGGAAAGACTATAAAAAGCCTTTGCAAACCTAATCAAGGGAACTGGACACTCCACACGGTACTTTAAACATTGTGAGGGGCGCCTGGGTGGCTCAGTCGGTTGAGCGGCCGACTTCAGCTCAGGTCACGATCTCGCAGTCCGTGAGTTCGAGCTCCGCGTTGGGCTCTGTGCTGCCAGCTCGGAGCCTGGAGCCTGTTTCAGATTCTGTGTTTCCCTCTCTCTGACCCTCCCCTGTTCATACTCTGTCTCTCTCTGTCTCAAAAATAAATAAACGTTAAAAAAAATTAAAAAAAAAAGTAAACATTGTGAAAAGTTGTTGAAGTCATATTTTGGCAGTTGAAATTTCTGCTGATCAGCCCACCTTTTCAGAAAAACATAACAAAACAAAACAAAACACCCGACCCACAAATAAAATAAAAGGTTTAAAATACAAATGTCTATAATTAAGTTTTTAGAATGACGCCTTCTGCCCAGCTGCTCACTGTCTTAAGTGTTTTCATCAAGAGAGGCCCCTTGCTCTGCCTGGCCCCATTCGCCTTCCTCTGCGTTGACTCTTCGCACACGCAGTCCTCAAGAGCCCCCAAAAGGTGCAGTCAGAGCTTGGATGTCTTGATCTTAACGTGGGTTGATGCTCTCCGAACTTCGAAGCTGCAGGAGCCGCCTCAGGGACCCACAGGGAGCATGTATAGAGTTGGGCGCTCCGAAAGGAGCTATGTGAGAGGGATGGCGATACCCCTGGCGACCCAGGGATAGCGGGTCTCCAGCCTTGAGTAATCTCCCCGGCCCCTGAGAGATGGGATTAGCAGGGCACTTTGGAGCAGAGGCGCGGTGAGCGTGGGGGGGCGGCAAGAGAGACGCCGATGCCACGCAGTCCTCTGCTTGGAGCGCGCTCGGACCGCTGCGGCTGGGGACGCCCCTCTGCGGGGTTCTGGCCGCCGGCTCGCTAGTGTCGGGGGCGGGGCTGGAGCAGCCTTTCCACCGCCCGGCGGCCTCGCGCCGCCTTCAGGTGTCTGGGTCGACGGCGAGCAGGCTCCGGGCCGGGCGGTCGGAGGAGCCGGATCCGCAGCCCACAGCCCCAGCCCGCGGCCGCGAGCCCCCGGCGGTCTCCCCGCGCCCGGTTGGCAGCCGCTCGCGCCGCATCCCCCCGCCCATTGGCTGGCGCGCCGCCGCCGCCCCGCCCCGCCCCGCCCCGCCATTGGCCGCGGCCGCCTCGGGCCCCCGGCTCCAGCTGCCGCTGACATCACGCGGCCCGAGGCGGCGGCGGCGGCGGCGGCGGTGGCTGCTGCGCCCCCGGCCCAGCGCGCAGACCCCCCTCGGCAGAGGCGCCGCCGCGGGGCCCGGCGGAGGATGGTGCGCGGCGCGCCGGGGGCTCCCCGCCGCCAGAGCCGCAGCGCCGAGGCGGAGCCGGCTGCGGCGGACAGCCGACCCCCGCACCGCGCGCGGGGCGAGCGGCCGCGGTGAGGCGAGAGGGCGGCGCGGGCGCAGCGCCATGGGGGCCCTGACGAGCCGGCAGCACGCGGGCGTGGAGGAGGTGGACATCCCGTCCAATTCCGTGTACCGCTACCCGCCCAAGTCCGGTGAGGGCCGGCGGGCGCGGGCTGGGCGCGCCCCGGGGCCGGGGGGTGGGGAGGTCTGCGGGCCGGTGCGGCGGGGCCGTTGGCGGGGTAGCCGCGGTGGCCGGCCGGCCCGCCGCCCGAGGACGCGAGCGGCCTGCAGGCCGTCTGCCCGGTGACAGAGACGCGAGCGGCGGGGACTGCGGCTCCGGAGGGGCGGGGTGCCCGCGGGGCCCTTCTTGGCGCCCGGTGCGCCCTTTCCGCCGGGGGGTGCTGAGGGCTAGGTGAGGCCGGCCTGGCGTCCGAAACGGGGGCCGAGGGCCGGGGGCCGCGCATCCAGGCCTCTGGAGAGGGAGGCGCGGACGCAAGGTTTGAAGTAGGTTTCTCGGGGAGGGGTGGAGTGGCGGGGGCGGGGGGGCGGTGGTGGCAGAAAGCTTCCATTGCCTGCGGGAGGATGGAGGCCCAGAATGCGTTTGCAGGCTGGCGCTTTTCAGGAAGCTGTCAGAAGCAGAAAGAAGTGTTTCACAGAAATGTTTGGGCATCTGAGTATCAGAGTCACCCGGGTTGTCCCTTTGCCAGAGTAGCGGCAGGCCTGGCTTTTGGAATGGGGAGAGCTAGGGGACAGGGCACAGGCATTTAGAATGTCTAGAAGTTACTATGTGTGTGGTCAGAATCATTGAAAAGAGCGATGTCTGCAGCCCCTGGGCTGTGGCCTAAGCGTTGGAGGTGGAGGAGGGTTTTGCCGGGGAGAGGATCCCAAGTGGATTGAGCACCGGCCAGTTCTGAACTGCTTGCTGCATGACCTCTTTGCTCGTGATTTTTCATTGCTTTTTCCCAAGACTTCTGGGGGACGGATGGCTACCGTCTTCTCTTTGGCCTGGGACCTAATGAGGATTTGGGCGATCTTGGAGAGGTGTCAGGATGGGAGCCTCAGGGTAAAGACATGCTAATGAGATGAGCTGGTTTCTCAGCAGTGTGTCCAGTGTGTGCCAGGTGGAAGCAGGGACCAGACAATGAACCTGCGCCCTGCAGACTGTCTGCCAGCGCTGTGTCTTGCTGCTGCTGTGCCAAAGAATGAATCCTTGCTGAATATGATTAAGAGCCGTTTTAGAACAGTCTAAGATAAAGCTGCGGGATCTCTAGTGTTTTAATAAAACTCTAGCTAATTAGGACTGTATGAAAAAATGCCCATAGAAGCGTGCACTTTGCTTTTTAATGGACACAAATATGCACAAGTATTTGTGGGGGATCCCCCCCCCCCCGAAATCACTTAGCTTTTATTGATCAGAGTATGGGACATGTTTTGCTGAGCTTGGAGTTTTCAGTAGAGTTTGCAGTCTCAGAAGAGGATTCACCCTCCCTTCACGTGTGGGAATTAGCATGGGTAAATCTCTAGAAGGTGGTTCCCCAAAGGATATTAATACAAGTATGAGCCTTGGGTGATGATCATAAAAGGAAAATGGACCAAACTGAAACTTTTTAAAAAGATTTGTTTATTAAGTCTATTTATTTATTTAGAGAGAGAGGCTGGGGGAGGAGCAGAGAGAGAATCCCAAGCAGGCTCCACATTGTCAGTGAAGAGCCTGTCTCGGGACTCGATCTCATGAACTGGGAGATCATGGCCTGAGCCGAAGTCAGGCACTCAGCCAGTTGAGCCACCTAGGTATCCCCAAACTAAAACTTTCCTTATGCAACACACTTTGTGCTGACAGTCTGAAATAATCCTCTCCACCAGTCTTTTAAAAGTGCTAAGTAGTCGTAGCTCATTTCTAATTGGAAGTTCTATATGTGAGAAATCTTTGCAGCAAAAGGGCCAAATTATTTGTGTTGAAGATAAAACACAGAAGATAAGAACCAGAACATTCATGTCCCAGCCAGCACATCTTTGTGTACTTGAGAATTCCATGAACTTGCATATATGCTCTAGTCTGGAGACATTTCCCACCCTTCATCTGATCTTTAAACCGACTTGGCTTTTTATGGGGATGATAGTATTGTAGACCTGAAAGGGACCTTTGAGAGAATTTGGCCCAAGACCCACTCATGTCGGTGGTAAGAAAGTGGAAGTCCAGAGACGTAAATTAGTCTGGCCAGGTCACCCATCAAGTTAGGGCACTTCTTTCTAAACCATCAGCCTCTGCCTTTCGCAAAGGAATTGACTTGTGGAAAGGAGGCTGCTCTGCATCAGGACTGAAACAGAACTCAAAGGCCCATCCTTGTTGAGGAATCAGACTGGGTTGATTTTAAGCCTTCTTATCTTCAGTACTGAGAGTAGGACAAAGCAGATAACAGAGTCAGCTTTCTCCAGGTGACCAGCTAAACTGAGACCGTGCCCTGACTCCCTGGAAAGTCTCAGACTCTGCTGCCCGTGGAAGAGTTTCAGAAAGCAACTCTGTCATCTGGCCCTGTGATGATAGTTACAGTGCCTGGCAGAAATTGCTTTCTTTTGTTTGTGTCTTTAGAGGAACCCCTTAGTTTTGTATGCTCATTGAAATGGAAACATTTAGAAATTACTGCGAACAGGGGCGCTTGGGCGGCTCAGTCGGTTAAGCATCTGACTTCAGCGCAGGTCATGATTGTGGGTTCGAGCCCCGTGTTGGGCTCTGTGCTGACAGCTCAGAGCCTGGAGCTGCTTCAGATTCTGTGTCTCCCTTTCTCTGCCCCGCCCCCCCCCCCCCCCCCCCCCCCCCGCCTTGTGCTCTGTGTCTCTCGCTCTCTGTCTCAAAAGTAAATATTAAAATAATTTAAAAAAAATTTTTTTAGCGTTTATTATTGAGAGACAGAGAGACACAGAGCGTGAGCAGGGGAAGGGTAGAGAGAGGGGGAAACACAGAATCTGAAGTAGGCTCCAGGCTCTGAGCTGTCAGCACAGAGCCCGACGCGGGGCTTGAACTCACAAATTGCGAGATCATGACCTGAGCCGAAGTCGGTCGCTTATCCAGCTGAGGCACCCAGGCGCCCCTAAAAAATTTTTTTAGAAATTACTGAAAACAGCTGATTTCATGTTGAAACTGAAGTTTCTTTAAAAAATTAGGCTTCTTTTTTTAGAGAGAGATAGCCTAAATTGTTTTATAATTATTTATTTTTTGAATAAGTAATCTAAGTTACATGATTCAAAGTTTAAAAGAATGAAAAGCCATAAAGTGAAAGTCTTGTTCTCACTGCTCTGTTCATCACCCAGTTTCTCCCCATATACCTCCTCCCATCCCTGTGTAACCACTTTTGGTTTCTTTGGAATTCTTCCAGTTTCTTGTGCGAATACAAGCATAACATGCTATTTAGGCTGTTCTGCACCTTTTTTTTAAAACCTTTTTTTTGGTAGAGATTTTATTTATTATTTATTTTGTATACATTTTTAATGTTTGTTTATCTATTTATTTTGGAAAGAAAGAGCACAAGAGGGGGAGGAGCAGAGAGAGAGAGAGGAAGACACAATCTGAAGCAGGCTCCAGACTGGTTGCTGTCAGCGCAGGGCTGGATGCGGGGCTTGAACCCATAAACCGTGAAATCATGACCTGAGCCAAAGTCAGATGCTTAACCAACCAAGCCACCCAGACACCCCAAAGATTTTATTTATTTTTAAAATGTTTATTTATTTTGACCTAGAGAGAGAGCATACAAGTGCGGGCAGGGGAGAGGCAGAGAGAGAGAATCCCAAGCAGGCTCCACACTGAGTGTGGAACCAGAAGCAACGCTCAGTCCCACAACCCTGTGATCCCGACCTCAGCCAAAATCAAGTCAGATGTTCAACCGACTGAGCCATGCAGGTGCCCCAAGAGCAGTTTTTTAAGCATGGATAACGTCTCTTGTCTGTGAAATAGTTATAACAATTTCTCTTAGTTTTTAGGAACATCAATTTAATATTAGTTTCGAAGCCAAGGAGTTTAAAATCTGTAACTCACTACAAAATAAAGAATTGTTCAGTTCTGGGACAGTTTGATAACTTTAAAATTAAGTAAGTTCCTTGGGGTGCCTGGTGGTTCAGTCTGTTAAGCAACTGACTTCAGCTCAGGTCATGAACTCTGTCAGCACAGAGGCCACTTCTGATAGGCTCTCTCTCTCTTTGCCCCTCCCCCGCAATAAACATTAAAAAAAGAAAGTAATCTGAAATTCATAGTAAATACACTGAATACCATAAAAAACTTAAACGTTCCTCCATTTAATGATGATCATCAATGTCAAGAGTTCAAATGCCAACATTATTTTTCAAACACTTAAAATGTAGTGATTTTCCTCTTGAAACCTCCAGTATTTATTGTTAATTTTTTTAATTTTCTATTTTTTATTTGAGAGACAGAGAGAAAGAGTATGAGAGAGGGGCAGAGGGAAAGATGGAGAGAATCCCCCGACTGTAGGATCATGACCCGAGCTGAAATCAAGAGTCAGACAGACCCTCAGTTGAGCCACCCAGGTGCCCCTGAAACCTCCAGTGTTTTTGTTTTATTCATACTTCATTAAAAGCAGACCGATTTCTTTTACTTCTTGATTTTGTTCTAAGATTTAGGGCCTTTGATTTCCTTATATGATGGTGGTTGTATCCTTTTGTTCTTTAACATGTTTTCTCTTTCTGTTTATTACCATTTATGTTCCTTTACTGAGCACCTGCTATGTATCATGCATTGTACTGTGCACCAGTATATAGATTCTGATCCTTGTGCTCAGTGATTTTGATTCCTTTGGCAAGCAGCAGGATAGCTCTCAAATCAACTTTGTAATTCATGATATGGGTCACAGAAGGGAGTATTAACAACACAAGCTATTTGGTGGCAGTATGAGTCAGGATTCTCCAAAGAAACGGAACCAATAGGAGATATATGTATATTTAAAAAATATATGTATGTTCCTTAAAATAAAACGATTTATTTTTTATGTTTACTTTTTATTTTAAGGAATTGTCTTCTGTGATTGTGGGAGCTAGCAAGTCTAAAATTTATAAGGCCCGCCAGCGTGCTGGAAACAGACAGGAATTGATGTAGTCATGAGTCTGAAATCTGTAGAGCAAGCTAGCAGACTGGAAACTCCGGCAGGATTTCTCTTTCAGTCTTAAGACAGAATTCCTTCTTCTCTGGGGAACCTCTGTTTTTGCTCTTACAGTCCTCCACTGATTGGATGAAGCCCATCCACCTTATCAAGGTAATTTCTTTAAAGTCAACTAATTGTAAATGTTAATTACATCTACAAAATACCATCACAGCAACATCTAGATTAACGTTTGAATAAACAGCTGGGCATGATAGCCCAGCCAAGACACATAAAATTTACAACTATAGTGGCTTCCTATTTTAACTAATTATCCTTGTGAAGTAGGTGCTAAGCTCGAGGTTTTAGTTGATGAAAGAGTACTTGTGCTGTGAAAACCTCTTTTTTTAAAAAAAATTTTCTTTAAGTTTATTTATTTATTTTGAGAGAGAGAGCGAGAGTGAGCATGAGCATGAGCAGGGAAGGGTCAGAGAGAAGAGAGAGAGAATCCCAAGCAGGCTCTGTGCTGACAGTGCAGATGTGGCTCAAACTCACAGACTGCAAGATCATGACCTGACCCGAAACCAAGCCTCTGAAAACTAAGAGTTGGAGGCTTAACTGACTGAGCCACCCAGGTGCCCCAAAACCTATTTAAAAAAAAAAAATCTAAAAGTTATAACCTTTAGAAATCATTATTTAAAAATTACACTTCTTCCAGGGGCGCCTGGGTGGCGCAGTCGGTTAAGCATCCGACTTCAGCCAGGTCACGATCTCGCGGTCCGTGAGTTCGAGCCCCGCGTCGGGCTCTGGGCTGATGGCTCAGAGCCTGGAGCCTGTTTCTGATTCTGTGTCTCCCTCTCTCTCTGCCCCTCCCCCGTTCATGCTCTGTCTCTCTCTGTCCCCCAAAAAATAAATAAAAAAAAACGTTGAAAAAAAAAAAAATTAAAAAAAAAAAAAAAAATTACACTTCTTCCAGAATTTCAGTGCTTATAATCTAGTGTCAGAGGTGGAATGCAGGCATACAGAGGTAAGTAAGAATACAGACTACCGTCACCATCTGAGGTATATCCCAGGAATGCAGGGTTAGTTTAATATCTGAAAGTCAGTTAATGTTAATATATCACATTAGTAGAATAAAAAATAAAAACTACGTGATTATTTCAATAAATGGAGATAAAATGCGACAAATCCAACCTTTTCAAGATGAGGAACACTCAGCCAACTGGGAATAGAAGGGAACTTCCTCAATTTGATAAAGGGCATCTCTGAAAAGCCCGCAGCTCATATCATACTTAATGATGAAATGCAGAATGCTTTCCTGCTAAGATCAGGAACAAGGCAAGGATGTCTGCTTTTGTCATTTAGTGTTGATTGGAGATTCGGACTAGTACGGCAAAATAAACACACGTACATATTAAAAAAAAATTTTTTTAAGGCACTCAGAATGTAAAGGAAGAAGTAAAACTCTGTTCACAGGTGACACGATCCTGTATGAGAAAGTACCAAGGATTCCACACACACACACAAAACTACTACAATCAATAAATGAGTTAGGAAGATTGCACATACAAGATCAATATATAAAAATCAATTGCATTTTTACACACAAGGAATAATCTGAACATGAAATTAAGAAAGCTGGGGCACCTGGCTGGCTCAGTTGGTTGAGTGTCGGATTTTGGCTCAGGTCATGATCTTGTGGTTCGTGGGTTTGAGCCCAGCATCAGGCTCTGTGCTGACAGCTTAGAGCCTGGAGCCTGCTTTAGATTCTGTGCCTCTCTCTCTGCCTCTGCCCATCTTGCACTCTGTCTCTCTCTCAAAAATAAATAAACATTTAAAAAAAATTTTTTTTTTTTTTTTTAAAGAAAGAAAGAAAGCAGTTCATCCTCGAGTTTCTGGGTGGCTCATTCAGTTAAGTGTCTGACTCTTGGTTTTGGTTCAGGTTATAATCTCAGGGTTTCGTGAGTTTGAGTCCTGGTTCAGGCTCTGTGCTGGCAGCGCAGAGCTTGCTTGGAATTCTCTCTCCCTCTCTGCCCCTCCCCTGCTCACTGTTGCACGCTTTTGCACACAATGTGGCTCAAAATAAATAAATAAACTTTAAAAAAAAAGTATAAAAGTTGTACACTGAAAATTCTACAATGTTACCGAGATTGATGCTTTAACTAAAGAAGTTTTAAAAGATCTAAGTAATTAAACACTTCATGTTGGAAAACTCAGTATTGTCAAGATGCCAATATTCTCCAAATTGATCTAAAAATTTAGTCAAAATCCCAACAAACTTTTTCTAAAGAAATTGACCAACTGATTCTTTTTCTCTTTTTACTTTTTTTTGTTTAACATTTCTTTTTGAGAGAGAGATAGAGGGAGGCCGAGCACGAGTGGAGTAGGGGCAGAGACAGAGGGAGACATAGAGTCTTAAGTAGACTCTACACTCAGCACAGAGCCTGATGCGGGGCTCGATCCCATGACTCTGGGATCATGACCTGAGCCAAAATCAAGAGTTGGATGCTCAACCAACTGAGCCACCCAGGTGTCCTGAAAAATCTTAAAAAAAGGAAGGGAGGAAGAGAGGAAGGGAGGGAGGGAGAGAGAGAAAGAGAGAGAGAAAGAGAGAAAGAGAAAGAAAGAGACTAACAAAGTTAAAGGACTTGCACTACCCAATTTAAAAAATTACTATAAAACCACAGTGTGGTATTGGCACAACAAAAGTCATATAGATCAATGGAACAGAATCTTAAGGCAGAAATAAAACCTTATGTTCATGGTCAGTTGATTTTGACAAAAGTACCAAGACTTATCAACAGGAAAAGAATAGTTTTTTTCAAGAAATGGTGCTGGGACATTTGGATAATGACAAGCAAAAAATAATAGTAACAATAAACTTAAACTCTTTCTTACATCACCAAAAATTAACTCAGAATGGATCATAGAATGAAGACACAAGTCACAGAATGGGAGAAAATATTTGCAATTCATATATATGTTAAGGGATTTGTATCAAGAATATATAAAGAACTTGTACAATTCAATAAGAAAAAGAACCTGGGGGCACCTGGGTGGCTCAGTTGGTTAAGCATTCTGACTTTGGCTCAGGTCACTATCTCGCGGTTTGTGAGTTCAAGCCCCATGTTAGGCTCTGTGCTGACAGCTCAGAGCCTGGAGCCTGCTTTGTGGATTCTGTCTCCCTCTCCCCTGCCCCTCCCCTGCTCATGCTCTGTCTCTCTCTCAAAAATAAATAAAACATTAAAAAAAAAATTAAGAAAAAAAGAAAAAGACAAACCTTAAAAAAGGAACAAAGGTCTTGATAGACATTCCTCCAAAAAAAGATACATAAATGGAAAATAAGCACATGAAAACAGCATCATTAGCCATTAGGGAAATGCACATCAAAGCTACAGTTAGATACCACTTCACAACCACTAGGGTGGCTATAATCAATATAATAAATAATAAGTGTTGGTGAGGATGTAGAGAAATTAAAATTCTGGTACCCTCCTGGTAGAAATGTAAAATAGCACAGTTGCTTTGGAAAACGGTTTGACAGTTCCTTAAATGACTCAGCAATTCCATTCGTAGGTATATATATATGCCCAAGAAAAATGGGGAAAATCCACACCAAAATATGTACATGAATGTTCATGACAGCATTTTTCGTAATAGCTAGAAGGTGGAAATAACCCAAATGTCCGTCAACTGGCAAATGGAACAACTGATAAAATGTGACAAGTCCACACAATAGACTTTATTTGGCAATAACAGGGTATTTGCTACACCATGATGAACCTTGAAAACATTAATGTTAAGTGAAAAGCCAGATGCAAAATGGTATACATCGAATAATCCCATTTATTCGTAATGTCTGCAAAAGACAAATCCATTGAGACAGAAAGTAGATTAGTGAGTGTCAGTGACTGGGGGAGGGGAAATGGGGAGTGACTGCTAATGGGTTTCTTTTTGGGATAATGAAAATGTCCACTAATACGATCATGGTGAATAGTTGCATAACTCTGTGAATATACTAAAAAGCCACTGGATAGTGTACTTTAAATAGGTGAATTGTAAGGTGTATGAATTATATGTCAATAAAGCTGTTTAAAAAAATGGACCTAAATGTAAGAACTAAAGCTGTAAAACCCCTAAAAGAAGATCTAGATACAGGAGAAATTATTTATTTGACTCAGATTAGGGAAAGAGTTCTTTGATACAGCACCAAAAACACTATCCAGGAGAAAAAACTGATAAATTGGATTTCTCCAAAATTAAACATGTTTCTGTTTCAGAAAACATTAAGATAGATGAAAAGACAAGCCATCTTCTGAATGAAAATATTTGCAAAACACATGGATAAAGGATTTGCATCTAGAATATACCAAGAACTTTAACAACTCAATATTTATTTATTTATTTATTTATTTATTTTTAATGTTTATTTATTTTTGAGAGAGACAGAGACAGAGCGTGGGTGAGGGAGGGATGGAGAGAGAGGGAGACACAGAACCTGAAGCAGGCTCCAGGCTCCAAGCCGTCAGCACAGAGACTGATGCGGGTCTCCAACTCACAAACGGTGAGATCATGACCTGAGCTGGAGTCATACACTCAACGAACTGAGCCACCCAGGCGTCCCTAACAACAGTGTTAAGACAACCCAATTTAAAAATGGACAAACGAGTTGAATAGGTATGTCCCCAAAGAAGATATAGGAATGGCTAATAAACCCATAGAATGATGCTCACTACCAGTAGTCGTTAGGAAAATACAGTCAAAACCACAATGAGGGGCACCTGGGTGGCTCAACCGATTAAGCCTCTGACTCTTGCTTTCCGCTCGTCATGATCTCAAGGTTTGTGAGTTCAAGCCTCACATTGGGCTCCGTGCTGACAGTGCGGAGCCTGCTTGGGATTCTCTCTTTCCGTCTCTCTCTGCCCCTCCTCCACTCATTTTCTCTGTCTCTTTCTCAAAAATAAAAAAAAATAAAAAAAAAATAAAAAAAAAAAACACCACAAGGAGATAGCAGTTCACAACCACTAGGAGAGCTACAATAAGAAAGACGATGTCAAAAAAAAGAAAAAGATCTCAAGTGCTAGTGGGAATGCATGGAAATGGAATCCTAGTACGTGTCTGAAAGGAATGTAAAATGGTAGCAGCCACTTTGGAAGAGTTTGGGAGTGTCTTAAAAAATTAAACATAAAGTTACCTTATGATCTAGAATTCCGCTCTCAACGAATGTGTCCAGAAGATTCACACACAGACATGTATGTGCATGTCCATAGCAGCATTGTATCTATTAATAGGCAAGAAATGGGAAGTAATCCAAATGTTCATCAGCTGGTGAGTGGATTAATAAAATGAGGTAAATTCATACAATGAAATGCTATTCAGCAATTTAACGTTTATTTATTTTTGGGACAGAGACAGAGCATGAACGGGGGAGGGGCAGAGAGAGAGGGAGACACAGAATCGGAAACAGGCTCCAGGCTCTGAGCCATCAGCCCAGAGCCCGACGCGGGGCTCGAACTCCCGGACCGCGAGATCGTGACCTGGCTGAAGTTGGACGCTTAACCGACTGCGCCACCCAGGCGCCCCGCTATTCAGCAATTTCAAGGAATGAACTAGTGATATATGCTGCACTACACGGATTAACCTCGAAAACCTTGTGCTAAGTGCTAGAAACCAGATTTAAGACTGTATATCGTGTGAGTCCACTTATACGAAATGGCTAGAAAAGGCAAATTTATAGAGCTAGAAAACAGCAGTGTTTGCCTAAGCCTGGGGAAGGGAGTGGGAATTCGTTGTAAACGGGCACGAGGGAACATTCTGGGGGTGGTGGAAATGTTTTCAAGTGGATGATGGTGATAGTTACCAAAGTCATTAAAATGTACGATGGGTGAATTAAAAAAAAAATTATTTTTTACATTTATTTATTTTTGATAGAGACAGGGCACAAGTTGGGGAGGGGCAGAGAGAGAAGGAGACACAGAATCCGAAGGAGGCTCCGGGCTCCGAGCCGTCAGCACAGAGCCCGACCCGGGGCTCGAACCCACGAACCGTGAGATCATGACCTGAGCCGAAGTCGGACGCTTAACCGACTGAGCCACCCAGGTGCCCCATGATGGGTGAATTTTATGTGATGTATATAGTATACCTCAGTAAAGCTGTTAAAAGTAACTACACAGGCGTTTCTGCCAAGTGAGTAAAATACAGAAAAGAGCTTGATCAGTAAGGGTAGAGTTCTAGAAAGCAATGGTTCTGAACACATCGAAGGCAGGGTAGAACGCTCAAATAGCCCAAGAGGGAGAATAGTATTAGTAATGGCCTGGAAGTTTGCTGGTGTGCTTTGTTTTTATTTTGTTTTTGTTTTGTTTTGTTTTGGCCTTTATAAGTTTTTATTTTAATGTCAGTTAACATCTAGTGTTGTATTAGTTTCAGGTGTACTTGCCAGTATTCTTGATGGATTTAGAGAATAGCGAATAGATTAGTTGGTTGAGGCAGGGAATTCTAGTAGAAAGATAGCGTGAAATAAAATTTGGGAGGTGGGTAGGAGCCAAAAGAGAGAGGAACCAGGTGGTGTTCTTAGGAAGATTTATCTCTTAGAGGTATAGGTTGTAGGGAGAAAAAGACCTAGAAGTATGGAGATTTGCTAGGGAAGTATAACCTGATGATCCACTGTAACCGAACTTGGAAAGGGCTGAGGTCTTGACAAGGATGCTCGGCACAAAGCACACGTTCAGTGTTTTTGTGGTTTTGATGACTATGACATTTTTAGGCTGGGTGACCAGAGAAGTGAGCACCATTGACAGAAACTGAGAATCTGGGGAAGAAACTGCTTTTCAAGTGAGTCCCAAACGGGCCGCCTGGGTGGCTCATTCGGTTAGATGTCCAACTTCAGCTCACGTCACGATATGAGTTCGAGCCCCTGGCGCCTGCTTTGGATTCTGTGTCTCCCTTTCTCTCTGCCTCTCTCTCTCTGTCTCTCAAAAATAAAAAATAAAAAAAGAATTTTAAAGTGAGTTCCAAATGTCATCCAGGGCTTTACTGCTCCTTAGAATCTAGAAGAATTAGACAGAACCACCCCCCCAACCCCCCCAAATCATAGAGTGTAGACTTCTAATGCCACTTCCAAGATTTCTGCGAATTCCTGCATGTCCCGTGGTACAGTCGTGTTGGCTCTGGAGCTCCAGCTTGCTGTCTTTGCCCCACAGTAAATGTGACTTCAGTCCATTCTTCAGTTTCTCCAAAAAATTCCATTCACAGAAAACCCTGAAAGCGTAGATTCTGGGGCGCCTGGGTGGCTCAGTCGGTTAAGCATCGGACCCTTTGTCTCTGCTCAGGTCATGATCTCCCGGGTCGTGTGGGATCGATCCCTCCCGAGTCAGGCTCTGCGCTGGCAACTTGGAGCTGCTTGGGATTTTCTCTCCTCTCTGCCCCTCCCCTGCTCACATGTATGTTTGTGCTCACGAGCACTCGCTCTCGCTCTCTCTCTCTCTCTCAAAGATAAATTAATAAACATAAAAAACCCCCAACAGAGTATAGATTCTGCTCAAGATCTGTGGAGGGCAATGAGGTTGGGGTTTACGTCGCAGAAATACAAAGGAGTAGCAAGCAGCATCGCCCTAAACTGAACTTCAGCTACGGAGTTTTACTGGCTCTTAGTTTCCCCAGCCCCAGCCTTTCTCATCCCGTCATTTCTCTGCCTTTTTGACTCTTCTTCTCACCCTTTCTCCTGAGAAGAAAAGTTACAAGACAGTTTGAGTTGCAACCAGTAACAAAAGGACACGGACCCTTGGTGTGTTTCTTCATTCTCAGAAGCTCATTAAGGTATATTCCAAAAAAAAAGATTGTGCCTTCACCCAGAGGAGTTGTGCTGACAGCTCTTGAGATAAAATGCTCTTTATTCCCCCTCCTCCCAGCAATAAAGGTGATTCATTGAACTTGAAGCAAAGAGGGGTTACCCGGATGAAAAGATACAGCAGGTGGTTAAAGATTTGGGCTGAAACTCCAAAGAAGGATCAGAAGAAAATGTTTGGGAGTCGCGTTATGGGAAAGGAGGAGCCCGTGTGTATTGATTGCTCCCTGGGCCTGACAACAGTCCTTTGAAAGAGGTGCTACTATTCGTTTTACAGATAAAGAAACCACAGCTCAAAAAAGTTAAATGAGTTGTCCTAGGTCATACAGTGGTAGAAGGTGGCACCAGGAGCAAATTCACGTGTGCCTTAAGTCAGAGCCTCTGCTTTGATTCTATGAGGAAGAGAGACCTGAGCTCTTAGAGACACTTACGCGTTTGTGGGCTGCACAAAAGCGTGGAACAAGTGGTAGGTAAGAAGAGATTCAGGACCGGGAGGGTTTGGGGAGCCAAGGGACAAGGAGCCTCAGAAATGAGTGTGGAAGTCTTCTGAGCGTTCATAAGGGTGAAGGAAGTGTGAGAACAGACTTGGCCCGCTGGTGTTGCAGGGAAGAATTTAGAGCAGCGGAAACCACTGGAAGAGCTGCGGAGTTACTGGACGTGGGTGGGAGCAGGCAGGAATGACGGCTGCGGGCCCAGGGGGCGGATTTTAAGGCATGGCAGATGAAACTCTTTTTGTATTTGCTTTTTAAGTTGGGGAGACCAGAATGTGCTTTCAGCGCAAGGCAAGTAAAAAGATGGTGGGCAGAGGAATAGCAATATTGAGAAAGAGGGAGGTTGCTGATGAGGTCTCCAGGAGGCAGAGGCAGTTGGGAATGGGAACTCAAGCGGAAAAGTTAACCTTGGAATGGGGAAAGGGCTACCTTCTTGAGATCGGAAGAATGTATGGATAGAAATATAGGGAAGTTGGAAGGTGTTGAAACTTTGGTTTTTTGTTTTTGTTTTTTTCTTTAAGGATTTTTTTATTGATTGATTTTGAGAGAGAGGGGGAGAGAGAGAGAATCCCAAGTAGGCTCTGCACTGTCAGCACAGAGCCAGACGTGGGGCTCAGACTCAAGAACTGTGAGATCATGATCTGACTCAAAGTTAAGAGTTACATGATTAACCCACTGAGCCACCCCGGCACCCCGAGGTGGTGAAGCTTTTGTGACGTTGAAGGATTTTGAGGGGATGTCGCAAAGTGGAAAAGTCAGGTTTGGTACCTTGAAAATGGGGGGAAGGCTTGGCTCTGTCGATGTGCGCCTTGCTCTAAATACTGGAAAGCTACAGTTGTTAAAACTATATTGTACTCAGGGGCACCTGGCCTGCTCCGTCAGTAGAGTATGCGACTCTGAATCTCAGGGTTGTGAGTTTGGGCCCCACGTTGGGCATGGAGCCTACTAAAAACAAAGCAAAACTATATTGTACTCAAACAAAAACACTTCATTGTGCTCATTCAGAGTAGAATAGAGTCTGGAGCTAGGTATGTATAAATAGCATGATAAAAATAGATTTTCAGTTTAGTGGGGGTATTGGAATATTCAATAAATGGTGTTAGTAAAGTTTCCCGTTTGGAAAAAAAAAAAAAAAAAAAAAAAAGACTAACCCCTTATCCCACACAGTCTATAAGGACAAATTCCAGATCAAATAGCAACAACAACAATACTCAGGAGGGAAAAAAAAAGCATGCAAACAATGTAAACTAGAAAGTAGGGAATGTTTATCAGTAGGGAACCAGTTCGTTAAATCTGGGCATTCAATGGGAATATAGTACAATGGTTAAGAGTACACATAGGAACTCTGTAACAAAAATAGCTGGGTTTGGGACCTGACACTGCCTCTTACTAGCTGTGTGATCCTGGACAAATTACTTACCCTCTCTGTGCATTTACCGTCTCTTCTGCAAAATAAAAAAATTTGTACCGCCTACCTTATATGGTTGTTGTGAGGAATAACCTATGTGTACTTGTTAGTACAGTGCTGGTATAGAGTGAGTCCTCGATATGGGGTTATTACATTGAGGTTATTATTATGAGGTATTATGTGGTCATAATAATAATGAGTTTGATTTTTAAAAAAATTTTTTTAATGTGTATTTATTATTGAGAGACACAGAGAGACAGAGCATGAACATGGGAGGGGCAGAGAGAGACAGAGAGAGACAGAATCCGAAGCAGGCTCCAGGCTCCGAGCCATCAGCACAGAGCCCGATGTGGGGCTCGAACTCACAAACCGCAAGATCATGGCCTAAGCTGAAGTCGGACACTTAACCGACTGAGTCACCCAGGTGCCCCACGAGTTTGATTTATAAGGGCAGACATGGAAAGATGCATAGAGTGCGATAGGCAAAAAAACCCAAAAAACAAAAAAAAAACCTTGCAGATCGATATGTGTATATTCCAATTAAATTAAAAGACAAAGTAAAACAGAAAATCCGAATGTGTTTACATCTGTGTAGGAAAATCTGGAAGGCCACAAACCAATTCTTAATAGCAGAGTTACATCTCACAGAACGGATAATCGGGTTGGATTATCACTTTTTAAATTACGCGCTTCTGTGTATTTTGTTTTTTATTTTTTGCAAAGGATATGTTTTACTTGTGTAATTTTTAAAAAGGCTTTATTTTAAGTAATCTCCACACCAAACCTGGAGCTCGAACTCCTAACCTCAAGATCCAGAGTCGCTGCGTTCCACCTACTAAGCCAGCCAGGTGCCCTTTGTAATTTTTTAAATGAATAAAAGCATAAATAACAAAAGTAGTGCTGTGGCATTAGAATTGAGTGAACAGCATTAGTCGGCTCAGGTCATGATCTCACGGCTCGCAGCGCATCAGGCTCTGTGCTGACAGTTCCGACCCCTGAGCCTGCTTCGGGTTCCGTGTCTCCCTCTCTCTCTGTGCCTCCCCTGCTCACAATCTGTCTCTCTCTCTCTCTCTCAAATATAAATAAACATTAAAAAAAATTTTTTTTTTAAAGAATTGAGTCGAATAGTTAGAGATGTTTGAAAAAATTTTGTTACTGTTTTTTCATTTTTGTGACCAAAAGCTTAAAGTATATTATTTAAATATCGTGTAGATGAAGCTTTTTCAAATACATGGAAACCTAATAGGATTCCTATAGCCAATTTTCTCATATTTAAATTTTGTATAAAGTTATTATTTTATTTTTAAAGTTATTTTAATTTATTTTATTTACTTTTTTATTTTTATTTTTATTTATTTATTTATTTTTAATGTTTATTTATTTTTGAGAGAGAGAGACAGACAGACAGGGAGCGAGCAGGGGAGGGGCAGAGAGAGACACAGAATCCGAAGCAGGCTCCAGGCTCTGAGCTGTCAGCGCAGAGCCAGATGTGGGGCTCGAACTCAAAAACCTGAGATCATGACCTGAGCCGAAGTCGGGCACTTAACTGACTGAGCCACCCAGGCGCCCCTTTATGTACTTTTTTAAATGTTTATTCATTTTTGAAAGAGAGAGAGAGAGAATGGGGGAGGGGCAGAGCCGGATGAGGAGTTTGTACTCATGAACTGGGAGATCGTGACCTGAGTCGAAATCTGATGCTTAACCTTGAGCCACCCAGGCACCCCTAAAGTTATTTTTAAATATAATTCCATTTTTTTGCAATAATCAAGCATACACCTCCATTAAGTTGAAGATTAATATTTTTCACTTATAGGCAGAATAGTTGTTTTATGTGACATCATTCAAAATGCAAAAAGAAGGGAAGATTGTTTATAAATCTTGCAATAAAAACTCCCACTTAGCCTAAGATAGGGGCTAAAATCCCACATACATTTTACTTTATCATTTACTCCACATAAATTATCAAAATTTTTTGCTTGTTCATCTTTGAGTTTTGTTTGTTTTGTAAAATATAAAGTTTCCATGACTTGAGTTTAAAATCTTTGATTTGCAATGTGCCATTACTTAGAGGCCTAAACAGTTGGGGTTTTTTTCCTACGCCTGGTTTCTGTAGGCAGACATATTTCAGTAATTTCATGGATTTGGAAAGAAAAGTTCTTATTTATTTTTTAAAATCTTTTTTATTAATGTTTATTTTTTATTTTTGAGAGACAGAGACAGAGACATTGTGCACAAGTGGGGGAGGAGCAGAGAGAAAGGGAGAATCCTAAACAGGCTCCAGGCTCTGAGCTGTCAGCACAGAGCCTGATGCGGGGCTCAAATTGCCAAACTGTGAGATCATGACCTGAGCCGAAGTCCGACGCTTAACAGACTGAGCCACCCGGGCTCAGTTTTTATTTTTTTACATTTTAGTTTTCATTAATCTCTACCCCCAACGTGGGCTCAAATTTACAACCCTGACTCAAGAGTCACATACTCTAGGGACTGAGCCAGCCAGCTCCCCCCCTTTTTTTTTAAATTAGAGTTTTTGTTAATATATAGGGTACCCATAATGATTAAGGTGAACAATGTGATGATTTGATATATGTATATCTTATAAAAGGCATACAGAGTTGTAGGAAAATGGGAAGTGGGTCTAATTGTTCTTTATTGTGTGATGTTATAGTTCATAGCAGTTTGGTGGCATATATCAGAATGTCTCATTGGATCAGATGTAAATTATGGCATCAATTGAGCAATATTTAATTTCACTGTGATGTTCGGAATATGGCCCAATAGCTTAAATTCATTGGGCAAATTGTTTAAGATAGTGAATTGTAACTGAGGTTTTTCTCTTTGGTTTTTCTGAAAACCAGAAAACCAGTTTTCTCAGAAAAACTGAGGTTTTTCTCTTCTTCACATAAGGAACAAAGAGTTGTATTTTTCTTTGTGGACAGTTGAAGTCAATTTACTGATTTGAGCTCTTGGTTCAAAAGTTGTCTTTGATAGGGTAGGATTCCTTCGGTACTATACAAGTTCCTTTGGAATTACTCTGAAGTTTTTGTAGAGCCAGAAAGTGTTGATAGTGACAAAGATTAAATCAGAGGATGAGGAATAGTGTCTGGAGCTGTGCTCTCTACTGTGGCAGCCACTGGCTTCATGTAGCCGTAGAACACTTGAAATGTGACAAGTTCAAGGGCGCCTGAGTGACTCGGTTGGTTGAGCGTCTGACTCTTGGTTTCAGCTCCGGTCATGATCTCACGACCCCATGTCAGCTCTGTGCTGATGGTGTGGAGCCTGCTTGGAATTCTCTCTCTCTCTCTCTCCCCCTCTCTGTGCACCTCCCCTGCTTGTTCGTTCACTCTCTCAAAATGCATAAATAAACATTAAAAAAACCCCAAACCTGGCCAGTCCAATATGAGATGCACTGTAAACAGTAGGAAATATGTGCCAGATTTTGAAGACTCAATACTTAAAAAAAAAAAGAATGTAAATAGCTTGTTAATAATGTTTATACTGATTTGCATGTTGATAAAACATTTTGGATCTATTGGGATATTGGGATATCCAATATTGGGATAAATAAAATATATTAAAATTAATTTTGCCGTTTAAAAAATGTGGCTATTAGATAATTTAAAAATTACGTAGAGGGCTTGCACTTTTGGCTTGTGTTATATTTTTATTGGACAGCCCTGATCTGGAGGAACAGTGCTAGTGTAATTTTCTTCCCTTAGAAATAGTTTTACTTTTTTGCCTGGATGCCTTTTTTTCTTTAATATTTTTTTCCTTTAATCCTGAACTTGAATTAGTGTTGGCCATTCTGGACCAAACCTTATTATTATTTTTTTCTTTACTGTAGTGAAAATTATGTAGCATTAAATTTATTATCTCAACCACTTTCAAGTGTACAATTCAGTAGTGTTAAGATCTCTAGAACTTTTTCTTCTTACAAAACAGAAACTCTATACCCATTAAACACCATTTCCCCCTTCTCCCTCCCACTCGTGCTGTGTTTTAAATATAATGTTGGAGATCTGTGTATGATGTGTCTTCTTTTTCCCCCTTTACTGAGATATAATTGACATAAAACGTCGTATAAGTTTAAGGTGTACAAAGCGATGAGATGACACACGTCTATCTCGTAAAATGATTACCACAAGATATACCTTCTTCAAGCCCACAAAGAATTTGCATACGAATTCTGATTAAGAAATTCTAGCTAACTCATAACGAAAAGCTTGCAGTTTATCCATTAGTCATATGTGTTCCTGTTAGCAAACAGGCAAAGTGTTTGAGTACAGTTCTTTCCCCCCTACCATTTCTGATTTTAGAGTGTAGTTCATGCTGAAAAGTGAAACTGTGCACAAATATGCCAAAAGGCATCGTTTTCAGAGACCGTTAGTGTGTTCGGCGTTACCGTCTGCTGATGTGGTAGCGGCACATGACTGTGTGCTGATCTGTCCCTTTAGACAGCTGGGCAGACAGACAGACAGCTTTATCCAGGCCGCAGACGGCAGATTTGCTCTTTCTTGCCAGTCTAATTAGGGCAAGTTATTACAGGGGTCCGTTTCAAAGAAGGAACGAGCAAATTTTTGGTTGCTTTAAGCTTATTATTATTATTTTTTTAACAGACAAGGTATTTGTATTTTAAGTGCACCAAGGGAGATCATCTTTTTTTTTAAGTTTATTTATTTTTGAGAGAGAGAGAGAAAGCGCGCGCGCCTGTGTATGCACACGGGTTGGGGGGAGGAGCAGAGAGAGAGAGGGAGAGAGTACTGTCAGCACAGATTCCAGTGCGGGGCTCAGTCCCACAAACTGTGAGATCATGACCTGAGCCAAAACCGAGAGTCGGACACTCAATTCACTGAGCCACCCAGGCGCCCCCGGAGATCATCTTTTTAAAGGAATTTTACATCGACTCTTCTACTGAAATGCAGAAGTCCTTTTTTCACCTGTGAAATATTGACCCTAATTTTCAATCTGTGTATATTTGTGCTCTTGATTTTTAATGTAAGGCAAAAGTACAGCTAGCTGTACCCTACTTTCTTGGTAATTTCTTCTCTTTTAATATTATGGCCAAAAAAAAAAAAAAAAAAAGGCATTTCCAAAAGAACCCTGTCACCATCTTTAGCCCTTTACCCCCCAAGACATCAGTGCTCTTCTCTTGCTAGGATAATCACTACCATCTGTAAGTTGATTATCTGGATTTCTTTGTCCCTACATCCCTCACCTGACTGTTCACAGGTACTGGAAACTCAGCGTGTCCCATACTGAACTCAACAGTACAGTTCCAGACACCAACCTTCCTCTCTCCATTCTTTATTCATGACTTGGGCAAGCCATCCCTCAGCGTGAAACCTTTAACTTTTTATTTATCTTATGGTATTTATTTATTTAAGTCATTTCTTTCCCCGACGTGGGGTTCGAACTCCTGACCAGAGATCAAGACTCGCACACTCTACCGATCGAGCCAGCCAGGCGCCGCAAAATCTTTAACTTTTAAAATTTCAGCGAATGGATGATAAATATATGGTCTCTAACGTATAGAAAATATATTTTGCTAAGGTTCAACAGCAAATGACTTCCACTGTTTGAGATGGCAGCTTCTACTTAGGGCAACTCGGCACCTCCCCCCTCTATAAATTATGCACTTGGAAAATAGGGCTTGCAAGTGCGAGACATAAATAATTGATAATTAGGCTTTCCCAAATGATGAATTGCACTGTCACCGCAGATAGATACACTTTGTATTTTTCGGTTTTGGTGGGTAACTCTCGCGAGTTCCTCAGTGATGCTTTGATTTTGGCCGCTTTTTCTCTCAAATAATGTTTTCCTACTTGTTGTTCAATTAAAGAATCGCCTCACTTTGTGGTGAGTGATTTTTATCCACATTGCCTTGTGTAATAAGTGTTTGTAAAGCTGCATGGGAAGAACACCCACGAATGAACATGTGGTTCAGTTTTTCTGTTGGAATTTGCTTCTGTGTCTTCCTTCCTATGGCTTTTTCACAGCTGAAAGTGCTGAATCTCACTGTGTTTAGTTTGCTATAAACCTTCGACAAAAATTGAAACTGGTTTAGAAAATGTATCTATACTCTTGCTGTGTGACAGATAACGACGAAGCCTCTCACCATTTCATACGTTTTTTGAATTCATCCAGGAATTGGGGTATGTGAGGAGAGCCGTGAGAAGGCGTGTTGGGGGATAAATCCTTTCCTTCGGACGGCTTATCTTCATGGGATAATTAGATTATGGAAATTTGGGTTGGGGTGCCTGCCTGGCTCAATCGGTTAAGCGTCCAACTCTTGATTTTAGCTCAGGGCGTGATCTCACGGTTTGTGAGTTCAAGCCCCACATCGGGCTCCTTGCTGACAGTGCGCGGAGCCTGCTTAGGATTCTCCTGCCCCGCTCCTCCCTCCCACTTTCCCTCTCTCTCAAAATAAGTAAACTTAAAAAAAAAAAAAAAAGAAATTTATGTTAAGAGGCATTCATTTAAGTCTAGGTTGGAAAGTATTCCCAGGTGGAATTTGCAATGTTACCTAGGCCTCCCTTGGTGACTTATCAGTGCCCTCACGTCCTGGTACAGTTCCTCAGTTTGTCTGGATGAGGCAGATGGGGATTCTGACCCCTGAGTACCGATTGCCTCTAGTTACTGTAGTGTTAAAAATATCCCTGCTTCCTCGTGAGTCAAGGTGGGGCCAAGACATGACTGATGTCTCTGAAACCCTGGCCATTCACACCGTTAGTGAATTTGGGACTGAGGGTGTGTGTTTTGTGTGTGTGTGTGTGTGTGTGTGTGCACATGTGTCTTTTCATAGTTCTAAACTATTGTCCTGTCGAACTCCATAATCTGTGTGGTAATTGGTAGGTTTTCATTTTTTTGGTAATGTTTTTATTTATTTTTGAGACAGAGAGAGAGCATGAGAAGGGGAGGGGCAGAGAGAGGGGGAGACACAGAATCTGAAGTGGGCTCCAGGCTCTTGAGCTGTCAGCACAGAGCCCTATGTGGGGCTCGAACTCATGGAATGTGAGATCATGACCTGAGCTGAAGTCGGACGCTCAACCGACTGAGCCACCCAGGAGCCCCAAGGACAGCTATGTTTAAAAAAAATGTTTATTTATTTATTTTGAGATATTTATTTTGAGAGAGAGTAAGAGTGTGAGTGCAAGAGCAGGGGAGGGGCAGGGAGGGTGGGTGAGAGAGAATCCCAAGCAGGCTCTGTGCTGTCAGCTTAGAGCCTGACGCAATCCCATGAACTGCAAGATCATGATCTGAACCGAAATCGAGAGTCGGACACTTAGCCGCCTGAGCCACGCAGGTGCCCCCAAGGACAGTTGTATTATATAAATTCATTTTAATAATCATCTTGGGGCACTTGGGTGGCTCAGTCGATTAAGCATGTGACTTTGGCTCAGGTCATGATCTCACAGTGAGTGAGTTCGAATCCCACGTGGGATGAGCACGAGCCCTGCTTTGGGTGAGCCCTGCTTCTCCCTCTCTCTCTCTTCCTCTCTGTCTCTGCCTTTATGTGTCCTCTCTCTCTCTCTCTCTCTCTCTCTCTCTCTCTCAATAAAAACAACAACAACAATCATTTTGAAGCAAATGTGAAAAGGAAAGAGCCTTCATTGTAGAGGGTTATGGAATTATGTATGTAGTAGTAGGCAGGTACTGAGACGTGTGTGTTTAGGTATGAACTGGCTTAGGAAAATCCAGGCAGAGAAATGTATGTGTGTGTATACATGCTAGTGCCTATAGTTAAGATCCCTGAATATACAGGGGGTAGAAAATAACCACTTCAAGTTTAAGGGAAAAAAACAGGGACAAAATACGTACATGTGTTCATTAATGTGCATTGTGGGGCCTTCTGGTCTTTTGGCTGATGGTATCACAGACAGGTCATAATAAGGATTCGATTAACAACGTTAAAAGGAAAATTCATCTATTTATGGTTGGTAGCTTGGGTTTTCGCTGCTATGATTTGGCGTACTTTGTGCCATTGTCCCAAATCAAGAGAAAATCCCTAACAGTTATTAACTGTTGCACTGATTATTTGTTGGAAGGATTAACGTTTTTTCGAGTCAGTTTTTTTACCTGGTTTAGTTTGACTGGTTTCTGTTTGATGTCTCTGTGTCTCCCTGTCTAGGAAGCTATTTTGCCAGCCACTTCATTATGGGAGGAGAGAAGTTTGACTCCACGCACCCCGAAGGTTACCTATTTGGAGAGAACAGTGATCTGAACTTTCTGGGGAACAGACCAGTAGCGGTATGGTTATGACCTGTTTATTTCCACGTGGGGCTTCAGTGGCCAATACAAACAGTCTTATAAATAAGTTTGTAATCATTGGTTCAGAGGTGTCTGTAGCTCGGTGTGAGTTGAGAGGGTCCCTGGGAGCCAGGCCACAGCCCCTTGGCTGGCGTTGGGTCTCCAGTCACTAGAGGCTGACCCCTGGAAAGACTGCGGGAGTCTGCCTAAGGGGGAAGACATCTCACAGGATCCCGACGTCTGGATGTCCGAAAGATTCCTGTCTCTGCTAAATGCCACCTCTTTTTCTCTTCCTCATAGCACTTAATACCATCTAAGCTTGTATTTCTCTGTCTCGCCCTCTGTTTTTTATCTGCCCTTCCTTGTAGGACGTAAATTTCACTGTGTCTCCCTGTCTCTGCCCCTAACCCACTCGCATCCTGTCTCTGTCTCTCTCAAAAATAAATAAACGTTAAAAAAAAAAATTAAAATAAAAGCGGGGGGTGGCGCCTGGGTGGCTCAGTCGGTTGAGCGTCCGACTTGGGCTCAGGTCATGATCTCACAGCTCGTGAGTTCAAGCCCCGCGTCGGGCTCTGGGCTGACAGCTCGGAGCCTGGAGCTGCTTCGGACTCTGTCTCCCTCTTTCTCTCTGCCCCTAACCCACTTGCGTTCTGTCTCTGTCTCTCTCAAAAATAAATAAACATTAAAAAAAAAAAACTTAGAATGTATATTTCACAGGTCAGGACTATTTTTACTGTTGCGTCCTAGCACCTAGAACAAAGCCTGATACATACTGACAAGCCCTTAAAGAGCTGTTGAATGAATGACTGAAAAGGTTTCCCTTCATATCTGAATTGATACTAGGCTATGTCTCTGTTCATTCAGCTCATTCCGTAAACGTATGTAGCATCCTCTCTGCACCCAGCCCGAGGCTTTGGAAGAATAGCCTGCCATATGGCTAGTGAGTGGCTAAGGAAGGTCCTAGAGACTTTTCAGACATTATTCCTAATCTTCGTAAGACCCACCTGACAGAAGATTTATTGTTACTAATTTTTAAGTAAGCTCTATACCTAATATGTGAGGCTTGAACTCATGATCTCAAGATCAAGAGTTGATGCTCTGCTGACTGATCCAGCTAGGTGCACCAGAAGATTTATTATTAATCCTATTAAAAAAATTTTTTTAATGTTTATTTATTTTTGAGAGAGACCAAGAGAGACCGCGTGAGTTGGGGAGGGCAGAGAGAGAGGGAGACACAGACTTTGAAGCAGGCTCCAGGCTCAGAGCTGTCAGCACAGAGCCCGAAGCGGGGGCTCAAACTCATGGACCATGAGATCGTGACCTGAGAAGTCGGACGCTTTACCGACTGAGCCACCCAGGTGCCCCAATTATTAATCCCGTTTCATAAGCAAGAGAACTGAGGTTCCAAGAAATGGCCCATGATAAGTGCATGCTCTGTTCCAGGCACTGTTCTAAGTGTTTATTTACATAAAGTTTTCCCAAACTCCAATAACTAGGTCTGCCTGGCCACAGGTCGATGACCTTTCCACTGCTTCTCATTGCTTCAAAAAGCCCTGCCTTCCTCCAGAAACTCCTGGGTCAGTGGGGCAGATGAAACACAGGAACAGGAGATGCGTAAATAGCTGGAGAGGTCCGAAGTGATTGGATGCTGTGGGGCTTGCGAGCAGGAGAGGAGAACGGCAGGCCTGACCCCCTCATGCTCGTGTTGAGAAGAGGCGGACGGTGTTGAGCGAGCCTTTGGAGAGACCTGGGCTTTTACCAGACGGGTGGGGAAGGGGCTTTCCAGGAGCGGGTGCAGAGCACAGGCCCGAACGCTTTCCCGTTGTTGTCGAATCAGCAAACCTTTACCCGGCGACTGCTGTGTGCCAGGTACTGTGATGGGCGCTGGGGACACCGAGCTGAAATGAGCATGGTCTGTTCCTCCCAGGAACAAATAAGGAAGCCAGGCTGGCAGGAGTAGACATTTCCTGATGGTGAGACACAATTGGAAAGGTAGGTGGGGGCTGCATTACCTCCAAGGCTTTTGACTCTTACCTGTAGGCTGTGGGGAATATTGAAGACTTTTAGTAGATAAGTGACCTGGAGAATTTTTTTTTTTCTTTAGAGAGATTCATCCAGTGACTGTCTCCCATCTTGAGCTTTAATTAAAAAACATATTTTGATGATGGGTTTTCACTGGTTTCTCCCTTTCTATCTGGAGTGACCCCCTCCCCTAATTCACAGACCAGGAGTGCTTTCAAAATACCACATCCTTCTTGCTTCGCATTCAGTCATGCCAGCTCATGCTCACCAAATGTCCGCTCTCTGATTTTGTTACTGGTGCCTTAGCAATTAGAGTAGAAGAATCTTTGGTGTTTTGTTTTGTTTTGTTTTGTTTTGACAGAGACAGGTAAGAATTGTGCCTCCCTCCCTGGGAGTCAATTCGTGCTTGAAAAATGACCCTTTCTTTTTACGTCAATTACTTCCTTTCTTCTCCTCTTTCCTCTTGTGTGAGAATAGTTTATTATTAATTTTGTAATTTTGGCCTTTTCAGACCATAAAGATTTTTTTTTAATGTTTTTATTTATTTTTGAGATAGACAGAATGCGAGTGGAGGAGGGGCAGAGAGAGAGGGAGACACAGAATCTGAAGCAGGCTCCAGGCTCTGAGCTGTTGACACAGAGCCCGACGTGGGGCTCAAACTCACAAACCGTGAGATCATGACCTGAGCTGAAGTCGGACGCTTAACCGACTGAGCTACCCAGGCGCCCCATAAAGATTATTTTAAAGCAAATAAAAACTTCTTTTGGTTCCTACTGAGGTTTCTTCTGGCTGGCAGACTCCTGGTTCAGCTGCCCTGTTTATGCTTCTCTGTGAGCCTGTGAAGGACTGAGGTCTTCCTGAAGCCCTAAAGAGCAGCCCTGACCTGAAGTTTGAGGCTTTTTCTAAAGGAGTATTGAGGGGCGCCTGGGTGGCGCAGTCGGTTAAGCGTCCGACTTCAGCCAGGTCACGATCTCGCGGTCCGTGAGTTCGAGCCCCGCGTCGGGCTCTGGGCTGATGGCTCAGAGCCTGGAGCCTGTTTCCGATTCTGTGTCTCCCTCTCTCTCTGACCCTCCCCCGTTCATGCTCTCTCTCTGTCCCAAAAATAAATAAACGTTGAAAAAAAAAATTTAAAAAAAAATAAAAATAAAAATAAAATAAAATAAAAAAATAAAGGAGTATTGACATTTTGGTTGTTGTTTCTATGTAGTCATCATTAAATATGCTTAATGTTGTAAGAGCAGATGTTTTCAGGAGATATCATTTCAGGTTAATAAAGCAAATTGGAGTGACTTCATATATGTATAGAAATAAGGTATACAGGGGGCGCCTGTGGGCCTCAATGGTTTAAGCATCGGACTTCGGCTCAGGTCATGATCTCACAGTTCACGAATTTGAGCCCCACTTCGGGCTCTGTGCTGAAAGCTTAGAGCCTGGAGCCTGCTTTGGATTCTGTGTCTCCCTCTCTCTCTGCCCCTCCCTGGCTCACTCTCTCTCTGTCTCAAAAATAATAAAAATAAAACATTAATAAAAAATTTAAAAAAAAAAGAAGGTATACAGAACAAACGTGGCACATTTCCTTTTCTTTCCCCACACGTTATTTCATAATGATCATAGCTAACATTCATTGAACACTTACTATTTGTCAGGCCTGGTTGCTCTAAGCTCTTCATACATGTTATGTCATTTTGTCCTCACACCCTGGTGAGGAAGGTCCGTATTTGACAGATGAGGAACATGGACGCAAAGAATTTAAACAAGGATCACTAAGCCTGTACGTGGTTGAATTGGGATTTGAACCTAGCCGTCCAGCCCCAGAGCCTGAAGCACTCCGGTTTCTGCTATTCAGAGCACGTGTGCTCAGGAACTCTGTGCATATCCTGTCTGTGAGTCTGTCCTAGTAGATCATCAAGTATAATTTGTGAGATGCAGACAGAGATCTAAAAGTAGACCGAGTGGCAGGGACATGTTCTCTCTGAGTGTCCCTTGAGAGAGCTGCTGTTTGGTGTGTATTCCATCTGCTGGTCTGACCTCTGTGTTTTGTCGTTACTGCACGTCACACCTGTTTGGGGGACGGCCCAGAGATTGAACATGGACTTGTAGCTTGAGTTCTGAGGACTTGACTTCTACTGTCTAGCAACATGTCCCCCAGGGTCAGTACGTGGGCTTCCGGTTGCGGAGGAAAGGGAACAGCCTTTTAAAGCCACCGAGCAGCTCCTCCTTCGAGGGAGAATGAAGATAAGGAGTGGAAGATGTTGAAATAAATTGTTACATAAAATATAAGTGCCATAGACTTCCTGGCTTGTGGGACTTGTGGTATTTCCTGTCATTTCTGAATGGTCAAACTAAAAAGAATACCGCTTGCAAACGCATCACTCAGCCTGTAGTTTTTACTGGAGCCCTGCCGATCTCCCACTTGGGATAATCCGTCAACGTCAAATTTAGTATCAAGTCCCAGGGGTCAGATTTAATGAACTAGAGCGTGCATAGACATGGATGGTTGAAGAGAGGCTGGAGTCAAGATTTCAGGTTTTGTTTACATCTTAACCACTAGACTCTTTGCAACCTTGGCAAATCTATCACTGAGGCTCTCATTACCCAGTGGTAAAGGGGGATAGTTCTGACTTTATGGGAATGTGATGCTTGAAGAATGTCTTGGGATTGCTGGGTAAAAAGAAGCCAGGGTAAAAACAATGTTGGCTGTACTGCTACCCTTTCAGGTTGGTTATTTCTGCAGCTACCGATAGTTTTGCGTGGAGAGAATAGTCACTGGTTTTGTTTTTTTTTTTTAATTTTTTTTTTAACGTTTATTTATTTTTGAGACAGACAGAGACAGAGCATGAACGGGGGAGGGGCAGAGAGAGAGAGGGAGACACAGAATCGGAAGCAGGCTCCAGGCTCTGAGCCATCAGCCCAGAGCCTGACGCGGGGCTCGAACTCACGGACCGTGAGATCGTGACCTGAGCTGAAGTCGGAGGTTTCACCGACTGAGCCACCCAGGCGCCCCTAGTCACTGGTTTTTAAGTAATTGTCTTAAACGGTCAACAGGGCTTCTGATGGTCTTTCTGTTCTGGTCCCCATATATAGAGGAGCTGAGATTCCTGTGTTTGTACATCACAGTTGTAAAATGTTAAATAAAGACCATCCTTCGCCTTCCTACGGGGTGGAAGAGCTGGTGCTGATTTTTTGCTCCTTTACTGAGCGAGGGCTTCTTTTGTTGAGGCAGATTACTGCTAAAACTCTAAGTTATTTAGAGGCGTGGTGACCTCAGGATTGTCCAAGAATCAAGTGATACCTTGACCCTACCTGAGTTCAGATCTATCATCTCACCTTAGAGGAAAGCAGCTGAGTTCCAGTCCGGCCTCTGATGCGCCATCTCGCGGGTTGTGTCACCACACCCCCTTGACACGGGTTCTGTGTCCTGCTCCCTGCAGCCAGGGCTGCACAGCTGGCCGTAAGAATCAAGGTAGGCACAGGTGGGTCTTTCTTCCCCCCCAACAGAGATACACCTAAAAGCTGTACTTCCATCAAGTCTCTGTAAATTCAGCCCTTTTATCCACAGGTGTGCAGGGAGAGCAAGCTATTTAACACAACTTGGCAATATATCCATTTACAAAGTAGAGTTTGGGCCATACAGAGCGTTGTGTCCGTCACAGTCATTCATTTGTTCAGTAAATATCTGTGGGTCATATACTGTGCTAGCAGCTGGGAGTGCAAAGATGAAGAAGGCTTGCCCCTGCCCCGAGGAGCTCGCGGTATGATGGGGTAGACAGGTTGCTGCCAACTGTGATGTGTTCCAGTAAGTCCTGTGTGACTGTGTGAGAGACAGGGCCAGAGTGCTCTGGGAGCAGAGGGGAGTGAGGATGATTTCCACCCAGGGCGCTGGCTCTGAGAGGCGACTCCTTGAACCGGGTGGGATGAGCAGGATTTCCTTAGTGGGTGTCGGGAAGGTCACTAAGGCAGAATTAACAAGCAACGGGAGGAAGCGACTAAGATGCAGAAGTGCATGTTGGGTTTCCAGAAGGGTGAGCAGGCTGTAAGGATTGGGTCATGAGGTATGTTGGTGGGAGGTGAGGCTGGAAAGACAGACTGGGCCCATGTTGGAAGGGCGATGAGGGTCGTATTGAGAAGTTTATGCCTTTCTTTCTAAGGCAGTAAAGAAGGTCATAGTCATGAGTTGCTTTGCCACTGAGTAGCTTCTTGGTGTTGGTTAACATATTAGCCATCAGTGAGCCTCAGTTTCCCCATCTATAAAAATACCTATCTTGCAGATATATTTTAAGTTTTCCAAAAATGACAGCTATTATGATTTGATTTGCCTTTCAGAAAGTTAATTCTTTTTGGTTGTTGAGAGACAGAGAGAAAGCATGCGTGTGTATGAGCTGGGGAGGGGCAGGAGGAGAGGGAGAGAGAGAATCTTAAGCAGGCTCCCGACTTGGGGCTCAATCTCATAACTGAAATCATGACTGGAGCCGAAATCAAGAGTTGGATGCTTAACTGACTGAGCCGCCCAAGTACCTCCAGAAAGTTAATTTTTTTGTTAATGTTTATTTATTTGGCGGGAGGGGCAGAGAGAGGGGGAGACACAGAATCCAAAGCAGGCTCCAGGCTCTTAGCTGTGAGCACAGAGCCTGATGCGGAGCTTGAACTCATGGACCTTGAGATCAAGACCTGAGCTGAAGTCAGACACTAAACCGACTGAGCCACCCAGGCACCCTACTGTTACTGAATTTCTTTACATTTTTAAAAATGTTTATTTATTTTTGAAGGAAAGAAAGAGTGTGAGCAGGGGATGGGCAGAGAGAGGGGAGACACAGAATCCGAAGCAGGCTCCAGGCTCCGAGCTGTCAGCACAGAGCCTGTCGCGGGGCTCGAATCCACGAGCAGTGAGATCATGACCTGAGCCAAAGTTGGACGCTTACCTGACTGAGCACCCAGGTGCCCCCAGAAAATTAATTCTTTAAATCATCTCATGGTGTAGAGAGTGAATTGGAAAGACAAGAGATAAGGAACCAGTTAGGTCGTGGTTTCTTTTAGATAAGAAGGAAGATACACGGTGCCTGAACTGTGGGCAGTCTGAACCGAAGGCAGGGCGTAGTTAAGGACATGAGGAACAGCCTCTGTGGGACAGCTAGCACTTCAACTGCATACCATGTGTGGGTTTTATCTGCAGTTTTACTCCTTTTTAAATTTTTTTAAATGCTTATTTATTTTTGAGACAGAGTATGAGTGGGGGAGGGGCAGAGACAGAGGGAGACAGAATCTGAAACAAGATCCAGGCTCTGAGCTGGCAGCACAGAGCCCGACATGGGGCTCAAACCCATGAACCGTGAGATCATGACCTGAGCCAAAGTTGGAGGCTCAACTGACTGAGCCACCCAGGAGCCCCTGCAGTTTTACTCTTTTTAAAAAATATTTCGGGGCGCCTGGGTGGCTCAGTCGGTTGAGCGTCCGACTTCAGCTCAGGTCACGATCTCGCGGTCCGTGAGTTCGAGCCCCGCGTCGGGCTCTGGGCTAATGGCTCAGAGCCTGGAGCCTGTTTCCGATTCTGTGTCTCCCTCTCTCTCTGCCCCTCCCCCGTTCATGCTCTGTCTTTCTCTGTCTCAAAAATAAATAAACATTTAAAAAATTTTCTTTATTTATTTTGTTGGGGCGGGGGGGAGCCCACGTAAGTGGGAGAAGGGCAGAGAGAGAATCCCAAGCAGGTTCATGCTCAGTGCAGAGCCCCACTTGGGGCTTGATCTTAAAACTGCAAGATCGTGACCTGAGCCAGAATCAAGAGTCAGACTGACTGAGCCACCCAGGCGCCCCCTATCTGCAGTTTCGTTTGTGCCCTGGCCCCAGTGTAATCAGACAGGTGGGTCACAATACAGGTACCCTGGCATGCGTTGCCTTAGAGCCTGGATTGGTCTACCCAGGCTACTAAAACAAAATACCATAAATTAGGGGGCTAAACAACAGGTATCCATCACTCAAGGTTCTGGAGGCAAGAAGGCCAAGATCAAGGTGCTGGCAGATTTCATTCTGGTGAGGGTTTCTTGCAAGTGACTGTCTTCTTGCTCTGTCCCCACATGGCAGAAAGAAAGTGCTCTCTCTCTTCCCTCCTTATAAGGGCACTAATCCCGTCTTGAGAGGCCCACCGTTATGACCTCACCTAACCCTAATCACCTCCCAAAAGCCTCCCCTCCAAATATAGTCACATTGAGGGTTAGGGCTTTAACATAAGAATTTTGATATGAGAGTCCATGACAGGAACGTGCCTCTTTTCTGTGTGTATGTGAGTGTGTGTTGTAGATTGAGTTACTTGCCTTTTGCATGCTCTTGTCTTTCCTTCCTCCTTCCCTTATAAATTGTACTACAGCTGTCTTTGGCATTTAGTTTGGCCATATTTATTGCATTTCTAGTTCTGCATACCCTTTAGCCAACCTGTTTCATTTCTCTGAATCTCTGAGTAAAGGAGAAACTTACTCCTCTCAATATTCTGCCACAGTGCTAGCTCGTTTTTGACACCAGATATGTGGGCTTCGCACACATCAGGCAGGAATTGTTAAAGAAATTATAGTGTGTCTACACTAAGAACTGGTATTCAACCAAAAATAAAGTAGATTTGTACCCCACTGAGATAAAAATATGTCTATGACCACATGGTGTGCTGAAAAAAGCAAGTTGTTACGTATCCTATAGAATCCAGTTTCATTTCTGATAAAAATAACAGTGCATAACAATATATGTGTATTTGTATGCTTTTTTGTGTATTTATATTTGTAGGTGCATAAAATACATAAGAGAATAATGCATTTTACCCGTTACAGTGGTAACTCTCGGGCTACATCAGTGAGGGGAGGTACATACTCCTGACTTTGTATTTTTCTGTGTGAATATATATTTGAATTTGAATTTTTTTTTAAATCAGAAGCATTTAAATTTTTTTGTAAAAATCTTTTGTAAAAAAAAGAGCTCCCTCTCTCTCTGCTTCTCCCATGCTCACTCTCTCTCAAAAATAAATAAACATTAAAAAAAAACGAGGGGTGGCGCCTGGGTGGCTTAGTCGGTTAAGCATCCGACTTAGGCTCAGGTCGTGATCCCACGGTTCGTGGGGTTCGAGCCCCGCGTCGGGCTCTGTGCTGACAGCTCAGAGCCTCGAGCCTGCTTCGGAGTCTGTGTCTCCCTCTCTGCTTCTCCCTTGCTCACTTTCTGTCTCTCAAAAATAAATAAACATTAAAAAAAAAAAAATAGGGGCGCCTGGGTGGCTCAGTCAGTTAAGCAGCCGACTTCGGCTCAGGTCACGATCTCACGGTCCATGAGTTCGAGCCCCGCGTCGGGCTCTGTGCTGATGGCTCAGAGCCTGGAGCCTGTTCCAGATTCTGTGTCTCCTTCTTTCTGACCCTCCCCCATTCATGCTTTGTCTCTCGCTGTCTCAAAAATAAATAAACGTTAAAAAAAATTAAAAAAAAATAGGAAAAGGGCCCACTGCTGAGCAGGAAAGGAGACAGTTCTAGGAAAATACATAGAGTGGGAAAATTAAGGAAATTAATAAAATAATGGTTTAATTGTTTAGTGAACTACAGAAAGGGTGTGGCTTGCCGAGTGGGGTTGGGGGCTTGTGGAGAACAGTAACAAGATCAGAATAAGCATGAAGAGGAATATGGAATCAGGTGGCTTCATCCTCTTGATGCCAGTGTGCAATGATTCACTGTTAGAACCATTTGATTCATGATGGATACAGCCTAGTTTTTAATAATCTGAGAGTAAAAGAAAATCCAGACTATGAAACGCCTAAACTGGAGAATGAATAATCCCGTTTTTTAAATACGGTTTAGGGCTTTATAGACAGTATTACTTAAGTATTTTATTTATTTACTTATTTATTTGCTTATTTATTTGTTTATTTTTAATGTTTATTTATTTCTGCAACAGAGAGAGACAAAGCATGGGTGCGGGTGGGACAGAGAGAGGGAGACACAGAATCCGAAGCAGGCTCCAGGCTCCGAGCTGTCAGCACAGAGCCTGACATGGGGCTTGAACTCACAAACCGTGAGATCATGACCTGAGCCGAAGTCGGTCTCTCAACTGACTGAGCCACCCAGGCACCCCTTACTTAAGTATTTAAAAAAATAGCTTCCTTATTAATATTCCTGCTTCCTTATTAATTCCCTGTTCCTAGTTTCCTCCCAGAGGTGACCATACTGCTCAGTTCAATAAGTGAGCTTTAATAGTTTTTTAAAAAATTGTGACAAAATACACATAACATAAAGCATACCATGTTAATTATTTGAAGCCTACAGTTCAGTGGTAAACTTGTTGTGCAACCGATCTCCAGAACACTTTCCATCTTGTAAAACTGAAACTTTGTACCCACTGAACGCTAACACCCCATTCTCCCCAACCCCCAGCCCCTGGCGTCCACTCTTCACTTTCTGTCTCTGAATCTGACTAGCTACCTCATATAAGTAGAATCTTACAGTATTTGTCCTTTTGTGTCTGGCTTTAGCATGATGTCTGCAAGGTTCATCCATGTTGTAGCAGGTGTCAGAATTTCCTTGTTTTTAAAAATTTTTTAATGTTTATTTTTTGAGAGAGAGAGAAGGAGAGAGAGAGAGAGAGATTGTGAGCAGGGGAGGGGCAGAGAGGGAGGGAGACACAGAATCTGAAGCAGGCTCCAGGCTCTGAGCTGCCGGTACAGAGCCCGAAGCAGGGCTCGAACTCACAAGCAGGGAGAACGTGACCCGAGCTGAAGTCGGGTGCTTAACCGACTGAGTCACCCAGATGGACAAAGCTTATTTCTTTTTGAGAGAGAGCTTGTGAGCGGGGTAGAGGCAGAAAGAGAAGGGGGGGGGGAGGGAGAGAATCCCAAGCAGGCTCCATGCTAACAGCAATGAGCCCGATGCAGGGCTCAAACTCATGAATTGTGAGACCACGACCTGAGCTGAAGTCAGACACTCAACCCACTGAGCCACCCAGGTACCCCTTACTTACTTTTTTTTTTTTTTTTTATAAATTTTTTTTTTTCAACGTTTATTTATTTTTGGGACAGAGAGAGACAGAATATGAACGGGGGAGGGGCAGAGAGAGAGGGAGACACAGAATCGGAAACAGGCTCCAGGCTCTGAGCCATCAGCCCAGAGCCTGACGCGGGGCTCGAACTCACGGGCTGCGAGATCGTGACCTGGCTGAAGTCGGACACCCAACCGACTGCGCCACCCAGGCGCCCCACTTTCTTTTTTTTTAAAAAAAAACAACTCCTTTTAATTTACTTCCTATGAGTTTTCTTCTCACTTTTTTATCGTGACTTGTGAAATATTCATAACTATATAAACCATATGCCTACAGTTTAAAGAAACCGTAAACAGACGCCCTTGTACCCATCACCCAGATCAAAAAGTGGAATGTTGCCGGCACCACCTCCCCGTGCCTAACCCTGATTGTATCTGTATTACTTTGTTAAATAGCAGCTTTGTGCAGATAAATGATAAGTATCTTGGGGAAGATAGTTTGCAACTACTGCCTGGATTTTTTTTTTTTAATGCAAAAAAACATCAACTACGTTTGCTCCTTCCTTTAGCTACATTTTCTGCATTGGCCAAGGTTAGTGAAACAGGATGTTCCATGTTAGACGTACTGCCTTGCTTTGAGATGGAAGACAGGGATCGTGGTTTTATCTGTCTGGTGTGCGGACGTCAGGGTATACTAATACGAAGAGAAGCTACAGAAGGCAGTTGTAGCGTAACCTGAGATTATGAGAGAAAGGAGAGAAATCCTCTGGAGAAGAAACTTTGCTGGAGATGAATGAGGAACAGTAGTTTTTAGTAGCTGTTGACTGCTAGTGGGTTACCTTCTCTATATTCAAGGGGCTCCTGGGTGGCTCAGTCAGTTAAGCATCCTACTCTTGATTTTGGCTCAGATGAATGATCTCATGGTTGGTGAGTTCGAGCCCCAAGAGAACTGCTTGGAGTTCTCTCTCTCTGCCCCTTCCCTGCTGTCTCTCACGTGCTTTCTCTCTCTCTCTTTCTCAAAATAAATAAATAAAGCTTAAAAAAAAAAGTATTTCAAAATCAGGTTGGATTATAAGTGGAAGAGAATTATAAAAGGGAGAAGTAGAGAAGAAAGAGGAAGAAATAGTTTCTTTTCTGTTCTTGCCTTAATTTGGTGTGTGTACTGGTTGAGAATACAGTTTTCTTTACTAATCATTACAGCGTGCCATTGATCTTTTTCTCCCCTCCCCGTGACACAAATCGTTGATTGACTGACTCAATCATTCCTTCCTTCGTTTAACATTTTATTGAACACTTGTGACATTCCAGACTAATGTTGAACACGAGAGACACAAAGGCAGAGCAAATGCAGTCCCTGCCCTAAGGAACTTATCCACTAGCCAGGAAACCTGAACGTGTCGGAGGAGGGGCTGATGAGCAAAGGCAGAAAGGCATCTAAAGAAGGGAAGGTGGTTTGTGTGTTCCAGATGATTCCATCTAACTAAAGTGTAGCATCCAGAGGGCTGTGGAGCCAGGCCTAGACGGAGGGACCTTGTATGCTTTTCTGCAGGCTTTGGACTTTTCTCCAGTAGCCATGGGGAACCTCTCATGGGTTTTATGGGTTTAAAAAAAAATTTTTTTTTTTTTTTTTGGAGAGAGAGTATGAGTGGGAGAAAGGGGCAGAAGGAGAGAGAGAGAAACCTTAAGCAGCCTCCACATTCAGCATGAGCCCAATTTGGGGCTCAATCCCACAACCCCTGGGGTCATGACCTGAACCGAAATCAAGAGTGGGGATGCTCAACCAACTGACCACCCAGGTGTCCCAACTAGTGGGTTTTAAACTGGGTGTCATATAATACACATTTTGAAAGATCACTCAGATGACAGTGTAGAAGATGATTTAGGGGGTTGTGGGGACAGGTAAAGGAGAGCCAGTTGTCCAAATGAGATTTGATGGAGGTCTCGTCTCGGGATGCAGGGCCAAGGAAGAGGAAGGCCCTGATACGTGAGGCAGGATTCACGTTGGTAACCAGTGTAAGCGGCAGCATCTAGGCTTTGGTAACTGGACTCTTCTAGGCTCCCCCACAGGGCATGGCCAGCTGGTGGGTTTTCCTGTGTGGCAGACCCATCCTAGTGTACCTGCTCCTGCAAGCCTTTGATCTTTTCTTCCGGCGACTGCTGCACCAGTTCTGATATCATTTAGTATGGTCCGTTGCTTTTCTAAGCTCCCAAGAGGCCACCTTCCCCAACACGTTAGACCCAGGGAGCTTGCCAAGGTGCTAATTCTGTGTCACAAGAGAATGTCCCCGTAACCAGTGGGCTGTCCCTCATCCAGCTTTATATTCCACACTCCTTGCCCCAGTGCCCTCGGACCACTCCCACGTATGCTTCTAGTCCTATCTGTGTCCATGTTAGCCTGGGCCTGCACACCTTTGGCATAAAAATCCGCGTGCCACCCCCCCCACCCCCCCCTTAGCAGGCCTAGCGGGCCCCAAGTGAATAATGCTGAGATTTGACCCTAATTATGGTCTACGGCCATGGGGGAAGACGGAAGATGGGCAGGTCCTTTGCAGGGCAAGCATTGTCTTGTAAGGAGCTTGTCTTGTGTGAGAGCGCTGTGTCACCTGTCTTCAAGGAGAGGGAGTCGAGGGACTCTGGGGTTCATGGTTCTCCAGTGAGTATACAAAGATGTCCCCTTCTCAAGCCTTAGAGGCCACTCTTTCCCCATCAGAGCCCTGACTTTGCCTTCATAGACTTACCTGGGCTAAGAGCACAGCCTTCTTTTTGTCCTCCACTCCTTGAAGTGAGGTCCTGTGGCTGCAGGAAATGGCGGTCTTTAAAATTTGCCAAAGGAGGCTGACTGCCTGTCCTGCTTGGCTTTAAATTGTTGACTGCTGTGTCCGAGACTTCTTCCCGTTTTGGTGAATGGATGGATCTTAATAATAGCCACCCACTTCTACGGTTTTATCGAAACAATTTCACTTGCACTTCCCGTAAGCCAGCCAGTGGTACACTTACCATAACACGCCAGGGACCGTGTCGGGGGGTGGGTCCTCCTTGCCATCTGGCTGGTAGGTAACCTACCCCCAACTTGCACCCGCAGAGTCCGCTTCCTTAGGCAGCTGCCGATACCAGCTTCTCTGGAAACAAACGTGAGACGGAGACCTTTGTGACATCTGTTTATTGAAGGAAGGCTGTCCTGAGAACGGGGACAGCAGAAGCCAGATGGGGCAGGGGAGCAAAACTGAACAACGGTGGGGTCTTGGTAGACACTCGCTTCGGCCTGGTTCCTTGGGAAGCTTTGGAAGACAAGTTGGGTCACAGCGTCGCCCTACCTTGAGGCAAGGGGCCTGGCCTTTCGTATGCCCTGCCCAGGTGTCGCTGGTTGCTGACTGCCCTGTGGTGGTCTGATGAAGGGGAAGTCCAGGGCACTTTCTTGGACCAGGAGGCTCTGGTTCCTGATTCCTGGCGAAGGAGCCGCAGTGGGCTGTCAGTGGCCAACATTCTCAGCAGCTGGAGAGTGGGAATGCCGGGAGGGAGTGGAGGCGGGTGTTAGAGCGTCACTGCACCCCCCATTCTCACTTCAGCCCTTGGTTGGTTTTTTTTTTCTCGCTTCTTAATTGAATAGCACATCTTGGAGATCATTCTGGATCTGTTTACATGGGGCTGGCTTGTCCTTTTAAAATTATGCTTCTGGGGGCGTCCGGGTGGCTCAGTCGGTTGAGCGTCCGACTTCCGCTCAGGTCATCATCTCACGGTTTGTGAGTTCGAGCCCCGCGTCGGGCTCTGTGCTGACAGCTCGGGGCCTGGAGCCTGTTTCAGTTTCTGTGTCTCCCTCTCTCTCTGCTCCTCCCCTGCTCACACACTGTCTCTCTCTCAAAAATAAAGATTAAAAAAAATTTTTTAAATAAAAGTAAAAATTATGCTTCCTGAAGTATAACAGATAACACTGAAAGGTAACATCGTATGTACACCTGATTTTCACAAGCCCACACACCTCTATGACCAGCATCCAGATCAAGAACTAGAACAGGGCCAGCCTCCCAGAAGCTGCCCCGATACCCCTTCCTATCACTACCTGTAACTCAGCCTGGCCACTATCCTCTCTTCTTTCCTGATTTGATCTTTATGTCAGTGGAACCGTGCATATGGCCCTTTTATGTCTGCTTCCTTTCACTCAATGTTTGTGAGATGTGCTCACCTCATTGCATGTAGCGATTATGCTTGTTGCATGTGTGTTTCCTGTGTGAGTACACCACAGTTTATCCACCCTACGGTTTACAGCATTCGGCCGTCTGTTCTGGGCTGTCGCGAATAGTGCCGTTGTGACCATCCCATTGTGTGTATTTTGTTGCGCACGTGGACCCACGTCTGTTCCGAGTATACCTGGGATGGGCATTGCCAGGGCACGGGAGGACGCTGTTGTGCATAACTGCTGAACCGTTTCCCAAAGCTGTTTTGACACCAATTTTACTCCAACCAGCGTGGTTTAGAAATCTCCAGCACCTCGTATTTTCTCTTTCTCATTCTGGTGGGTGTGTAGAATTAATTTTCTTTTTCTTTTTTCTTTATTTATTTTGAGAGAGAGAGAGAAAGCACAAATCGGTAAACAGTGGGGGGGGGGGGGGCTCAGAGAGAGAGAGAGAGAGGGAGAGAGAGAGAATCCCAAGCAGCCTGCACGCTGTCAGCACAGAGCCCAGAGCGGGGCTTCATCTCATGAACTGAGAGATCACGTCTTGAGCTGAAATCAAGAGTTGGACACTTAACCAACTGAGCCACCCACGTGCCCCAAGAATTAATTTTCATTTTCCTGATGACTCATGAGGACGGGCACCTTTATGTTTGTTTATTGGCCATTTGGATTCCTCCTTTGTGAAGTGTGCGTTCAAATCTTTTCCATTAGCTTATCTGCTTTTTCTACGAGGTCATCTGCTTTTTCTTTCTTGGTAAGGAAATACTAAGAAAATAGGAGTCCTTTCTCAGATAGATGTGTGTAAATATATGTTTATATTTACAAAGTCTCTGCTTGCCTTTCATTCTCCCTTTCTTTTAATTTATGTATTTTAACTGAGATATAATTGACGTATGACACTGTGTAAGTTTAAGGTACGCAGTGTGTTGATCTGATATATTTTTATATTGCAGTATGATTGTAGCTTTAGCTAGTATCTCTATCAGGTCACATAATTATTTCCTTTGTGTGCAAAGAACCCTAACCTCAACCCTAACCCAAGACCAGCCTAGGTCTTGAGCACTTCCTGCAGAATTCAGTAAAACTTCAGTCTTTTGCAAGGCCCAAATAACTCAGTGTGAGGTCAAGCCAGATCTGACAGGAAGAATATTCTACTGAAACTCAAGCTTCTTAGCCTAGCAGAATTTTCTTACTCATCTATATCCAGTTCCAGCCACAGTAATTCACGTTTTCCTTTAACACCAGAAATTCATCTAAGCCGGAAGGAAACCTAGTTGTGTCTAATGCTGTGCAGTCAGGGAAGAGGAAGCTGGGAGGTTTACACAGGGACGGTTTAAAATGAGGCCTTTGTTTTTGGACTTTAAAGAGCGGCTCCCCCTCCCACCAGGATGTGTCCTGCTCTCAGGAGACCATGTGTAGGCTTCTCAAGCTGCAGTGAATTTTCTTGCCCTTTGTAAGCCTCAGACCCTGGGTTCTCCCTCCTAGCATACGCAAAAGGGTCATAAGGCAACTGAACACACAGCGTTGTGTGCGAGTTGGAAGAGGCCTTTGGCTATTTTATGTAAGTGTTGTAAAGAATATGTCTTGTCATTCTGGAAAGGGCAAAACTATAGGGATAGAAAACAGATCAGTGGTTGCCAGGGCCTGGGGGTGCAGGGAGGGGGTGCCCACGGAAGGGCATGAAGAAACATTTAGGGGTGGTGGAAATGTTCTGTATCTTGATTATGATGGTGGTTATACAACTGTATGTGTTTGTCAAAATTCATAGAACTGCATACTGAAAAGGGTGAATTTTACTTTTGATGTAAATCATATCTCAATAAGCCTGACTTTTTTTTTTTTTTTTTAACATTTATTTATTATTGAGAGACAAAGAGAGACAGAGCATGAGCGTGGGAGGGGTAGAGAGAGGGGGAGACACAGAATCCGAAGCAGGCTCCAGGCTCCCAGCTGTCAGCACGGAGCCCGATGAGGGGCTTGAACTCACAGACCGTGAGATCATGACCTGAGCTTAACTGACTCAGCCACCTTGGCGCCCCAATAAGCCTGACTTTAAAAAAGAATATATCTTGGAAGGGAGCGGGGGTTCACAGATATGCCAGCGTTCTCTCTGAGGCCTGGTCTCCACGTAGCTCAGGGAGCCCCTGTTTGTGGACAGGCACCATGGAGAGGCACAGATCCCAGTGTGGTGGTGGGAGGGGTGGGAGGTCAGCCTGGCTTTTGCACGGTCAGCCCTCAGTCACGGGCGGCCCTCGGTCACGCGCAGTCCTCGGTCACGGGCGGCCCTCGGTCACAGCCATTAATCCCAGCTCCCCAGCAACGGGTGCATGTGTCTCGCTGCAGGACAGAATCTGTTCGTCCCAGACCTGTGCTTTGTTTTCTTCATTGGTTCATGACTGTTTGGGGTCATGCTGCAGAAGTCCTGTGTGTTCGGCCGCCAGGGCCACAGCAAGAGGAGAGCTTGCCTAACTCTCATTTTACTTTAGCCAGTGTCTTCTTCCATTTCCGTCTAATCACGAGCTGAGAACCTCAAGGAGCCTACCAGTCACTGTGGTAGGAACTTCCGTACCTCCCTGGGAGTTTGCTCTTCCCAGGAGTTAGAATTCCAATAGAGTAAGTGGCACATTTAGAATAATTCTCCTGGGTCACAACAAAGTGAGATGCATCCTAACTGTATTTACTCCGAGTGCTTCGGGATTCACAGTTAAGAGAGGGAGATTGAGTTGCCGACGTTTCATTTGTACGTTCTTTTTTCTTTTTTTTTTTTTAATTTTTTTTTCAACGTTTATTTATTTTTGGGACAGAGAGAGACAGAGCATGAGCGGGGGAGGGGCGGAGAGAGAGGGAGACACAGAACCGGAAACAGGCTCCAGGCTCTGAGCTGTCAGCACAGAGCCCGACGCGGGGCTCGAACTCACGGACCGCGAGATCGTGACCTGGCTGAAGTCGGACGCTTAACCGACTGCGCCACCCAGGCGCCCCTGTACGTTCTTTTTTCTAAGCACAAGCGTACCTCGTTTTATTGTGCTTCTTTATTGCACTTGGCACACGTTGAGTTTTTTATAAATAAATTGAAGGTTTGTGGCAACCCTGCGTCGAGCACATTCCAACAGCATTGGTTCACTTCATGTCTCTGTCACATTTTGGTAATTCTTACAATATTCCAAACTTTTCCATTAGTATATTTGCTGTGGTGATCTGGGATAAGTGATTATGACTTACCGAAAGCTCAGAAGATGGTTAGCATTCTTTAGCAATAAAATACTTTTAAATTAAGGTATGTACATCATTTGTTTTTGTTTTTGTTTTTTTACACAGAATGCTATTCCATGTTTAAGAGACTACAGCATAGTGTGAACATCATTTTTATATGCACTGGGAAACCAAAATATTCGTTTGACTTGCTTTATTGCAGCATTCTGGACCCGAACCCACAATCTCTCCGAAGTATGCCTGTGTCCACAATTGTATCACAGGTAGAATTCTTTAAAGAAGAGACAGTATTATCACTAACAGTGATCGCTAATGATCACCAGTATTTTCATAGCACTGTATGATTTTTAAAACATTTCTTATTTGATTTTAATCGCCCTAGGAGATGGACAGGGCTGTAAATCCCATTTTACAGACGAGGAAACTGAGGCCGAGACGATAAATTACTCACCCGAGGTCTCACTTATCAATAAGTGCGAGAACCGAGGCACGAAACCGGGTCTCCCAGCTCCTGGTGTTGCCATCAGTTCGTTAAATAATTTCATTTTCCTTCTCCAGTCTTGCACACAGTTCACTGGCAGGACCGGAGGGTCTTAACGCCTCATTAAACTTAATAAACGTTGCCCCACAAACCTTTTTTAAAAAACACGTGGCCGTGCGCGTTGTCCAGTTATTTTGTGAACACCGTTTGTGCCAGCCTGCCACGTAGCCTGAGGGGCAAATGTTCAGAATCCTGAGAGCCACCGTGGACACATGCTTTTCTGAAGATCTCTCTCTTGTATTCGTTCTACAGATCCCTCCTCCTGTCTTGTCCGTGTTCTGGTCTAATCACTCTGGGCCATACAAAGACAACTCTAACATGGATTTCTCCCTCCAGTTTATAATCTCGCAGGAAGAGCAGACACAGACCACACAGAGAGGACGTGATCGTGAATTGTACAGTTTCACAGAAGCCCTGAGAAAGGCGCTTTATGACATCAGCGTTGCGGACTTGGAAAGTGCCACTAAAGCGCTCGAACTTGTGGTTTGTTGTTTAATGCCGTTTCTTGACAAACCAGAGTGCTAAGAACTGCTGTGGTATTCGGCAGTGAAACTAAAGCCTCTGTGTTGGAGGAATTTCCTCGAAATTTCTTTGAAACCTACTGAAGCCAAGCGTACACACTCTCACCTCTGTTTCCTGTTGTCATCGTCCACCCCACCTTACGGGAAACTATGCTTCTTGTTGTTGTATTTCAAAGAAAAATTTGGTTGATTTTTTCAGCTTTTAAAGGGATGCATAGTGGCCTTATTTTGTCATGAAGCTGTTCCACAAATTCTATAAAAGTCAAAGGCTTCTGAGTCAAACAACAGTTGGTTACACGTACATACCAGCATCCCTAAGGAGCACGCTCTCTGCATTCTCTCAAGCGGCCTACCAGGTCAATCACATAAAATAGCCCTGATTATTACAGAAGTCAGTCAGACATAGGCTTTATCTATAGAAGGAACACTGATAAGCAAGGTTTGCAGTAAAGGTTGCTCTAAGAATAGAATAGAATGTAGTTCCTAGCCATATGTTCTACTCACTAAAATGTTAAATGCTATAAACACTAGCAGTGTATATCGTCAGCCTTAAAAATAAAACATAGTATTTATTTAATGTTTATTAATGTTTTTTAATGTTTATTTATTTTGGAGAGAGAAAAAGAGAGCACCAGCAGGGGAGGGGCAGAGAGAGAGGGAGACACAGAATCCGAAGCAGCCTCCGGGCTCCGAGCCGTCAGCACAGAACCTGGTGCGGGGCTTGAACTCACGAACCACGAGACCATGACCTGAGCCGAAGTCGGACACTCAACCGACTGAGCCACCCAGGCGCCCCCCAAAATAAATAATATTTTTTAAAAGAAAGATGGGGCGCCTGGGTGGCGCAGTCGGTTAAGCGTCCGACTTCAGCCAGGTCACGATCTCGCGGTCCGTGAGTTCGAGCCCCGCGTCGGGCTCTGGGCTGATGGCTCAGAGCCTGGAGCCTGTTTCCGATTCTGTGTCTCCCTCTCTCTCTGCCCCTCCCCCGTTCATGCTCTGTCTCTCTCTGTCCCAAAAATAAATAAACGTTGAAAATAAAAAATAAAAAAAATAAAAAAAAAAGAAAGAGAACACGCAGTGAGCCTAAGCACTTCATAGAAGTAATGATAATAATAAATACCTGTGGGCAGAGTTTACTGTCTACAAAACTATCTCACAGTTAATAGCTAAGCTATTGTCTCCTGGCCCCTAACCACCCCAGAGGCTGGGACTGGCGTCCAGGGGTCCTGTTTCTCCGTTGCCCGCTGCTCCCTGCCAGGCTCTACCAACAGGGAGCGCTGGAAGGGCTGGAGGAAGAGAAGGGCCCACCTCAAAAGTCTAGTAGGGATTGCGTTGAATCTGCAGATTGCTTTGGGTAACGTGGACTTTTTGACGATATTAATTCTTCCAATCCATGAGCATGGGATATCTGTCTTGCAGTCTGTGTCATCTTCAATTTCTTTCTGTCAGCTATATCCAAAAAGAAGAAGGAGTCTGAGCCCAGCTTCACAGGGCCTCTGGGATCTGATCACCCCCACTCTCTCCTCTGTTCTCCCAGCCCTTAGGGGAGGTAGCTGCTTCCTGAGGTCACCCTCTGTCAGCTCAGGGTCCCCTTCTCGTGTTTTAGTTCTCCAGTGCCTGTTTAACCCGTGCCTTAGAATAGATTCTCTCTGTTAAAGTAACCAGTGTGGTTTCTGTTTTCCTAATCTGCCCTTGATGAATACAGCCTTTAATGTCACAAATTGTGAGGCATATTTTACTGGTGAGGGATGGAGACTTACTTAAGTAAAGTACAGTGATTTATCTGAAAGTACACAACCAGTAGTACACGAGCCAGGACCTGCACCTTCCACTTTGAGATCCTCTGCTTTCCATTTGTGTGTTTATTTATTTATTTATTTGAGAGAGAGAGAGAGAGAGAGAGAGAGAGAGAGAGAGAGAGCGCACATGCGCACATGAGCGGAGGAGGGACTGAGAAAGAAGGGGACAGAGGATCCAAAGCAGGCTCTACACTGACAGCAGAGACCCTGATGTGGGGCTCAAACTCAAACCGTGAGATCATGACCTGAGCTGAAGGCAGAGGCTTAACTGACTGAGCCACCCAGGTGCCACCTGAACTTATTTAAAAAAAATAATTTTATCCTGGGGCGTCTGGGTGGCTTAGTCGGTTCCGTGTCCGACTTTGGCTCAGGTCATAATCGTACGGTTCGTGAGTTCAAGCCCCGCCCTGGGCTTGGTGCCGTCAGTGTGGAGCCGGCTTGGGATCCTCTGTCTCTTCCTCTCTCTGCCTGTCTCTCCCCCACTCGCTCTCTCAAAAATAAACATTTGTTTAAGAAATAATTTTATGTTTACAGAAGAATTGTAAAGGTAGTGGAGAATTCCCTTCCTCCAGCTTCTGCTACTGTTAACCTCTTACACACCACGGTACATTTATCCCAACTAAAAGTTAGCATAGGTACATTACTATTTTAAACTACAGACTTTACCCAGCTTTCTTTTCACACACATAAAAAAAACACAAAACAAAAAACCCTACAGACTTTATTAGGACCACCCCAGTTTTTCCATGTCTCTTTTCCGTTCCCAAATCTAATCCGGGATCCCACATCACCTTTGGTTGTCACCTCTCATCTGTGACAGCGTCTTAGTGTTTCCTTATTTCTCACGACCGTGACAATTTTGAGATGTACCGTTAGATATTCTCTAGAACTTTCCTTGGTTTGGGTTTTCTGGTAATTAGACCAAGGCTGCAGATTTGGGGCAAGAGTACCACAGAGGGAAGTGCTCCTCTGATCACATCACCTCAGAGGTACCTGATAGCTCATGACTTACTACTGGCGATGGTGGCCTTGATCACTTGGTCCAAGTGGGATCTGTCAGGTTTACCCACTATACGCCTTTCCTTTTCCATAATTTATTTGTTAGCCAGCCACTAAATCCTCTTGCTGTACGTTTGACTGCCCACTTAATTATGGGGCCGTGCTTTCCGAACAGATTATTATCCGGCGCTTAAAGGATCTCTGTGTTCATGGCCGCGAATTACAAGCCTAGGAGTCAGATTCGTGGCGTTAGGGGATGCGATGGTGTAGTGCTTCTTGGGGAATTATTATCCATTGTATCCATCTTTGTGTCTCACCATGGTTCAACTTGGAACTTGGCCGTCTTTAGTCTCAGGAAGCTTTTGGTTAACACTAGGCCACCTATTTATTCTTGATGAACTGGAATCACCTCTGACAAGCCCTGAAATACAATCAGAAGCTCAGGGTCTTCACAGCATGCAGGAAATCGGTAAAAAGAGGGAGAGCCATAGAGACACGGTTGCTGGGAATAGGAAAATTGGAAACGTTAAAGCATGCGGCTGAAGAAGTGGAGATTTGCAAGAACAGGCTGAGAGATGACAGACACGGAGAGGTGCAGAGATCTCTGGTAGGAGGCCAAGGAAGGGACGGGGACGGATCCCACGAAGAGAGGGAAGCCAGTGACAAAAATCGAACTTTAGGCCGGACTCTGAACATGGTTTATTGTAATATGTGCATTTTGTCTCCGAGACTCACCATCCAGGACAATAGTTACAGTCCTAGCTGCTAGATTTCACTATATACAGTACTTAAATGAGCTTAGACTTTCACATGAGCCAAATAAAGTAGTTCAGTTGGGTCATGGAACCTTGGGTATTCACTGCTACTAAGGAGTGACTGAAGAATAATCCGAGCTCTCACAACTTTTGGAACTTTAGCAGGGCAACATGGAGCTCTTCACCTTGTCAAATTAGCTGCAGACTACAGATCGTAATGTTAATAACTTACAAATTAAAACCATCAGACATGAGCTATAGATTTTTATTGCATGCTATTTTGTTCGAATTATATGGGGTTTCCATATCTTGTGGTTAGCTAAAGAAAATAAAATCTCATTAGGGTCACCGATTCAGAGTAATGGCGTTCTTCCTAGGGCTATATCTGTGAATAGATAGCCTCGCCAAAGTCTCCAGACCGCACCAGGGATGAGAATCCTGTAACTGATTGGCTTATAAACTTAACTATTTCCGTATTTCATACTGTTATTTTTTCAAGCAAGAGCATATTTTCTTTCCAGGAATGTGAGAAGAGACTTGACAACTCTTGTGATTAACCTTGGACCTCATTTATATAGTTTTAGAGTCAGTATATTTCAGTGGGGGCACAGAAAGACAGCAGAGCAGTTTACAGTTTTTTGGTTTTGCTTTTTTTTTTTATGTTTATTTTTTATTCATTCATTCATTTATTTATTTATTTGAGAGAGAGCACGGGGGAGGGGCAGAGAGAGAGGGGGACAGAGGATCCGAAGCAGGCTCCACACTGACAGCAGAGAGTCTGATGCAGGGCTCGAACTCAAGAAACATGAGATCATGACCTGAGCCACAGTCAGACACTTAACTAACTGAGCCACCCAGGCGCCCCAGTTTTTTGTTTTTTGAAATATGGAACGAGGAAGGCTTTGTTCCTCTTGCCCTTCTTAGGGATTGGCCTCTTGAAAATGCCTGTTTCAAAATGACTGGAAAACGAGGAGCCTGGGTGGCTCAGTCCGTTAAGCGTCCCAAGTTCGGCTCAGGTCATGATCTCACAATTGGGGAGTTTAAGCCCCGCATCAGGCTCTGTGCTGACAGTGAGGAGCCTGCTTGGGATTCTGTCTCCCTCTCTCTCTGCCTCTTGCCCACGTGCACATGCTGTCTCTAAAAATAAGGAAGTAAACATTTTTAAAAAATGACCAGAAAACTAGCATTTGGTGGCATTAGAGCGTTCATATGCTTCATTGGGGGAGAAATACCCCAAAATACCTATTTCAGCTAATACTGCTGCTTGCCTCTTTGGACACATTCTTCACATACAGTGTCAGGCATCTCAAAATCTCTTGCTTACAAGTGGATTCTTATTTGTGAGCTGGGTTATGAGTCTTCTGACCAGATGCAATCCGGAAGTCAGGCGTCTGGAATGGAGTGCTTGTCTGAAAGTAGTTTCTCTGGCCATTAGTCATTATTTACCAACTTGCCTGGAGGGAAAAGATGACTGTGTCTGCTTTAATGAAAGCACTACTACTTCCCTTTTAACCCCCCTTAAAATGAGCTGGCGTTAGGCAAAACCCTATATATCTAAAAACAGCTCATCCTCAGGAAGGTACTTTTATTTTAGGAGCACAGTAGGATTGGGTTGTGCTTTATCCTGATCCTTCCCGGGAAGGGGCCTGGTTTTGGCGAGGGCTTTCTGTCAGTGGGGAACTGAAAGTCGAGTAGGTTTCATTTGTCACCAAAGCAGTACATAGCAATGGTCACTGACCTACATCCGTGTGGTTTCATGGTGGATGCTTTACTCTGCAGTGGATTTTCCATGTTTTTCTTATCACCGGTTAGAGGGATTGGAGAGACTTGGTTAATTGGGCACACTCATACTAGGGTTTAAATATTTTGGGAAAGGTCAACATAAGATGTGATGTCACATGGCCATGCCATTGGTCCTGTGTGCTTCCTGCCAGGAGACCTTGCAAAAGAGTTACCGGACTATAAATAGGCTGCCTTCTTGGACTGATTCCTTTGGTAACCAACCCTGAACACAGAGCATCTTTGTGTTAAGGTCATCGTGTGACACCCTCTTGGTGTGTCCCTCACATTTCTGATATAAGCGAAAAGAGTGTCTTGTACGTTGTCAGCTTTGTGATCGCCAGTCTTTCTACACCGGTGATTGACTCCCCACGAGGGTTGGATGGGAGATTCGTGAAAAGGGGTTTTTAACAGTTGTGAATATAGCTTATTTGATGCTCTGGTCTATAGCAGGGACAATACAGTCTGTCTCAGCGCTGCAGCTGGTAAATAGGCAAATTCATTTCAGAGCACTCAAGCCGAGACTAAACTGTTCTCCCCTGACACCGATCTAAGAAAATGTTCTAAAGCATCGCAATTCTAAAAATACCCACTGGTGAGTCTAGGACACACTACACATCTGAGAAGAGGGGAAATAGCGAAAGCTGAGAACATAAGCAGACATCAAATAAAAAGGAGGTGACATTTACATATAAAAATCCAAAAAATCTATAAAAGACAGGGTTTCTGTAGTGCTGTAAAGGAGTTATTCGTCTGACCCCAGATGTCGGTTTCCATAGTAACTATTACTTGATCCTTTAGTACAAATATTACAAGACTGCTAATATATTAAATGAGTTCTTTTCTATTTTAATCATAGAAGATTGGCTAAAATAATATCCTCTCTCTTTGGAAGCAGGTTTTTGGCATTTGGGGCCTTTGCTTTCCTAAATAAAAACTGCATTAGTGCATTTTAATTTGCTTTTCTCCCCCACCTTTTTTCTTCCCAATTTTTTTCTTTTTTCTATTAAGATTCCTTCCAAGGAATGTTCATGGCATCACTGTAATAGTGAAAACTAGAAACAGACCAAGTGTTCATTAGTGAACGATTAGTGACTAAGTCATGGCATGAGGTAGACTTCTCTCAAAGAACCCCAGGGCCCCTTGGAACAATTCCGGGGATCAGAGAAAAACACAAGATTAACCTGGAATATCTTGTGGTACCAGAAAGTAAGGAAGTGCTCAGAAAACAATGGGGGCATGTCAAAGGACACAGTAACCACCTTGAAGGAGCCCCCCCACAGCCAAATCTGGGAGGCTGTATGCATCTGATCAGGCCTAAATCTAACAGTAAACGTTAGCAAATTATGTACTTAAAAACTTTTTTATTGAAGTTAATTACTTATTTTTATGAATGGCTATAGCCCTTTTTATAGACTACTGGGAATTGCCTTATAATTTACAAGTAAAATAAGATATTCTATTACCTTATATGCCTTGTGACCATATTTTCTACGACAAATGTGTGCATCCGTTGGGGTGGTTTAACAAAATACTTGAAAATTAGAATGGTTTAGAAGTCTAGGATATATGGTTGATACACACACACATATATACGTGTGTATACTTTGTACGTATACACACACACACACACACACACACTCACACACCCAGCAACTCCTGCTTCTGTTGAGTCTAAACTGGCAGTTCCACATTTGGTCACTAGGTGGCACTTGGCCAGCGTAAGGCTAACGTAAAAGGAAACTGATGAACACCAGGATAAAAGGCCAAAGAGGAACTTGCTCAGGATTCACAGGGAACCCTGATTGGCAGTCCCCTGGGGCTCATTGAAAGGGTTCATTTGGCTGAGCCTGTACCATACTCCTATCCTGGACATGAGGTGTTTGGGATTTAAATTATTCTGAGATTTGGTCTTATTTCAGTGCAGAAGCCGCAGGCCAGTGAGCACAGTGGCCCAGCAAAAGCTGTCACAGCTCTGGGCCCCTTACAAGCAGGACCAGGAAAGGTGTGCCGGGTCCCTCATTGAATCCCAGGCCTAGCACGGAGTACTCAGGATGAAGCGAGAGTATTGAATGGATGGGTACCCGTCTTTGTGCTTTGAAAATAGTTTAGAGGAACCCACTGTGCTCTAGAAATATCTCTCAGTGCCATGCGTCTGAGCACCTCGGGCAGGAGAGGAGCAGTGACTGCCTCTGCTGTGGCCGCCATACCCTGAATGTACATTTGTGTCTCCTGCAGGTGCTGTTAGATCTTACAAACAAAAGGAGTTTGTCATGCTGTGCTCCAAGAAAGCTTTTCTCTGAGAAGACCTTAGATACTCCTGTTAGAATTTAAAAGGAGTATGGCATTAGGTATGCTTTTGTATGTACTGCTGGCTAAGTAAGCGTAAGGACGTAATCCAGCGTTTCGACTATAACTTGCAGAACCTGAACAGGATGCGGTACCTTCTGCAATGAGTGTTTAACTGTCAGGCTCTCTACACTCTGCTCAGGTTCCTAGAATACTCCCGGGATCAGAACAACCCATAGACTTGCCCTGCACTAGCTGAGGCAGCTACAAGAGAAAGAACCAGAACTCTTGGTTCTGGGTTCAAATCCTGATTCTGCTATTAGGCCTGGATCTTCAGTCATCATACAATCTTTTGAATCTCAGTTTCTTTATCTGCAAAGTGAGGATGTTAATACTGACTTTCTTCATTTATCCCATCAACCGGCATAATTTTTGAGTTCCTCCGGGACTTTACAATCTGGTGTGCATGGCAAACACGTCTCCCAGTGTTGAGCCTATTGAATAAAAATGTATTTATTTTATTTTTTTTTTTTTTTTAATTTTTTTTTTTTCAACGTTTATTTATTTTTGGGACAGAGAGAAACAGAGCATGAACGGGGGAGGGGCAGAGAGAGAGGGAGACACAGAATCGGAAACAGGCTCCAGGCTCTGAGCCATCAGCCCAGAGCCCGACGCGGGCCTCGAACTCACGGACCGCGAGATCGTGACCTGGCTGAAGTCGGACGCTTAACCGACTGCGCCACCCAGGCGCCCCTAAAAATGTATTTAAACTGGGGACGGATGGTGGCGATGGAAGCACGGCATGTGAATGTACTTGAGGCCACCAAACCGTGTACTTAGAATGGTGAAGGTGAAAGTTTTCATGTTATGTGTATTTTACCACAAGTAAAGTAAAATGAAAAACAAAATATCCAAAGAACCCAGCATGATCCTGGCACATCGTAGACTCAGGATCCACTCTAACCATCCATTGAGTTCGGGAGTGAGTGGTGACAAGGAAGACCACTAGATACAAGTACCCTGGCACAGTTAGCCCAGTCAGTGGGAAGAAATGGCCTTTCCTGTCTTGGACAAAGCATGCCACCAGGCCCACCGAGGGAGGAAGACTGTCGAGCCTCTGCAGGGCATGTCCTGACTTCTTGCCTCAAGCTCAAGATGGGCGTATGGAATGCCTTCCTGTTCCTCAGGCATCATCCTGGAGTACATCAACTGAACAGCCTCACGAAGGACGCCTAAGTGCATTTTCTGGGATTCTGCTTCACTTTTCATAACGAAGACAGGGTTTAGGTAAAGACTAGTGGACAAAGAATTAAGTTTGGTCTGGTCAGGGACTGATGGACAAAACCTCTGAGGTCAGTACCTTTATGACCGAGAATTGAGGCTCAGGGATTATTCGAGGTGGAGGACGGAGAGCACTAGTTTTTCTTTTTCACTTTCCTTTTGTTTTTCTTTTTTTGGGGGTATAGAGGGTAAGCAGTGAAGAAAGAAGGAAGAATCGCCTTTTTTTTCTTTTTTTTAAACTCAGGAGTTATGGATAACTCCCAAGTACCTGTGCAAATGAATATGATTAACTTTGCTACTCCAGAAAAAAATTTTAATCCCAAAGTCATTTATTTTGGCTTTAGAATAGACTAGCACTTGTGTCGGATTTTCTCGCCTAATTACTTTTTGCTTAAGCTTGTTTTAAAATTGTTTTAAATTCCTTTAGTGTGACAGCCTAGGGAAGTGGGGGGGGGGGGGGGAGGGGAACAGGCCACAGATAGGATCTGAACTAGAATTGAAGCTTTCCTATAGAAAAGCCCCCTCATACGCTGCCAGTGGGAGAGCAAAATTGGAATCAGCTTTCTGGAAAACAATTTGGCAAAATATTTTTTAAAGTCTTCAAAATATGCTTACTCTTTGATGCACTAATTCCACTTCTAGGAATTTGTCCTAAAGAAGTAATCAAACAAGCATGCAGCAATGTAGGGACAAGGCACTCACCACAACATTTGTATCGGCAAAAACAAAAAATAAAGGAAGAAGAAGAAAAAGTAAAGCCAATGGAAAGCATTGAATAATATGGAATTGGTCAAAGAAAGTACGGTGCTGTCTCTGATGTGTGTAGTCACAATGGCAGATTGATTATAGACTTTAAAAGTCTATAGGGTTAGGGTTAGGGTTAGGGTTACCGCATCTTTCTAAATGAAAAACGGAAAAAATTAGTGGGCACGGCTGCACAGATATCTCTGCACAGAAACAGTGCAGAGATACAGAGATGGGTGGGTAAGTAGACAGAGAGATGGACCGATGGATGAGTGAGGGGATAGATGCCTGTCTGGAGAGACATATTCTGCAGTGTTAACTTTGGTGTTGCTGAGTGCTGAAATTATGGCTGATTTTGTAGTTTTTGTGTGTTTTTCAGATTTTCTGCTTGAACACGTATTGCTTTATAATTAGAAAAGCCAACCACCCTGTATTTTAAAAGAATACATGTTTAACGTATCCATGAAAAACTAAAATGTTGCTATCTAACCACCCACAAGGTGGGTAATCTGAAGGCGCATGATTGTAGACTGAATGTATTTTCTTAAGGGTCCCATTTCATACAAGTGAATTATCAGCAGTCATACTGAATACATAAAATCACACGTACCGCGGGTTAAATTACGTTTCCCAAGAAAAAGAGCCACATTCAGCAAAAACCTGTGAAGGCACAATTAGAGTATAATGTGGGTATCCTATTTTCTGATCCCAGCACTAGGAGGTAGACTGTTAGGAGTACCACAGTTTGGCCAAGCTACAGAGACTGGTGGGTTTTCTGTGAATTATATGTAAAAAAACGTATATTGTCCAGGTAACACTAGAACAGTCATTCTTAACTGTCTGAAAGCAAGTCTCGCTTAACGTTTCTCCTGTTTTCCCTTTCTTATCACATTATCATCATACAGAACTCCAAATCCAGCCCTCTAAATGGGGCAAGAGTGAAAGCGTAAGGTAAATGACAGGCAAGCACAGACCTCTTAGGACCCCAAAATAGCTCTTGGCTCACATTTTAAAGGAGTCTGCTTTATATAACCAGCTGCAGGGAAAATTTGTTCTTCACTGTTTGCAGCCTCAGCTCTGTACACAGGATGGGCTTCTCTTTTATTTACGGTCCCTAAATCCTGAAGACACCATGTGGCTTCACTGAGGGAAAAACCTCGCAGGTCTGGCTCCCTGTCGTCTTAGGTCAGATGGAAAAGCCTTTTGTGATTAACTCGGCCACAGTATGTCCTTTGGTATTTGGAACTTCAGTGAGAGTTTTTATTAGTTACTCACATTTTGAATCCTGACTCAAATGAGCTGCATCTAATGGAAAAAGCAGAGAAATCTCGCCCTTTTGACGCCAAATCGAATCCCCGTTCTACCACTAGCTGTGACCTTGGGCAAGTTCGCTTAACATGTCAGGTCTGGGTGTCCTCACTTAGTTAGGAGAGTGGCGCCTTCCCATCTCACCTCCCAAAGCTGTTGTTTGACAGCCTTGAAGCTGTGTACCAGCCGGGGACAGTGACTGGTCTCTATAAACATGCTGCCTTCTCACTTTGCTTCCGACAGTTTCCTTACGCCGCCCCACCTCCCCAAGAACCTGTGAAGACTCTGAGAAGCCTGATCAACATCCGAAAGGACACACTAAGACTTGTAAAGTAAGTTCCCCTGGGGCCGGGGCTCAGGCCCGGTTCTAGGTGCGGAGCAGCTCCCCTCCCCCACTTCTCAAGAGACTAGCAGAGCAGTTTGCTGCCAGACCCAGAGTCTCATTCCCCTGGCCTCAAGGATATGAACTGCCCTGGCAGTGATCGAGCAGCCCCTGTCCACGTAGATTAGGTCTTCCCGCATCCAGATTGTTCAGAACTTTATGTGAGCGTCTGTGTTTATGAAAGACTTTCCCCTTTCCCAGAAGCAGTCTTTATTCTTGTTTTATGATAAAAAAATATATGTATATATTGGAGCGCCTGGGTGGCTCAGTCAGTTAAGTGTCCGGAGCCTCTTATCTCGGCTCAGATCATGATCTCGTGGTTCATGAGTTTGAGCTCCTGACAGCAAAGAGCCTGTCTGGAATTCTCTCTCCCTCCCTCTCTTCCTCTACCCCACTCGTGCTCGCTGTCTCTTAGTTTTTTTTTTTTAATGCTTATTTATTTTTGAGAGAGAGGAAGAGACAGAGCACAAGCGGGGTAGGGGCAGAGAAAGAGGGAAACCCAGAATCTGAAGCAGACTCCAGGCTCTGAACTGCGAGCACAGAAGCCGACGTGGGGCTCAAACCCATGAACCGTGAGATCATGACCTGAGCCGGTCGGACACTTAACCGACTGAGCCACCCAGGCGCCTCTATCTCTCTCAAAATAAATAAATAAATAAAATTATTGAGGGGGAAAAAGTGAATCTTGCAGCTACCTCAGCAAGCTTGTGAAAAAATGGGATATTTGCAGTTGGAATATAAAAGCATTATTTTATTGCTTATATTTACTTTTCAATTTATTCTTCATCTCATGTGTCCTTCCTCAGAGGAACTGCTTGTGTCCTTGTCTGGTTGGCTAATCATCATCATCATTATTAAGTATCTTCAACATTTACCTTCTCTGTACAGTCCGTAAGATAGTGTAATTTTTACACCGATGCTGCCCTCCAGGTACAATGCTAATCTGATGCCCACTGGTCCCCTGGGAAGACAGCTTTGGCTAGGGCAAATCACAGATCTCAGGTTTTTCTGAACGGACAAGGAAGATGACTCATGAGTCCATTTTATGCCCGTATAGGTCAGTCCTGTTAGCAGTAGGAAGTTTTATTTCTGATCATTGTTTTTAAGATGTAACTCATATGCTGTACAATTTGCCCATTTAAAGTGTGCAATTCAGTGGTTTTTAGTATATTCAGGGTTGTGCAGTCATCACCACCATCTAATTTTAGCACATTTTCATCACCTCCAAAAGAGACCCTGAACTCACTGGTGGTGACTCCACATTTCCCCTGAAACCCCTCTTTCAGGCCTAAGCAACCACTAATTTTTTTTTTTTTTTTAATTTTTTTTTTCAACGTTTATTCATTTTTGGGACAGAGAGAGACAGAGCATGAACGGGGGAGGGGCAGAGAGAGAGGGAGACACAGAATCGGAAACAGGCTCCAGGCTCTGAGCCATCAGCCCAGAGCCTGATGCGGGGCTCGAACTCACGGACCGCGAGATCGTGACCTGGCTGAAGTCGGACGCTTGACCGACTGCGCCACCCAGGCGCCCCATGCAACCACTAATTTACTTCTGTGTTTCTCTCCTGATTTGTATACAGTATTTCATTTGTCCCTGAAGTTCTGACTGCTTCCCCAGCGATTTCCCCAGCCCTGGAGTCAACTCTGGGGACCAGGCAGCCAAGGAGGTGCTTGCTCTGTGCGCGGAGCAGCCTGCAGGCGGGTGCTCACCCTCCGTGGGGCAGCTCCCGCCGCAGCAGAGTGGATCGCGGCCCGTGAGCCCTCGGGAGCCAGCGGCTGTCGGCCGCTCTCTCCTCTTTCTCTCACCCTATAAGTCCTTTCCCGTCCGTCCCGTAACGTAGAGAGCGACACCACACTTTACCTTTAATGGCTCTTGTCAGAATTCAGCAAGATAATAGGAAGAAAACACCTGCTGTTCAATAAATATTAAGGTGAAGGGTGTTTTGGGTCTGTTTTTCTGAGATTATGAGAATAGGGTAAATACTGATTCACAGATTTCCAGGTAAAAATGGAGGATTCAACATCTTTCGCTTTCTGTCAAAACCCACTAATAAGTGTATTTTCAAAAGCATAAATCCAGTGGCGCCTGGGTGGCTCAGTCCGTTAAGCTTCTGACTCTTGGTTTCAGCTCAAGTCATGATCTCACGGTTTGTGGGATGGAGCCCCGCATGGGCTCTGTGCTGACAGTGCAGAGCCTGCTTGGGATTCCTTCTCTTTGACTCTCTCTCTGCCCCATCCCTGCTCATGCTCTCTCTTTCCCTCTCAGAATAAATAAATAAACATTTTTTTCAAAAGCATAAATCCTGGGGCGCCTGGGTGGCTCAGTCGGTCAAGCGTCTGACTTCGGCTCAGGTCATGATCTTGCGGTTTGTGAGTTCGAGCCCCGCATCGAGCTCTGTGCTGACAGCTCGGAGCCTGGAGCCTGCTTCAGATTCTGTGTCTCCCTCTCCCCCTGCCCCTCCCCTGCTTGCACTCTGTCTCTCAAAAATAAACGTTAACTTTTTTTTTAATAAAAAAAGGAATTTTAAAAAGCATAAATCCAGAAGAAGTGGGGGAATGGGAGAGGAGTAACTGCAAAAACTAAACCTCTCGGTTTAGAGGCTGGGACAAATGGTAAGAGTTAAATAATGCAGCAGGCCTGTGAAATCAGGATCCCAAGTGAGCCGAAGGAAAAGCTGAGAATCACCCAGTGGAACTGTGACCCCCCCCCCCCCCCACCAAAGGCTCAGGAAATGGCAGCACCAGGACCTCTGGATATCGAGGTACAAGGCTAACATGAAGAGCATTGGTGGGAAGCCTGCTCAAGAGGCGGTCAGATCCTCTCTTTGCCACACAGCCAGAGCTGCCCTCTGCACACCCTGGCAGAAGGCTGGCAGGCGATTCTCAGTGAAAAGTTAAAACAGACACCCTGTGGACTTGGGAGACCCAGGGACAGCGAAAGTTGGACTCAGTGCTAAAGATGGGGGTCAAGGGAATTTAGGCACAGTGGATGCTGAACCCTCCAGCCTGCCCACCACCCAACACTGTCTGCACCCAGAATGCTGGCTGCCAGGCCCTGGTCCAAAGAGAGGAACACTGTCTCTGAGGAGCAGGACCCTCCCAGATGGGAAGACCAAAGAGACTGGCCTTGGAGATTCCTCCAAAGACCCGGATTGGTCCCTGGGGAAGCCCAGGGTCCCCAAACCCCACCACGCATTCAGAGTTCCAACCGGAGATTTAATTTCTTAAATATGAGCAGACAACCAAAGATTCCTAGATGCATAGGGAGTGCCTATAATATGAAAGACGGTGGCAAGGGGCGCCTGGGGGGCTCAGTTGGTTAAGTGTCCGACTCTCGAACTCAGCTCCAATCTTGATCTCAGGGTCCTAAGTTCAAGCCCTGAGTTAGGCTCCACATCCAGCGTGGAGCCTACTTAAAGACAAAAGAGGGGCGCCTGGGTGGCTCAGTCAGTTAGGCATCTGACTTTGGCTCAGGTCATGATCTCACGGTTGGTGGGTTCAAGCCCTGCCTCGGGCTCTGTGCTGACAGCTTGGAGCCTGGAACCTGCCTCAGATTCTGTGTCTCTCTCTCGCTCTGCTCCTACCCCACTCATGCTCTGTTTCTGTCTCAAAAATAAATAAACATTGGGGTGCCTGGGTGGCGCAGTCGGTTAAGCGTCCGACTTCAGCCAGGTCGCGATCTCGCGGTCCGTGAGTTCGAGCCCCGCGTCGGGCTCTGGGCTGATGGCTCAGAGCCTGGAGCCTGTTTCCGATTCTGTGTCTCCCTCTCTCTCTGCCCCTCCCCCGTTCATGCTCTGTCTCTCTCTGTCTCAAAAAAATAAATAAATAAATAAATAAATAAACGTTGAAAAAAAAATTAAGAAAAAAAAATAAATAAACATTAAAAAAATACAAAATATAGGGGCCAAACAAACCAACAGGAAAAAATATAACTAAGTGGAAATAACTGCAGGAAGAGAAAAAGCTCATCTGTAGCCTCAGAGACAGTAGATGCTGTCTTATTTCATGGACGCAATGACAGGCCATTTAGGAAATAAACAAGACTCAAAAACAGCAGAAATGAAAATGTCAATAGAATGGAGGAAGAAAAGTTGAAATTTTCTAGAAAGTGGGCCAAAAAGGTTGAGATACAGCAAATAGAAGAAGAAAGATCCAAAGCATAGAGTGCCAGTTTAGAAGGTGTCATATCCAATAATGGTTCTAGGAAGAGAACAGAGACTATAGAAGGAAGGAAATCATCATTAATGGCATAACTAATTTAAGAAAATTTCCCAGAACCAGAGGGCATGAGTTTCTGAATCGAACGGACCACTGGAGGGGCGCCTGGGTGGCTGAATCGATTAAGGGTCTGACTTCAGCTCAGGTCTTGATCTCACCATTCACAGGTTCAAGCCCCGTGTCAGGCTCTGTGCTGACAGCTCAGAACCTGGATCCGGCTTCCGATTTTGTGTTTCCCCATCTCTGCCCTTCCCCCACTCATGTTCTGTCTCTCTCTTTCTCAAAAATAAACATTTGAAAAAATTAAAAAAAAAGGACTACTGGAGTGTTGAGTTCAATGTATGATAAGGCAGAGATTATATATCAGAGGGAAAAGGGCCAGCAGTTGGAATGGCTTCTTGAGGCGGTGCTAGACGCTGGAGGATGATGCAGCAATGTTTTCAAATGGCTTTTTAATTTTTTTTTTTTCAACGTTTATTTATTTTTGGGACAGAGAGAGACAGAGCATGAACGGGGGAGGGGCAGAGAGAGAGGGAGACACAGAATTGGAAACAGGCTCCAGGCTCTGAGCCATCAGCCCAGAGCCCGACGCGGGGCTCGAACTCACGGACCGCGAGATCGTGACCTGGCTGAAGTCGGACGCTTAACCGACTGCGCCACCCAGGCGCCCCTCAAATGGCTTTTTAGAAGTATTTATGACCCAGCACTCTTTATTCAACCAAATAATCTTTTCGTTTTTCAGTGTATTTATTTATTTTGAGAGAGAGAGAGCGAAAGAGAGAGAAGAGAGCACGCAAGCAGGGAAGGGGCAGAGAGAAGGAGAGGCAGGATCCCAAGCCGCAGGCTCCGCGCCATCAGTGCAGAGCCTGATGCGGGGCTCAAATTCACAAACTGTGAGATCATGACCTGAGCTGAGATCCAGAGTCGGACGCTTAACCGACTGCCCCACCCAGGCGCCCCTCAACCAAACTTTTAGTGTGGTGTGACTAGACTAAAATCTCTCAAAAAGTTGATCCCTCCAACACGTCCTTTTTCAGGAGGCTAGTGGAAGAGGTGCTCTGCCACAGTGAAAGCGTGCCCCAAGGAAGAAGAAGCCAGGAGATGCAGGAAAGAGGTGGAGGGGACTTCCCGGGGTAACGGGGGGAGGGTGGCTCTGGGTGGTTGCACCCAGGCACAGAGGGCCTGGGGTCCAGGTAGGACCCCCCTCAAGAAGACAAAATGCATGGAACATCCGGCACTTCTGGACATGGAGAGATTTAGACGGATGGCCAGCAGAGGGCTAGGGTCTGAATTAGTGAGAAAGTACCTAGAAAACCGAGCGACTGAAAGAGAAATGAGCACAAACTCTTAAGAAAAAGGGAAAGAAAAATACTCAGAGATTACTCTGTGGCTAAGCCGGGAACCACGTCCGTATAATCACAGTAAGACAGACGCGGATGTGCTGAACTAGCAGAATCGAGATAGAGCGTACTGGGGGGTGGGGGGTGGGTGCTACATATGGGGCAGCGCGAGGAAAGAGAAAGAAATCCTGGTTCCCATAGTACGAAGTCAGCGGCTAGCACCTGGAACTGAAGAGTCCGGAATGATCCACGTGGGGTGCCTGGGTGGCTCAGTCGGTTAAGTGTCCGACTTCGGCTCAAGTCACCATCTCACCGTTCATGGGTTCGAGCCCCTCGTCAGGCTCTGTGCTGACAGCTTAAAGCCTAGAGTCTGCTTTGGATTCTGTGTCTCCCTCTCTGTCTGTCCCTCCCCTGTTTGTGCTCTGTGTCTGTGTCTGTCTCTGTCTCAAAAATAAAAATAAAAACATTTAAAAAAAGAAAAAGGATAATCTAAGCATGTTGTATAGAAAATAGGTAAATGCGACAATGATCAGCTAAACGTGGTAAAGATTGTCTCTGAAGAGGGGGAAAGGAGGGGGGAGGGCCTGCTATGATAGTAACAAGCCCCGTGGAAACGAAGCTATGTGATTAGTAACTTCGATTACAACAAAACTAAAGAAAAAAAAAAAAAAAGGTCTGGCAAATGCACAAATGTTCATTATAGCACCGCAAAACATCAGAAGTCACCTAAATGCCCAACAGCAGTGCTCACGGGGTGTTCAGCCATCACTCGAAATGAAGGTGCAGGCCTAAGTTTCCGACCCTGGAGAGAAGCTCACGATGTATGAAGTGTAAAAATTTGTAAAAGATAAATTGAAAACTGGTTTGCGAGCTCCCAAATGCCACGTCTTTCTGGTTTTCTAGGTGTGCCGAGGAAGTGAAGACCCTGGGAGAAGAGGCAGGCAGAGCTAAAGTCCACTACAATGTGGAGTTCACCTTTGACACTGACGCTCGGGTGGCCATCACCATCTACTATCAGGCCACGGAAGAGTTCCAGAACGGGATTGCCAGGTAAGAACGAGAGGCCAGGTGAGCCACATCTCTCCCAGACAGGCGAGCCTTCCGCACTCACCTGTGGGAAAAAAACCTACGGACCGGGTGAGATCTGGTTCCTGAGCTCAGACTTTCTTCTGCAGAGTCCCACCTCTTTGCCTTTTCCCTTCAATCTGGGCCAGCTTGTGCAGTGGCAGATGGTGGCACAACCTTTCATTTCATCAAGATGCTGCTAAAAATCTGTTAAGCCACCTTTGTGCGGATGTGTGGGTTGGACATATAATCTTAACAGCGTTCCCAAGCTAGAGCAAAGGACACGTTAGAAGGAAATATTTCCTTTCCTTTTCTGTACCTAGAGCCTGTTGGTACTGAGACCAGGCGTGGGACGGAGGAAGCGGTCAGATCCTTCCGGGCTAGATACTGACTTTTGCTTTGTCTCCCTCTCTGATGGACAGCTACATCCCCAAGGACAACAGCCTCCAGTCGGAGACGGTGCACTACAAGCGAGGGGTCGGCCAGCAGTTCTGCCTGCCCTCCCACACCGTGGACCCCTCAGAGTGGGCAGAAGAGGAGGTGAGCTGCCTCCGGGGGCGGTGACAGGCTGCTGGGAGAAAGCGTGGGGGCAGGTCCCTCACGTGGACCCAGATGGGCCTAGGACCTAGTCGGGACTCCGGCCGGCAGTGCCCGGACCGCCCAGATGCTGGGAGGCCATGTTCTTCAGCGCTGTAACTTCTCCTTGCCCTTAAAACACACCTCATGTCGATAGCTTTTCTGTTCCAAAGTAGCGCGTTCACCCCGGGTGTTTTGAGAAAGTCACGTTCAAAGAGAAGAACCTGCCAGTTAGAGGGCTTCACAGCCATGAGACTTTAGAAAGCAACGGTGGCCGCCAGTTAAACAGACTTAGGTGGTTGCGAAGTTGACGAACGAGAGCAGAGATGAAGTTAATGCTTCTTGACGATGTCTCCCTTTCTGATGGATTACTGGGCCATTTAAACGTGTTAAGTCTTTCCTCCCCCCCCTCCCCTTTTCTTTCCCTTCAGCTTGGCTTTGATCTGGACCGAGAGGTTTACCCTTTAGTGGTCCACGCCGTGGTGGATGAAGGAGACGGTAATGGGCGTTCTCTGTCTTCTTTTGCTCTACGCGCTGCCCTTTTGTGGTGCACAGGCCGGGCAGTCGCCGTGGCCTCGGGAACCACACGCCCCCGCCGTGGGGATCAGGCAGCCGGTTTCCATGCCCCTTGCACTCCTTAGGCTGATGAGAACAGCCCTGGGTGAAGGGGACGGGCCCCTTCTCCTGACAGCCCAGAGCGTCTGGTCTTCCGGGTTGGGGGGAATCGGGGAAGATAGATGGGTGGCAAGGTGTGCTGTTTGCCTTTCTCCTTCACCCGCGTCCCTTTATTTTTTTCAGAGTATTTTGGCCATTGCCATGTACTGCTGGGCACTTTTGAAAAGGTGAGTAGCTTCACAGGGCCTCACTCGGTTCTGTTTAGCTGTCTTTCGTGCGGGGACGCATGTGGCCTGTTGGCCGGCTCCCTGAGCGCGGCAGGGCAGGCCCAGCTCCCCACGGAGCGGGAGGAGCACCACACTGGGGGCCGCCCTCGGGCCTCGGTCCAGCTCTGCCGCCCACGTGCTGCGCGACCTGCAGCTCTCGAGGCCGCAGTCTCCTCTTCCCGAGACGGAAGGGTCAGACTAGATGCTCATGAGGCCCCGCGGCGTGAGGAGTGTGCCATCACACACAGGTGTCATTGAGAGGAGTGCCCGAGAACGCCCGGTTCCTGCCCCTGCTTCCTGGTCCTAACGGTCGTGTTTCATTCCAGCACACCGATGGGTCATTCTGTGTCAAGCCCCTCAAACAGAAACAAGTGGTAGGTATCTGAGGGCCGGGGATCGTTGCCCCCCCCCCCGACTTCTTTCTTTTCATCTCTCTCTTTTTCTCTTTTGCTAAGCATGCTTTTTTCTCTTCCACTCCCCCCCTTTTTTTTAATCCAAGAAAAGTTAAAATAAAAAAAAAAAAAAAAAAAAGGAGTGCTTTTGTGTGTTAGAAACTCCTTGGGTGGCCTGAAAAGAATACTGACTTTGGTGTCTTTCTTGTTCCAGAATTGTTGGCGTGGAGGCAGCCATTATCTGAGCAAAGGTCTTGAGAAAGGAAAGAACAGGATTGGTCTCTTGACATTAGGTTTAGGGAGAACTCTTTTCATTGAAAATGCCAGGGCGAGAAACATTCCGAGCGAAGGGATAAAATGTCGGGGTCCAATTCAGAGCCAGTTAGGGCCCTTGGCTTAATTTATCCCACCAAGTGTTTTTCTAAAATTCCAAGTTTCCTGGCCATCTGCCGTCTTCCAGGATGACCAGCAAGTCACGCATATGTCTGCTCAAAGGCCTAACCCCTGCTGTGTGCCAGCACTTTTTTTTCCACTCTTGCAACGGTGAGCGGAGAGTCCTGGAGAGTGATGCCAGTGGCACTGGCCAGCCTCCCCTGCAGATGGGTGACAGGTGTCTGAAATTCTGAGTTATTCATTAATGAGGCCAATAGTAGTCAATAACACCTTAGTCTAAATCTGTTGATAATATCCTTTCCATTAGAATCAGTAGGTCGAAACAAGTTTTAAGAGGCACAGGAGGAAACAGATCCTGGGCCCAGAGTACTGCCTGCCACGGCCAGGCTTTGGTGAGTTGTCTCATGGGGAGGCCTCATTTCCCAGAACGCCTAGATAGGATGGAAAGGCTAGGGTAGCTCAAGGTCAATGGTCTATTTTCCTATTGCTAGCTTGGCATTAGGAACTGACTCTGTCACACCAGAGAGTGAGGTATAAAATCAGTGACAGGCTAGGTCTGAGGGGAGGGGATCAGTGGGACAGAGGTGAAGCCGAGGGAGGAATGGGCTCGTGTAAAGAAACGAGAAAAGGGCCTGCTTTGGCTCGGACGTTGCTAGGCTAGTGGGAGTGGGCATTGAACTTGGGGTTTTAAGGAACAGGGCCAAGAGGGGTCCTTGGCTCTGTAGGTGACGGTGGCTCGTGCAGGTGGAGGGGCTCCATTGGCCTCCCCTTCAAGATCTTTCTGTCTCTCTTTGCTTCAGATGTTTTCCTTTCCCCTCTTTCCCTTGCCTTTCTTTCTTGCTTTCTTGCTTTCTTTCTTTCTCTTTTCCATTCCTTTGGTTTTGTAATGTCTACACTTAACTTTGGTTACATAGCTGATGCTTCTATTTTGATGCACATTCTTCCATTTGCTTAGTCTATCCCTTCTTAACTGTCTGGAATAGTGAGCTACAGTACACAGATTAGTGTTGTATTTGTGAACTTTCATGTTCCCTCTTGGGTATAATGGTGGGTGAATCAAACATTGGATTTCCTTTTCTCTGTCAAAGAGAAAACATAAGTAAATAAAAGCATCCTTGGGGTGCCTGAGTGGCTCAGTGAGTTGAGCATCCGACTTCGGCTCAGGTCATGATCTCACAGTTCGTGAGTTCCAGCCCCACGTCGGGCTCTGTGCTGACAGCTCAGAGCCTGGAGCCCGCTTTGCATTCTGTTTCTCCCTCTGTCTGCCCCTCCACTGCTTACACTCTGTCTCTCGCATTGTCTCAAAAGTAAATAAACATTAAAAAAAAATTTTTTTTTAATTAAAAAAAAAAAGTATCCTTACTTGTCTAGGCCTTTGCTTTTTTTCATTGTGCATCAGTAGTCCTTGGTTACCAGGGAAGGTTGAGGGGCAAGTTCCTACTTATCTCTGTTGAGTCAGCCTGCCCTTGAACTTCTCTGTTTGCTCTTCAGGTAGATGGGGTCAGCTACCTCCTTCAGGAGATCTATGGAATTGAAAACAAGTACAACACCCAGGATTCTAAGGCAAGTTCCATCCGAAATTCTGAATGTACTTTTTTCCCTGGGGACGGAGTAAGAAATGCTCTGATGAAGCTGGGATCTCGGGGTTTAGCATGACCAACTCTGGAATCAGTTTGGTCCTAGGAGGGTGTTCTCTTGTTCCTTATTTCAGATGCTTATGCTTACATCACTTCCAAAATGAAAAACACAGGCAGGCTGGGATCAGTTGTTCTGCAGAGTTCTGGTCACCCTGTTACCTGGCCCCTGCCCTTCCTGGTGTGGTCTCCTAGGGCCCCGCCAGATCTGTCGGAGAGGACAGATCTGAGCCTCATAGGACGAGCTTGAGATAAATAGTTCCCAGAAGAAGTGATACTGACCAGTATGTGAACGCGCTTGCTGAACGGTAAAGTCAAGTCAAAGCAGGGGCACCTGGGTAGCTCAGTCCATTGAGCGTCCGGCTGTTAATTTGGGCTCAGTTCATGATCTCACAGTTCATGGGATCGAGCCCCAGCACAGAGCGTCAGGCTCTGTGCTGACAGGGCCTGCTTGGGATTCTCTGTCTCTCTGCCTTTCTTTTCCTCAAAAATAAATAAACTTTTTTTTTTTTTTTTTTAAGTCCAAAACAAATGTAAGGTTTTGTTCTTACCACTTGTCTCAGCTCTTCAGGCAAAGCTGCTTGTGAAGAAAATGGAGGACACGAAGGGCTTTGTGTCACCGGCTGAATTTCTGTCTCCTGGGACAGGTGGCTGAGGATGAAGTGAGCGATAACAGCGCTGAGTGCGTGGTATGTCTCTCGGATGTCCGCGACACCTTGATTCTGCCCTGTCGCCACCTCTGCCTGTGTAACACGTGTGCTGACACCCTGCGCTACCAGGCCAACAACTGCCCCATCTGCCGACTGCGTAAGCCCCAGAACCGCAGGCTGGGACCCGACAGCGGGGTCTGCGAACTGACCGACACTGGGGTGGGGGTGGGGGGACTGTGGTTTCTGCCCGGGCTTTCGTGTAGCCTGACTCCTGCATCAGGATGGCCCGATGGCCTGTTTCCTTCTTCCAGCCTTCCGGGCACTGCTTCAGATCCGGGCCATGAGGAAAAAACTGGGCCCCTTGTCCCCAACCGGCTTTAACCCCATCATCTCGTCTCAGACGTCTGACTCGGAAGAGCATTCAGTAAGTTGGGCTGGGCACCGTGACCGTTTGTGAGGCAGGCGTTCTGCTCTCCTTACTGGTTTTTTTTTTCGCCTCTCACCCTTCTTTACCTGACTTTGCAACAAGTAATTAAACCCTGGCACGCTGCAGTATTTGGTAAGCTGGCTGAGGTCACATTGTGTTAAAACCGACCGGTATTACCACGGAAAATTGGATACTGATCATTAAATCCCCCTTTTCCTCCCTGGGAACTGGGCGTCCAGTTAATATTTACGACGCCTAGAGCTGTCTGCGTGCAGCCTCCTCCCAGTGGGGTCCAGCTCTGGAACTCCCCCCAAGCAGGAACAAGGGGATGATTGTTTTGGATTTGAATACAGTTTACTGTCTTTATCCGAGTCCTCGAAGAAGGTAACTGTTTTCTTTATCCCATTTCATGGCTTTAGCAACTGCGACCTGAGTGGATGAAATATTTCACCTCGGTTTCACAGCATAAGTGATGGCATTAGAACGCAGCCTCGAAGCTGTGCTTTCGTAGCAGAGACCGTCTTCAGATTCATACACCAATAGAAGAGAGCCATTATTCAGTACATGGTATTAGGATAATCAGTTAGCTATTTAGGGAGGAGAAATCAGCCTAGCACTTTACTCCTTACCAGATTAACAACTAAAATTCCAGATAGAGTAACTATATTAAAGCAAACCAAACCAAACCAAACCACATATTAAAGACTGAGAATAAATTATAGGTGATTCTTTAAATGACTTGGCATGGGAGAGGACTCTCTAAGCTTAAAAGCAGAGGAACAGTACAAAAAAAAAAGAAGAAGGGTAGATTTTACCGTATAAAAAATGTAAAAGTTCACATGTGTAAAAAATTAAAATAGGTGAACAACAAATCATTTAGAGAAAAAAATGTCTTCAGCATTTATATCAGAGGAAAGACAATGTCTTTGCCATGGCTCATATGATAAAACAGTAGATAAATGGACAAAGGTTTTTTTTTTTGGTTTTTTTTTTAACATTTACTTATTATTAAGAGAGAGAGACAGAGCATGAGCATGGGAGGGGCAGAGAGACGAGGAGACACAGAATCCGAAGCAGGCTCCAGGCTCTGAGCTGTCAGCACAGAGCCCAACGCGGGGCTCGAACTCACATACTGTGAGATCATGACCTGAGCCAAAGTCGGATGCTTAACCGACTGAGCCACCCAGGCACCCCACAATACTTTTTTTAATTCTCAGAAGAGGATGCTTAACTGGTTAACAATCTTTTTTTTTTTTTTTTTTAAGTCAACCACATTAGAGATCCACCATATACCAATCAATTAGAGTGAGGTTCCAGGGCGCCTGGGTGGCTCAGTCCATTGGGCATCCAACTTAGGCTCACGTCATGATCTCATTGGTTTGTGAGTTCAAGTCCCACATTGGACTTGGCTGCTGTCAGCACAGAGCCCACTTCAGATCCTCTGTCCCTCTCTTTCTCTGCCCCTCTGTCATTCTCTCTCTCTCTCTCTCAAAAAAAAAAAAAATTAATTAAAAAAAATAAAATGAGGTACCATTTTTCACCTTCCAGATTCGAAAGCTTTTTTTGTTTGTTTGTTTAAGTTTTATATATTTAGTTTGAAACAAAGAGAGGGAACATGAGCAGGGAAGGGGCAGAGAGAGGAAGAGAGAGAATCCCAAGCAGATTCCACGCTGTCTGCACACAGGGCTCAAACCCAACAATCATGAGATCATGACCTGAGCTGAAACCAAGAGTCAGACACTTAACCGACTAAGCCACCCAGGCGCCCCCAGATTCGAAAGCTTCTTAAAGATACTCCATGCTGTCAGAGAAACAGTTGAAATAGGTTTTCTGTGCTGCTTATAGGAGTGTGACTAGAAGGCTCTTTGAAGAAACAAAACCATATAGCTGTATACATCAAGCGCCTTAAAAACATCTGTATCTGGTCATCGAAGATCTAAGAATTTAATACCAAGAAAACAATGTGGAAAAAAAAAAAGATTTGTGGTAGCATCTCTCTCCTTGCTAGATGGGATGTTGCCCGCTTCATGAATTGCTTAATGAAGCCAATTAAATCTCCAAAAACAATAAAAGATCTGTACACAAGGATGTTCCTCAAAATGTCGCTTACAGTAGGAAATGGTGGACGCAGCTAAATCCCGGGCAGAGGAGAACAGGTAGGAAACATGGGATCTGTGACGTTTGCTAAAATAAAGCAGGATATAAAATTGTGATTTACAGATAGGGGCGCCTGGGGGGCTCCGTCAGTTAAGCGTCTGACTCTTGATTTCTGCTTAGGTCATGATCTCGTGGTAATGAGCACGTATTCCCTGTAACGAACATGTATTCCCATTACAATCAGAAAAATAAACATTGCTGAGAAGATGTTCGCCTGTAAGTGGAATGTAGGAATATGCAGGTTCCCTGATATTGTGTCTTTCTTTGGCCTCCTTTGCAGAAGCTTTTCTTGCCAGACCAGATGTAAAAGAAAACATTTTTTTTTCAGTGTAGAGTGAGAAACATGATCATGTCATAAAACAAAGAGTACTTAATTAATTTTTCAACCTGTCTCTGATTCCCCTAGTCCTCAGAGAACATTCCACCAGGTTATGAAGTTGTGTCTCTTCTGGAGGCCCTCAATGGGCCCCTCACCCCATCCCCAGCGGCCCCTGCCCTTCACGTGCTTGGAGACGGCCCCCTCTCGGGAATGCTCCCCTCGTACGGCAGTGATGGCCACCTGCCTCCTGTCAGGACGCTCTCCCCACTCGACCGCCTGTCCGACTGTAGCAGCCAAGGAATTGAGCTCAAAAAGAGTCTCTCCAAGTGAGTGGTTGGTGCTCGACAGTGTTGCCCCTCAAGGCCCTGATGATAGGCTCTCACTCCTTCTCTCACCTCCTCAGTGCTGGCTCACGTCCTGGGTCCCCAGGGCAGCGTAGACCTTCTGGGCTGTTCCCGGAGCTTTTTTGTCCCACTTAAGACCTGGGGTGAACACTCTGGCAGAAGGTTACCCCATTCCGTAGGTGAGGAAGATACTTACGGTACCTGTGGGTACTTAGGAGAATCCAGACAGGCAAATCTCATGTGTTTTGGGGGGGAAAAGGACATCCCTAGGGTCATTGACGCCCGTGGGGAGCATCGCTCAGTCTAAAGACTGAAGGAACCTTGTAATCTGTACCTCATAAGCATTTAAATCCAACTAGGCACAAGTCATGATAAGCTTTCTGTGGCAGAGTTAAGGAGCGTATTTTATAGATGAAAATGTTGAGACCCTAAAAATGTCAGTGACTTTTCCCCAGGTACAGACACAAGTTACTAAAGGAGTTAAAGGTAAAGCCCAGATTTTCTGACACCCCGAAAGCGCTCAGGCTACCCCTAGGGCTCTTTCCCACCTCCGTCCTCCTCCTTAAGACCTGGGCTTCCTTTCCGTCCCCTCTCGGGCCTCTTCTTCCCATGGAGTCCGGCTCGTGAGAGTACAAGCCAGTCCCCCTCTTCCTGTGGATTCTGGCGCCAGATGCCTTCCCCTCCGGACTGTTACAGGTCTGTTTCCCAGAACTCTTCTGTGTTGCGTGAAGAGGAAGACGAGCGTTCTTGCAGTGAGTCAGAGACACCGCTCTCTCAGAGACCCTCAGCTCAGCATCTCGAAGAGGTAATTTCATTCCCCTCCGTTTCTCGGACGTTGGACCACAGGTTCTTCCATCCCACAGGCCTCTCCAGGTCCGTCTGCCTTCATTCGTTCCTCGGGCACCTTGGAACCCCCTTTGAGACAGCAGCAAAGATTTCATTACGTCCATCTTTTCAACAATATATTGAGCCTGTGTTCTCTACCAGGCACTGTTCTGTATGCTGAGAACAGTAGCAGTAAGGAAACTACAAAAGTCCTTGCCCTGGTGGCACTGATATTCTTGCTATCGGGGCTAGGATGGACGCAAAGACAGGAGAAAAGGGGTGTGTCAGACCGTGCTGTGGATTGGCTCGTCAGACAAGGGAGTTCAAGGCCAGAGGTGGGGGTTGCTGTCTGTAAAAAGTAGTCTGTGAACCAAGACGGAAGGAGGTGAGAGAGCGAACGATGCAGATGTCTGAGGAGAGCGGGTTGCGGGCGTGGGAACGGGCAGCAGGAAGGCCCAGCAGAGGTGTGTTGGGAGGCCGATGGAAGAGGGCGGGGCTTGCCACCCGTGCCCCCCACAGGCTTCATTGAACAGGTTCATTACCCCCGCTCTCTGTACGGCGGTGAGCTAGGGAGAGTGAACAGGCAAACCTGATGAAGTGGTTCCTGACCTTGGGAGCTCAGTGTCTGGTTGGGGACAGGACGCGCACACAAGTATCAGTGCTGTGCCTAGCACTGTTTGCTGAATGGATGAATAGATGAATCTTTTTTAATGTTTTATTTATTGGTGGGGGGGCAGATAGAGGGGCAGAGGATCCAGAACAGGCTCCGCGCTGCCAGCAGCGAACCCGACACAGGGCTCAGGCTCCTGAACGGAGAGATTGTGACGTGAGCTGAAGTCGGACGCTCAACCAACTGAGCCACGCAGGTGCCCCGTTGAGTGAATTTTAACGATAGAGAAGAAGGGACAGTAAAGTGCTGTGGCAGAGACAGGAGCAGTTATAAACCAGGGGGGCAGCGTGGAGGAGTAGCATTTGAGCTGACTCTCCGCGTGTTTTAGACTCCCAGAGAAAGGCGACAGAAGCATCTGAGATGGCCAGGGCAGGGCACACAGAGGTGTAGGGCAGAGGCCGGGGCTCTGAGCAGGCCCGCTGTCTGGGAGAGCTTTGCTGTAGGAAGGCCTGCCTGATGGAGGCACACAGTGGCCGCCCAGATTCCAGCAGGCCGTCAGGATGACTCCACTGGCCCAGGCGGGAGGGAATCCTTGAGCTACAATAAACACAGAGCTCCTTGGACACCCACTGGCTCAGTCAGTAGAGCACGTGACTCCTGATCTCAGGGTCGTGAGCTCAAGCCCCACGTTGGGTGTGGAGACTACTTCAAACCAAACAAAACTCCTGGAGAAAAGGTTATAGGGGCAGAATCCCCATCTGCCTGGGATGGGGTGAGGGTACTGGCCCAGGTGACCGACAGCTGGGGTGTCAGGAGTGGGTGGGGAGGCAAAGGTAGTGTTTGTGTTAGGTCGATTGAGCTGGAACTAACCCGATACCCAAGCGGAGGTGCCTGGCAGGCAGTGAGGCCTCTGCTGGTGTTGTGTTCTCCTTCAGAAGGAAAGCGGTTTATAGTCCTGGGGAAACCTGGGGTGTTCCCGTGTCACAGCTGCTGGTTGACCTGTGTCACCTGAGCTGCAGTCTTTGTATGGCCCTAGCAGATGCTGTGCCTCAGGCAGGATGTGCTGACTGAAGTTTGCACCTCCCCTGGGAGACAGCCATTCCAGGCCAGGGCGGCAGAGAAGTGAGGACAAGAGAAACCGCCCCTCCTCCGCACGTAGCCCCCTGATGGAGGAGCCCTCAGCGCCCCTGATGCCCCCCTCACCCTCCGTAGCCAGCCCCCTGCCCTTACACCCTTCCCTTTGCACTTAACTGTTTCCCTCCAGGAATGTGGCATAACTCCAGAAAGTGAGAATCTTACCATGTCATCGTCGGGAGCTATTGACCAGTCGTCTTGCACAGGGACGCCTCTCTCTTCCACAATCTCCTCCCCAGAAGGTACATGAGGGAGGGGGACTGCACGCTCGGCCCCTCGGCCCAGCGCTCAGCACCCCTGACAGTTCCTCCAGGATGGACTTGGGCCAGCCGGTTGATACCTAAGTTGCGTGACTAACAAGGCCAAAGTCAGAGGCAAGGGGTCCTGCTGACAGCCAGGCAGGGGGGCAGGGGTCCTCGTCTGCTTCCCGGCCTGCCGTCAGCGGTTCCTGTAACATTAAGTCAGAGACGAGCAAACCCTGGCTCCCGGGGTAGAGTCCTGAGCTCTAAAATGCAAAGGGGCAGAACCTCGGAAAACCTTGAACCCGAAGCTTTTTAAGTAAGGGTGCGGTGTGGCCGCTGTGGTCCTCGCTGCGTGAGCACAGGGAGGTGGGTCCGCTCCTCAGTCCGCTCGCCGAAGCCTGACCTCCCGTCTCCTTCCTTCCGCTCCGGCCTCCCCAGACCCTGCCAGCAGCAGTCTGGCCCAGTCCGTCATGTCCATGGTGTCCTCCCAGAGCCGCCACTCCCAGATCAGCACCGACACGGTCTCCTCCATGTCCGGCTCTTACATCGCCCCCGGCACCGAAGAAGAGGGAGAGGCGCTCCCTTCGCCCCGGGCCGCCAGCAGGGCCCCCTCAGAAGAAGGAGAGGTGAGGGAGGAGCCGGGGTTGGGGACGGTCCTTGCTGCCGTGACTCGGCACACGTGGCCAGGGCAGCTCGCCCCACGGTCTGCCGGGGGGACAGCTGCCAAGTGCCCACCGGGCTCGGAAGGAGGGCCTGGCAGACGAGGTGGGGTTGTTGAATCAAACACCCCTCACCTCTGACCCTTCTCTTTGGTGCCACTTCCGTGCCGAGGGCTCGGGTCGCAGACCCTGCGAGCTGGGTCTGTCTGTGCCTTGATCTCTGTTGCTCTGTGGCAGGTGATGCCGGCAGCATCTCCGGACAGCAACTTCGTCGGCCTCGCCGCCGAGGAGCAGGACGCAGAGGTAACGCCGATGGTGGGGCTGTTGGCGCTGGCGGAGGTGGGGGGGCGCGGTAGGATGGGCGCTGTTCTGGAAGAGGCCTCCTAAGGTGGCAGGCTTGGCTCAGTTGGGGGTGGGGTGTGGTGTGCAGGGGAGAGTGGCCACGCACTCCGGTCAGTGGACTGTCCCACGGCACCGTGCGCCAGTCCCAGCGTAGCAGGTGTGGAATGGGTCCTAGAGGGAACTGTTCTGGGTCGGACCCTCCACCTGAGCGTGTGTGTCCTTCGTTCGCTCAGTATTTACACAGAATGACTGTCTCAGGCACCTCCTGGCACGGGATGACACAAAGACCCCAGTGACCTGGTGTTGGCCTCCCCCCCGACCCTGACTGTATAGACAGACTCACGCAGAGGCGCCCGGCTGGCTCAGTCACAAGAGCTTGCAACTCTTGATCTCAGGGTCGTAAGTTCGAGCCCTGTGTTGTGTGTAGAGTCACTAAATGTCCTGTTCGTCTAGAAGCCCCATGGCAGGTGGTGCGGACAGGATTACAATTCAGTATGAGAATGCCCTGATGGAGGTATTCGGAAAGTGCATGACAGGCCCAGGTCACAGTGAGGGCACTAGCACTCTTTCTTGAGCCAGATGCTCTCACGGGAGTAGAGCCCGTTGGGGTTTGGGATCCCAAAGGAATTTCTGAAAGTTCCATGATCTTACTATTTACCTTTTCATTTGACAACTTTTATTTCCACCTTCAAGAGACAGAGACAGTATGAGCTAAACTGTTACCAAGGCTATTCTTGACGTTCCCCGGGCACATCTGTGACGGGCCTCAGACGCGGTCCCTGCGGGCAGACCATGCCTCACCAAGGAAAATCTGTCTCTGCTCAGCCTCCCGGGCCCCTCAGACACGACGGGAGATGTATGCCATTGACGTAGGCCCTGGAGTGAGATACCATTAGGCCAATTACTTCTGTCTTCAGCTGATCAACAGATTCATTTTACTGCTTTTACACACTCATAGCGCCTTCCTTCTGTCCTAGGGAAATGATGTTATGGAGGAAGAGGACGGACCCCACCCCCAAGAAGATGGTAAAAGACCTGGTCTTTCGCTCCCTCTTATTAGATTTCCCCTCTTGGGATTCTTCAAAGGGTACAGAAAGGGACACCGGGATGACTCGGTGGCACCAGTGTGCCTGGTGGGGAAAGGCGGCCTTCTTGATGGAGTATCAAGGCAAGCAGGGAGTCTGAGGGCCGCAGCGATCTCTCTGGCTTTTTGGAGGCCTCAGGGCCGAGGACATCAGGACGGAGCTGCTTCACAAAGCGCACGGGGAGCTCTAAATTCGCGTGGACTAAGTTCTGAAGCTTCTTGGGCGACCCTCATCACCTTCCTTCCTTCCCGCTTCCGCTTTGCAGCTGAGCCCTCCCCCCGCCCCCCCAGAGCTGCTCTGGCAGCCCCAATGATTAGGAACAGCAGCAGAACGGTTTCCTCCACGTGGGAGAAAGGACCATCAGGCAGTTGGTCTGGTTTTGCTTTGGTGAAGAAGGTGGCTGACGTTTCGCTAGTGGAGGGACCTTCGGAGCCCGTAGGCGCAGAGCAGGGGTGAGAAGGCGGCAGACGCCAGCTGCTCCGTGTAGACGAGCGTTCGTAGGCTATCATCACAATTTTCTTTGCTGTAACTCACGCCCCCATTATATCTTCAGATGGAAGAGTTTTGTTTCTAGCCAGGCTGGGAGAGAAGGAATGAGCTTCAGATCAGGGAAGTGAGAAGAGTCGGGGGGTGGGGGGTACTGGGAGAATCCCCCTGGGAATGGACCACCACGTGCTCCAGGGGCCAGCGTCTCTTTCCTCCCTCGGAAGGGCACCTCCAGAGCAGACCCGGGCCGCAGCCCGGACGCAGATGTCATCCTACCTGCTTCTGCTTTAGCGCTGGCCATTGCTTGGGGAGTTCAGGGGTGTGCATGCTGGCCTGACCACTCTCCCCTGACCAGGAAGCCCTGAAGGAGGAGGGGACGGCCGCCAAGGCTGCGCCCCTGCCACGCTCGCACGCCAGCCCAAGACAGGGCCCGGCGCGTCGTCCGCTCGGTGGATGCCTTCAGCGCTCAAGGTCCCTGAGTTGCCCTTTGTGATTGCTTCCCGCCCATAGAATACTCGCTTCTGAAAACTGCAGGGTGGCGAGCGGTTTCTGCCTGACATCCCACGGCCCGCACGGTGGTTTTACGTTTTTTCCTCTCCCTTTCACCAAGAGAAAAACGGCGGCACAGGGGGAGCTAGAAAAAATAACTTCTGAAACTCTCCCCTTCCCCTCACATGTCTGTAGGTTTCTGGTCAGACCCTTAAGGCAGCCTCAAAATAACAAGTTTCATAGGAAAACAAAACATAATTTTTTGAATGTGGTGATTCTGATTTTATATGCAAAATTATGGAAACTGAGACTTTTAGTGTCTGTTGTATGTATTTATCATCTTACAGAGCCTTGTGGTCATAAACACGCACGTGCGTGCACACCACACACACACACACACACACACACACACACACACCAGACCAGACCCAGGCAGGAGCAGGGGTAGCTTCAGCAGATGCTCTCCCTAGCTTTCCCCACCGCAGTCCACACCAGTGCGGTTCTGCATGAGCCGGTGCCCCGCGGCCTCCAGCAGGCTGAGCGCCTGCTGGGAAGCAGCCAGTTAGGGAGACAGGGCAGGACAGGGCAGGCACACAGGCAGCCTCACGCAATTTGATTCCTTTATTGTCCACTCTTTACCCACTTAATTACTGTCTTTTTTTTAAACATATGATTTGATTTTTTTTGTCTCCATCCTTAAGATTTTTTTTTTTTTTTTTTTAAGGACAGCAAAGCAGAGAAAAAATACCGCCAGCCCCTCTCTAACTGCGTTAACTCCCTTACAGGCCAGAGGACACGCGCATTTCTAGGTATGGAGTGTGACAATAACAATGACTTTGGCATCGCAAGCGTGAAAGCACTGGACAATAAGCTGTGCCCTGAGGTCTGCTTACCCGGTGAGTGGCAGTCTGCTGAACATGAACTTGGTGGGAGATGCTCCCCTGCTCGCACCCCTGCTCTCACCCTGGGACACCTGTCTCCTGCCCCGGCCTTCCTGCAAGAAGGCATGGGCTGTGCTAGGCTGCTAGAAGCCAGATGCTGAAAGGAAGTGAGGAGGCCTCGGGAGAGTCCTTGAACTTGTGCAGAGAGCACACCCTGCCCTGAGCAAGAATATGAGGACAGGACGACAGGAGTAAAAAACCCCCCTTCTTCTGAATTGGCCTGACCAAGCAGCCTTCCACCCCCATCCTGCAGGCCCCGTGGCAGGTAGCCTGGTCTTGTTTTCATCAACAGGAAGTTTGAGGCAGACCCTGCCTCTCTAAGAAGGTCTTGGAAAGATAGCCTGAGACTTTGGAAAGGGGATCCATTGCTCTTCAGAGGAACAGGGAGGAATTTGAAAGCCGACATTTTTTAGACTAGCAAATGGCTCTGTGATCCAGTGAGCTTTGGGTTACATTTGCATTGTACTTACTAGACTTGGATCCCAGAGGAGAAGTCAGGGGTCGAGGGTGACTATGCTCCCCAGAGCCCTGACTTTAAGTTGAGTCAGGACTATTGATAGGCCCCCTTTTTCCCTCTCATGATACTAAGCCGAACCTGGGATAACTTCCTATACGGGAACCGCGTTAATCCCGCTAAGCACCCACCCCCTTCTATTCCATGTGCTCGTTCAAGGGCTCCACGAACCCCTCCTCTGAAGCCGAGTCACGGCCGGGTAGACTAGGTCAAAACCGCCCTCCTGGTTTCACAGCAGAGATGGTCATCCACGTTGTGGTGTCTGTAAATCTCTTCAACATCCCCTGAAATGGAGACTTATTTGAACTTCAGAACAGCCACGTCACATCATGGGTCCAGTGCTTTACTCGCTCAGCGAAGCAGCTAGAGGCGTCGGAACAGCACAGCCTCCTGTGGTGGCCGCTCTCCGTCAGCCTGGGAGAGACACGGGGACTCGCACGCCCTGCCCCACACAGGCTTGTGGCGGGGAAGCCGTAATCCCCAGAAGGTGCTTTCTCCAGCCTTTCAAAGGCCTCTCCGGTTGTTTTCTATTTAGTTTGTCCTGAAGATCCTGCCCAGGACTCTTCACGTTCAGTGAGGACAAAAGATGCCGTGTCAGGCCTGGACTGGAGCTGTGGGGCCCAGGCACACTTCACTTCCTGCCTTCCCACTCCGTATCTTGCTTCCGTCTGTCCATTTGTTTTTCACGTCTTTTTGCCAAATGTAAATCTGTCTGTCTGGTTTGTTTCTTTTGAAGCTCATTTATGTTATGTAGACCTCGTATGGAAGTTCATGTTCACTCTGCGCCAGCACTGTCCCCGCGCCCCCCTCCCCCCTCCGCCAGCCATGCTGTGCCCGACACCAAGCTTGCTGGGCGTGTGCACATGCCAGAGGCTTCTGCCTAGGTCTCCGGTCCTAAATGGCAAGGGCCTGCACTCAGTGGGAGATTTGCTGAGAAAAAAATATTTGCCAAAATAGATGAGTCCCTGTTCCACAAAAAATGGGGATGCTTCTGTGGCAAGCATTATGAGGACGAGTCGTTTTGAATTGGCATCCTGGGGCACGAGTCGGGAATGATGACATCTCTGTCCTCTCTGCCCTGTGTCTGTGGCAGCTCACTAGCAGCCATCCTTCTGCTAGGCTCCCGTCTCCCTCGAGGGGCTCCCCCTCCCCCCGTTTTCTGGCAGAGGGGGCTGCCAGGAACGGTTTTAGCCAACCATGCTGGTGGAAACTGACTTTGTTCCTTCCGCTCCCTCCGCCTCCTGACTCTCTCTGGCCAACCTGCTTGTTGATATTTATTCCACTTGCGGGACTGCGGGAAGACGAAAGGACCCCCGGGGTTCCTTATGGTGCTCTCAAGAGCCAGCGCGCTGGGATTAAGCTAGGTTCACAGTCCAAGCCAGACGTGCAGCCAAATGCCTGTGACGCCTGTCGGGAGAGCGACTCAGGTAGAAGCACTTGAGGTGGCCCCTTGTGCCCTGTCACCACAGGTCTCAAGGGCTCTTACAAGAGGGAAGGCGCATCTGCTTTCTCGGCCAAGTGTTCCTCTGGTTCTACGGTTAGCATCACACTGGTAGCAGCCTGCTGGGGAACTCTCTGGAAGCATCTGTTGGATTAATAACAGGAGTATCCGCTTTGGTAGGTCCAGTGGAATAAATAGGCCTCTTCACGCTCAGCTGTTAAGTCCAAACCATCCTCTGGGATACCCACAGGCTGGCTCAGCTCCGTGTTCTGCGGCCACCAGGACAGCTTCTCAGGCACTTGGTCTCTGCTTGAGTCGGTTTCCCTCTCCGGGTGGCGCCACTCCCGTCGCGGAGGGCTGATGAGAAGCAGAGCCAAGGGGAGCATCCCGCGCTCTCCCCGCCCCACATGCCACGCTCCCCATGCTCGTGTGTGCTCTGCCGGGAGACCCGGCCCGTGACGAAGACCACGCAGGTCCCCGTCCTCACCACTCCTATCCCACTTGTGGGAGTGTCACTGAGAGGGCACCCGTGGCCTTCCAGCCCTTCTTCCCCTAAGAAGCTTCTGGGCCTTCTTGGGCTCCAAGACAAAGGGGGTGGTGTGTTCTGAGAGTGTTCTAAAAGGTCTCAAGGGGAGGGAGCCTAAGTTGACTGGTGCAGGTGGTGAGCAGGTTGGGACCGTGAAGCCATGCCAAGTGGATGTGGCTCCAAGGAATTGGATGAAATACCACGCAGGTGGCAACATAGTGGCCAGAGGACCAGTGACAAGTCTGGGTAGAGTAAGTGATAAGGTTCTGGGTAGTGTAGGTGATAGGGGGGAAAAAAAAAACAACATAATTTGGGTTTGTTAGTGGAAATAGAGACACGTTGTTAAATGACCGCAGTGTGCAGGAGGGGACGTATCCAGCGAAGCACAGCAATACCGGCAAAAACTTGAAATCCAGTTTCCTCCTGTCTTCAAGCCTCATAACCCGAGGCTGAGATGCACCTAGGAGAGTTCATATTTCCTAGACATGAAGGAGAAATCTGAATTAGGTTTCTCTTTCCCCTGGAAACTCCATGAGACAATCAAACTGTCAGAGCGCCTACATTTAATCAGGGGCTTGGTAGAGCTGGGAAAGGGGTGTGCAGAATTCCCCCAAATGTGCTCCCCAAATCTACCTCTAGAGGTCTCTCTGCCCTCCTGTTTCCCATCCTCTAAATGGAAAGGCACCTTGATCTGTCGCCACGACAGATTTTCAGTCAACAAGCTCCAGTTTCTGGCTGAAGGGCCGGACCCAGTGGGAGCATGTGTTCGGGAAGCCCCGTCTGCGAGCCGGTTGCCCTCTGCAGCCAGGCTCCCCCTTTGCACATGTGACCCGGGAGCAGCAGCAGGGTTCTGCTGAGGGCCCCTCGGAGTCCTTTCGGGGGGGGCGGGGAGCAGGAAGGGCACCACGTGATTGCTGCTAACCCTCCCCTCGCCACGGAGTGCATTAAGAAGCCGGCGAGAACAGATCCTTCAGGTCTGAGTGCTGAGTCTATTCCGGCAGGATCGGTTCCAGGCCCTGGCTCAGGGTTCTAGAGCGGTGGAGTCTGTAGCAGGCACTCGTGTGAATTCAGAGTGAGGGCGGCCTGTCGGTCCGGTGTTTCGTGGCGTGCTGGTTGGCGGTGGCGGTGGCGTGGATTTTATTTTGTGCATGCATGTGTGTCTTCTCTCTCGTTCACCGTTTGCTTTTGGTCTTTCCTACCGAACAGCCGCAGTTCCGGAGTCCTGCCCCATAAACATTGAGGAATAGGTATGAGATCTACCAAATTATATAAGTGAACAAACAACTCATTGTATTTGGGGGTTCCTGACTTAAAGGGCACTCTTGCCTTCTGTCCATCCTGTCACACTGAAGAGAGCTTCCCTTAGAGGAGAATGCACTTTGGCCCGTGTCCTAGACTCCAGGGAATCGAAATCTCCAGCTTCCGTCTAGATTCGAGAGACACCGCGAATTTTCTGTTCCACTCACTTCTCTGCCCCAGGGCCCCCCCCCCCCCCCCCCTCCGCACACTGCCGCCAGAGCCTTTAGATGGATGATCACACCAGGGCACTTCCGGGAGATACGCAGTTTATAGCTACTCAGTCCTAGTGTGCGGGCCGTGAAAGGGTCTTGGGCGGGCCCTGGCGTGAGGCTGAGCCCCTCAAACACGAGCACAGTGAGCCTCGGGCCCTCCCTCTGCACCGGCTCAGCCCGGCCTGTCCCCTGCATGAGTCCTCTGAGGGCCAGGCCTGCCCAGAGGAGCTTGCAGTCTGACGGAGGAGGCCAAGGGCCTGGCGGTTCCCTCGCCGTCTGAGGTGCACACTGTGGCCGCAGTCAGGCTGGGGGCACCACCTGGGGGGCGCAGCCTGGAGGTCCGCGGGCCCCGTGGAGTCAGGTCTTCCCCAGGAGCCTCTGTCACAGGGAGCTTCGCACTGCGCTGGAGGGCGCCACTGGGAAAAGGCAGTCGGGGCCAGCACGAGAGTTGAGGGGAGACCCCGGGGAGAGAAGAGGGCGGCCTGGACAAGGCACGCCCTGCTCAGCACACTCCCGTGTCACCTTGTTTTGTCGTCCCAGCAGCCCTGTGAGGAGAGCACTCCGCTCCCATTCGATGGGTGGGTGAATCAAGGCTTCCGCCCAGGAGCACGCGGTCAGTCCATCAGTCATGAGCCAGGAGGGAAGCCCGGGTTTTCTGATGACAGACAGGAGGTAGTGACGGATGAGATACAGAGCACGAAGGACGGAGGAGCCAAGAATGGGCTTCTAGACCAGGCAGCCAGTGCTCCTTGTGCAGGAGCCGTGGCAGGTTTGGGGGAGGACAAGAGTTTTGTGGGTGCTGCCTGGGCAACCCCAAGGCTCTCGGGCTGGTGTCTCCCGGGGTTGATGGTGACCCCAGAGGGCTGCTCCGGTGGACAGAGAAGAAGAGCAGCAGGTGGGCCCGTCACACCTGCGCCCCCCCCACTTTCTGTCCCTGGCACCCTGCTGAGCAACCAGCCCCGTCCTGCCCCTCCCGGCTCCCACGGCAAACACTGACACCGAGCCCAAATTAACACGCTCTTCTCACTCCCCTCCACTGCTTCCTGCCCTGGGGAAAACCTCAGCCCGACCCCCCATAACATCTAGGCAAACTTCAAAACAAAGACACAGAAGTGGATTGCAGGGCAGGTGCACAGAACGAGAAATACCCTGTATGTTCTTCTCTGCAGTCCATGGTGGCCGTGACTGCCCCTAGCCCATTAGGACAGGGACAGCCCCCTGCCCCCTGGGTGTCCACCTTGCCCGATTCTCTCTCCTTCGCTGTGGCCTGCACACACATGGGGGTCTCAGGTAACACGCGTCCTGCTAGCTTCCGTGCCGAACTCCTGGGCTGTCCTGCTGGAGATGCCATCCGGACCTGGCCGGGGGTCTGGCTCCTATCCCCTTCTTTTCTCTTCTCCAGGCACCTGGCAGGCCGATGACAACGTTGTCAGTCGTCGGCACACACAGCGCCCGCGCTTACCATCCGGCAGCCTGGAGGACCCCCAGGACAGGCCTTGCGTGTGGGGTCCTTTGGCCGTGTGAGAGCCCCAGCCCGTCCCTGGGCTCCCTGCCACCCTCACGTTCCATCCCGGCCTCACTGGACTGCTGGCCTCCTCGGCGTCCTCAGCGAAACCTCGAAGACTCTCTACACCCAGATGCAAGCTAGACGTGGAGGTCAGCCTGCCCCCGCTCCCGGCCCGGTGTCCTCCGTAATCCCCACCCTTCCCCACCCAGAAGGAACTGGCAGCCTCCTCTCTCCTCGTGGGCCAAAGCCTCTCAGTGAACTGCAGCTCATGAGACCTCTTGCAGAGACTCTCTGGAAGGTACCCACCTTGACCTTCAGGTCCACGGGCTGGTTGCTCCTCGTGCATCTTTTTCTCCTTACGGGGCACAACCAAGAAGACCTGGAGTCTTGGCAGCTTCATTACAAACACCCCTCTGGCATTTTCTGGTCTCTGGAACATCTGGTCTGGTCACAGAGCTGGTCCCCTGTGCCTCGTGCATCTGTGTGCTTAGGAAGGAGGCCTCGAATCTGAGAATCCCCCAGTTACGTGATGACCCTCGGGAGGGTTATTTAGGAGCAGGTGCGTTCATGAAGGCCTGGGACTCCATCCTAAGGTGACCTTCCAGAAAACACATCTTTCACCACCTCTGTGTGCCAGGCACCTGTGTTAGGAGCTGTCAGATGTTCTCACATTCCCTCACCACAGCCCGGTCCGGTGGTGGTCTTCTATCTGTTGTCCCTGTCCCCACCCCTTTTTGTCAATAGTTGAAGAAATAGGCTGAGAGAGGGGTGGAACAGTGATTCTCAAGTCGGTGCCCAGGAGTCCCACAGGAAGTGGCACACGTGGAGCCGGGGCCTCCCCACCCCAAGTGTTACCCTTCCCTGCCTTCCAGACCTGCCGAGCCTGAGCAGGGGAGGGGGAGGCACTCCTCCCACAGGCTCTTTAGAGATTCAGAGATTCTGTGGTTCAGATCATAGGCACCACCCCCACCCCCACCCCCGCCACCTCTCCTCAGCCCCGTGCGAGGCATGTCAACAAAAGTCTAAAACAGCGAGGCCAGGCTGTAAGCTGCTGGGAGTTCCTCCTCTCTGGACAGTTGTCATCGGTGGCTCCGCACAGTTCTTGCACAGATGTGTCTGTTGGCTTTGGGAAAAGGTGGTCTTTTAGTGGAGCATGAGATAGGGAAGCAGAGTTAGATACAGCAATTTATGAGGCCCAGAGACCACAGAGCCTCTAGGCTCTGACCATCATGATGGCCTGGCTTTGTATTTGGAACTGTTACCCTGGAAGAGCCTTTCAGGGTCGTCTCCAACACCCCAAAGTGAGCCCCGTGCCCCGGGAATCCTTCACCCCTTCCGTGTGGCTTCTTTGCACTGCCAGGCGGTGGTGACCCTTGCCCGGCCTAGTGGTTATGACTCAGGTCCTGTCCTGGTGGGGGGAAGGCCTGCTGTCCCAACAGACACGACATGTGAGTCATGCCTGAATCTAAGCTTCTGTCTTGAGTCCCCATGTCCCCCTCTCTGAGGCCCTGCCGGGGCTTCTGGACCCTGCTGCTTCAGGCCCGACTCCTGTCCTTTCCCCCAACATCCTTACGGCCCCTTCTGCGGTTGAGGTCAGAGCAATAACCCCACTGCCTGATTTCCTTGAAGTTTAAGCCCCAGGGAATGGGGATCTTCCCTCAGCCTCCCTCCCCTCTCGGCAGGTAGTATTCACCGTGTGGTGTTACCCAAGATGAAGGAGATGTAGGTAAACAGTTGCCACAGTGGCCAGGAGCCCTGGGAGAAAACCATTATCATCACCCCTCCTGGAGGGTCTGTGTCCTTCCTTACAGCACAGGCTGGGTCCTCTCCCAGCAAGAGGCTCAGAAAGATTCTTTAAGGTCTTGGTTCCATAATCAAGACATGCCCAGGTCAGAAATGGCCCTTTCGCTCCTGTTTCTCGGACCGATCCCTCTGTGTCTCTTTCACTCTGTCTCTCCTACCTCTTTGTTCTCATGTGGCTCTGAGGCAAGCAGAAACATCCCATCCAAAGGAGCTGGACTTTAGTCAGCTTGGTCAGGGAACAGGGCAGCTCCTGACCCTGCCGCACCCAGTCCGTCATCTGGAGACAGTTGTGTTACGAGCAGTTGGCCCAGTGAGGATGGGATGGGGCCTGGCCTCTCGCACAAGGGCACGGACTTCTGGAGGCCTGTGGCTTCTCCTGCCAACTCTGGCCCGAGGTCCCTGTGGCCTCCAGGTGGTGTGCTGATGCCGGCCGCATGGAGCCTGCCTTCCTTCCCCACCCAGCTCCACCCATTGGAGTTTATGCCCGCACTGGGGCATCTCCTGGGCATAGAGCCGCACACTTTGAGCTGTCTCACCTAGGGAGAGTTGGTGTCCTGTCCACCTGATCTTGGCATGCTGGTTGATCACTTTGCTTTAGGACCTGCACACCTGGTGTGTGCAAGTGTGTGTGTGTGTGTGTGTGTGTACTGTTTGTGCCATCTGTGTACCCCTCACTCCCTGGAGTACACTCGTGGGCACACTACAGTGGGGACATCAAGGATGCAATATTTATGGACTGCTGCATGATTCTTTAAAACGAATAAAACTGTTTACAAGGGAAGGAGAGCTATTAACTGTGTCCTTGGCTCATTTGTGAAAGTTTCTGTCCGACTTTCTCCAGCACTCAAACATTTTTCCTCCAGAGAATCTCCAGATGGCGGAGTGGGGGAGGCAGAAGGTAGGGAAAGACCTGCTCCGCGTGGGAGGTGGGAGTTGAGGGGCCACCCTGAGGACACGGGCTTCCCACTCCCTGCCCTCCAGCTTCTGGGCAGAGGCCTGAGTAAGGAGCCCTCACCCCACCCTCACCCTTAAACCGGAGAACTTCCGTCACTGCAGCTCCTCAATAATTGAAGAGCAGGAAAGCTGGTGACCGGCCAGAGACCAGGAGGAGGGGAGGAAGCAGCCCCTGGTGTCCCCCTACCTTTAGTCCATGCCACTAGAAAGTTGGTGAAACGAACGGGGCGAATGACCCTGCTAGGAGAATTCCGCAAGCCTGTGACCTCTGTGAGTTTCACTCACCGGCTTTGTTCCCTCAGCTATCTGAAAAGGAGGGAGAGCGCTTCCGCAGAAGCCTCTGGAAAGTCAGCTTCCGGGAACCTTGCCGAATGCAGGGGTGGGGAGGGAGCCGCTTACCGGGAAACCCTGCTCGCCTTGGTGTGCCTGGGATCGGTGCAGCCATTGCTGCGGGCCTGAGCGGCAGGTGGCATCGGAGAGTCAGACCTGCCCGCGGGCACCCAGACGACACTCAGGGTCGGGAGGGTGGGAAAGGGCACAGAAACGTGAGCCCAGAGGAGAGAAAAGGAAACCCCAAGCACACGATTCCCGAGCCTGAGCCGGCTCCCAGCCTTCCCAGCCTTGGCCCCCGCGCCCCTGGCTCCGTCCGCGGAGCCGTGGACGCCCGGAGCAGCCGGGACAGGAAGGGAGCGAGGGCGGGAGTGCGGCTGCCCCGGCGGACGGCTCGCGGGCGTGCCGGGGGCCTCGGGCGAGAGCCGCGCGCTTCTCCGAGTCCTGCGCGGGGCCCTCGAGCGGGAATGCGCGGAGCCGGGACGCGGTGGCGGGTAGGGGGGCTGGGTGGCGCGGGAGAGGGCGGCAGAAGGAGGGAGTTCGATGAGAGTTACCGCCAGAGAGAGTGGCTAGAGCCCGCGATCTCCTTAGAAACGCACTGGCCAATAGCAGCAGCGGAAGCTGTTTATGGGGGCGGAGCGTCGCCATGGCAGCAGAAGAAGCCTTTGCAGCTGCTACTTAATGCCGGTCCGGGGGCCACTAGCGCTCAGAGAGGCGCCGTCGGGCGGGGGGGCGACAAGGGGCGCTGGCGGGGCACTCGAGCTGGGTACAGAGAGCCGCGGGGGGTGGGAGGAACTTCTTCCAGAACCTTCCTTTGGCCCGGGTTGCGCTCTGAGCCAGGTAAGGGACTGAGACGGCTGCTGGCCGCGGGAAGGGAGGGTGTCTGTACCAGCCCGCTCTCCCATCCGTCCTCGAGTGAATTGGTGGACGCGGGAATGACATCTGAGTTTGGGGGACACTTACTTCTCGCCCCCTGTAATTCCTATCCTGTTTCCTTCCTTCCCCGTTACCCCCCATCCTAATATCTCTTTTCAAAAATCAGACGACTTCCGCGTCTCTGGCCTCTGCCCTCCTGGGCTCCCTCGCCCCGTTTCCATTTGTTGTGAGAGGGTTGATCTCCCGCTCTGGGGGAGAAGGTGATAGCCTCGGATACCCAGTAAAGAAAGTCTCCTCTAAAACCTCGGAGAGGAAAAGAGTGAGATGGACACAGCGGGGGGTCGGACCCCAGGGCACTGGTTCTGTTTCCCAGACCTCGGCCAGCAAAGATCCTCCCCAGCAGCGGGGACGATTTTAGAGGAGCCTCCCCCTCCTCGCACACACTCTCCCATCGCGGGTGGGGAAAGTGCTCAGCTCCCGCCGTGGTCCTTCGCAGGAACCACACTGGTCTTCCGAGGAGGCGACCCCCTGGTCGCGGGATGGAAGCGCGCGTCCGGGAGGCCCTGTAACTGGAGCCGCGGGAGTCAGCGGGCAGGAGAGCGCGGCGGGCTACCCCCGGCTCAGCCGTGGATGTTGACCGCCCCCTCGGAGGGTCCCCGCAGACATGGCGGAGAGCTGGCTACGCCTCTCGGGTGCAGGGGCGGCGGAGGAGGCGGGGCCGGAGGGCGGCCTGGAGGAGCCCGACGCCCTGGACGACAGCCTGACCAGCCTGCAGTGGCTGCAGGAATTCTCCATTCTCAACGCCAAGGCCCCCGCCCTGCCGCCGGGGGGCACCGACCCCCACGGCTATCACCAGGTGCCAGGCTCGGTCGCGCCGGGGTCGCCCCTGGCGGCCGATCCCGCCTGCCTGGGGCAGCCTCACACTCCGGGTAAGCCCACGTCGTCATGCACGTCGCGGAGCGCTCCCCCGGGGCTGCAGGCCCCGCCCCCCGACGACGTGGACTACGCCACCAACCCGAGTGTGAAGCCGCCCTACTCTTACGCCACGCTCATCTGCATGGCCATGCAGGCCAGCAAGGCCACCAAGATCACCCTGTCGGCCATCTACAAGTGGATCACGGACAACTTCTGCTACTTCCGCCACGCTGATCCCACCTGGCAGGTAGGGGAGGTGCAGGTGGCGGCCGCTCCCTCCCCACTCACCTCCTTTCTCCCCACGCGGGGCGGGCTGACTGGACTTAGGTCCCAGGTCCGCACGCCGAGTAGGCTCGCTGTGCAGGCAGGGCCCCAAGGGAGGAAGGCCGTCGAGGAAGGACCTCAAGGGAGCCCAGTGCTTGGAACTGCCCCTCCCTTTGACTTCAGAGAGAGAGGAGGGAGGAGGTTGAAAGGGCTTTAGAAAGGATGCAGACCCCAAAATTCATGGGGAAAGCACCTGTCGCTCATCCAGTAGACCCAGCCCAAAGACCAGGGCCGGATTATGCGCGGACATGGTCCTCTAAGAGAGGATGATGGACTAAGGGACACATTTTTGTCCCAAGTCCTAGAATTCCTAGACACCGCCCTGCCCAAGGACAGTCTGTCAAGGCCCAACTCAGAATGGGATGCTGGAGCATGGCCCCTGCCAGGCTCTGCATTCTGTCTTGTTGCAGTTGGCCAGTGGAGGTGGGCTGGGGGTGGGGGGACATGGCATGTGAAGGCCAGCTGTGTCCCCCTGGAGGGACTGTAGGGCCTTCCTAAAGTAACGTTGCTGCCCCAGCCCCTCACCCAACTCCTCCTCAGTTTCCTGCCTCCTGTCCTCCCCCTCTTCTCAGTCAACCTCCCCGGGGGGACAATTACCTGGGCCAGGTGCTTTCCACAGGGGCTCTCCCTGCCACACTCACTGGCTTCATGTTCCAAGTCTCCGGAACCTGGCACAGAGCAGCCAAGGGGCCCGAGCCTCCATGTAAACATCCCAGCCTTACTGGGGGGCCACTACCCACCCACCTGCTCTGCCTTCTGGGCCCTAAACCCCTGTCCCCTGGCGTGGTTTGGACAAGACTGTGCACCTAGGAATGAACAAGGCAGAGTGGTGATTTGAGGCCAAGCAGATATGAGCCTTCCACTTTAGATCAGGGTCTAGTTGGAGAGAGAGGCCCCAGAACGCCCAGACTCTTCCCTGGGGCACCCCCCGGGAGCAGGCTGCAGAATCCCAGTCCCAGGCCATTCCACACTTGCTGGGGCCCTGACTGGGGCAAGTGTCATTTGTACCCTCGATGAGAAAGCAGAGACCCTCCCCCCTTCTCTCCTCCCCCAAGCCCGTGAAGCTTAGGCCTCGGGACTTGGGCGTCAGGAATGAGTGCTGTGCTCCAGGCTGGGTAATAATCAACTGAGGCCTCATAGCCTTCTGGGGGGGGGGGGGGGGCGGGGGGCGGAGCGGGGAGGGCAGGCCAGCAGGGGCTCAACAAACAGGGCAAGGCATCAGATCCCCCCCCCCTTCATCCCTACACACGCTCAGAGCACACACCCTCACACCCTCCACAGCCCAGCACTCCCCACCCCCACCTTTCAACCCACCCACTCTTCACAAACAGGGCCCGCCAAGCCCAGGCCCAGGCCCAGGCCCAGGCGGAGTGAGATGGCCGTCCAGGCCCTGGGGGAGCTGAAGCCTTTGGCCAGAGACCGCAAGCGGTGGGGTAAGGGAGGGAGGGCAGGCCGGGGTGGCCCTGAGAGCCACCCTGCGGCTCAGGGCTCGGATGACTGAGCAGGCGGATATCCCGGCAACAGGGAACAAAAGCCCCCCGGCCACACTCCCTGGCCACCGGTGCCCTGTGGCCTGTGTCCCAGAGCCACCGGTCAGAGCGCTGTGTCCGTCCCTCCTCCCCTGCAGGGCAGGAGCACGAGTCGCCCCCCCCCCCCCCATCGCCGGCCCTTCCGGCTCACCCAGCCGACCTCTTTCTCTCCTCTCCCCCTCCCCTCCCCGTGCCCAGAATTCCATCCGCCACAACCTGTCCCTGAACAAGTGCTTCATCAAAGTGCCTCGGGAGAAGGACGAGCCCGGCAAGGGGGGCTTCTGGCGCATCGACCCCCAGTACGCCGAGCGGCTGCTGAGCGGGGCCTTCAAGAAGCGGCGGCTGCCCCCGGTCCACATCCACCCGGCCTTCGCCCGCCAGGCCTCGCAGGAGCCCGGCGCCGCCCCGTGGGCCGGGCCGCTGACCGTGAACACCGAGGCCCAGCAGCTGCTGCGGGAGTTTGAGGAGGCCACCGGGGAGGCGGGCGAGGGCAGGCTGGGGCACAAGCGCAAGCAGCCGCTGCCCAAGCGGGTGGCCAAGGTCCCGCGGGCCCCCAGCACCCTGCTGCTGACCCAGGAGGAGCAGGGCGAGCTGGAGCCCCTCAAAGGCAACTTTGACTGGGAGGCCATCTTCGAGGCCGGCGCTCTGGGCGGCGAGCTGGGCACCCTGGAGGCCCTGGAGCTGAGCCCGCCGCTGAGCCCCGCCTCGCACGGGGACGTGGACCTCACCGTCCACGGCCGCCACATCGACTGCCCCGCGACCTGGGGGCCTCCGGTGGAGCAGGCGGCCGACAGCCTGGATTTCGACGAGACTTTCCTGGCCACGTCCTTCCTGCAGCACCCCTGGGACGAGAGCGGCAGTGGCTGCCTGCCCCCGGAGCCCCTCTTCGAGGCCGGGGACGCCACCCTGGCCGCCGACCTGCAAGATTGGGCCAGCGTGGGCGCCTTCTTGTAAGAGGCCAGGCCCCGCCCCCAGATCCAGACAGTGTCCGCGTCAGGGCCCAGAATGCAACCCCCCCCCCACCCACCCGGCACAGGCCCACGGACACCCTACCGCCCCGGGCAGGGGCTGGGCCAGGTCTCCCGAGGCTGGCCCCACGAGGCCCTGCGGCCCCCAGCCCGGGCTGCCTTCAGATTCCAGCCCAGGAGGCTGAGAGCCGAGGCCCGGGACCAGAACTGCTGCCTCCCCGGCCCTCCCCCCGGCCGCACACACAGTGTTTCGTTGATCCTCCTCTTTCCTGCCCCAGGGACGGGCTCCGGCCCCGCACAGTGGGGGCTGCACATGGAGGGGCGCTGGCCTGAGCTGGGGAGTGACAGTACAGGGCCCGCCCCTGGGTGCCTCAGCTACGACACCTCTCCCTCCTCTCCCGCTGTCCTCCCCAGGTCTCTATCCAGAGAAAGATCCCAGGTACAACAAATGCTAATTAGGTGACAGCAAATTAACCCCCTGGAGGCCCCTCCGGGCAAAGCCTTCCCCCTGGGCCTGGGGAAGGAGGGGGGAGGGGACAGAAGGCAGAGACAGAATGAGGTCGGGGAGCCTGGTGGGCGAGGAGGTTTTCTAAGGCCTCTGGGGTCTTTGCCTGGCCCCATCCCTAGAGGTGGGGGCAAAGAGTGTAAATCCCTAATCTTTGAGGCAGAGAGCAGTGGGGGAGTTGGGGTTCTGGGGGTTGGGGGCAGGGGCAACTGAGCTGCAGTGGGGAGGGGACAGACAGACTAATGTAGTGAGTGTAGCTGTAGCTGAGGCTTAACTGGGAGGGATGGAGCTTGCTAGAACCTCTGGGACCAGGAATGGTGTGGGGGGGGGGTGGAGGGGGGGACGGATCGCCCGCATCCCTGCCCGCACTTGCTGAGGGGGGAGTGTCCCGCTCTCCCCTGAGCCCCTCAGTCTGCTTCCCACATCCACCCTCCTGCCCTGTGGGGCAACCTAACCTTTTTCATGGAAAGTTATTTACAATAAAACATTTTTAAAAATAAAATTTTTAAAAATCTGAAAATGGACCTGCTTGCAACTTTAGGAGAAGGCAAGGGCCAGTTTGGGAGGAGGGGATTGGCTGGGAGGAAGATGTGGGGGCGCTGAAGGCCTCCAGAGTGCCCCTTGATGAACTCTCCGTGACCTCTGTGTCCCCTGGGAGGAAGGGGCTGAGAAGCATTCCTCAGGGGTCCCTCCAGCCTGGGTCTCAGCACCTCCGTCTGCACAATGGGGAGAATTGCACCCATAGTCCCCGGGGAAAGGGCGACAAAGGAGACGCAGCCCCCTCCCTGGCCCTGGGGACTCACAAGGGCCAAGCATGCCCAGGGACACGCTCCCATGTCCCTGACCGCGAGGGCCTGCCTGGGCTCGCCGGCCTGAGTCTGCGGTCCTGGCCTGGGCCTGTCTCCAGCATCACCCTCCCTGGGTCCTCTCCTGGAGGGACAGGGTGTGAGGCCAGAGGGCCCCAGCCCGGAGTGTGCTCACCCAGCCAGGCGCCTTCCCTCCCGGGCCCAACGCAGGCCAGAGGAGGAAAAGGCCACCAGGGGGGGTCCCCCACGAGGGACCAGCCTACCGGAGTCCTAATGGGGAAACTGAGGCACGGGAAATGTGTGTTTGGGTGACGCACCTTTCAGTCCCCCCCCCCAGCTTTGTCTGCAGCCCACCTCTCCACCCAGCCCCCTCCCACACCCGGGGCACAAACGAGCACTGTCTCGCACAACCCCGCCCAGCCTCCACAGACCCCTTTCTCCCGAAGCCCCTTTCTTTCCCTTCTCTCCAGTCAGGCTCTAGGCCAACCTGGCATTCCCTGTGCTAACTTGCGGCTTTCACTTGCTAATTATTCCAAATATTTCGGGAGGGCGCACACACTGTTGGGCCAGGGGGTTGGGGCCTTCCTGAGCCCAGAAGCCAGCCCACCCCGGCCCCACGGCCCCACAGCAGGCTGAGGCGGCTGCCTCCACTGAGACTCCCTTCACCCCTCCCTCTCTCTCCCCACCACCCCCACCAGCCTTCCTAGCCACGGTCGGTCCCCAGTAGAGGGGAACAAGGGGGCCCCAGCCTTCTCATTGACCCCCAGGATCAGCCTCCAGTCCTGGCCAAAAGGGAGTACACTGGATTGACAGGTGGGGTCGGACCAAGGCATCAGCGATTTTAAGGGTCTCCAGATGTTTCCAATAGAGGGGCTGGGCCGCTGAGCTTCACAAACTCTCCCCCGGGGCAGCAGGCTGTGGGGAGAGCCCGATCCATTCCTGCTCTGGCCCTTGGCTGGGTGGGTTTTTAACCCTGTTCATCTACTTCCTATTTATATATAAATTCAATGCAATCCCAATCTAAATAGATTTCGTGCCATGTGCCAGTAAGTTGCAGACATGATGCCCTGTCAGCACTGAATACTTTAGCGTGTATTTCCTTAGAACAAGGACGCTCCCATGAAAGCCTAGCGCCGCGCCCACGGCCAGGAAACCAGCGCTCACGGGCGATCCCTCGAACCACAGACTCTATTCAGAGTTGCAGATTGCCCCCCTGCCAGGCTCACGTTGCCCTGCGTGGTTCTCTCTCTTTCGGGCTGTGTGGCTTGGCGCCCTTGACTCAAGCTCTCCCAGCAGGCTCCTTATCTCCTCTGATCCCCACCTTTGAGGTGAGAAGCCCCTGAACCCCTTCGTGCCCGACTGTGGGGACAGCGCCTTCCCGAAGCAGGGAGCCAGCGTTCGGTCTCCAGAGGCACCACCTTTCCCCCTGCCCTCCTTCCCCCATGGGTCCCCCAGCCAGGAATGTGATGGGGAGGGGGCAGGCAGGAGCTCAGACCTTGGGGGCCCTCCCGTCCCGGCTCCCGCACATCCTGTTCCACAGGACAGCCCCCACCCCCGCCCCCTCCAGTGACTCTCTAGTGTCTGGAAGGTCCCGGGGATTCCGGAGCACCTTGCAGTCCTGGAGCAAATGGGCCAGGCCCCCTGCAGAGCTGAGGGCAGGACTGTCTACGCCACCCCCATCCGCGCTCCGGGGACCCACACCTGCGGAAGGAAGACAGCCGGAGGGCTGGAAGGTAGGGAGGGGAGAGAGGGCTGGGGGAGAGGCGGTCATGAGTCAGGCGCACTTCCATCCCGGGCTGAGGCCCAAAGGTAAACAGGTGTATTTGGACTCCTGGCAGGGGGCAGTGGGCTGGCCCGCGGGGCAGGCCCGGGCCTGTCGGGGGCGGGGATGTGGCGGGGAGGCCTGCATTAACAATGGGGTGGCAGAGTGGCCCCAGGTCCTGCTGACACGGTCTTGTGTGATGAGGAGGAAAATACAGGTGACAAGGAAGGGGAGGACCCTGGGGAAGGGCCCGGGGCTGTGTGAGGCCACCCATGCTGGGGGTGCCCTGAACAGTGCGAGCCAGAGACATGCGAGGAGCCCCTGGGGGTGAGGGGGTCACCTTCCTCTGGAGGCGCACGTGTCTGTCCCCGTCTGTGGCTCCCAGGTGGGACAGGTCAGAGCCGCTCCGATGGGAGTGCTGGGGCCTGGACTTTCCCTGAGTGTCCAGAGCAGGCAGGGCCCAGCTGGAGGGCACTGTCCCCCAGAAGCCAACCAGCCTGAGTGGCAGGGCAGGGAGAGGAAGGTGCACAGTAACCGGGGGGAGTGACGGGGCCCAAGGTCTCACTGCTGCCCCCACCCCCAGCCCAGCCCCGTCACCCTAAGGCTGTTGTGAAGCCAGGGCAGCAGCTTGGGGCTGAGCCCCAGACCCTCTTTCCCTTCGAAGGAAGGAGGCGGAGCTCTGGGGAAAGTCAGAGCTCCAGGAAGTGGGGAGGGCAGGCAGTGTGCCTACCCACCCGCCCAGCCTCCCCCCCATAAGCTCCCCCAGGTATGGGGGGGGAGGGGCAGAGGGAGGGGAGCTCCCACCTACTGTTTGCGCAGGGAGCGGAGCTGAGGCCCAGAGGCTGCCCAGTCTCCTTTGCCCGCTCTGTCCGTGGGCCTATTCCCACCCCCAGTCCCCCTGCCCCCCTTCATGCCTCACTGGGGCACTAAGCCCCTCCTCACCCCACAAGGCATCCCTCGCCCCTCTAACTTGCTTACCGTGAACCGTGGCCCTGTGTTGGCAGGGCAGGCAAGCGGGGGGCGGAGTGGGACCCAGGCCCTGCCTCCGCTTCCAGCCTCAGAACCCACACGTCTGGACCCCTCTGGGCAGATAACCTGTCTTGCTCATTCCTACATTTGCAGGATCAAGGACAGTGCCCAACTTCTCAAGTACTGAGCGAATGTACTGGCAAGGCAGATGGATAAAAGGTAGAAAAACACGCCAGGAGCCTGGGCGAAAATATTCACTGCAGACAACGCACACCTAGGGGTTCTCCGGTGGCTGGGGGTGAAGAGGCTCCTGAGGCCCCCAGGGTACAGAGATAGCAGGGGGAGAGCCCTCAGGCCAGGGGGATCTTTGAGAAAAGCCCCATGCCGCCCTCTTCTGGACACAGGGAAGAGGCTCCTTTGTTGAGCCTGTGGGTAGGGGTGGGGTAGTAAAAGAGGGGGGCCCTGAAGGCCGGCTGAAGCGGAGTGGGGTGTGTGGCAGCTGTGAGCCAGGTGAGGGAGAGGGGACCCTGGTAGGAGGAAGGAGCAGGAGGCAGAAGGGGCCTTGGCTTCCTCCTTCTCTTCCGCTCAGCCCCTCCCCCCACCCCCCCCACCCCCCACCCCCCGGGGGGCCCAGGTCCCGGGAATGAGAATCACAGGAAGCCCAGAGACGGGGCTGGTGTGGACATCCTGGCATTCAGGGCTCCCCCACACCTGTTTTTACCCCATCTAAACCCGCGTGGCGGGCAAACGGGCCTCTTGCCTGATCGCGCCCCAGCTGCAAGGTCACCAGGACAGAGCAGTGCCCAGCTCAGCTGTCCCAGCTGTCCCGGTGCACCAGGACGGGGTCCTGGGGCCGCTGAGCCCGACACCGCTGGAGCCCAGGAGCCCCCAGAGCCTGGTGTTTGGTTAAAGATTAACCTTGGCCTGGCGGGAACTGCCTGGGCAGCTGGGCAGGGGCAGGCACTGTCCCACAAGGCCAGGCAAAGTCAGGACCACCAGTTCAAGGTCAGTTTTGGAGAGAAGGGGTGGGGTGTCGGGGGTGTGAGAGGGTGGACCTCACAGAGGGCCAGGACTCAACCCCCATCCACGTTCCCTGGGTCTCTCTAGGCTCCCTACTTCCCGCGTGGGTTTTGTTGAGAGCGAGGGACCTTGAGGGTCTCCCAGCCCAGGAAGGAATCCGAATCAACTAGGTCTGACCCCCTCCACACAGAAAGAAGTGGGTCATTAAGGGAGGTCAGTCCCCACCCCTCAAAGGCTCCTCAAAGACTCCGCCCCTCTGGCCCAGGGAGCTCTTGTCTGAAGGAAGAGTTCGGGAGAAAATCAGATGGGGGAGGAGAGGGAAGGGAGGGGGAAAATGTTCCATGTGGCACGGACATTGAGCGGGCTCAGGGCCCTCTTTTTGCAGAGGAGAAAACTGACTTCTGCGTTCTCATCCCTGACTCTGGAGTTGACTGGCCCTGTGACCTTGGGGGGCCAAGTGGGGGGAGGGGGGGTAGGGGGATGTTTAGAACCAGGCTGATACTGCAGGTGTCAGTGGCCATTGTGCCCCTTCCCCCGCGCTTCCTCCCCAACCTGATTGTCTCCCAAACTCTTTCTGACCCACTGATTTGGGGAGCAGGGTGGCCTTGTTGCCGTGACCTCTGATTTCACTCCGAGAGGCAGGCAGAGTCGTTTTCTCAGGACCCCAGTCATTTGGTTCAGGATGGGAATTTTATTCTCAGAGCTTTGCTCACAGGGTATGGTTCCTTTTCTGAGAGGGCGCTCCTGAAACCCTCCTTCCTTACCCAGAAGCCTCTCAAGCACCCCTCACCTGTGCCATGGGCATCTCAAAGTCTCCATACCCCCCGCCTGAGTCCCCACCTGGCTTCCTTCCTGCCACATTCCCCACTCTGGGAACGATGGCACCAAGCCCACCTCCCCTCTCACTGGAACTCCTGGTGTGGCCATTTCATTCCAGCATGTTCTCCAACTAATAGCCAGTGGATCTTTCTTTTTTTTTCTTTTTATATAAGTTTTAATTTTTTACCATAACGATACATGTGCTTCTATTAAAAAATCAGTTTTATACATTTTTTTAAAGATTTTATTTTTAAGTCATTTCCACACCCAACACAGAGCTTGAACTCACACCCCCAAGATCAAAAGCCACATGCTCTATGGACTGAGCCAGTCAGGCACCCCTTAAAAAAATCAGTGTTAAAAAGAGTTATTTACAGAGTGGGGCCGCTGGGTGGCTCAGTCGGTCGGGCATCTGACTTCGGCAGGTCGTGATCTCACAGCTCATGAGTTCAAGCCCTGCACTGGGCTCTGAGGTGACAGCGTGGAACCTGCTTGGGATTCTCTCTCTAACCCTCTCTCTGTCCCTCCCCGTTTGCACTCTGTCTCGCTCTCTCTCAAAAATAAACATTAAAAAATATTTTTAAAAAGAGAAGAGTTATAGAGCATGCAACTCCTGATCTCAGGGTCCTGAGTTCAAGCTTCACATTGGGCATGGAGCCAATACTTAAAAAAAAATTTTTTTTTAATTAAAAAAAAGATTTGGGGGGCACTTGGGTGGCCCAGTCGGTTAGTATCTAACTCTTGATTTCGACTCAGGTTAAGAACGCAGGGTTGTAGGATCAAGCCCCGTGTCAGGCTCTGCACTGAGTGTGGAGTCTGCTTAAGATTCTCTGTCTTGGGGTGCCTGGGTGGCTCAGCCGGTTAAGCGTCTGACATCAGCTCAGGTCATGATCTCACAGTTCATGAGTTCAAGCCCCACACGGGGCCGGAGCTGGTTTCAGATCTTCTGTCTCCCTCTCTCTCTGCCCCTCCCTACACTCTCTCTCTCTTTCTTTCTCTCTCTCACACACACACAAATACATTTAAAAAATAAAATAAGATAATTTTAAAAAAGGATTCTCTCTTTGTTAAAAAAAGATTTGGATATGTCAATTATATCACAATAAAATTGAAAAAAAAAAAACAACCGACTTATTATGTAAAAACAACAGGGGCTCCCGGGTGGCTCAGTCCGTGAAGCATCTGACTCTTGATCTCAGCTCAGGTCTTGATCTCAGGGTGGTGAGTTCAAGCCCCACGCAGGGCTCCGCACAGAGCATTGAAGCCTATAGACATACATACATACATACGTACAAAGAAATCTCCTGCCCTTCAAGCAAATCCCCAGAAGTAACCGTGACTGCTTTTAATCCTTCCAGTTGTTCAGAATACGCCTTGCCATCTTTCTAATTAATACTTCCAGCACTGGATTTTCAGCTTATCTAGACATTATGTACTGGCTTCTTATGTAGCTCATCTCCATTCGCCCACGTGGTCAGGTGTGGGGTTAAGCAGCCAGAGATCACGTGATGTTACGAGGTCTCTCACCCTGCTCCCTGCTGAGCCAAGAGTGTGCTCTAAGTCCTTTTCATGTAGGATGTAGGTGGTCCTAAGTGCCTCATTTCTCGTCAGTTACTTAGTTTTCTGTTCCCTTATGGCTAAATCTTCAACAAACGTCCCAGAAGGTCTTACAAATCCTTATCAATACTATTCTCTTCTCTGTTAACACCTTTTTAAAAATGGATTCATTTACTTTAAGTACACTCCACAGCCAGTGGGGGGGGGGGGGGGCTTGAACTCACGACCCTGAGATTAGGAGTCGGATGGCCAACCAAATGAGCCAGTCAAGTGCCCTTTTGTTCCATTTTTTAAAAAGATTTTATCTTTAAGTAATCTCCACACCCAACATGAGGCTCAAACTCACAACCCCAAGATCAAGAGTCACACACTCTTTCGACTGAGCCTCTTTCAACTGAGCCTGTCAGGCGCTCCTGTGAAGATTTTATTTATTTATTTATTTATTTATTTATTTATTTATTTATTTATTATTTAAATCTAAGTTAACATCTAGTGTAATAATGGTTCTGTGCATTCCTTTTTTAAATTTTTATACTTATTTATTTTACATTTTATTTATTTTTGATAGAAACAGAGCACAAGTGGGGGAGGGGCAGAGAGAGATGGAGACACAGAACCCGAAGCAGGCTCCAGGCTCCAAGTTGTCAGGACAGAGCCTGACGCAGGGCTCAAACTCACAAACTTCGAGATCATGACCTGAGCCAAAGTCGGATGCTTAACCAACTAAGCCACCCAGGTACCCCTAATTTTTATTTTTATTATTTTTTCTAATGTTTATTTATTTTTGAGGTGGGGGAGAGAGAGTGTGAGTGGGGGAAAGGCAGAGAGAGACGGGGACAGAGGATCCGAAGCAGGTTCTGTGCTGACAGCCAGGAGCCTGAGGCAGGGCTTGAACTCACAAACAATGATATCATGACCTGAACTGAAGTCAGATGCTTAACCAACTGACTGAGCCATCCAGGCACCTCCTGTGAATACCTTTTCAAATAATCTGTAAATACCCATGCTATAAAATTGTAGAAAGATACAAAAAGGAGCTTCAGTGACAAGTGAAAAGCAAATGTCCCTTCTGTCCTAACCCCAAGCCACCCAGCTCTCCTCTGAGGCAATCACAGTTACTAGTTTCTCCTGCAGACTTCCAGGCATATTTTACACCTATACAAGCATGTAAGTATCAATATGAAATTTTAGCTGCAACAGAGAATCTCAGTTTTACTTTTCTTTCTTTTTTGCAGGCATCCCTCCCAGACACCGTCTTCCCACTCAGCTGCAATCAAACTTATCGTATGGCTTCTCTTTGCTTCTCTCCTGTACTGGATTCCCTGTTTCTACTTCTACCCTTTGATTTATTTCCAGAAACTTCTGGAAAGGGTGCACAGGAGGTGCAAGATCTCAAAAAGAGATCTTGAATATGTATGCATATCTTTAGCCAATTCTCATATCTGATTGCCTGTTGGGCTGGGTATAAAATCGCTCTCAGAAACTTGAAGCCATGGTCATGGCTGTGGCTATGAAATCTGCTACCCCTTGAATCTTAAACCTTGGCATTTGATTTGTTTCTCTCTCTTAGAAAGTGCTTAGGGTCTGTGCTTTATACCTGGTGTGCTGAAAGTCCATGATGGTGGCCCTCATTGTGGGCCTTTTCTTCATTCACCTGCAATGCACCATTGAAGCCTTTTAATCTGCGACAATGTCTCAAAGTCTTTCTGTGATCATTTCTTTCCCTTTGATTTCTTTTTCTTTTTTAAGTTTTTATATATTTATTTTGAAAGAGAGAGAGTACAAGCAGGGGAGAGGCAGAGAGAAAGGGAGAGAGAGAGAATCCCAGGCAGGCTCCCCACTGACAGCATGAAGCCGGATGTGAGGCTTGAACTCATGAACCATGAGATCACCACCTGAGCGAAACCAAGAGTCGAACACTTGACTGAGCCACTCAGGTGCCCCGATTTCTTTTTCTGAGACAACTATTTTCAGACATTAAACATTAAATTGTACCGTCCTTTTTCTCTTACCTTCTATCGCTTTATCTTTTTGCCTCGTGCCCTTTTTTTAGTCAACCCTTACTGGCCCCTCCACTCCTCCCCTCCCAAACAATAATCACTAATTTTCATCCTTCCTTCTTTCGTTTCTTTTTCTTTCTTTCTTTCTTTCTCTCTCTCTTTCTTTTCTTTCTCTCTTTCTTTCTTTCTTTTCTTTCTCTCTTTCTTTCTCTCTTTCTTTCTCCTCCCTCCCTCCCTTCCTTCCTTCCTTCCATTTATTAAGTAGGCTTCACACCCAGTACAAAGCCCAATGCAGAGCTTGAACTCATGACCCTGAGATCAAGACCTGAGTTGAGATCAAGGGGCACCTGGGTGGCTCAGTCACTTAAGTGTCCAACTCTTGCTTTTAGCTCAGGTCATGATCTTATGGTTTGTGAGACTGAGCCCGATGTCGGGCTGACAGTGAGGAACCTGTTTGGGATTCTCTCTCTCTGTCCCTCCTCCACTCATGTAAGTGTGTACGTGCCCTCTCTCTCTGAAAATAAATAAGTAAACATTAAAAAAAAAAAAAAAAAGAAGAAGACCTGACCTGAGATCAAGAATAGGATGCTTAACCAACTGAGCCACCCAGGCGCCCAACCACTAATTTGATCTCTGTCACCTTAGGTAAGTTTTGCCTCTTCTAGAATTTCATATAAATGACCTCAAACAGTTTGTACTTTGTGTTTGGCTTCTTTGACTCAGCGTGTAATTTTTGAAATTTATATTGTTGCAGGCGTCAACAGTTTGTTCCTTTTTACAGGGGAGTAGTATTCCATTGGATGCCCCTAGCAGCTTTTTTTATCCAGTCTCCTCCTGATGACTGTCTGGGCTGTTTCCAGGGCTGGGCTATTGTGATTACAGCTGCTATGAACGTTCTTGGACAGGGCTTTTGTAGTATACATTTTTTTTTTTTTAATCTCCTTTATTTGGATAGGGCTCAGGAAGAAAGAGAAACATGCGGTCCACTTGTCATGCTCGACTGGTCTGTCCTGAGTTAATTCTTTTTTTTTTTTTTAAGAGAGAGAGAGAGAGAGCAAGCGGAGGATGGACAGAAGGAGAGAGAAGGAGAGGAACCCAAGCAGGTTCCATGCTCAGCCCAGAGCCTGACAGGGGGCTCGCTATCACGACGGTGAGATCATGGCCTGAGCCGAAATCAAGACTTGACGCTTAACTGCCTGAGCCACCGAGGCGCGCCTTAAGGGTAGTCCTGGGGATTCTGCAGGAATCAGAGAGGAAAGGAGTTACATGCAGAATGGGAGGAGGACAGAACCAGCCTGGCTTGCTCAGTACAGGGGAGGGTGAGCGGCCAGTGTTCTTCTGCTCTTCTCAGGAGCACTTCTGGCCATGTCACTTCTTGAGGACACTGCAGTGACTCCCCTCACCTGCAGGCCCTCTAAGTATGACCAAGATTGGCCCCTCCTCCCACTCATCTTCCCATCTGTCCCTCCTTCTGGGACCAGTCACACTGTTACTCACAGTCACTATCCCCACCCTACCTCCTACCCCCGCCCTGAATGAACCCCTTCCCTCTCTCCCCCTTCACCTGGGTAACTCCCTACATGACTTAGTTTCAGGCTCCCATGGTCTGAGTCCCCAACGGTGCCGCCCCCCGCCCCAGCTGGTAGAACAACTCCCTGGGAGAACTCACACCAATCCTTTCCGCACCTCTGCTTGAAAAGGCAGTTGGTTGCACATGTCAGGGTCCCCAGGCTGGTACCCAAACCAATGACAGCACCAGCACTGCCACATCCTTAAGGGAGGGGCGGCCGGAACAGCATCAGGACCGAGCGTCCCTGGAACTTACTGTGACTCCAGCTGGCCAGCGTTCTGGAGGCCACCCTTGACCTGGAGCCCTTTTAACTGGTGGGTCTAGAACTCTGTTTGGGGGATGGCCTCCAACACGATCCCTTTCTCTGCTTCACTTCTGCAGGTTGTCGCGTGACTCAAAGTCAGGACAAGTATCAGGGGATCTGTCCACTTCCTGCCTCATACTCCCACCTTTTCCCCGCTCTCAGCATAGACTGCCCACCTCGGTGCTCCTGGCTGCCGTCCGGAGTTCAGATTTGTTGGGGAAGGTCTTGGGCTGAAGGCTGGGGAAGGTGGCCCGCATCAGCTGGCTGGGCCTCTGGCAGACTCAAGGTTCTGAGTCTGGTCTGAGGGACCTGCAGGCCCCGACTCTTGGGCGAGTCTGGTCTGTTTGCCCTCTCTGTGGAGGCTGGGGGGCAGCTGGAATGGTCCTCAGTCATAGACGCACATACCTTTAGTCCCTGGGAGACCTTAGGAGCCTTCTAGTGCCACCTACAGGTAAGGAAACTGAGGCACAGAGAGAGGAGCAGTTCTGAGGATGTCTGCACAGCTAAGGCTGGCTTCTCTCTTGGGCTCTGTTAGCTAGGGGACATTTGCCACCTCTCCATTCGCGGCGGCGCTGGAGTGCCCCCTTTATTTCACCATGTTGACAGCATGTGTGCCACTCCTGCTGCAAGGGGCGGGGGGGAGGGGGGCTCCAGGGAGTGCAGGGGCAGTGCCCGGTTCTCCATGGCACCCGCAAGAGTCAGGAGTGGCACATGGCGTGTGCTCAGCAGAGTGTAGCGGCATGGATGGAGGGGGCGGACGGGCGGTGCCCCAGTTCTCCAATTCTGCCAGATCCAGCAGTCAGAGCGCTGAGCTGCGGAGACAGTGGGGAGCCAGGGGACAGACAGCTCGGGTCTGTCCTGCCTGCCCTCGGGAACCCCGGGCCTGGTCTCCCACCCTAGCCCCCCTCCTTGACCTTGTTAAAAAGCCCCCGCTGAGGACCGTGCTTGTGTGTGGTGTCTGGCAGGTAATGCGCACCGAGAAACACGTGCATCTGTCACTGGCTTCTGTCTGCTCATTCATTCATTCACGCATGCATTCATTCATTCATTCATTCAGTGGATCTCAGACAGGTGGGAAGACCCTTCCCTGGGTGTGAAGGACACGTACAAACAGAAGACCAAATGCTCAGAGCAAGTGGGTCCCAAGAGTGCACTGGGGACCCCCAAGGCAGGGTCACCTCATTCAATCCCCTGCCTCAAGGCAGCATAGGGTTAGGGAGGAAGACCTCCTGGTTTCCCGCCACAGAGGCAGGATCCATCAGTCAGCCCTCAGCCTCAGGGAAAGATCTGGCCCTTAGCCAGCTCCAGGCAGGCATCCTCTGGGTCCCCTGTGCCCTGGCTAACAGCTGTAGAGTCCCCTCTGTGTTCCGCCGCCCGAACCAGGCCACTTTCTCTCATTGCCTTCTCCCGCGTGCACTCTAGTTATCCCCCAGATGGGTCCGGTGGCCTGCTCCCTCGTGTCCCTGCCTCAGGCCACCCCGCAGAAGCTTCTCACCGAATCCAGTCCACCCTTAGCTGATTGATGGTCCCCAAGGCCACTCCCCGCCAAACTCAAACTCAACTGTCCTCTCTGGACACCCCTTCCCTACTTCCCAGCTTCTATAAGGCTAGTTAGACCCTCTTTCTGGGGTCCTTCTCAACTTCAAATTCCAGGCCATACACCTGTGCCTCCCAAGGCCTCCCTGATCTACCCAGGTGGCTGTGATGCTGCTTCCCCTGCCGGGACAGCCCAGGCCCAGAGCCCTTGGTCCTTCCTGTGGCCTGTTTCCCACAGGCTTGCCCTGTACCCTAAGTACCCATAGGCGTCCAAGAGGACTATCTTTTTATCTACAGATTTAGCCAGCAAGAGGGACTGGATGCACCCTGGGCAGGCTGTCCTTTCCGGTCTGCTGCCTCCGGTAGGTTCTCGGTCAGCGCCCTTGAGTTAACGCACAAATGATTGAAGCTGTCCTCCAACCGGAATGACCCACCCTGCCTGCAGGGAGGGCTCGGCTGGGGGCGCTTCCGGGGGCCCTCGCCCCAGACGGCAAGAGGCCGGGTCCCACCACTCGACTGGGGTCTCTGCTCCGCCCAGCTCGCGGGCGGGCGGCCGGGGAGGCGCCGGAAAGCGCTGAGTCACGTTCAGGGCACGTGGCCCCGGGGGAGCCCGGCCTTCCGGGCGCGTGGCTGCGGGAGCGCGCGGGCCGCCCGGGGATTGGGGCTGCGGGGGCGCGCCTGAGGGGGCGGGGGATCACGGGCGGTCGGGGAGGGGCCGCCCGGCGCCCCCGCCCAGAGCAGCCCCGCCACCGGCGTCCTCGGTTGCCAGGAGCCGCGGGACAGAAATGCGGCGGGTGCCGGTGGCTGACGTTACCGTGCCCGCTGGCCCCGACCCCGCTCCGCGGACCGGTCTGGGGGATAGGGGGTGGGGAGGCCCCGAACCCCTGCCCAGGCCGCCCCGTTTCTGCCCCTACCGCCCCCCCACCCGTGCCTTCCCGAGCCTTCCTCATTTGTTGGCGTTCTCCCGGTCTCCACGTTGCTGTCCTCAGTGGCCCTTCTCGCCGCCTCTTCTCCATTTCCACCCATCCACTTGCCCTTGGCCTCTCTCCTCCCTTTCTGTGCCTTCCCTGGACATTCTCGCAGGTTCCAGGCACCCCCCCCCTCCCCCCCCCCGGAGCCGCGGAGATGTCCATGGGTGTCGGGCGCCCCCTGGCGACCCCCTGCGCCCGGCCTCGGGGGTGGGAGGAGACCTGGCACTCGCCCCCCAGGTCCCCTCTCGGCGGGAGGCGGAGGTGCAACTCCTGGGTTGGCGGGGGTCGCGCGCCCCCCAGCGGCCCCCGCGCACAGGGTTCCGGAAAGCTGAAGGCGGCGTCCCCAGAAAGGGACCTTGAGACAGAAGATGCCCCAGGGAGAACAGGCTGGGGAAGGGGCAGGTGTTGCTACAAGCAGAGAGAGAGGGAAGGAATGCCTCTTGAATTTCCTCACGCGTTTCTCCGTAGAGCCTGCGCGGGGACGTGATGGGAAGTCTGGTCTGAAATGAAGCGGAGGGTAAAGGGGTGAGAGTTGTGCCAGGGGCAGGAATGGGGAATTGAATCAGGAGTAAAGGGATGCGGAGTGGCCCCCTGACCTTGGAGGCCCTGGAGCCATGAAGAATCATCTGGCCTTTAGGGACTGGCCTCCTCAGCTGGCTCCCTGCTAGGCCTTGACCCTGGGATCAGAAGCAAATCCCTGCCGGTCCTCTAAGCCGAGCTGACCCGGAGCTTGAGTTTGAAAAGCGAACAGGTGAATTTCCCTCAAGGGCTGGTCATCCACCAGATCCACACAGTGGAGAGCCTCTTGTCTGGTGGCCAGTGTCATGCCGGTGGCCAGGACTCTCCCGTGTCCGGGAGGCAAAAGTTCTCCAGGCCCGGGAACAGCACAGGGGCTGTGGCATGGGCGGCCGGCAGCAGAGTGATAGCCGGGTGCCTCTTTGACTCACTATCCCACTTTGGGACCTGAAAGGCTCCTGGCCAAGCTGACTTCCGGATCTCCCCAGTAACCCTGACTTATCACCTCCAGGTTCACTATCTTGCCGGGATGTGGGACTCCGCTCGTGGCCCCGGAGCCTCCGGCTAGTCCCAGGAAGGTCATTCACGTGTCTGTGTGTGAGCCAGCCCGCAAAATCTTGAGCGGAAAATGCAGCATCTGCTTTCCGGGTCTGGGTCTGTCACCTTCTAGAAGCTTGGTTTCCTCTTCTGCAGGGGCACTAATTACCACCCCTTCTCCCCCCCACAGTTTGTTGTGAGGACTCCAGGCGTAGCCATTACAAAGGCTCAGCATGGTGCTAGACACATGGTGGTCCTCTCATATCACAGGCCTCCTCCCTGGCCTGGAAATGTGGGAAATGTCACTCCCATGTCCCCTTAGCCAGCACCTGGTGGCTTCTGCTCTTTAAACAACCCGTCCAATGTTTGGCACTCACGGCCTGGTTGATTTCGTCTCCTTGATCTTCAAGAATGACCTCACCGGATGGCACCAGCCAGACTGTTCCGGGTGCTGGCAGCGATTCAGGACAGGTTTGGGGCAGACAGAAGGAGGTAGGGCGTTCTAAAGGTTCTGGATAAGCCAACAATTTGGAACTCAGAACGTATTCCTGCCCCCCCCCCCACCCCAGCTGTATGGAGATTTAGAACACATGTCTAAGCAGTGGTAGCTGTAGAAACCTATTTAATTCCTAATATGCTCCATTTATAGCCAGAAAGGCCAGCGAAGAGCCGGGTGGACACCGCCGAACGTTTCTTGAGCACCTGTTGTATGCCAGGCCCTTTATACATGCCGTGTCACTTAATTCGAGCAGCGTGTTATTCAGAGGGGACTTTAGCTGTAAGCAACACAGCTAGTGGCTGGCGGGGCCGGGAGCAGGCTAGGCCTGTCTGCCCCCAATGCAGGGCTCTCACTTCCCACTCTGCGGCATCGTAGGTCCGGCGGTGATGTCAACAGGAGTCAACCACCGCATGGAACATACTCCTTTGATGCGTCCAAAGCCAGACTCCCACCTTCTGCACGGACCTCTCCCAAGACCTGCTCTGGGTAAGGTGACAAGGGGGAGTGGGAAGGCAGTGTGGGTCCAGAAAAGGGCAGGAGGGGGTAGGGATTCGTCTCAGCCACGTCTCTGCCAGTGTTTCTGCTCCTCGTAGGTGGCTGTGATTCCCAGGGCACAGAGGTTCACTGTTGCCTCACCAGGCACACCTGACTCCCCCCCCCCCCCCGCCCCCGCCGACTCCACTCCCAGACACTCACCCACGAGCTTATCTCCCCACTTTGTTGCTCCCTCCATGCCCTGCTCCGCCCTTGTCCTCCTGGATTTAGCCATGGTCCACTTGTTTATTTGTTTAGCATAGATATGTCCCCGTGTCTGACCAAGGCTGGGTGCTGGGTCCATTAGAAGACCAGCCCAGGCCTTCCTGTCACATGCCTGACACCAGCCCCGGAGGGCGAGCTTCCCTCTGGCTTTTGTCACTCAACTGTGAGGACCAGTTGATTCTTTTTTTTTTTTTTTAATTTTTTTTTTCAACGTTTATTTTTATTTTTGGGACAGAGAGAGACAGAGCATGAACGGGGGAGGGCAGAGAGAGAGGGAGACACAGAATCAGAAACAGGCTCCAGCCTCTGAGCCATCAGCCCAGAGGCTGATGCGGGGCTCGAACTCACGGACCGCGAGATCATGACCTGAGCTGAAGTCAGACGCTTAACCGACTGCGCCACCCAGGCGCCCCAAGGACCAGTTGATTCTTGCCTGCCTTTGAGCTGCCCTCCACGGGACTCCCTGGGGCCTGGCCACTCCTCAGCCCTCGCTCTTGCCTGTGGGGCTCTTCCTGGTGGTGGGTCTCGCTCTCTGCCGGCCGCTTCCTTCGCGGGCTCCACCAGGAAGACTCTGGTCCAGCTTTCCAGACCCCCTTTCCAAGGTCACACTTTGCCTGCAGCCCTCAAGTGGGCATAGGTCCCCTTGTGACCTCCCAGCCTCTTTGAAGACCTCCATTCAACCAGTTTACTCAGGGGACATTCGGTGGGCAATTGTGAAAATGATTTTAAAGTTCATTTTAAAATAAATGAACTAAAAATAAAATGGAGACTACCTAGGAAGTTTTTCTGAGAAGACCAAAAAAGACCCAAAGGAAATATGAAACATTACATGTATTGAATGTATTGAACAATAGAGTTGTGTTGCTTTAAAAAAATTTTTTTTAATGTTTGTTTATTTTTGAGAGAGAGAGACAGGCTCAGAGTATGAGCAGGGGAGGAGCAGAGAGAGAGGGAGACACAGAATCGGAAGCAGGCTCCAGGCTCCAAGCTGTCAGCACAGAGCCTGCCTGACACAGGACTCGAACTCATGAACTGCGAGATCATGACCTGAGCTGAAGTCGGTGGATTAACTGACTGAGCCCTGGTTTTGTTTTATTTTTTTAAAATGCTTATTTATTTTTGAGGGGGGAGGGGCAGAGAGAAAGGGGGACAGAGGATCAGAAGTGGGATCCTCGCTCACAGCAGAAAGCCCAGTGTGGGGCTTGAAATCACAAACCGAACCTTGAGATCATGACCTGAGCTGAAGTCGGATGCTTAACCGACTGAGCCACCCAAGCGCCTTCATTCCTAGGTTTTTGATGAAAAATTTTTTATCACAAATGGATGTTAGATTTTGTCAAATGCTTTTTTTGTATCTTTTGATATGTTTAATATCATGAATTACTTCAATTGACTTTCAAATGTTGAACCAGCCTTTCATACCTGGAATAAATCCCACCTAGTCGTGGTGTTATAATTCTTTTTATACATTGTTGGATTTGATTTGCTAATATTTTGAGTATTGTTGCATCTGTGTTCATGAGAGATATTGTTCTGCAGGTTTTTTTTTTAATGTTTATTTATTTTTGAGAGAAAAATAGCAGGCAAGCGAGCAAGGGGCAGAGAGAGAGGGAGACAGTGTCCCAAGGCAGGCCCCGTGCTGTCAGCGTGGAGCCCCAAATGGGGCTCGAACCCACGAACCGCGAGATCATGACATTACCAAAATCAAGAGCTGGACACTTAACCAACTGAGCCGCCCAGATGCCCCTGCAATTTTTCTTTCTTGTAATGCCTTTAGCTGGTTTTAGTTTTAGGGTAATGCTGACCTCCCAGAATGGGTTTGGAAGTATTTCTTCTGCTTCCATTTTCTGAAAGAGAGTGTAGAGAATTGGTATCATTTCTTCCTTAAATCTTTGGTAGACTTCATCAGTGAACCCATCTGGCCTTGGTGCTTTCTGTTTTGGAAGTTTCTTAATTATTCATTAAGCATCTTTAACAGATATAGCCCTATTCAGATTATTTCTTTCTCTTTGCATCAGTTTTGGTAGACTGTGTCTTTCGGTAAATTGGTCTGTTTCCACTAAGTTAAATTTCAGAGCATAGAGTTTTCATCATATTCCTTATTATCCTCTTAATGTCCATGGGCTCAGTAATGATGACCCCTGTTTCATTTCTGATGTTAGTAATTTGTGTCCTCCCTTTTTTTTCCTTGATTAATCTGGGTAGAAGTTATCAATTTTATTGATTTTCTTTTGAAAGAACCAACTTTTGACTTCTGAAGTACAGAGTAGTTCAGCCATTTGGGATGGTAATTTGTACACATCTATACAGATTTTTAAAAGTATATGGTTTGGGGCTATTTTTGATCATTACTGAAAAAAGGAAAATTTGTTTTCTTAGAAGTGTTTTAATAGAAAAGTAATTTAAACTCATTGTGTTTCGAAACTAGAGAAACGGAATCACCCATCTACTCTGCTTACCATTTTAGTACTTTGTGTTTTCCTGAAGTCTTTCTTGCAGCTCATCAACCATATTTTCAATGTCTGTAAGGCCAGCCATGTATTTCCTGGCACACACAAGTTCAGTATCACTACAGGGCCAGGAAACATTGGTTTGGAGGAATTCTACACCTGGTTCCTCAGGGAGAGCACAAAGTCTGGAATTAGGAAGCTACCAAACTAAAGAACACACTGTTGGGGGAGAGAGGGCTCTTCCACCCTCCTTCCTTCTGGAAAGAGAGTCTCTGAGTGGACGGGGGCGGGGGGGGGGCTTGGCTGTGATTGCCCCCTTTGTGTTCCACACAAATTTCCGAATGAAAAGCAAGGCTTCTGAGTCTGTAACCAAACAAAACACCACTTGCTACTTTTGCCAAAGCAGCTCATGCCGACTATAGCTGGTGAATTACAGCTTTCACTGAATCACTGTTTGCTTGTCAACACACGCCTGACATCGGGCTGAGAATGATTTAAACTCGTCTTTCATTCTGGCTACTTTTACTAGATATGGTTGTCATAAACATAACCTCCTTTTTACAATGGATTTTCTCGAAAATCAGATTGGCGGTTTTGCATGGCAACAAACAACACTCCTGAGCCACCCAGCGGTGCAGAGGCAGGGAGCCGCCTCAGCTGCCCCCGCGCCCAGCCAGCTGTGTTGACTTAGTGCACCTGACCTCTCTCATCCGCAGAAGGGAGACAACAGCTGTGCCTGACTTGTAAGTTTATTGTGAGGATTAGATGAGATAAGGAGTCAGGATGGTATTTGTCACAGAGATGGGCAAACAGAGGGCTCTCAGTACAGGATAGCTGGCTACCAAAGTACACTTAGGGAGATTTGAGAAAATACAAAAAAGCATATACACCTGTAACTTATTTGCAAAAATGCAACGGTACTGTACAAAGTTCAAGGTATTTGTTCACAACCACAGGGATCTTAAGACTTACAGAGCATGAGGTTATCAATACTTTTCTGGAGCATCTCCTGTGGGCTAGGAACTGTTCAGAGAAGTAGGTGCTGAAGGAGCCCCTCTGGGCTGCTCCGCTGAGCTCAAAGCTTTTTCCACGGTAGCCCTCCTGGCCTTCATTCTGTACTGTGGCACCTCACTGTTTAAACTTTCCCCGTTACTTAGTTCTTAGGATCGCATGACGACTACCTCAGTGAAATCATCCCAGGTGCCCTTCCACAATGAATCTGTTTTCTTATCTGCCCCATCTGCAAGGGCGCTGTGCTTCATGGAGATTTCCTTCAATGCCACTTTTGTAAGTGTCCTCCTGCCCCAGTGGAAGTGCTGCCCAATCCCTCTCTGGGCTCTTGGTCCCATCTTGTCCTCCTCCCTCCTCTTTGATGTGGTGGGTCCTGGGGTGACCTTGGGGATGCTATGGCTTGGTATCCTGAAATATTCTCACCCACCAGCACATGCCTTGTTGTCTGTCCCCTTCCGCCTGGATGCTGAGTCCGTAGAGGAACGCAGGAAAACCACACAGCCATTTACCTCCCCAAGGATTAGGGGAGGGTGGGCAGGGAAGGGATGGAGGAAGGAGTGACATTAGGTTTTGCAGGAGCTGAGTCTTGTGAATACAGAACATCCAGCGCTCTGCAGGGACCTTGAACGCAGGGCCCCTGCAGCTGTGGTTAGTGGGAAGTTCTGGGCAGAGGAGTTAGGTTGTTTTGGAACTCTGGAGAAGGGGCCCTGCCAGCCTTCCAAGCCTTATCTCATTGCCCCAAAGCCTCTGTGAAAAATGCTCCCTGTGGGTCTGAATCCCTGCAGACAGGCGCCCATCTTTCTCTAACTGATAATAGTTAAGATGCTGGGCCTCAATCCCTCAGGCAGGTTTCGGATCTTTCAGCCTTCCCCCTTGTACCTTTTCCGGATCTAGGTAAGCTCCCAGCAGAAGACCCTTCTCTACCCGCAGCTTGGTTCCTCCCTAACCCCCTCCCCCCGCCCCCAACAAATAAAACCAGAGCTCTCTCCAAAACTGCTGCTGTAGGGTGCGGCTTGGACCGCAAGCTCCAAGCCCCCGGATGGATGCTCCGAGGACTCCGCCAGCCCCGGGAATTTGGCCGGTCCCACACAAGCCAGGATTATGGTTATGGCTGACACCCGGGTCATGAGCGATCACTCTGTCCCCAGCTCCCAGTCCGGGGCTTGCACACACGGCCCGCTCCATAAAGTTTTGCGTACTGTAGGAACGAAGGAAGAAGCCACTACGCAAGCCCCTAGTTCATTAAATGGCCACACATTCGGGGCCTACGGTGTGACACGCTTCGTGCTGCGGTCTGCGGGGAACGCGATATCGGTGCCTGGACACAAAATGCGATCTAGGGAAACAAATTTGTGGTCTTCCCCAGCGGCCTTTGTCCAAAGGGTCAGCATGCATACGAAGACGGCAAACGAGCTGTCACCGTCCTGCGGGCGCGCAATACAACGCCACTTGTGAACCTTTTCGGACAAGGCAGGCAACCCTCCTTGCCACACCCAAGATGGCCACCTGCACCCGCCCGTTACTTAGTTCCGCGCAAGCTCAGTTCCGACTGCCACTCCCAACATGGCACCACCAGCGCGCCCCGGGGAGGGACCAAAGGCGGAAGTGGGTGTGGCACAGACGGGAGCCGAGAAGGCTCGCAGAGGCCAGGCACAAGGGAGTGGGAGCTGCTGGGCCGAGGCGATGATCCCCCCGCAGGAGGCGTCCGCCCGGCGGCGGGAGATCGAGGACAAGCTGAAGCAGGTGAGGCTGGGGCTGGGAAGCAGGTGAGGGAAGGGGCCGAGATCCGGGTCAGAGCTTCTACTCAGGGAGGAGACAGGGCTAGGAGGGAGCACACCCTGCGAGGAGAAGGGGTTGGGGGCGAGGCCGTGAGGTGGGACGCGATGGTCTGCTTTAGCCTCCGGCTTCTTGAGATGTCCTCCCCCCGCTTCCCCCAGGAGGAAGAGACGCTGTCCTTCATCAGAGACAGCCTGGAGAAGAGCGACCAGCTCACCAAGAACATGGTGAGTAACCCCTCGGGTGGGAGAGCCAGACAGGTCTCCAGACCCTGGGGGAGAGCCCTTTTCCTGGCGGAAACGGTACAGAAGGCCAAGGGTTGGAGCCTGGGCGGTGATGGTGGTAATGTGAGGGTTTCTCTAGCAACAGTGTGGGTGTCTTATCTAGCTCTCTTCCCCTTTTCCGCCCCTTCACTGGGGATGCCGTAGCCCCTGCTGGTGCAGACTTTTCGGCTTTCTGTCCAAGCTCTCCATTCTTCCTTCCCCCCTTCCTTGGTCATTTAGCGAGACTGATTTACGTGGGCTAGGTAGTACTGGTCCTGTGTCATCCTCAATTCAAGTGATGATCAGAGGACCAGGTTAGCCTGAGATTCGGAGGCAGAGTAAACTCAGCCTTCACCTCAGAGGGCTTTAGGGGTAGATGGAGCTTTGAAATCAGACAGATCGTCTTATGTGTGTGTGGCTCCTGACAGGTAATTCTGACCTTTAGTTAACTCGTCTACTAAGAGATGATGCCAGCCTCCCAAAGTGGCTGTGAAGGTCATAGGAGCCAATGGGAATGCATCTCGCATAGTACCTGGTCTACAATAGGTGTTCAACAAATACGAGTTTCCTTCCTTATTTCTAGAAGAGACTGGGAAAGCTCAAATTGAGTAGATACAAACTTGGGTATGTGTTAAGTAACACAATCATAAAGTTCTAGTCCTTATTTAATGAGATTCGCCCTTAGAGAGAGAGGGTTTTGAAGGTACGAGCAATGCATTGGAGGCTACTCTGTATGAAACCACTTCCCGTTCGATCTAGGAAAGCTTCAGAGAGAAGGTGAAATTGAGATTTGGCTTCAGAGGGTGGAAGGGAAGCCATCCTGGGGTGATTACCTTAGAAGGAGTTCATTTGATGCTTGGCCTGCCCTCAAATCAAACTTCATCCAGTTTATCTGGACCGCCTCCTCTGTGCTCTGCACATGGGGGGTGCTGGGGGTACAGTGGTGAACAGGTACGCCCTCTCCCTTCCCTCATGGACTTTATTATCTAGAAAGCCAGAGAAAAGGCAGCAAATGCCAAAGACCCCGTGGGTGGGTAGAAGCAGTCCGGGGACAACCCTGAGTCCTGAGACTGGGCTGCCCTCCGCAGGTATCTATCCTGTCCTCCTTTGAGAGCCGCCTTATGAAGCTGGAGAATTCCATCATCCCTGTGCACAAGCAGACCGAGAACCTGCAGCGGCTGCAGGAGAATGTTGAGAAGACTCTATCCTGCCTGGACCATGTCATCAGCTACTACCATGTGGCCAGTGACACTGAGAAAATCATCAGGGAGGGGTGAGCTAGGGCCAGAGGGTCACATGGCTAACACCTCTTGGGCCAGTGACCCTAGGCTTTAGAAAGGAGGGCTTGAATATTTGAGCCTGGAATTCTCTGTGCTAATTCTCTTCTCTTCCAAATACCATTCACGTGGTCGTTCCTTTTCATCTTCCACTGCCCAAGCTAATGCACCTCTTCTCCTTCACAGCCCCACAGGCAGGCTGGAAGAGTATCTGGGGAGCATGGCCAAGATTCAGAAGGCGGTGGAATATTTCCAGGACAATAGCCCAGACAGCCCAGAGCTCAACAAAGTGGTGAGGGGCCCGCGGGCTGATGTGGGAGGTTTGGGGACACCAGCCCCTGTCCTGGTCTCACGAGGGACACTGGACCAGCTTAAAAGAGAACATATGGAAGAAAGAGTAGCGGGTAATACAATATGTATACTGTAGGCATTAAGATTTCTGCCTCAGGGGCGCCTGGGTGGCGCAGTCGGTTAAGCGTCCGACTTCAGCCAGGTCACGATCTCGCAGTCCGTGAGTTCGAGCCCCGCGTCGGGCTCTGGGCTGATGGCTCAGAGCCTGGAGCCTGTTTCCGATTCTGTGTCTCCCTCTCTCTCTGCCCCTCCCCCGTTCATGCTCTGTCTCTCTCTGTCCCAAAAATAAATAAAAGTTGAAAAAAAAAAAAAAATTAAAAAAAAAAAAAAAAGATTTCTGCCTCAGGAATTATAGATAACACATTTTTAGTACGTTTTTATAATTTGACTGAACTATAAATTACATATCAAATATAAATATGTTTTATTCTTATACTTATTTTTTTATTAGAGAGAGAGAGTGCGCAAACGCAAGTTGGGGAGAGGGGGAGAAGGAGAGGGGGAGAGACAATATTAAGCAGGCTCCTTGCTCAGCAAGGAGCCCAATGCAGGCCTCGATGCCACGACCTTGGGATCATGACCTGAGCCAAAATCAAGAGTCGGGGGTTCAACCAACGGAGCCACCCAGGCGCCCCATAAATTTAACATTTGATCTTTATACATGCATTTGTGTTTTTTCTGCTATGGCAAAAAAAAAAAAAAAACATAATATAAAATTTGCCTTTAAATTTTTTTTTAATGTTTCTTATTTTTGAGAGAGAGACAGAGCATGAGCAGGGGAAGGGCAGAGAGAGAGGGAGACACAGAATCCGAAGCAGGCTCCAGGCGCTGAGCTGTCAGTACAGAGCCCAGTGCAGGGCTCGAACCCACAAACCGCGAAATTATGACCTGAGCCAAAGTCGGATGCCCACCCGACTGAGCCACCCAGGTGCCCCTCCTCTCTCGTTTTTGAAACATCTTTATTGAGATACAGTTCACATACCATAACGTTTGCTCACTTAAAGTATGCAGTTCACTGGTTCTGGTATAATCACAGAGTTGCACGACGTCCCTGGGACCGATTTGAGAACACTTTGATCACCCGAACAGGAACCCCGAACCCACTGGCGGCCATGCCCCTCCACCCCTCTTCCCATTCACCCAGCTTCTGCGAGTCACTGGTCTGTGCTCTCTTTCTCCAGATTTGTCTCTTCCAGGCTTCTGATGTGCATAGGGTCGTATAATATGTGACCTTTTGTGTCTGCCTTTCACTTAGCATAATGTTTTCAAGGTTCATGCACATAGTGTTGCATGTCAGTGTTCAGTCCTGGGTCTGGCTGAATAATACCGAATTGTGTGGATGGCCCACATTCTTCTGGTTCTCCGTTCTCCACTTGATGGACTCTCCGTTTTTTGGCTACTATGAGTAGCATTGCTGTGAACCCTCATGTACACTCTTTGCGTGGACACATGTTTTCTCTTCTCTTGGATGTTCTGGGTATCTGTTCCTTATCAGATATATAATTTGCAGATGTTTTCTCTCATCCTGTGGGTTGTTTTTCCACTCTTTTTTTTTTTAATTTTTTTTAACATTTATTTATTTTTGAGACAGAGAGAGACAGACCATGAGCAGGGGAGGGTCAGAGAGAGAGGGAGACACAGAATCCGAAACAGGCTCCAGGCTCTGAGCTGTCAGCTCAGAGCCCGATGCGGGGCTCGAACTCACAGACCGCAAGATCGTGACCTGAGCCGAAGTCGGACGCCCAACTGACTGAGCCACCCAGGCACCCCTGTTTTTCCACTTTTTTGATGGTGTCCTTTGCAGCCCAGAAGTTTTTCGTTTGACATTGTTCAATTGATCTATTTTTTTCTTTTGCAAACCATTTTCTTCTTCTTCTTTTTTTTTCTTTTTAAATTTACTTATTCTGAGAGAACGCAAGCGGGGGAGGGCCAAAGAGAGAGGGAGGAGAGAGAGTCCCAAACAGGCTCTGCACTGACAGTGCGTAGCCCGATGCAGGGCTCGAACTCATGAACCCGTGAGATCATGACCTGAGCCGAAGTCGGACGCTTAACCGGCTGAGCCACCCAGGCGCCCCTGCAAACCATTTTCTGACAAGAGGACACATTAATGGCTCAGTGAGAAAACAGTCAGCCAATATTTGTGAAGCACCGGCATCTTATAAAACTTTGAGTTTCACCCGTGAAATTACACTTTGAGAGAACACGAGGCAAAGACATAAGCAAGGGGGGGCTTCATGGTCTTTCTTCTCGGGGTTAAGGGAAGTGAAGGCAGAGGAGGGGCCAGCTGAATGCCGAAGCCGCCTCAAACCCTCTCCCTTCCTTCCTTCCCTTGTCCCCCTAGAAACTGCTGTTTGAGCGGGGGAAGGAGTCTCTGGAGTCCGAGTTCCGCAGCCTGATGACCAGGCACAGTAAGGTTGTCTCCCCTGTGCTCATCCTGGATCTGATCAGCGGTGAGGACGAGCTGGAGGTCCAGGAGGAGGTGCCCCTGGAGCACCTGCCCGAGGGAGTGCTCCAGGATGTGATCCGCATCTCCCGCTGGCTGGTGGAATACGGCCGCAACCAAGGTGAGAGGGCCCCGGTGACAAGGCCAGACGGAGTGGGATTTTTTTTCCCCGTTTATTTCTTTAATCCATCTGGATTTTGTTTTTTTTAATAAAAAGGAGGTTAGTAGGAAATCACACATGAGCAATGATCTACAGTTTACGTGTCAAATTGTGAATGTAGCCAAATTCAGGCTTTTCTTTATATACCTTAATCTCCTATTTCTTTACTTTTTTGATTAGTTATGAAGATTCCGATGTTTATTTTTTTAAAGTTTACTTATTTATTCAAAGAGAGAGAGAGCGAGCAAGTGGTGTAGGGGCAGAGAGAGAGGGAGAGAATCCCAAGCAGGGTCTGCCCTGTCAGCGCACGGGACTTGAGCTCATGAACTGCGAGATCATGACCTGAGCCGAAACCAAGGGTCGGACACTCAACCGATTGCGCCACCCAGGCGCCCCGATGTTTATTTATTTTTGAGAGAGAGGGAGACAGGAGCTGAGGCAGGCTCTACCGCGCGGTCAGTGCAGGGCCCAGTGCGAGGCTCGAACCCGTGAACTGCAAGATCACGACCTGAGCCGAAGTCGGACGTTTAACTGATTAAGCCACCCAGGCGCCCCCCAGTCACAAAGACTTCAAGTAGTGCGGAAAGCCTTTGTCCTTTTTAACAGTTGCATATGTTCTGCGGTATGGTGGTAACATCGTTTCTTTAGCCGGTACTAGAATTTAAAAAAAAAAAAAAAAAAAAATCTTGAGTCAAGCAGAAATTTTAGAAAAGAAAAACTCCAACGAATATTCAATTTTAAGGTTTTTTAGCCCCCCCAAGCCCTCCTTCTATTTGTTAGCATATACACACACGCTGTCAGTGTGCATTACTGTTACCCTCTCCTTCCTTCACGGACTGCGTGGTGACAGGTCTCAGGGCTACAGGTGGTTACCTTGTGAACCCATCATGGCTCATAAGCTGCACTTTGGGGGGCCTCGGGGTCGGCGGGGCATTTTTAGGGGCTCTCCGGGGAGAAGAGGGAGGCCAGTGCATAGCCTCCAGACCCCTCAGCACCCTTCAGCCAGAGCCTCTGTGCTTTGGCCCACTTTTTACATCGGGGCTCCTCGTGACCCATTTGTTGGGGCCTGCTGAAATGTACCATGGCGTGTTTCCTTGCTCACTCGAGTTTTTGGATGTTCCCGTTTTCTGGTATTGATAAATAGTGCTGCAGTAAGCATACTTGTGTGGATTGCTTTTCTTTTTTTTTTTCTTTTTTTTTTTTAACATTTATTTATTTTTGAGACAGAGAGACAGAGCATGAACGGGGGAGGGGCAGAGAGAGAGGGAGACACAGAATCGGAAGCAGGCTCCAGGCTCTGAGCCGTCAGCACAGAGCCCGATGCGGGGCTCGAACTCACGGACCGCGAGATCGTGACCTGAGCCGAAGTCGGACGCTTAACCGACTGAGCCACCCAGGCGCCCCTGGATTGCTTTTCTCACGTAGGGAGTTGTTGGGCGTTTTCTCAAAAACGCAATTATTGGATAGAAGTGCCCAAACAGATCTGTAACCTTCTGCCATTGTGAGCTCCTCTCCAGGTCAGTGGGGCCAGTTGACAGTCCCACGACGGTCTTCATTAACTTCATTTATCTCATCTAGGGCTGTCACAGTCCTTTTTTTTTTTTTTTTTTTTTTTAATTTGCACCTCATTAACAGCTAAAGATAGAGCGTGTTTTTCGTTCACCAAGACATTCCGTTGTCTCTTTGCCTCCTGTCAATTGCTCACGTCCTTTGTCCCCTTACCAAGGTGAATCTGGATGTTAGTTTTCTATTTTTTATCTAAAAAAAAACGTAGCTTTGAAACGTAATCATCGGTTTTTCTGGGGGATATTTTCCTTTTCTAAAGACAGCCTGATGGGGTGCCTGGGTGGCTCAGTCGGCTCAGCGTCCGACTTCGGCTCAGGTCACGATCTCGCGGTTCGTGAGTTCGAGCCCCGCGTCGGGCTCTGGGCTGACGGCTCGGAGCCTGGAGCCCGCTTCGGATTCTGTGTCTCCCTCTCTCTCTGCCCCTCCCCCACTCGCGCTCTGTCTCTGTCTCCTTCAAAAATAAATAAACGTTAAAAAAAAAAAAATTAAAGACAGGCTGATTTGGGATCAGGCTATGTGGGTGGCTGGGAGCCACAGCAGGTGCTACAAACGGGTTAGCGGGCAGAAACAGTGAGCTCTGTTGCTGCCCTGCACGCTGCATGGAGTGGGGAGAGAGGGTCCCATGGCAGGGCAGAGGCAGGGACCTGCCACAGCGCTGTCGCCCCGTCTCTCCCCAGATTTCATGAATGTCTACTACCAGATTCGCTCCAGCCAGCTGGACCGCTCCCTCAAGGGCCTGAAGGAACACTTCCGGAAGAGCAGTTGTTCCTCCGGGGTGCCCTACTCCCCTGCTATCCCCAACAAGAGGAAAGACACGCCCACCAAGAAGCCCACCAAGAGGCCAGGTGAGCCCCTGCCCCAGCCAGAAGGCCGCGTGGGACCTGCCTTGCTTTCGGCCGCCCTGGAGTTAGCAGTGTTGGTCCTCCAGGGCCTGTCTTCACGGTGACCCCTGACCGTAGGTACCCAGGGCAGAGAGCAGGTGTCTACCCACCTAGCAAGCCCCGTCCACCGAGGCTCCGTGCTCCAGGTGAAACGTCCCCACGTGCCAGCCGCAGCTTGGCAAGCCTGGCTGTGTCAGGCTGCCGAGAGCTGCAGCCCTCGGCTGAAAGAGAGGCTAGGATGTCGCAGGGCGAGGGGCTGCCGTGACCGGCACCAGGGAGAGAAAGCTTGTGAAACCAGGGGCCTCTTCCACCTTAGCCCACACTGCCGAGCTGCGGCGGCAGGCACGTGCCCTGTGTGGCCTGGGGGACCTGGGGGACCCCCCCGTCTCGTGACAGCAGGCTGTGTGTAGGGCGTTCCTTCCCGACCTGCCCATGCCCCTCAGGGCCCAAGTGAGCAGAGGGCTGGGGAAGCTGGGCCTGGTGGCCCCGGCAGGAAATGCGCCGCCTTCTCCCCGCCAGGGTGACTGTCCCGGCGGTCACCTAGAAAACCGGCTCCAAACAGTGACTGTGCTAAGCCAGCCCGCTGGGCTGCAGCTGCCTGCACACATTCAATCTATCCCCGTGCCTTTGTGGGCACGAGGCTCTGAGGCTGCCTGCCTCGGCCAGTCTGTGCTCTCTTCCCCTGTCTCTTCTCTGACAGGCCCACGTCGGGGGGGCCCCGGGACCCGGTCTGCAGTGGCCCAAGAGTGCTGGCTGGCCATGCCGGGGCTCACAGTGGGCCTAATCTGTCCTTGGCTTATGGGCCCCAGAAGCAAACTCTGGCTGTGAGGATCCCTGCAGTTGCTGTGGGGTTTCCAGACTTGTCAGCCGCCAGTAGGTTAGGACCCATGTTGGAAACTAGGGAATCGGGCCTCTGGGACGTCAATTCCTGGCTCAGAGGAGAGGAGCAGGGAGGCCTCAGTTGGTCGGTAATTTAATACCAGCCTCAGCGTCTCTGTGGTAATTGGGTGCCTGATGGGTTTGGCGGCTGCCCGATCAGCGTCCCCCGTCCACACCCGTGGCAGCGTGCTATCTAGGCTCCTCGAGGCCTGTCTGCAAGCCCATCTGTTCCTGGTCTGTTGTGGGGCAGGAATCTGATTCGCTCATTAGCAGGACCGCTTGCCGAATGGGGAGAGCACAGGGAGACAGATGCTGAGCTGAGGCCCTGAACCTGGTCATTAGTAGCTAATTGTGATGTGGTACAAACAGAAAGAAATGAGCCACTCCAGACCTGGCTCCTTTTCCTCCAGCTTTTTTGGGGAGGGGGCTGCCAGGACCCAAGCCGCCTCACTCTGTTCAGAGACATGGGAGGGGGTGGGGGGACACAGGAGTCTCCAGGGAAGATGGACCAGAGTTAGCTACGAGGACCTCGTCCCCCCTCCCAGTGCATTTCATTATCGAGGGAGCTGTCCTCGTCCATTTTAAAAGCTATTTCATTTGCCCGCATTTTCTGCCCTGAGATGTCTCATTCCCGCAGAGGTGGCCGACCCTGGAGGCTGTAGGCACTGCAGTTTTGTTTTCGTTGTTGTTTTCACTTGTGATACTAACTGTTGTTTTTTCCCCCCATGCCAAGAGCACACACCCTTTCTACTGCCCTCCCTCTGGCTCTGTGCCATGGCTTCTGTTAACCGCCCCCCCCCCCCCAATCCTAGCTTCTGAGTTTTTTTCCCATTGCTTTGGGGGTTCAGGTGGCTTTGGTGCACGGGGCCAGGCTGCCTCAGGGTCTCCAAGCCTTGCGTCTTGGGCATTGCTGTCCCAGGAAGCTCAGTGCTGTCTCACCAACTCCCGGGTTCTGTTTTCTGTTGACCTCTGTTTAGCCACATCCCAACACTGAGCATGCCTGGGGCTGGGGACTCTGCCTGGGGTTTCAGGCCGGGCCTTGGGCCTGCTGGCCTCCAGGGGTCCCCAGGCTTTGCCAACCTGGCTGTGCCCTCTGGGTGTGAGAGCCTTGTCACCAAGTCCTCCGTCCTGAGCCCTGGTTTATTCTGACTTAAATGCCACTCAGTAGTATTTTTTATTTTTGGCTTCCCCTGATGGATCTTTGCCCATCTCCTCTCCTTCACCCGCTGCACTTTCTAAAAAGCACTCGATCCAGAACGATGAGGGTCAGTAGCAGAATCAGGAGCCCCGTGTGGAGAGCGACCCGTGTCTGTTCCTTCCTGCCCATCTGCAGCGTCTCCGGTGGTCCTGGGAAGGGGCCTGCTGGAGAGATGGCGTGTGGGCATGCTCACTGTCGGGGGGTCCGGGTGTGGGGCTCAGGGCGGGGGGCAGGTGGAGGGCCGCTGCTGTTTTCTCTCACTCATTTCCTAGGTCCTCTTATCTCCTCTCTGTGTGGCTCTGGTGACAGGGACGATCCGTAAGGCTCAGAACCTTCTGAAACAGTATTCCCAGCATGGTCTAGATGGGAAAAAGGGGGGCTCTAACCTCATTCCTCTGGAAGGTAATCACTCTGTGTTCCTCTCCTGTTCCCTCCTCCTCCACCATGTGTCCACTCTCGTGGCAGGGCAGAGCCTCCAAGCCCCCAGGAGGGCCGCGGGAGAGTCCTGGAGAGGGAAGCAGGGGGCGGGAACAGCAAGTCCCTGGCGCCACTCGTCCCAGCTGGCACAGGGGCAGCTTTCACGGCCTCGGCCTGGTCCTGTCTGGCTGCCGGCAGCTCTGCCCTCCCTGAGGCTTCCTACTCCCTCCCCTCCCTGTCTCTGTCCTTGTCTCCTATTTGAACTCAGAGCAAGTTCTTTGTCGTGGGCAGCCCTTTCACGCTCAGACCAGCAGTGGCAGGACCAAGCTGGCCTCGGCCTCCGGGCCACCCCCTCCTTCCCCAGCTTTAGAAAGTGGAGTGAGAGCCACAAGGGGGATGGGCAGCCTGTAGGTCATGTCCCTCCTTGTCTCCTGTCAGAGGAAGGACAGCCCTGCCCTGGTGGACCTGACCCTCCTTTGAAAGAATAACCCTGGGAAACAGAAGAAGGCTGTCCCATTCACACCGCAGTGACATTTCTCTAGCTGAGTCTCTCTCCCCGATAGGGTGAGGTCGATAAACCCCCTGGGGCCAAGCATCAGACCCTCTGCAGCTGTCAGAAGCTCTTCAGAGCTTGGTGGTCCCGTAGGCTTTCTCTGGCCTCAGGGCTTGGAGAAGCAGCTCTCAAGGACTGTCTGGGCCACTGCAAGTCAGGCTTGAAACGGCTGTTCCCAACGTGGTCCCAGGCAGAGGAGGGGCTCAGAGCCCACTCCGGCACCCCTTCCCCTGCACCCCATCTCACACCCCACCCGGGAGATGGAGGGCTTCTTCCCTGGCCCCGAGGGGCAGCCCACCCGGCCCCCGGATAAACGCTGCTCGCGTCTGTGCGGCCGACATCTCGCTAGGTCACGAGCATGATTTCCGAGTTAAGCACCTGTCGGAGGCCCTGAACGACAAGCACGGGCCGCTGGCTGGTGAGTACTGCAGCCCAGCCCGAGGGCAGCCGAGGAGGGCTCTGCTCTGAGGATGAGCCAGGCCTATCTGCCTCTCTGTCTCTCTCTCTCAAGTCTGTCTTTTGGGCACTAGGTCTCCTTGCCTCTCTCCAGATGGGAGTGCATGCCTGGCTCTCAGGGCCTGGGCCAAGGGGAGAAGCTGCTGCTACTTGGAAGGTGGCTCCCCGCAGGGCAGGGAGCCCTGACATCTGACTCCAACAACAGCTCCACAGCTCTGACTCGGAGCCCGTTCGTTTGCTGATAGGACCAGGTTGCCTGCAGGTGCCCCTGTCCCAGCCTCCAGTAGCGGGGCCGGGTCTCCTCCTGGGGCAGCTGACCGGCAGGGAGCCCTCCCTTTCTGGGACTCACATCACCTTTTCTCAGAGGTTGATCCCATGCCAGCTAGTCTCATAGCCCATGGCCCACCGCTGCCTGAGACATTCCAGAAGGTCTGGCTGGGCTGATAACTGCCTTCAGTGGCCCAGCATTTTCTCAGACGGGTGGGCACTGCTGCTCACCCACCCCATCCTCAGTCCTGGGGTCAGGTGTACCTTAGCCAGGAAGCTGATTTAGGGCTCTTGCCTCTGCATCCGTTTATCCGTCTCCCCACCACCTCGAGGACCTGATGCTCTGGGACATAAATACTGTCCGGCAGAGCTGAAAGTGAAGCCAGGACAAAGGCTGGATTCAGCCCTGTTTTTCCCCTTGAACCGGTCAGGCCTGCTAGAGCCCTCTCAGCTTTCTGCCAGAACGGTCTACCTCTTTCCCATGTGCTGCTGGCCTGGGCTACAGGCCAGGAGCTGGGGAGACCCATTCCCACACACCCCCCCCCCCCACGCCCTGCAGGGAGAATGGCTGCCTCCAGACCAGCCGCTCAGGGGCACTGCTGTCCCCCCAGGGAGAGACGACACGCTGGACGTGGAGACCGACGCCTACATTCACTGCGTCAGCGCCTTCGTCAAGCTGGCCCAGAGCGAGTACCAGCTGCTGATGGACATCATCCCCGAGCACCATCAGAAAAAGACCTTTGACTCCCTGATCCAGGTCCTGCCCCGCCCCACCCTGCTCCCGGGGCCTGACCAGATGCCCCAGCAAAAGCTGTCACTGCAGAAGCTTGAGTCTGGGCCAGATCTGTCGTCCTTAGCCTTCATCATAGCCACCACCGCGTCTGGGGCGCCTCCCCATTGCCGGCTGCCTCTGCGGGGCATGCCGTCTTCCCCCACCCCTCTCCGGGAGCCCTTACCACCCCGGGGAGCCAGCTCTCACCTCCCTGCGCCTCTGTGAGCTGTGCCCTCGCCCCACTCTCTCAGGATGCGCTGGATGGGCTGATGCTGGAAGGAGAGAACATCGTGTCTGCTGCCCGGAAAGCCATCATCCGACACGACTTCTCTGCCGTGCTCACCGTCTTCCCCATCCTGCGGCACCTCAAGCAGACCAAGCCAGAGTTTGACCAAGTGCTCCAGGTATGCGGGTAGGAAACCCCCTGGGGACATGGGGAGGAGGGATCCTGCCGCCTGGTGCAGTCTCCCGAGGGAGTCGCCTTCTCCGCCCTAACACCTCTGCTCGCAGGGTGAGTGGAAGCAGCTTCAGAGGGGCCCTGGGCACGTGGAGACACTCACGGGGTGACCGGACAAGAGGGGAGGCGCTGGGGTGAGGGGCAGGGAAACAGCTGGCAAGGAGCTGGGTTCCACTGCTCCGTGTTTGCGTCCTTAGGGAACGGCCGCCAGCACCAAGAATAAGCTGGCCGGCCTCATCACCTCCATGGAGACCGTCGGAGCCAAGGCACTGGAAGACTTTGCTGACAACATCAAGGTGCTGTCTGCTCTCCGCTGCTGCCACCGCTGCCCTAGGGGCTGTGGGCAGGACCACCAGGGGCCTGCTTCCTGTCAGCACCCACTGGCCTCCCTTTCTCTCCCAGGGGGCTCCTGAGCCCCCAAGGGGTGAAGCTCCTGCCCCACTTGTCTTGCTCGCCTTTGTGTCTGATGGGTGTCCTGACACCTGTCTGCCAGGAGGTGGCACCAAGAGCGGGCCGCCTGGGGCTTGGGGGCGGGGGGGGGGGGGGGGGTGGGAGGCGAGGCCTTGGGAGCAGGTTCTGGAAGTTGGGCTATTTTTTCCACAGAATGACCCGGACAAGGAATACAACATGCCCAAGGATGGCACCGTGCATGAGCTCACGAGCAACGTAGGTGCTGCCCCAGGTCGCCTGGAGAGGGAAGGGGGCCTAGGGTGGCCCAGAGCTGCATGCTGGTGGCAGGATGCATGGCAAAGTACTTGGCGTCTCCAGTAGACTAGTTCATTCAGGGCAGGAGGCTTGCGACCACCCTACTCCCTGGGCAGACCCCTGGCCCGGCATTTGCCCTGGAATGGTCCGAGGGGATGCGTTTGGGAGGTAATCTGACCTTTAGGTCCTGCCCTTGACCCTCTTTCTTCCCCAAACAGGCCATCCTCTTCCTACAGCAGCTCCTGGACTTCCAGGAGACGGCTGGTGCCATGCTGGCCTCCCAAGGTACTCGGTACCTCCCAGTGGGGCCCCCTACCCCATACCCCACTCCTCCCTCTGTCTGGAAACACAGGGGTTACCGGCCACCTCCGAAAGAGATTTCCTCCAGCCCTGTGGAGTGGGGTTTGACTGTGCCTTTCCTGTCCCAGCCTCCCCCCCTTCTTGCTCCTTCTGCCCTCCTGGCTCTGGAGAGTGGCACTCCCTGGGTCGGAGATGCCCTGCCTGGCTCGCCCCTCCTTCCGCATTTCTCCACCTGCTTTTGTGTTCGCCTGTCCTCCCAGTTAGTCCCACACAGCTGACCGTTCTGTGGGCTGGCGTCTCAGGGCCGGCCTGGTGTCTACCCGCTGATCACTGCCCTGGCACTGGAGCTGGGGAGGTTGGCATTTCTGAGCACCAAGAACCAACCCGATGTGTTGGGGCCCCCGGGCCCTCCCCCTCTGTCCGTTTTCGGGGCGAGGAGCCAGGAGCGGCCTCTGGCCTGCGGTTCTGCGTACCCCCACTTCGCTGCATGCTCCCTTGCCTTCAGGGGTCCAGTGTCTGTGTTCTGGCTGTCACAGGGAGGGGTCTGCTTGACTTGGGGACACGGTTTCTAACCTGTGTTTGCACTTTGCGTCTTTCTTCCTTCTTTGTCTCTCCCCCTCCCCCTCTGAGTGCACTGCCTTTCACTCCGTAGTTCTCGGGGACACATACAATATTCCTTTAGACCCCCGAGGTAAGCAGCACCATCCTGCCCCTGTGTAGCCCCATGGGGGACAGAGGCCCCTGGACAGACTCAGGACCTACTGGGGAGTGGGGGTCGGAGGGGACATGGGTGTCTTCGGGGCACTCCTAATGGTCTCAGCTCCCCACAGGGCCACTTTCTGTCCCTTAGCTTATTCAAGCGACACCCTGAGTGCCCCCTCCAGGCTAGTCCAGCACCTGTGCGCCCCCTCCCTCCCTGTCCACCCCCTCCCCGCTGGCCTTCTGCTTGTTCAGAGGGGCTGTGTAGAGGGGGTTGTGGGAAGTGGGGGAGAAGGGGCAGAGGCCGTGGGGAGCCCACAAATGGGATAGGTGGGCTTTGTAGACAGCACCCAGCACGTGTCGGGGCTGGGGGGGCACGGGGTGTCCCACTTCTGTCCTGCCAGCCTTCCTGCTGATCACAGTCCAGCTCGTTCACCATGCCACCCTGTCACCGCAGAGGGGCTGGCCCTGGGCTCCAGGAAGAGTCTGAGGGAGGGCTCCCTGCAGCAGGCGGGAGCCCAGCGGCTGCGCAGACACCCAGCTCTGCCCCGAGCGCCTCCACGCCCAGTCTACCCAAGGAAGGCTCAGGGCCCCTCCCAGGGTTTCCACAGTGGCTCCTGGGGCCGAGGGAAGGCCGGAGAGGGTCCTGGCTGCTGCCACCAGTGCAGTAACTGCCCTTCTCCTCTCCCAGAGACCAGTTCCTCAGCCACCAGCTACAGCTCTGAGTTCAGCAAGCGCCTGCTGAGCACGTATATCTGTGAGTGCGGTCTGGCCGGCCAGGAGCCCCCCGCCCCCATATCCGCCGCCTCTTCCTTCTTTCGTGCTCTCCTGCTACTGGCGGTCCACTCCTGGGCACCCTTGGCCTTTGGGATCGTAACCCAACCTCCGATTTAGGGGCAGAGGGGCCGGGCGGGCAGGGGGCCCCCGACGCTTGTGGAGTCTGGAGTTGGGAGGGACAAGGACGAGGGGTAGGAGCCGGTTCGTGGCCCAGGGGTTGGGTCGTTTTGGTCAGACTGCCATGGTGGATGTAGCCACGTCCTTCCCTGTGCAGGTAAAGTCCTGGGCAACCTGCAGTTGAACTTGCTGAGCAAGTCCAAGGTGTATGAGGACCCGGCTCTGAGTGCCATCTTCCTGCACAACAACTACAACTACATCCTCAAGGCCCTGGAGAAGTGAGTGGCGGCAGGTGCCGGTGTATATCTCTCCCCGGTCCCCTGCCCACCCTCGCGGGGCAGCCTGTGCCCTCTGCCTGGACAGGCGGGGAGGCAGGGCCTTGCCCCTTGTGGCCCCAGGACCTGGAGCGGTGTGAGACACGCCCCACCAGTGCTGCCGCGGAGGCCGGCCACCTTTGGGCCCTGAGAGCCGATCCCGTCCCCTCTGCTCTCTCCCTGCTCCTGCCCCAGATCCGAGCTGATCCAGCTGGTGGCCGTGACCCAGAAGACTGCCGAGCGCTCCTACCGGGAGCACATCGAGCAGCAGATCCAGACCTACCAGCGCAGGTGGGCCCCCCCCCCGCCCCACGCCCTCCCCTTACCCCCTCTTCCTATCCGAGCTTCAGGCAGAGTGGGGTCAGTCACGGGGACACGCTCCCCTGTGGACCCAGTCCCAGTCCGCCACTTGCTATTTAACCACGCTGGCAGGGTGGAGAGGGAAGCCGCCTCCCCTACCGCAGCCCTTGTCCTCAGGGCTGCTGTGGCCAACCTTCCCGGAGGGTGGGCTGCCAGGGCTGCAGGCTGAGAAGGATCGAAAGGGGATGTGAGGCCAGGCAAAGAGCGAGTTTGCGAGAGCTCTTGAACTGGCAGAGCCTTGCTCTGAGGCACCCCTTCTGCTCCTCCTCCCTGCTCCTCTTGGGTTTGCGGGTCTCCTTTTGCGTGTTTCTTTCCGTGAGTGGTCTCCCTCCTTCCTTTGTCCTCTGCTTCCTCCTTTCTTTCTCATCTGCTTCTCCACCCTTATGCTCCGTGAAATCGACGTGAGCGTAGCTGGTTGTATCTGTTCAACGTATTGAATTCCGTTTCTTGTTCTTAAAAGCAAGCAGCTTGAACGTTTTCTTTTTCCCAGGAAAAATCTCAGTTGTGTTCTGCTTAGTTGTGACCCCAATTGATTGCTGACCTCCCCCTCACTCAGTAGATCAAGAGATTTAGGGGCGCCTGGGTAGCGCAGTCGGTTAAGCGTCCGACTTCAGCCAGGTCACGATCTCGCGGTCCGTGAGTTCGAGCCCCGCGTCGGGCTCTGGGCTGATGGCTCAGAGCCTGGAGCCTGTTTCCGATTCTGTGTCTCCCTCTCTCTCTGCCCCTCCCCCGTTCATGCTCTGTCTCTCTCTGTCCCAAAAATAAATAAACGTTGAAAAAAAAAAAATTTTAAAAAGCAAAACAAACCAGGGGCGCCTGGGTGGCTCAATCAGTTAAGCATCCGACTTCGGCTCAGGTCATGATTTTACAGCTCGTGGGTTCAAGCCTTGCCTCGGACTCTGTGCTGACAGCTTACACTCTGTCTCTCTCTCAAATATGAATGAACATTAAACACACACACACACACACACACACACACCCCAAACCAGCCCCTGGGAAGCAGCAGCAGCCTGAAGCTGTCCCTTCTCTGCCTTCTGCTTCTCTCCCCTCCTGGCAGCTGGTTAAAGGTGACTGACTACATCGCTGAGAAGAATCTACCTGTATTCCAACCAGGAGTCAAGGTGGGTGGAAGGCCCGGGCTGGGAAGGGCTGTCCAGCAGATGTGATACTTGTTGTCACGTCTCTGGGTGAAAAATGGACAAGCATCCCGCCGGGACGAGCAAAGGGCAGCGGGAGAAAAGGCCAGGCTCAGGTGTCTGGGGAAGGAGCCAGTGGCAGGGCGGCTCTGCTCTAAGGGACGCTTTCTCTGCCCTCTCTCACCACCCCCAGCTGAGGGACAAGGAGCGGCAGATGATCAAGGAGCGGTTCAAGGTGAGCTGGGGTCCTCCCCCCTCCACTGCTTCCCGCTGCTGTGGCAGGGACACAGACCCAGAGTCTTTGTGTCTCGGTCGCTTCTATCTCCACCTTTTTGCTGGCCAGGGCTTCAACGATGGCCTTGAAGAATTGTGCAAAATCCAGAAGGCCTGGGCTATTCCTGACACGGAGCAGAGAGACAAGATTCGCCAAGCTCAGAAAAACATCGTCAGGGAGACCTATGGGGCCTTTCTGCACAGGTGAGCCCTCCGGTCCCCACCTTCCCAGCCCTACGCCCCTCGCTTCCCCTCGCTGGGTCTCTGCTCTCCTTCCAAAAAACCACGGAGGGGCTGGGGGGTGTGGGTGGCAGAGCCGGCGCCCTGGGCTTTGCTGGGGGGCAGACGGGGACGTCACTCAGGGGCGCCCTGTCAGGAGTGCCTTAGGTTGAGACCGACCTGGGGGGTTGCTAGCCTGCCTCCTGACCTCAGTGCCTGGTCAGGTATGGCAGCGTGCCCTTCACCAAGAACCCTGAGAAGTACATCAAGTACCGCGTGGAACAGGTGGGCGACATGATCGAGCGCCTCTTTGACACCTCTGCCTGAGCCTGCTACTGCTCCTGCCTGGCTCTGCCAGGTCAGCCATGTTATTGGACAGATAAACCAGTGTTAACTTGCCTCTGGGCCTGGTGAGTTTGACATCCTTGGGGGCCAGGGGCCTTTTTCCACCCCTTCCCCAGCCCGGCGCCCTGTCCCCGAGCCCTGGGGTCCTGGTTTGCATTTCTTCCTGGAGCCCCCTGGGGTTCCCTCACACCTTAGGTTTCGTGACCCTGAGCCTCCCTGGGCCACATGCTAGCTTCCAGACAGGAAAGGACAAGAAGAAAGACCAAGGCCTATAGCCACAGCTGCCTCATGTGTACGAGAGCAGGAGAGTGAATAGCCCACCTCTGGCCCAGTTCAGAGCTGGGGGTGGAGAAACGCCCCCTTGAGCCCAGAAATGTCGGTAGGGCCCAGTGAGGGGCAGGCCACAGCGCAGCCAGAGGGCGTGGCGAAAAAACCAGCAGGACCGACCCACTCGTGGATTCGGTGCAGAAAACGTATTCCCCCTCACCCACAGCCCGGAAGTCGGGGTGTTCTGCCTCCTAGGCATCCCCCAGGTGACTGGAGTGGGAGTGCCCTCTCTCCGTGGTCTCTAGGGTCCAGCACCCTGCAGAAGGAGTTCTGAGAAGCCTGGCTACCCTATGTGGCCTGACTCAGGCCCCTGTCTCCTGGTGCCCAGGGCCTCCTGGCCCAAGGCCCAACAGCAGTAGTCGCAGAAATGGGGGCCAGATGCCTGGTGCACAGTGGTGAGAAGTTCAGGAGCATGGTAGGGGTTGTGTGCAGGTGTCGGCCCCACCCGCACAGCGCAGGAATGAGTAGCCAGTTCAGGGAAGACAGATGCTTGAGGTGCACGTGCACACATCACTTGGGTGATGACGGGTTTATTTCACGCTCTGCTTTCACGGCTATCAGAAGGGAGAACTCAGGGTGGCCTGGGATCCTCCGGGCTTCGGAGAAGAGTCGACCTCCTCCTTTCTCCAGAGACGCTGTCATGGCCCTTCCCCTGGGTGCGCAGCCCCGGGCCCTGAGCTGTCACAGCCTGGGCTGCCCGCCATGGGGCACGGCCTTGCCGGGAGCTGGGTCAGACTTGCACGTCGCCCACATCCAGAGCCCGATGAAGAAAAACTGGCTGCACACTACACCCACCACATACACCAGGAAGAAGACGTGGTCGGCAGCCTCGGCCCGGCTCCTTCTCGACCCCTTCACTCTGGGGGCTCCTGGTGGGGGGAGATGCAGGAAAAGGCGGTGTTTTTCGGGGCTCGCCCAACATGCCGGCTCGGAGCAGAAGAGTGAACCCTGCGGGCCGTCCGCCTGTATCTGTGCCTTCCTTAGATTTACAGCTAATGAATATTGGGGTCTGGCCCATTCCAGGCCATCTTGAGCTGCAGAAACAGGCTCCTAGAGGCATAGGGCTATCTCCGGGAGTTTGAAGTCACCTGGGCCCTTACGGAAGCTAACCTGGCTCCCTGCTCCAGACCCGCGTCTTCCAAGGACGGACACGGTGGAGCCCAGGGACCGTGGAGCTAGCAGAGTAAATGCGCGGAGCCGCCAGCCTAGTGACCCCCGCCTCAGCCCTGGGTGTGGGGCCTCCCGGCCCTGCCCTGTCACACCCACTCCTACCCTTATTCCTCCCTCTACCCCGTTCCAGGAAGGGGCTCCTGCCCACCTTCAGGATTTGGCTCTGAGTCCCCGTGACCGTGCTGCTCCACTCTAGGGGTTGGGCTGGGGCCGCTCTTGGCCCTGAGGTCGCCCCGGGCCAGCAGCGCGGCCAGCAGCACGGTCTCCATGGTGCTGGCAAAGAGCAGCAGCAGCAGCACAGTGAAGTAGTAAACTGGGGGCAGGAGGGCGGGGTGGGCAGGTCAAGGCCAGGCCTGCACCTCTGCGCCCAGGAAGCTGAGCAGAGGCCCACCGCAGCCCAGGGCCGGGGGAGGGGCGCGGGACTTACTGAGCAGTGGGTTGCAGGAGGAGGAGCTGGGCAGGGCCTGCACCAGGGAGGAGTGGAAGACCAGGTAGCCCAGCAGCAGGGTCACCTTGTAGGCAATGCGCTCGGTGGCCTGGAGGGGCAGTAGCCCCCCGCACATGTCAGCCAACAGCAGGGCCTCCCCGGGTACCAGCAGAGCTATGATGGCCTTCAGCGCTGTGTTCTGCAGGCGCAGCTGGTAGGAAGGAAGTTGGGGCTTTGGGGGGGAGGAGGGGGTGTACAGGGGGGCTTGGGCACTTGCACGGTGACACCATGGCCTCCGACTGCACGCGTGACGCCCCCATCAGCCCTCTGTCAGCCGCGCCGCGACTCACCGTCACCTGGAAGCAGGGCACCAGCTGCTGGGGTGGGACTTGGGTTTTCAGATCCCGAACTACGTATTCCCTCTTGACGCTCACAATCTCGTTCACCGCGTGTGCCCGGAACTCCAGCTCCAGGGCTGGAAGGGGTGAGGGTGAGAGTGGCCAAGTAGGAAGGAGGTACCCCTGTCCCCGAATCTCTCTCGGGAGCAAAGGTGCAGGGACTAGCTGGAGTCGGGGGGGGGGGGGTGGTGAGGCAAGGGGTGGGGTTTCTGGGCCAAGCTGGATGTCACCCTTGGGTCCGTGGGATATTTTACTGGGTGACTACGCCTTCGGAATGCTTCCAGGAATAAGGCTGCAGCAACCTAGGTCTCTGGGCTCCATCAGAGTGGCCCGGACACTGCGGTTTGGCCCTGGCCGTTGAGGGCAGCTGCGCTGGGGTAGCTGAGGGGAGACTAAAGGGGGCTGCAGCCAGAGCAGGGGAGAGCTGGGAGGTGGGCTGCCGTTTGGGAGGTACAGGTGAGAAGCATGCTCTGTTCTAGGATCTCTTCAGCTCCCCTAGACTGGTGTGAGCACAGGCCGGCTGCCCCCCGTGTCTGTGTCGGGTGGATGTCGGCAGAAGGCCAGAGGCTCCCCCCTCCCCCCAGCTCCTGTCCCATCAGCACCAGTGTTTCCGAGAGCGTAGAAGCTGAGGTTGCAGTCGCTCTGGTCCCTGGGGAAGTGGAGGAGCTCAAAATCACAGTTGGTCTCGGTGGTGAGGGTCAAGTACAGGTCAACGTGGCCGTCGGGGTCCACTCGGGCCCTCGGGCTCTGACCCTGCCAGTCCACCCAGAGCCTGTTGGGCACGGGGAAGACACACAGCCAGAGGCTCAGCCCCTTCTCAGAAGGGGGACGTGGGGGAGACCCCAGCGTAGCCCAGCTGCCCTCTGCTGCCATCTGGGTTCCAGAAGGGTGAGGGGGACATGGGGCAGTGAGGTGCACCTGTGGCCCGGCAGAGCCACCAGGAGGGGGATAGTCCCTAAGGAGGGCTTCCTGGCACAAGAACTCCCACCTCACTTACGCCTCCTGGATGGTGAGTCCTGGAGTCCAGAGTGAGTCCCAGGGCAGTGTGACTGCACGCCGTGGGCGCACACTCGCATTCCAGGCCAGGCGAGTGTCCAGCCAGGACTGGGGACACAAAGAAGCCACTAAGGCTCCCGCTCCCATAGACACACAGGCCCCCGGGCAGTTTGATGAAGGCTGGTACTCCTGAGCTGGACGAAGAGACGGTCCTCCCATCCCACCTTCCCAGCCCCTGGGCGCTCACCAGCCGAAGCAGCAGCATGGAGGACAGTGTGTACCGCAGGATGTCCTGAGGAAGTGGCAGGGCAGTGTGTCACCTGGGGCTGGGTGCTATGGGACAAAAGAAGGCAAGAGACCCCACCCATCGCCCCACTGGGCACCCAGCACCTGCTCCCTCCGTGGCCTGAGGACACTTACCACGTTAAACACGTTGGACACAAACACCCGCACGTCCACGAGCAGGGGCGCGCTCCCATTGTTCGGAATCTGGATGGTTTCCTGAACCTCCTGGGGCCAGTTGAGGTCGAAGTAGGATGGCCAGGCTGAAGAACGGAGGTGGAGGTCATTTGGGTGGGTGCCCTGGGGTCGAAATCCCAAAGCTTAAACGACTTTGCTCTCTCCACCTACCAACTGCCGGTGTTCTAAAGTCCCGCCCCTGGACCGAGGGCCCGGCGGTGGCGCTGAGCCTGAGGAAGGCCACGTGGAGCAGGAGCTGCAGGGCCATCTTCAGTGGCTGCGTGGAAGGCTGGATGGAGCCACGGGATCTAAACTGCTGCCTCTATTTCAGTTGTTTTGCTGGGGGACTGGGCAGTCAGGCAGGCAGCTGCTCTGTGCAAGGGCTCTGGGGCCTTGGAGTCAGCACCCTCCCACCCCCAACCCGGGTTCCGCAAACACCTGAAGACAAAGCACAGGATCCAGCCCCACCCATCCTGCACCTGCCTCGGCTTCCCTGCCCCACTCCATTTCCATCACCTAGAATCAGCTGTCCCCTTCAGAGATAGCCAAGGGGAGTGGGTAAGCACAGATTCCCCCTCCCGCCTTCCCCCTTGACCTAGTCCTTCCAATCCGGGCAGACGCCACGGGTCTTCCCTGCCTTTTTGCAAGCGGGTGCCTGGCTGGTTAAGTATTCGAGCCTTTGCCAAAGTGCCCTGCAATTAACACCATGAGATACGTACATCCTTGGGAGTTTTCTTGCCTCTCCTCAAACACTGAACCGGTTCCGTGTAAAAAGCCTCGAAAGGCTCAAGAACTCCAAGAGAGGGGCAAACCCTGGGCAGGTAGAGGTTAGATCCCCAGCAAAGCCCTGTGGCATTCCATGCAATTCTCAGCCTGCCCCCAGCAGTGCCTTAGAACTGCTCCTGGGTACCCTAGAGCACGGCGGGTGAGGGGCGCCTTCCCTGGCCCAGAAGAAATACCTAGCTGCCGGAGACTTGACCCCAGACAGAACGAAACCCCAAGGCTGAAAGTAGGCACTGATCAGTCTGCGGACACTGGGAAGGAGCCCCAGAAGGCTGGGAGCAGGGAGGGACCTCCCCCGCCCCCGCCACACACACACACACACACACACACACACACACTTGCTGGCTTAGGAGCGTTACTAGGAACACACTGTCTGCACTCGCTCATCGACCAACTTATCTCGCCAGCTTAAACGCTCTGCCTGCCTTTGTCGCACGCATAGGTGGCTGCTGGTTGGTGGATCTATATATACTTGGCGCCTCAGGTTGGCCGTGTGCAGAGAGCCTTGGTCCTCCTGTGCTTCCCGGCTTCAGTTAGGGATTTCCATGCTGACTTTTAACTCGGCTGCCTCTGGTGCCTTTGCCACTCTCTTTCCCTGTGGTTCATTAAAGCACGTTGCACCCATCCATCCACAGCTCCCCTGTCAAGTCCCAGAGGCTTCCAACCCGGAGCCTCGTAACCATGAGATGTGTGGAGACACGGCGCAACACCGCATGTAAAAAGGCTTGCGTATTTTATTAACAGATTTAATTCCCTCCCCTAACCACCGCTCCCTCCCCCTCTCCCCCCGCCAACCTCTGACTCCAATCCTTTAACACCAAAGCATACTCAATAAGTGCCCTCAGGTCGCATTCACTGCCGGGATGCCGTTGGGGGCATTTTGGTCCCGCCAGGATGGCCCGGGTACCAGGTTCAAGGCCGGGGGACTGCTGAGAGGTGCCAGCACAGGGGCGGAGGGCCCGGCAGCCTCGCTCACGTGCGTCCCGTCGGTGGACTCACGCTCTAGGACGCTGCTGCGGTGGGTCCCCTGTGCGGCGATGCACACGCGGCCTGAGGCTCTACGTGGGGCACGGCGCAGCAGACCTGCGCAGATCTTGCGGAAGCCCTTGCGGAAGTGCTTGGAGACGAGCGCGTAGACGATGGGGTTGACACAGGAGTTGGCATAGGAGACCAGGTGCGAGAGGATGCGCAGCGCGTACGTGGCAGGTGTAAGCGGGAAGCGGCCGAACCACACGCAGAGGATGAGCGCGTGGTGAGGCATCCAACAGAGGCAGAAGAGCACAGCCACGATGATGATCATGCGCGTCACCTTGCGCTTGGCGCGCCGGGCGCTCGAACCGGCGGCCACCGGGTCGACCGTTCGCCACAGGTAGCGCAGGGTGCGCGCGTAGGTCAGGCCGAGCACCAGCACGGGAAGCAGGTAGCTGAAGACAAAGGTGCAGAGGTCCATGGCGCGGCGACGAGGCGCGCTCCACGCCGGGTGGCACACAGTCAGGTTGGCCAACCTCGACTGGCGGTAGTAACTCAGGTAGGGCCCGGAGAAGAGCAGCGACAGCCCCCAGATGAGCCCGATGGCAGCCAGCGCGTTGCGAGGCGTGCGCAGCTCTCGGGAGTGCAGCGGGTAGCGGATGGCCAGATACCTGTGCGTCAGGCCCGGAAGAGAGACGGGTGAACAGGTGAATTCGAGGGGGTGGGGGTGGGGGGGTGGGGAAGGGGGCAGGGTCAGACCTTTAAACCTTGACCTCACCTTCTCTCAAAGAAGGTCCCTAGCGCACGGTCGCACCGCACCGGCCAGAGCATCCCAGACACTCTCAGGTGCCTCGAGATGCAGGGCGGGACCGGCAGCAGGAAAGTGCGTGTAGGTCACTCATCTGGTCTTCCCGGGACTATAACCACCGTCAGAGTCCACCAGGGAGGGCACCCCAAGGTTTAACCGGCTTTGGGGTTCCGGGAGGCTGTCATTACCCAAGAGTGCCTGTGCCCAGAGAGGTAGGAGCGGACAGCCTGGAGGCACCGCGAGGTACCTGGAGGGAATTCCTTAGAGAAGCCGACGCTCTATGGGTCCCACCAGAGCTCTCAGAACCGGAACCGACACACTCCGCGCTCAGTGGAAGTGGGAGCTATATGGGGGAGGTGGCCTCACCTCCCTGCCTGTCCAGGGGAGGTCGGGAGGACGTGAGGGTAGAGGGACCTGGAGAAATCATGGAGTCAGACCCAGATTTCCTCCCCAGGAACCATCCAGGTGGCCAGTGGAGAGGAGGGAGACCCTCCAGCACCCTCTTCTCTCTGCCTTTGACCCTGGGCCTGGAGGGGTGTGTGTGTGTGTGGTGGGAGGGTGTCTAGGGACCCTCCGATGTGCCAGCTTCAACTTTGGCCTGGGCCCTTTAGAAGGACTCAAATTCCTCAGTCTGGACTAGAGTCAACTGCGCCCAGCAAACCGTGGATTCGAGGCTAGCGAGGTGGAGGTGCCTGAGTTTGACGCCAGGAAACAGACCATTGGTTCCACGCACACGATTACTGGATGGGCCACTCTGAACAAGTCACTTCTGAACTCGATCTCATCTGTAGATTGGGCATGGTAATCCTTCCCATCCCAACTTCACAGGGGCACTGAGCTCAAAAGAGACACGGGAAAACGCTCTGTGTCAGAAAACGCTGCGCTCTCAGGCGCCGGTGGCGCTGGAGAGCTGAGGTCTCCAGCGTGGAGCGGTGAGGACGCACCTAAGGGGACACCGCGGTCCCCCATTCTTATTCCCCCTTTTCCTTCTCCACGTCAGTTTGTCTTTCACTCTCTTCCGGTCCCTTTGCCTTCTTAGTGTCCTTGTCTACTCTCCATGTGTCCCTCCTAGAGTCCCGCTCCCTTCTGTGGCCCCCATCTGGGTGTCTGACCACCCCCCCCCGGGGGGGGGCCGCCAGGGCGCTCGCTCACCTGTCCAGGGAGACAGCGGCCAGCGTGAAGCTGCTGGCGTACATGGTGAGGAAGATGAGGAAATGCACGGCCTTGCAGAGCAGCGAGCCGAACACCCAGCCGTCCAGGGTGTAGATGGTGGCCTGGAAAGGCACGCAGCACACGATGAAGCACAGGTCGGCCACGCCCAGGTTGAGGATGAACAGGTTGGTGGTGCTGACCGCCTGGCCGCCGCGCAGCAGCACGGCCAGCACCAGCGCGTTGCCCACGGTGCCCACCAAGAAGATGAGCACGAACAACATGGGCACGATAACCGCCTCGGGCTGCCAGCTGTCCCTGCCATTCGCCTCACTGGCGTCCTCGGCCCGCGGGCCACCAGAGCCATTCATGGCGTCCCCGACCCCGAGGCTGCCAGGGCTCCTGCCGCCGTCTGAGTTCCGGCGAGCGCGCAGCTCCCGCGGCTCCAGCCGCTGCAGGCGAGTCGCCGGAGCTGCGGGCGGAGTGAGCCTCGCCTGGCTGGGGCGGGGAGGTGGGGGTGCGCTGGGGTCAGGGGGAGGAGCGAGCAGCCCGAGGGGTGGGTTGAGCCCCGCGCTGGGGGGGAAGGGCTCTCGGGTGGCCCACCCCGGGGACAGGGGCCGCTGGTGCCTGCTCTCCCGTCGGCGCGCTCCAGCACCCAGCCGGCCGGTGTCGCGCCGAGAGAGGAACTGACCTCCCGGCCGTGCGCGGGAGTGGTGGGGGGACCGGCCCCTGGGGCCTGCGGGCGCGCCGTGGGGCCGGGAGCGCGCGCCTGGGACCACGCATACCTCGCCCTGCAGTCTGGCCGGCGCTCCAGGCCTCCCGGGGCTGGCTGGGGGCGTCCCCGGGGGGCCCCTAAGGGGTGGGGAGGAGGTGACAAGAGGCGGAGGTGGGCGGAGGGGACTCGGCTTTCCCCATCCGGTTAGGGGGACGGCACTGCCGCCCCCCTTCTGTGTATCAGTTTCTGCCCTTGGCGCTGTGCCTCAGTTTCTTCAGCTGTAACATGGGATCATAGTCCCTTCCGGGAGGGCTCTGGTGAGCATGGGATGAGATGTGTGAACTGAAGCCCGTTCGTTGAATCTCAGTGAATCAAATTCCTGTCTCCTTGCCCCAGTCAGATATCCAAAAAGGGAAAACATGAAGGAAATACTAAACAGCAGAGTCCCATGCACCAGGAGCATTTTCCTACAAGGCCAGGAGGGTGTTTAGGTTGCAATAAAACTTAATATTTGTTTCTAATTTTGACACATTAGGCATCAAGCGCTGGTGATGTAGAATCATTACTGTTTCTACAGAATTACCCACCTCCCCTCTCCTGGTTCACTGGGTCTGAAATTCACCACCCTCTGCCACTGTCGCTTGGTTTCTGCTTCATCTTTCCCTGCCCTGTTCATGGGGTCCCAATCTGGAACATTCTTTTTCCTCTCCACTCCCCACCCCCCCTCCCCCCAGGATCTCAGCCCCCAAAGCCCTACTCCTACACTTTTGGGCAGGGAAACGTTATCCAGACCCTTGCCCTGCCTGCCTACTCATGGAATAGGAAGATACTAACAGTTCATGTTTATGAGATGCTTGCCATTCGGTTTTTCAGTATGAATTTTTTTTAAGTCTATTTATTTATTTTGAGAGAATGTGCGCCCACAGGTGCACACACCCTTGAGCCGGGGGTGGTCAGAGAGAGAGGGAGAGAAAGAGAATCCCAAGCAGGCTCTGCACTGTCAGCACAGAGCCTGATGCGGGGCTCGAACTCATGAATCATGATATCGTGACCTGAGCCAAAGTCAGATGCTTAACCAACTGAATCACCCAGGTGCCCCTTCAGTAACAGGTCATTTTTTCCTGCAGGAAAAGTAGATCAGGGTAAGGGAATTGGGAGTACCATAGTGGTAGAAGTGGTGCTCTTTGAAATAGGGGGGCCAGGCAGACCTCATTAGGAAGGTGACATTTAGACAAACACTTGAAGGAGGTGAGGGAGCTAGAGTAGCAGATATCTGGGGGAAGAGCATTCCAGAGGCAGCAGTCAGTGCAAAGGTCCCAAAGCAGGAGTGTGCCTGTATCCCTAAATAAGGAGGCTGCTATGGCTTGAGTTGATAAACGAGGAGATTGACAGGGGAGGAGGTGACAGGTAGGGCTTTTTTGGTTGCAAGGAACGTGCCTTCCAGTCTGAGCAGAACGAGGGGCCACTGCAGACTTCCGGCTAGCTAGAGGATTAATACCATCCGACTTACTTTTTAAAAAGATCTTTATTGAAATATAATCCTCATGTCATGCCATTTGCCCACTTAAAGTTTGCATTTGGTTTTTAATATATTCACAGTTTTGCAGCCATCACCACAATCAATTTTAGAACGTTCTCCAAAGAAATCCCTGCTCTTTAGCCATCAACCTCCAATCTCCACCCCCACCTCAGCCCTAGGCAGCCAGTTACAGATTTGTCTCTATAGATTTGCCTTTTCTGAACATTAATGTGTCTGTATATATATATATATATATATATATATATATATATATATATATACACACACACATACATACATATATATACATGTATATACATTATATATAGTTTTACTTTTATTTATTTATTTTTTATTTTTTTTATTAAAAAAATTTTTTTTAACGTTTATTTATTTTTGAGACAGAGAGAGAGCATGAACAGGGGAGGGTCAGAGAGAGGGAGACACAGAATCTGAAACAGGCTCCAGGTTCTGAGCTGTCAGCACAGAGTCCGACGTGGGGCTCGAACTCACGGACTGCGAGATCATGACCTGAGCTGAAGTCGGCCGCTTAACCGACTGAGCCACCCAGGCGCCCCATAGTTTTACTTTTAAATGTAACTTATTTTTATTTATTTTATTTTTTAAGGTTTATTTATTTGTTTAATCTCTAACCCTAACCCTAAATTTAATCTCTACATCCAATGTGGGGCTCAAACCCATGACCCCAAGATCAAGAATCACATGCTCTGCTGACTGAGCATGTCACAGTTTTGCAGCCATCACCACAATCAGTTTTAGAATGTTCTCCAAAGAAATTCCTGCTCCTTAGCCATCAACCTCCAATCTCCACTCCCACCTCAGCTGTAGGCAGCCAGTTACAACTCCTGACTAAGCCAGGCACCCCTGGACATTTCATATAAATGGAATCACACAGTATGTGGTCCTTTGTGTGACTTTATTCACTTAGCATAATAGTTTAAAGATGCATCTGCATTGTAGCATGTATCAGTGCTTCATTGCTTTTTTAGGGCCAAATAATATTCCATTGTATGGTCATATCAATTCTCTCTACCCATTCATTTGTTGATGGACATTTAGGAGACATATTTTTAAATTTTTTAAATTTTTTCATATTTTTTAAAGTTTATTTACTTATCTTGCGGGGGAGGGGCAGAGATGGAGAGAGAGAAAATCCCAAGCAGGCTCTGAGCTGCCAGCGTGGAGCCTGACTTGGGGCCTGATCCCACAAACCATGAGACCTCGAACTGAGCCAAAATCAAGCGTTGGACGCTTAACGTAGTGAGTCACCCAGGCACCCCAGGAGACTTTCTTAAAAGATTTTATTTCATTTTCTAGTATTCTCTACATCTAATGCGGGGTTTGTACCCACAACTTGATATCAAGAGTCACATGCTCCACTGACTGAGCCAGCCAGATGCCCTGAGACTTATTTTTTTTAAGATTTATTTTTAATTGTGGTAAAATGCACAAAACATACAATTTGCCTTCTTAGACACTTTAAAGTATACGATTCAGTAGTATTAAGTAAATTCACAAGCAAATTGTTGTGCAACCAATCTCCAGGACTTTTTAATCCTGCAGAATCAAACCTCTGTATCTATTAAACAATAATCCCCCATTTTTCCTTCCCCTCCCCCCCTCCCCTCCCCCAGCAACCACCAGTGTACTTTCTATGAATTTGACTACACTAAATACTCCATATAAGTGGAATCACATAATACTAGTTTTTTTTTTGACTGGCTTACTTAGCACAATTATTTTCAAGCTTCATCCATGTTGTAGCATGTGGCTTAATACTATTCCATTGTATGGGTGTACCATTTTTAGTTTATTCCTGAGGGCCACTGGGTTCCTTCTCCCTGTTGCGTTTTTGTGAATAATGCCGCTATGAACATGAATGTACAAATATCTCTTGGAGACCTTGCTTTTAATTCTTTTGAATATATACCCAGAAGTGGGGTTGCCAGATCATATGGTAATTCTTTAATGTTTCAAAAAACAGTCATACTGTTTTACAGCACTTTACGTTGGCACCAAAAGGGCACCAGGGTCCTGATTTCTCCATATCTTTGCTAATACATGTTATTTTCTGTTATTTGTTTTACAAAATAGTAACCATCCAAAATAAATAAATAAAAATAGTAATCATCCTAATGGGTGTGAGGTGATAGTTCATTGTGGCTTTGATTTGCATTTCCCTAATGATTAGTGACACTGAGTAGAGACTTACTTTAAATTGCTTCATTTTATCTTCATAAAAACCGTCCTAATTGGTTATCTCCATTTCACAGGGGAGGGAAAAGATTTAGAGGGAGACTAAGTTATTTGCCCAACATCTTCCGACCAGTAATGGGGGAGACAGGGTCTGAGACGTAGGACTCAGACCCCAAAGCCCACAGTGCCATACTGCAGAGCAAAGATTCAGTGTCCCTCGCCCCAACACTTCTTCCTCCTGAACTGCTTGAATTGCTCGCTCCAAAGACCAGAGACACAGGTCCCCTGCAGTCTAAGTTCCTACACCTGGTGGCCGCTTGATGACCCCCTGACCCCACCAGAGCCATGGCATTCTCAGGGTCGGCCCCAGAGGAAAGCTTAGAGGCGGTTCCCTCACAGGGAGAGTGCTTCATTCGGGTAGGATGGGAACCCCATCTCTCGAGTATCCAGGGAGGTAGACACCCCGAAATCCAGTCCTTAGCTAACCGCTCCCTCCCTCTGTGCTTGAGACGTGAGCCCGATGCCCCGTGCAGGGAGGCAGGAGCGGGGAGTTGGGGGCGGGGGTCCATCTCCCGATCCTCAGCCTTAGGTGGAGGAGGAGAGGATGATTGGCTCCGAAAAGATCTCAAAACCTCTAGTCTCCCCAGCCTCCCGGCAAGGACGAGCCCCAAACCCGCTCACCATCACGGCAGGCCGCCCCAACCCCAGCCGACGCGCAGGCGCACTCCAACAAGTGCGTCTCGCCTGCGGCCCGGGACGTCGGCGGCGGAGTCCGCCACTATCCCGTCAGGCCGTCTGGGCAGGCCTCGCTCTTTTCCTCCTCCGTCGTCCCGCCTCCTCTATCCCGTCTGGCTCTGCGGCGCAGGGGCAAGATGGCTGCTGAGAAACAGGTTCCCGGTGGCGGCAGCGGCGGCGGCGGTAGTGGTGGTAGCGGCGGTGGACGCGGTGCCGGAGGAGACGAAAATAAGGAAAACGAACGGCCTTCAGCCGGATCGAAGGCAAACAAAGAATTCGGGGATAGCCTGAGTTTGGAGAGTATCCTAGAGTAATCGGGCCTAACTCGCAATGACTACGTGTCGATATGCATGGCCGGGGGCGGGAGACGCGGCGGGTCCCGGCACGTCCCAGACAGGAGCGGCCGAGGGTTGCAGTTTCTCTCGCCGTTACTTTCTGGCGCTCAGAGTTCCAGGGTCTGTATTTCGATCGGTCTTTTCTCGCATCTCATTCGCCTTCCAGGCTGGGGAAACGTCCGGTTCTTTCTCGTGGCCCCAGGAGGTTGGGCAGATTTCTGCAGTGTCCCCCCTCAGTTGCCTGCTTGGAGGGCTGGTGACAGGGATGACACTCTGGCCACCCCAGTGAGCTCCTGTCTTGGCACCTTGAGTCACTGAACTGAGGAGGGAAAATTACAGCGTTGACATTTTTGGCTTAAAACTTCTGTCCCACAGTCGTGGGGACCCGTGCCCTGATTATGGAGGCAAAGATTGATTGCTCTGTGGAAAAACTTGTTGAATATAAACGTAGATTAACATCGCTTGTATAGCTTTCTTAATAGGCTTGTAGGCATTTTATCTGGTTGACAGTCGTTCAGTTGAGCTGGAGGAATCTGTATTTTCCATCAGAATATCACAATTGAGTGCCTGAGACACTAGTTTGTGGCTTTGTGTAATGAATAAGAAATGGAGAAAATGTAGGTGAGTTTCTGAAATAACACATTTAGCTTGACATCCTAATGAAGTTTTCAAGGGTTTGGGTTTTTACTTTTTGAACTGGTGTAGTTCCAAATGAATGTTAAAATACCTTGATTTTTTTTAAAGAGCCTTATGGCTTCTCCCTTTTTAGTTGTTGAGATAGTCTCAGTGGTCAGTATTTTAATGTATGTGTATAGAGAAGCACTGAGGACTAAAAGAATTGAAACTGTAGATAAAGGTCACTAGACTTGCTAAAGTTTGGTACATAATCTTAAAATATTTTAAGATTCTTAAAAAGGAAAACAAAAATAAAAAGAGTATGGTCAGGGCTTTTTTCTTTTAAAAGAAAAACTGATGACTTTATATAAGCTGTCGTCTGGGTTGGTTAGTATGTGCTAACCACGGGCTCGTGTAGCATTACAGCTGTTCAGGAAAGGTAGGTTTGGTAGATGTAGGAAGTTATGCAAATAGAGGAGTAGTACACGTCATTTATAACCTGAGTCTGCTTGAATGAGTAAAATACTGGGTCCAGGAGTAAATCAGTGGGAACCACTCCAGTTAAAATCAGCAGTTAGAATCCAGCAACTTTATTTAAGCTGTTGGGTTTCAGTGATCCTCAGTGGCCAATGATACTCTTCTTTTTTAGTTTGAAAGTTGGTAACAGTTCAGGCAGTTTTTTTTTTACATGCTTAGCCCTGTGCTATGACAAGATAGCTCTTGAAAATGATTATAAGAGGTTTCAGTAGCTAATGTACTAAGGATTTCAGAAATGTTTGATGGTTTGGTACAAGTATGAACTGACAGGACCTGGTTTTGATTTATTTGGATTCTTACTCTTGGAAGTTTTTCCTTAATCTTGGCTCTAGTTCTTCAGATTATCAAGGAATCCCAGCAGCAGCATGGTTTACGGCATGGAGATTTTCAGAGGTATAGGTAAATATCATGGGCAAGATGTATGGAAATTATTGTGGAATTTTCAGATTTGGTTTGCTTTTGTTAATATCCTACCTATTTTGTTGTATCAGAAAGTATCCTTAGAAAGTCTCACTTTGAACTTAGTATATTGAGTGCTCAGAATATACTTGTAAAATTCAAAATTTCATAATGAATAAAAGGAGCCAATCTTTTTATCCATTGCGCCTCACAATATTGTAGATGCATTGGAGGCTTCTGCTGAAAATGGCAAGCAGTTATGGTAATCATTTTTTTTTTTTAACTTAACCATGTTGGTAGAGTCTTGGTTAAATACAAAGCTTTTCAGTTTTTTAAACATTATATATGGAAATTTTCTTTCTTTTTTTTTTTTTAATGTTTATTTATTAAAAAAAATTTTTTTTTGACGTTTATTTATTTTTTGAGAGAGCATGAGCTGGGGAGGGGACAGAAGAGAGGGGGGAAGTCACAGATTCCGAAGCAGGCTCCAGGCTCCAAACTGTCAGCACAGAACCTGATGCGGGGCTTGAACCTATGAACCATGAGATCATGACCTGAGCCGAAGTTGGCCGCCTAACCAACTGAGCCACCCAGGTGCCCCTAATGTTTATTTATTTTTGAGAGATAGACCGAGCATGTGAGTGGGGGAAGGTCAGAGAGAAAGGGAGACACAATCTGAAACAGGCTCCAGGCTCTGAGCTGTCAGCACAGAGTCTGTTGCAGGGCTCAAACTCATAGAATGCAAGATCATGACCTGAGCCGAAGTTGGACGCTTAACCGACTGAGCCACTCAGGCGCCCCTACTTTTTCTTTTTAAGTTCTGTGCCCAGTATGGGGCTTGAACTCAAAATCCTGAGATAAGAGCCACATGCTCCACTGACTGAGTCAGCCAGGCACTCCTATATAAGGAGTATTCGGTGATGTCATTACAACTTACTGGTAAACTTTGTAACAGTCTTCAAGTTAGAAGACAAATTTAATATGACTCTTAAAAAAGTAGAATAGATGTCTAATGTACAGTACAGTTCAGAACTTTGGAAGCAGAAGTATCTAACTATTTTATATTATAGATATAGGCTTTGACTACCAGACTTTTAAAGTTACTGCTAAACAAAACACTCTGCAGATTCTAAGGAGTTGGCCATGCTGTAAAGGGTCAACAGCGCTGGGGCAGCTTGAGCAAGGTGGGGAGAGGTAGGAGATAAAGGGGGAGAACTAAGCAGGGCCAGAATGGGTAGGGTCCTGTAAGCCAGGGTAACTCGGTCAGGTGTTAATCTAGCTATGGTGGGAAGCCACGAAAAAGTTTTAAACTAGACTATTATGACTTGAGTTTTTGTTTTTATTTTATTTATTTTTTTTTTTCAACGTTTATTTATTTTTGGGACAGAGAGAGACAGAGCATGAATGGGGGAGGGGCAGAGAGAGAGGGAGACACAGAATCGGAAACAGGCTCCAGGCTCTGAGCCATCAGCCCAGAGCCCGACGCGGGGCTCGAACTCACGGACCGCGAGATCGTGACCTGGCTGAAGTCGGACGCTTAACCGACTGCGCCACCCAGGCGCCCCTTATTTTTGTTTTTTAATTACTAAGGAAATCAGTTATTATAGTGATCAGCGTTTTGCCCTTTTGTTTTCATCTGTTCCTTCCCCTTTTAAGAAAATATTTTATTGAAGGATTTTCAAATCATTTTATTGAAGTATAATTTATATACAGAAAAGTATACAGAAAGTGATGAGTTTTTCACAACCTGTAACCAGTACCCAGATTAAGACACAACATTAACAGCATCCCTAAAGTTCCCCTTTGCTCCTTCTAGTCACAAGCCATTCCTCCCCAAAGGTCACCACAATTGTGACTTTTGCCACCTTAGATTAGCTTTGAAATGTGTTTTCTGTGACACCAGTCCTACCGCTCTGCAGGTTTTAGTTAACTAAATGTTTATAAGATGAAGTGTGGTATCAGTGGTAACCATAAGTAGAACACCTCAAACTTCTGACTTGACTTTATTATAGAATTTGCTATTGAGTATCCTACCAGCTTGTCTGAATTACTTTTGTTTTTTTCTTTCAGGGGCTACTGTTCCCGTAGACAAAGACGCCTTCGGAAAACTCTCAACTTCAAGATGGGGAACAGACACAAATTCACAGGGAAAAAAGTAACTGAAGATCTTCTGACTGATAACAGGTATTGACTCCTCAGTGGTAGTTGTTAAATACTTCTGGCTAACACGTTTATTGAACAGTTATATGTTAGTGTGCCAAAACTCTTTAATTACCTGATGTGATTTATTTTAGCAGCTCTGTGGGGGTGCGCATTTTTACTTTTCTTGTGCCATAAAATGAGGATACTGAGGCTCAAAGAGGTTCAGTAACTTTCAAGAACTAGGGCGAAATGCTGAATGTTAAAGTCAGTGATTAGAATCTAAGTGGTTATTAGGTGGGGTTTCTAGAATGCAAATTTCAATGTGTACGGGCTAACTTAAACCAGTATATCTTAAAGTTGTGTGTGAGTTATTCCAGAAAAGTTTTATATTTGAGTGCTGAATGTAGCCATGCTTAATATTTGCTGAAGGATCAATCTGTCAAGCAGTATGTATTAGAGGTCTCTAGGCCAGTTTCTCAAATTTTAACCTGTGGGCCAAATAGATCCCTTTTGCCACCTGTTTTTACAAAGTTTGGTTGGAACACAGCCACACCGTTTATTCAGGTGTTGTTTACCGCTGCTTTTGTGCTACAGTAGCACAATAACAAAGTAGTTGTGACAGAGACCATATGGCCTACAAAACCTAAAATACTCACTATTGGGCCCTTTACAAAAAAATGTTTGTTGTGCCCTAGTCTAATATATGGCCAAGACAGAGTGAGGCACCATCTTAGATGTAGAAGAGTTGGGGAGGCATAGTTCTTGAACCTTGTTGCCTGTGATATCAGTCAGGTACAAAACAGAGCACTGCGAGATAGGGAAACTACCATATTGTGTGTCATTTACTCTTTTTTTTTTTTTTTCAACGTTTATTTTATTTTTGGGACAGAGAGAGACAGAGCATGAACGGGGGAGGGGCAGAGAGAGAGGGAGACACAGAATCGGAAACAGGCTCCAGGCTCTGAGCCATCAGCCCAGAGCCCGACGCGGGGCTCGAACTCTCGGACCGCGAGATCGTGACCTGGCTGAAGTCGGACGCTTAACCGACTGCGCCACCCAGGCGCCCCATAGTTGGGAGTTTTTGATGGAGAAGCCAGGAAGCATGCATGGAGGAGGCTGGACCTTGAGGGATTTGTGAGAGGAAAGAACATTGTGTGAGGGGAAATGGCAGGCCATGGTATCTGAATGCACTATAGGAATTATAATGCTCTGGACAGTTGAAAGGCTGGGAGCTTGGTGTATGGAGACACAGAAAACTAGAGCGTCGAGACCATGGTGAGATTCAGCAGGATGTATTGGTTAAATCCGTTGAGAACAAGTTAGGAAGGGTCTCTTATGATGGTGAGATTCTTTATTTTGAAGAGACAAGATTAAGCTGATGTTTAAGGATATTTAATCAAGGCAGTAGTTTAACAAAGATTCATCATCATCATAATAAATCAGCTAACTTGCCGAGTCCTTAGGAAGTGCCAGACTCTGGTTTAAATGTGTTACCTGTATTACTGCATGGGAGACGGAGGCACAGAAAGATTAGTACTTTGCTCAAAGTCACATAGCTAGTGGGGGTGGCACTGAGATGCCAACACCTACTCTAGAGCCTTTAAGTTTATTTATTTTGGGAGAGAGAGAGAGAGATGCGTGCACGTGCGTGTGCACGAGCTGGGGAGTGACAGAGAGAGGGGGAGAGAGAATCCCAAGCAGGCTCTGAGCTGTCAGTGCAGAGCCTGATGCGGGATTTGATCTCCTGTTTGGTAGGAGGTTAGAAAGTGGAGGCAGATCCTGGTCAGATACTGATTGAGTGCCATAGTTGATACCAGGAGAAGAGTAGTTCTGAGGAGGAAGGCCAGGGGGACGTGGAGAAAAGATGAGAGGCTGAAGATTGTGTCTTGAAGAGTATCTGAGTCTCACGCTCCTGGCCTTCATTCTTCAGTTTGCCTGTTCTCTCTCTGGTTTAGGTATTTGCTTCTGGTTCTGATGGACGCTGAGCGAGCCTGGAGCTATGCCATGCAGCTTAAACAGGAAGCCAATACTGAACCCCGAAAACGGTTCCATTTGCTCTCTCGCCTGCGCAAAGCCGTGAAGCACGCAGAGGAATTGGAACGCTTGTGTGAGAGCAATCGCGTGGATGCCAAGACCAAGTTAGAGGCTCAGGTTAGTGTCTTTACATCAGCCTTCTTCATTGTGGAGGTTAGAGACGTGACCTTATGGCTAAACAGAACAGCTTCCCGATGTTATAAATTGATAGGAGAGGCAAAAACATGGTCTTGCTTTTTTAAGGGGAAGTTGGCATCTCTTATTTTTGTTTTTGAACTCTTGGTTTTTAATAATTAGCTTTAACTTTTTTTAAAAAAAGCTCATATTTCTCTTGAAATGGATATGGAAAGCTGGAATCTTAGATCTGGGAAGTTCGCAAAATAAGAATCTTTTGAAATGAATTTTTAAAGAGTGATAGACACTGAACATTTACATTCAGCTTCTGGTACTGAAGGTCATAGCCTGGAAGCTGGTTGTTAAATGAAGGAAACAGATTTTCTTTATTTTGAAATTCTCTCCTGGGAAGTAAATGAATCATAATGAATTTTCTGTTTGTTACATCTTATTAAATAAGTTTTCTCTCTCTCTTTTTTTTAAATGTTTATTTGTTTATTTTGAGGGGGAGAGGAGAGACGGAGAGAGAGGGAGACAGAGAATCCCAACCAGGCTCTAGGCTGTCAGTGCAGAGCCCAGTGTGGGACTTGATCTCACGAACCGTGAGATCATGACCTCAGCTGGAATCAAGAGTCGGATGTTTGACTGAATCACGCAGGCACCCATAAGTTTCCTGTTTTAAAATTACCCCGAATATGTCTATATTCCTGATGTCAAAGCTGAAAGCAGATGGAGGAGGCTGAGCTGTGGCATCGACTCATGGGTGTTGAAGCCTTTCCCTTTTCCCATCCTCCCAGGCTTACACGGCTTACCTCTCAGGAATGCTGCGTTTTGAACATCAGGAATGGAAAGCTGCCATTGAGGCTTTTAACAAATGCAAGTAAGTCCTCCGGTCCAGAAGCCATGGCCAGTTTTGATTGTACATAGTCCCATTCAAGCAGCAGATAACTTAATGATTGTTTCTACGAAAGTACAGTTTCTTTGATTTTTATTTCTTTTGTTTTATTTATTTATTTAATTTTTTCCCTTCCCTTTAGAAACATTGATTATTCTCATTCATCTTTAGAATACGCCAGTTCTCATAGTTGGTAGAAGGACCTCAAGGTGCCGTGTTTTGTTTTCAGCCACTGTTCCTTTTTATTTTCTTAAATAAGGCTGCTGTGAAACCAGATGTTTCTTTCCTCGCAGAACTATCTATGAGAAGCTAGCCAGTGCTTTCACAGAAGAGCAGGCCGTGCTGTACAACCAACGTGTGGAGGAGATCTCGCCTAACATCCGCTACTGTGCATATAATATTGGTGAGCAAGGGCTGAGCTGTCTTGACGGGTGGGTTGTTGGTGGTTCATCCGGGAGAGCCTAGAGGATTTACTGAACTTCCGTTCTTCCCTTGTCCTTGCGTCCATCTGTGGCATGGGTTTTGGCTAATGAGAAAAGTAGAGCTGTTGAAATCAGCTCGGCTTAGAATTGCAGAAGGCAATTCCTGTGCTTTGTTTCCACCCTGCCAACGTGTGTGCTCCTCCAGAGCTTTGTCAAAGGACTTGGGATTCATTGAAATGTGCTCACGCAATGGGAAGACCATGGAGTGGAATCTAGTGGTTCTCAAGAGAAGAGACCCTTCAGGATTTTCGACTCAACACCTCTCTCTCTTTTCAGGGGACCAGTCAGCTATCAATGAACTCATGCAGATGAGATTGAGGTCTGGGGGCACTGAGGGTCTCCTGGCTGAAAAATTGGAGGTAATCTGGCCCGTACATTTTTGTGAAGCCTTTGGTTTGAGAAAGTCCAGAAGAAAGAAATAAGCTATACTCTTATCATCTAGTGTAATTGCTATTAATATATGTAGATTTGTGTTTGTGTATTTAAAAATATATATATATATATTTAACATTTTATGTTTATTTTAGAGAGAGAGAGAGAGGGAGGCAGTGACAGTGTGAGCGGGGGAGGGGCAGAGAGAGAGGGAGAGAATCTGAAGCAGGCTCCAGGCTCTGAGCTCAGCACAGAGCCCGATGTGGGGCTTAAACCTGTGAACCGTGAGATCATGACCTGAACTGAAGTTGGATGCTTAAGAATATATATGTTTTTAAGTTTATTTGTTTTATTTTGAGAAAGAGACCATGGATGTGGGGGGAGGAGCAGAGAAAGAAGAGAGAATGCAGCGTGGAGCCTGATGTGGGGCTTGAACCCACGAAACTAAGATCATGACCTGAGCTGAAACCAAGAGTCGCATGCTTAAGCCACCTAGGCGCCCCTATTTTATTTTATTTTATTTTATTTTATTTTATTTATTTAAAAAAAAAATTTTTTTTTTTCAACTTTTATTTATTTTTTTGGGACAGAGAGAGACAGAGCATGAACGGGGGGAGGGGCAGAGAGAGAGGGAGACACAGAATCAGAAACAGGCTCCAGGCTCTGAGCCATTAGCCCAGAGCCTGACGCGGGGCTCGAACTCACGGACCGCAAGATCGTGACCTGGCTGAAGTCGGACGCTTAACCGACTGCGCCACCCAGGCGCCCCTATTTTATTTTATTTATTTTTAAACATTTATTTTAGAGAGAGAGTGCGAGTGGAGAAGGGGCAAAGAGAGAGGGAAACAGAGGATCTGAAACAGGCTCCGCACTGACAGCAGAGAGCCATATGTGAGGCTCAAACTCATGAAATACGAGATTGTGATCTGAGCCGAAGTCAGACACTTAACCAACTGAGCCACCCAGGCGACCCTCTTTTTTTTAGATAGAGTGGGGGAGGGGGGGAGGGGGGACAGAGGGAGAGAGAGAATCCTAAACGGGCTCCATGCTTAGCTCAGAGCCCAATGTCGGGCTCTATCCCGTGATCCTGAGATCATGACCTGAGCCGAAATCAAAAGTTGGATGCTTAGCCAACTGAGCCATCCAGGCTCCCCCACCCCCCACCACTGCTGTGTATTTTTAACAAAAATTTTTTCGTTGAATATTTAAAAGTGTTCAGTTTTTTTTTATCTCATATTTATTTTCTAAGCAAGTAACGTAGGCGAATAGAAAAGTAGGAAATACCAAAGATGGGGGAAGACTAAAAATCACATGGTAAAATCAGAGGTAATCACTACAAATAACGTGAAGAGTTTGTTTTTTTTTTTTTTTTTTTTTTTTTTTTTAGCGTTTATTTATTTTTGAGACAGAGAGAGACACAGCATGAACGGGGGAGGGGCAGAGAGAGAGGGAGACACAGAATCAGAAACAGGCTCCAGGCTCTGAGCCATCAGCCCAGAGCCCGACGCGGGGCTCGAACCCACGGACCGTGAGATCGTGACCTGAGCTGAAGTCGGACGCTTAACCAACTGCGCCACCCAGGCGCCCCAAGAGTTTTATATACATAGGAAAAACAGGCACATATATATTTTTTTAATTTATTTCTTTTTTACGCTTATTTATTTTTTGAGACAGAGAGAGACAGAGCATAAACGGGGGAGGGTCACAGAGAGGGAGACACAGAATCTGAAACAGGCTCCAGGCTCCGAGCTGTCAGCACAGAGCCCGACGCGGGGCTCAAACTCACGGACCGCAAGATCATGACCTGAGCTGAAGTCGGCCATCCAACCGACTGAGCCACCCAGGCGCCCCAGGCACATATTTTTTAAATGGGATCTCAGTATAGTGTTTAGTAACATGCTTTTTATTTATTTATTTTTTAACGTTTATTTATTTTTGAGACAGAGACAGAGCATGAACAGGGGAGGGGCAGAGAGAGATGGAGACACAATCTGAAATAGGCTCCAGGCTCTGAGCTGTCAGCACAGAGCCTGACGTGGGGCTCGAACTCACGGATCATGAGATCATGACCTGAGCCGAAGTCGGACACTCAACCGACTGAGCCACCCAGGCGCCCCAGTAACATGCTTTTTAAATAAAATGTCTCAAGCATTTTTTCCCCACTTTAGTAAACATCTTTGTTTTGACACATTTTTAGTAAATAAAAGTGTCATCTTTTGAAAACCACGTGGTGCTGTGCTCCATTGTGAAGTCTGCTTCACTGAGCACTTATTTCCTTAGGATACATTCCTAAAAACGGAATTGAATACAAGTTTTTGATTCATTTTGACAAATATCTTTAAGTTTCTACTAATTTACATTTTTGCTTGCAGTATATATGGATATGCTTTTCTCCTTACACCCTTAGTATCACTGTTTTTATTTTTTAAGTTTTTAAAGTTTTTTTATTATGATTTTTTTAAGTAGGCTCCATACCCAACATGGGGCTTCAACTCAAAACCCTGAGGTCGAAAGTTGCAGACTCTACCAAATGAGCCAGCCAGGCGCCCCAGTATTGCTCTTTTTAACCTTCTGTTCTGTTCTGTTCTGTTTTTTTTTTTTTTTTCACACGTTTATTTATTATTGAGAGACAGAGACACAGAGTGTGAGCAGGGAGGGGTAGAGACAGGGGGAGACATAGAATCCGAAGTAGGCTCCAGGCTCTGAGCTGTCAGCACAGAGCCCGACACGGGGCTTGAACTCACAAACCGTGACATCATGACCTGAGCCGAAGTCGGTCGCCTAACCAACTGAGCCCCTCAGGCGCCCCTTCAGTTATGTTCTTTTAATGTTTGAGTTTCTGTAAGCTAAGATAGATGATAACCAAGGAGGAATTATTTAAGTACAATTTATATTCTGCTTTAGAAAGTGAACAGTGTTGATTATAGAAACAGACAGCTAGTAGTTTCTACTTACTTTAACCATCACCAGTTAAAACTGTAATTTTTTAAAACTACTTTCCAGGCGTTGATCACTCAGACTCGAGCCAAACAGGCAGCCACCATGAGTGAAGTGGAGTGGAGAGGGAGGACGGTTCCGGTGAAGATCGACAAAGTGAGGATCTTTTTATTGGGACTGGCTGATAACGAAGCAGCCATTGCTCAGGTGAGGAGGAAGTGCCTGTTCTCTCTTCTGTATGTGTCTGAGGTTGCCCTTGTGTGCTTAAGGTGTAGTGGTTGGTTTTGTTTTGTTTTGTTTTAAATTTGTTTATTTATTTTGAGAGAGACAGAGCGTGAGCAGGGGAGGGGCAGAGTGCGAGGGAGAATCCCAGGCAGGCTCTGTGCTGTCAGCACAGAGCCCAACAAGGAGCTCCAACTCATGAAACCGTGAGATCATGACCTGAGCTGAAATCAAGAGTCGGATACAGTCTACTTAGCCACCCAGACGCCCCCAGGTGTAGTGTTTTCTTGGTGTTCATTTCTCACAAAACAAAAAATTCGCCTTGATGCTATTTGGGATTTGGTCACCAAATTTTTGTAAAGGCTGGGCTTGGAGAAGAGTTCTTAGGTAGAGAGGGCACAGAAATTGGCAGTAGCTGCTATCGACGTGGAAATGGGAGCAGTAAGAGGCTGGCTTAATGCAAGGAGTCCTGTCCAGCCCAGTAGGTGGTGCAGCAGCTTAGCCGTTGTGACCTCTTGTCCTAGCCTTCTGTCCCTAAAGGGGCCACCTCTTGTTCCTGAGCCTTTTCAGGAGCACCTAGCTAAGCCAGAATATCTTGTTGTACATGTGGCGTTTACGTAATGTTCATGTAAAGCGGTATACTTGATGTGCTTACTGACATGATTGTCACCTGTTTATGGGTGTGAACAACCAAATAAGTTCCAAAAGATGAGAGATCCTGGCGATCTGGGTTTTTACAAAGTAGACAGTTACGAGGAAGGCCCTTTTTGGAGCTCTTCCTCTGTGTGAGGTGAAGAACATTTAAAAAAAAAAAAAAACAGGCTGCTGAATGTGTCTCCAGCCTCCCCAGGAACAGGGGCGTTTCCTGCCACGTGGCAGAAAACTGTTGCACCCTGAATGATTCGTACGTAGGAGTGCTTTGCTCATTGTGCTCGTGAGTTGTTTTAAGCATCCAGACTTTTAGGTGACTTGTTCCAAAACAGCTACTTTGGGCTGGGGGCAGCCTTCAACAGTGGAAGAATTTCTTTGTGTCTCTATGTCGTATATTGCCCGTCTTGTTTCCCTTCCATTTGCTGGAAGAGCAGGAGACTAAAACGATAGCAGTAAGTTGATTTGTTTTTTTTAAAAGATCGAGAAATTTTTTTGGAGAGCATTTCATCGGCACTGCTGTGTGGTAGTATCTCTTCTGGACTAGGATTCTGGTAGCAATCCTGTAGATTATGTAGTTGGGTTCATTCTTTTGTTTCAAGGCGGTATGTGCCGGAAGAGGTGAGCTGCGTCATTGGTAATGGGGCGGGGGTTCAGGCTGCAGTCTGGGTGGGGAGTGGCCCAGGAGCGAGTTAAGTGGGGGGCTCCTTGGGAATAGGGCCACAGACGTATATTAGGCAAATGAGAAGAAAAGCTAACATTTGTTAATTTAAAAAAGTTATTTAGTTTAATGTTTAGAAAAGAGAAATGTTTTTTTTAGAGATCAACCTTTAGTCCCACTTCCCATATACCTTCATTGATGTTGCATTATATTGATAAAAAGGACAATGTACTTCCTTTTAGTCTTTTTTACATTTATAAAAGATGTCAAGTATTATTTTTACTTGTTGAAATCATACTGAGATCCAGTTTTATATCCTGTTTTTCTTAGCGTGTTGTAAGGATTTTCCATGGTCTTACACATCAGTCCACAACATGTAAAAATACACAGTGGTCACCTGGACAGACACACCACAGAGATGACCAAAGGAGGGGAACGGTCCTCCTTAATGTCCCAGATACACTGTCTAAAGCTTTCGTGTTTTTACCTTTTTAAGTCTATGGAGTGGGTAATACTCTCATTTTACAGATGGGAAAACAGTGCTTGCCTTTAAAACCATGCCATTTTTTCTCTCCCTCTCTCTCCCTCTCTGCCCCTCCTCTGTTCTCTTGGTCTCTCAAAATAAACAAACTTAAAAAAAAATTTTTTTTTAAAGGTGGGGGGTACCTGGGTGGCTCAGTAGGTTAAACATCTGACTCTTGGTTTCAGCTCAGTCATGATCTCAGAGTTTGTGAGTTCAAGTCCCATGTTGGGCTCCATGCTGACAGCATGGATCCTGCCTGGGATTCTCTCTCTCCTTCTCTCTCTGCCCTTCCTCTGCTGTCTGTGTCTCTCAAAATAATAAACTTAAAAAAGAAAATAAAAAATCTTGCCCTTTTGCCTCCAAAGCTCATGTTCCTTGAACTTTCCTGTGTACCAGGAAGGCTAGTAGCAGGATCATTTAACTTGGCTTTGGTGAACAGCTAATGTAATCTTACTTAATGCAGTATACAAGCAGAGTCCTGGTTCCCTGGGAAAGACTGAATGAGCAGAACCTTCACTGAAACAAATAGTCCTTGGGGTGCTTGGGTGGCTCAGTCGTTTAAACATCTGACTCTTGATCTTAGCTCAGTTCTTGATCTCAGGGTCACAAGTTCAAACCCCACGTTGGACTCCATGCTGGATATGGAGACTACTTAAAAAAGAAAAAGAGAGGGAGAGCGGGAGAAAAAAAAAGAAAAAGTCCTTGGCAGGGGAATCGTCTCCAGTTCAGTAGTTAGTGGGAGAAGGAATAGTGGTGTTTTATCTGAATTTATCTTTTCTCCTGCTTTGTACACATAATTAGAAAATAAAAATTCATCTGGGGGAAGATCTTTTTGCCTTATTTGTGAAATTAACTTGAATTAAATTAGATGAAGTGGGGCGCCTGGGTGGCGCAGTCGGTTAAGCGTCCGACTTCAGCCAGGTCACGATCTCGCGGTCCGTGAGTTCGAGCCCCGCGTCGGGCTCTGGGCTGATGGCTCAGAGCCTGGAGCCTGTTTCCGATTCTGTGTCTCCCTCTGTCTCTGCCCCTCCCCCGTTCATGCTCTGTCTCTCTCTGTCCCAAAAATAAATAAATGTTGAAAAAAAAAAGTTAAAAAAAAAAAATTAGATGAAGTAAAAGCATTTTATGACTGCATGTGAAGCCATTGCTTTTGAAATTGAAGATCATTTCAGTCATGTGATGACTAGTTGAGCTTTGAGTATGTGTTTAAAAGGACCACTCTTAAACTCAGGTGTTAGTATACGTGAAGGGTGGACTTCTGGATCTTTAGATCGTAGCTGCTCCTTTTTTTTTTTTAAGTTTATTTATTTATTTTGAGAGTGAGTGAGTAAGCAGGGTCGGGGCAGAGAGAGAGGAAGACAGAGAATCCCAAGCAGGCTCGGCGCTGACCATGTGGAGCCAGACATAGGGCTTGAACTCAGGAACTGTGAGATCATGACCTGAGCTGAAATCAAGACTCGGATGGTTAACCACTCAGGTGCCCAGTAGCCACTCCTTTTAAAGCAGTTCAAGATTGGCCAAAAGTTTGATAGTATTGACAAGAAAATAACAACGTTATTCCAGCCTCGAATAGGTTAAAAAAAAGATACAGGTGATCTTGAACTGTATAGGTTTGACCAGGCAGGTCCAGCTATATGTGGATTTAAAAAAAAAAAATTTTTTTTTAACGTTTATTTATTATTGAGAGAGAGCGTGAGCAGGGGAGGGGCAGAGAGAGGGAGACACAGAATCTGAAGTAGGCTCCAGGCTGAGCTGTCAGCACAGAGCCTGACACGGGGCTCGAGCTCACAAACCGCAAGATCATGACCTGAGCCGAAGTTGGACGCCCAACTGACTGAGCCACTCAGGCGCCCCAATGTGGATTTTTTTTTTTTATAAATCTAATGCTTTGAACATATTTTCTGTACGAATTTCTTAATGTTTTCTCTCCCCTGACTTATTTTATTATAAGAATATAGGATGTAACAGAGACTGTACTATGTAGAATGCGGTATATACCAGAGGGGAGGTGGTGGGGGGTGGGATGGGTGAAAAGGAGGACAGGGATCAACGAGTACACTTACCTGGGCGCCTGGCTGACTCAGGCAGAGGAGCCAGTGACTCTTGACCTCAGGGTTGTGAGTTCACGTGCCATGTTGGGTGTAGAGATTAAGTAAATAAATATTAAAAAGTACGCTTACCATGATGAAAAAAATAATACAGTGATTAAAAAACAAAACAAAACATACTCAAGGCCCCACCCCTCAGAGATTTTGATTTAGTGAGTCTGAGTTGGGGCCCAAGAATTTGTTTTTCTAATAAGCTCCCAAGTGGTGCTAATTCTGCTGGTCCAGGGACCATGCTTTCAATAGCTCTACAAATTATAATTGTTTGTTAGATATTTGTGAAAAGACAAAGGAAAATTAAAAGGCTTTGTTTTGGCAAGCACAAAGGGGGAAAATGTAGTATTAATACATCTGACACAGAAAATAGGTGTTCATAGACTGATTATGTTATTGGTGAGGCTCCTATCAACAGGAGACTCTTAGTAGTTAGGTTTTTGTGTAGTCAGAAGTTCTACTGGGATTTTTGACTTCATGGGCCTGCGCCCTTGACTGACACATTGTTCAAGGGTCAGCTGTATTCAGAGTCCGTCATCTCAGTACATCTGCTAGTCCTGTGTTCTCACCTCATTGCCAGTGTTTGCGTTTGTGTAGTTAAGTGTATTCTACTTAATATCCGTTTTAATATACACAGATAATGGCAAGTGCGCTTTTTAAAATGCTGTTTAATCAAAGCACATCTACTGGGCATTCGCATTCTGTACAGTTTTTAAGCACTGTAAACGATGGTGCAGTGGAAACTAGATGGACTTTTCTGTATTTTGGATTACTGTTGTAGGATAAATTGTGTAAAGTGAAAAATACCATGTAGACTTAAAAATAGGTATGTTTGATCTATTTTTTTGATTGAATAAAGTTATCTAAGTTAAGAATTCTCAATCTTGGGGCATCTGGGTGGCAACTTTGCCTCAGGTCATGATCTCGCAGTTCCTGAGTTTGAGCCCTGCATCGAACTCACTCTGTGCTGATGGCTCAGAGCCTGGAGCCTGCTTCAGGTTCTGTGTCTCCCTCTCTCTCTTCCCCTCCCCCACTTGCACTCTGTCTGTCTCTCTCTCAAAAATAAATAAACATTAAAAAATTTTTTTAAAACAACAACAAAGAATTGCGGCACCTGGGTGGCTCAGTCGGTTAAGCATCTGTCTTTGGCTCAGGTCATATTTCACAGTTCGTGAATTCGAGCCCTGCATCGGGCCCTCTGCTGTCAGCGCAGAGCCTGCTTTGGATCCTCTGTCCCCTTGTATCTCTCCCCATCCCCTGTTCTCTCTCTTAAAAAATAAATAAACATTAAAAAACAGCAAAGAATTTTCAATCTTGATGTACTGGAGGTGATGTTTGTTTTAAAATTCTGTTATTAAGTGCGTGCCCAAAAAAGTGAAGTGGAAGGATAGCAAAAGGTCAGTGTATTTGATAGTTTGGGTTTTTTCTTCATAAGCTATGTTTTGTTAACTGGTATTTGAAGTCCTTAAGAAGAAGACCATCCTTGGGGCACCTGGGTGGCGCAGTCGGTTAAGCGTCCGACTTCAGCCAGGTCACGATCTCGCGGTCTGTGAGTTCGAGCCCCGCGTCAAGCTCTGGGCCGATGGCTCAGAGCCTGGAGCCTGTTTCCGATTCTGTGTTTCCCTCTCTCTCTGCCCCTCCCCCGTTCATGCTCTGTCTCTCTCTCTGTCCCGAAAATAAATAAACGTTGAAAAAAAAAAAAAAAAAAAAAGAAGAAGACCATCCTTCAGTAAGTAGCTCTTTGCGATAATATAAAGGCTCAATAGTGAAGGTGGTGCATTGTTGTGTTTTATCATTTTCTAAAGATCTCCAGCGTTCATTTATCCATTATCCTTTGTGTCTTACTTTACATTGCTGAAGTTACTCAATTTATTTATGTATTTATTTGTTTGTTTATTTATTTTTAAACGTTTATTTTTGAGAGCGAGAACAGGCAAGGGGCAGAGAGAGATGGAGACAGAGGATCTGAAGCAGCCTCTGTGCTGACAACAGACAGCCCTATGTGAGGCTCAAACCCACAAACCACGAGATCATGACATGAGCCAAAGTCGGACGCTTAACTGACTGAGCCACCCGGGTGCCCCTAAAGTTACTCAGTTTAAGAACATGCAGGTGCTTCTTAACACAAGGGAAAGAGCCCTTCCCACTGGACACGTTTTATGCAGTTCCACAGAGAGCTGGTCTAGGATTTTATTTTGAGAGTAAGTCAGGATAAGTAGCCAAGGTTTCTTGCCCCAGCTCCTGCAAGCTTTCACTGCTAAATGTAGCTGCACCTCAGTCAGGTTGGGTCATTAGAAAACCTAACATAAGGCTTGACCCACTGCCAGTGAAAATTGTAATGTGCAGGTACGCCAGGAAGATCGTATGGGTTTTTAACTGCTATTCCATGGAATATGGTGGAGTGTTGGAGGGTGTAAGAAATCAAAGGGAGAGAAGGAGCCATATGAGGATGTTTTTTTTTAAACATCAAAAAAAAAAACAAAACAACAAAAAAAAAAACACCAAAATTTCAATTTGGGAGAGTAAAGGCTGAAGATAAGATTGTTAAGATAGTAGGGGTTGTGGGAGGGGGCATGGGCTAAATGGGTAAGGGGCATTAAGGAATCTACTCCTGAAATCATTGCTTCACTATATACTAACTAATTTGGATGTAAATTTTAAAAAATAAAAAATAGAGTTAAATTATCATTAAAAAAAAGTTAATGGGTAAACTGTACAAAAAAAGAATGTTAAGATAGTGAATTTCATTGGTTAATTTTCAGTGTTAAACCAATCTTGTATATCTGAGGTAACCCCACTTGGCTGTGATACATTACTGTACTTTTTACATACTGCTGGATTTCAGTTGGTAGTATTTAAGAATTTTGCATCTATTTTAATGAGGAATAGTGGCTTATAATGTCTTTTTTCAGAATTTGGTATCAGGGTTACACACAACTTCATAAAACAAGTTTGGAGATTTTCCTTCCTTGTTTCTGAAAGAGTTTATGTAATATCAGTATTTTCCTTTCTCAAATACTTGTAATATCAGTATTTTCCTTTCTCAAATACTTGTTATAATTCACTAGTGAAAATATTGGGCCTGGAGTTTTCTTCGTAGGAAGTTTTTGTTTTTTGTTTTCTTTTTTGGGATGGGATGTAATTGACATAAAACATATACTTTCAGGTGTACAACATAATGAGTTGATACTTGTGGGAAGGTTTTTAAAATTTGTTTTTGCTTGTTTAAAAAAATTTTTTTTTCTGTAATTTGTTTTTTTGTAACATACATCCAAGTTAGCACATGGTGCAACAATGATTTCAGGGATAAATTCCTTAATGCCCCATTTAGCCCATCGTCCCCCTACAACCCCTCCAGCAACCCTCTGTTTGTTCTCTATGTTTAAGAGTCTCTTATGTTTTGCCCCCCTCCCTGTTTTTTGTTTTTTTTTTTTTTATTTTTTTTTTTCAACGTTTATTTTTGGGACAGAGAGAGACAGAGCATGAACGGGGGAGGGGCAGAGAGAGAGGGAGACACAGAATCGGAAACAGGCTCCAGGCTCTGAGCCATCAGCCCAGAGCCCGACACGGGGCTCGAACTCACAGACTGCGAGATCGTGACCTGGCTGAAGTCGGACGCTTAACCGACTGCGCCACCCAGGCGCCCCTCCTCCCTGTTTTTATATTATTTTGTTTCCCTTCCCTTATGTTCATCTGTTTTGTATCTTAAAGTCCTCATATGGGTGAAGTCGTATGTTTGTCTTTCTCTAATTTCGCTTAGCATAATATCCTCTAGTTTCATCCACGTAGTTGCAAATGGCAAGATTTCATTCTTTTTGTTTGCCAAGTAATATTCCATTGTGTGTGTGTCTGTGTCTGTGTACACACCACGTCTTTTTTTTTTTTTTTTTTTTTAATGTTTGTTTATTTTTGAGAGAGACAGAGACAGAATGCGAGTGGGTTGGGGCAGAGAGAGAGGGAGGTACAGAATCTGAAGCAGGCTCCAGGCTCTGAGCTGTTAGCCCAGAGCCCGACGCGGGGCTCGAACTGACGAGCTGTGAGATCATGACCTGAGCCGAAGTCGGACACTCAACCGACTGAGCCACCCAGGCGCCCCGACACCATATCTTCTTTATCCATTCATCCATCGATGGACATTTGGGCTCTTTCCATACTTTGGCTATTGTTGATAGTGCTGCTATAAACACTGGGGTGCGTGTGTCCCTTCAAAACAGCATACCTGTATTCTTTGGATAGATACCCAGTAGTGCAGTTGCTGGGTCGTAAGGTAGTTCTATTTTTAGTTTTTTGAGGAACCCTCCATTTCAGAATGGCCGCACCAGCTTGCATTCCCACCAGCAGTACAAGAAATCCTCTTTCTCCGCATCCTCTGTTGTTGGCCTGAGTTGTTGATATTAGCCATTCTGACAGGTGAGGTGGTATCTCATTGTGGTTTTGATTTGCGTTTCCTGGATGATGAGTGATGTTGAGCATTTTTTCATGTATTGGTTGGCCATATAGATGTCTTCTTTGGAGAAGTGTCTATTTATGTCTTCTTCCCATTTCTTCACTGGATTATTTGGTTTTTGGGTGTTGAGTTTGATAAGTTCTTTATAAATCTTAAAATACTAACTCTTTATCTGATAGGTCGTTTGCAAATGTCTTCTCCCATTCTGTCAGTTGCCTTTTAGTTTTGCTGATTGTTTCCTTCGCTCTGCAGAAGCTTTTTATTTTGATGAGGTCCCAGTAGTTCATTTTTGCTTTGGTTTCCCTGGCCTCCAGAGACATATTGAATAAGAAGTTGCTGTGGCTGAGGTCAAAGAGGCTTTTGCCTGCTTTCTCCTCTAGGATTTTGATGATTTTCTGTCTTAACGTTTAGGTCTTTCATCCACTTTGAGTTTATTTTTGTGTATTGTGTAAGAAAGTGGTCCAGGTTCATTTTTCTGCATGTTGTTGTTCAGTTTTCCCAGCACCACTTGCTGAAGAGACTGTCTTTATTCCATTGGATATTCTTTCCTGCTTTGTCAAAGATCAGTTGGCCATACGTTTGTGAGTCCATTTCTGGGTTCTCTATATTGTTCCATTGATCTGAGTGTTTTTGTGCCATAAAAATAATTTTTTTTAGTGTTTGTTTTTGAGAGAAAGAGCACAAGCAGGGGAGGGGCAGAGAGAGAGAGAGGGAGACACAGAATCCAAAGCAGGCTCCAGGCTGTCACCACAGAGCCGGATACGGGGCTCGAATTCACAAACCATGAGATCATGACCTGAGCCGAAGTCAGACACTTAACCAACTGAGCTACCCAGGCACCCCGTTTTTGCTTGTTTTAAACAAATACAATTCTTTTTTTTTTTTTTTTAATGTTAATTTATTTCTGAGGTAGAGACAGAGCATGAGTGGGAGAGGGGCAGAGAAGAGAGGGAGACCCAGAATCTGAAGCAGGCTCCAGGGTCTGAGCTGTCAGCACAGAGCCCGACGCGGGGCTCAAACTCACGACCCGTGAGATCATGACCTGAGCCAAAGTCGGTCACTCAACCGACTGAGCCACCCAGGCGCCCCAACAAATATAATTCTTTTATTAGATAAAGCACTCAGATTTTGTTTCATCTTGTGTCCTTTGGATGAATCTTATTTTTAAAAAGGATATATTAATTTCATGTACGGTGTTGAATTTATTGACATTAAGTTTATAATATTCCCTTATCATTTTAGTGTTTGTAGGATGTGTAGTGTTTGTTAGCCCCTGTCAAGTGCCTAGTTGATGTTCTGATTGCAGTGAATACAGCGATCTCTGGGTATTAAGGACCTTACAGTAGTGCATTAGGGTCACTTCTGAATGTCAGAGATCTTCAAATAATGTGGTAGATGTAAAAGATCTTGATCGAACAAAAGTGTGTCAATCCCAGAGAATCCTGGTAAGGTTTTAACATTAGAAACAGTTCAGTGCCTAATGTATGTCACACATAGACCAAATCTAGCGGGTAAATAAAATAATTCAAGTACAGTATGAAATAAAGTTTAGTTAAATCCTTAGATGTCAGGTCGTGCACTGTAGCTGATTACATGGCTATTGAATTGAATCACACATGGGTTATTAACTATGGAAAATACCCTTTGGCCATTTGAGGTTGATCCCAAGAAGAACCACTTCCCCCTTTGTGCCCCTGCCAGATTATTTGGCTGGATATCACACAGGCCCTGTCCGCCTTGCCCATTCTCATTATGTGGAGCTGTTCTTTGCCCTGGGAACCAAGAGCTGTGCCTTGGAGATGCGGACTCCTGGTTTCAGTGCTTCAGTGCTTCTTTTCTTTTGTTTTTTCCCTTGAAGATTTTAAGTAATCTCCACACCCATCGTGGGGCTTGAACCCACAACCCTGAGATCAAGAGTTGTGTGCTCCACCCACTGAGCTGGCCAGGCACGTCTTGAGCATTTCTTAACTAGTACTGCTGTTGCCCCTCTCTAGGAACTGGAATGCAAGAATTGGGTAGGCCCAGTGATGTTTGCTTGTAGAGCTTTTATGCCATTTAAATATTAGAACAGCGGTTTACTGAAAAGCCTGAAAGGAAGAAATAATTCAGGGAGATAGAGTGTTAGACCAAAAAGACTAGAGCAGAGAATAAATCCACTGCCAAAATCCAGTTGCAACATTCTTGGTCTCCTGAGCCAGACTTTACGTCTTCGTGTGCTAAATAATTGTCTTACTTTATAATTTGTTTCTGTTTTGTTTTGTTAATACTTAATCATACCTGAATTGTCACTGGCGGTTGCATTGTGAAAATGTTGTCAGGCAGCTCTTTTGGGGAGGATGGCAGGTTTGATGAGTCTTATCCTCGGGTCATGGTTAATATTTTAAAGTATGAGTGGAAGGGAGACCATTTGTCCCCTTCTCTTTTTTTTTTTTTTTTTTTTTTAAATCTGTCCCTTAAGGGAGATTTGTGTTCTCCTCCTTTAGCAGATTTCCATGTGTTGTTTCCTGGCCCCTAGTGGCCTGGGGAAGGCTTGGTCCCATCCCCTTGGTTCTCCTGCAGGTGCAGTGCAGAATGTGGTCAGACTCGTCTTGTCAGTCTCTTAGTCACACCGCCACCTTCCAGCAGTCTTTGTAGACCAGTGAAAACAGTCTGGAAGCCCTTTTGAATAGCAGGGGGTCTGGTCTCTACCCCAGGATACACAGCAGCTGCTTTTCCTCTGCACGTGTACATGGCCCTGAGACATGTCTTGAGGCTGTCGAAAAGCACATCCTGGGGTGTCCCAAGTTCTATAAAAACTGATTAGAATTTTTTTAGTTTATTAGGTCCGAGTAACACATTACTTCTGGGCTTAAGGTTTCTCTGTCTCATAGGCACACCTGGAAAAGGTGCAGGCCTACACAGATTCTTAGGCAGGGAGGTTGCCACTTGAGTACAGGAGCACGTTCTTGTTGGTTCCATGGCAGACGTGAGGGGATCCTCACCCTGAGGAATCCTGCCTCTCCACGGAGGGTGGATCTTGTCCCATTGTCTTTTCAGGGCTGTTAGCCTCCCAGATAGGCTTATAAATGCGGGTGAAAGTAGCAAAGTACGTTTCAGCCTTTCTGTTTGGAGACCTCTTGCCCAGTCCCGGGCGAACCCTGAGAAGCTCTGCTGCAGAGATTAGCGATCTCTGAGTCACTGTGCTGTGTGACCGCGGGCCCTCCCTTGCCGTGGGCTTTTTCCTGCAATGTGGTTTAAGGCTTCTGTAAAACTCCTGCTGGAACGGAGGCTTTCGTGGGAGCAGTGGGAAAGTTTGCTTGTGTTCAGCACCTTGGTGCCGAGGTGTCCTTACTCAGAGGGAACGGGGTGACCCACGGCAGTAAAGAGGCCGAGCATTTTGCATCGTTTTAGTTACTTGTGCCACGCTCTCTCTACAGGAAGGCAGACCGCTCCTAGGTAGCTGGCGAAACAAGGCTTGCTCTTCTCTTAACTTCATATACCTTTTGCCCGAAAAGGCGAAACCCTCCCCCGACACGGTGCTGGACGCACAGGCTCACCCTGCCTGCTAACAGTGTGGCTGGGGGTTCGTGCATGGTCGTGGTCGGTGGCAAGTGTGTCTACAGGACTTACTCCGGTTGTTAACTGTTATGTGGCCGCCCCAGCCCACAGGGTTCACACTTCAAAACCTTTGGCCAGCAGGTTTGATTCAGTTATTGCAGAGGATCTTGCTAACTTGAGGTGCTGCTTAAGAGTGTTTTATTGGGGCGCCTGGGTGGCTCAGTCGGTTAAGTGTCCGACTTCGGCTCAGGTCACGATCTCACAGTTTGCGGTTCAAGCCCCGCGTCGGGCTCTGTGCTGACAGTTCAGAGCCTGGAGCCTACTTTGGATTCTGTGTGTGTCTCTCTCTCAAAAATAAAGATGAAAACAAATAATAAATAAAAACTTAAAAATAAATAAATAATCTCTACACCCAACATGGGGCTCGAACTCACAGCCCCGAGATTGAGAGTTATGTGCTCTACTGACTGAGCCAGCCAGGTGCCCCCTCACAGAATGTGCCCTTGATTCTTTCCTAAGTTAGTGATCAACAGGAAAGTCAATATAAGTAGAAAAGTATGTTTGATTTATATTGGGTAATTCATAAGGACGTTTTTTGTTGTTTTTTTTTTTTTTTTTCCCACGGGAAACCAGGAAAAACATAAGAGTTCTCAAGAGAAGAAAAGGTTTTTCTATAAGCCCCTTCCAGCCTCTTCAAGGAGTGGGTAGTACTGGGTTTTTTCTTTTGGGCTTAAAGGTCAGTTGAATGTCAAGAGATTAGATTGGATGTATCTGTGGAAAGTCAAATATAATAATGGAGTGTTGATGTTTTAAAGTCACAGTGGGTCTGCCTGTAACACCAGTCCATCTCCTTTCTGCCTGTCATCCATTCCTACCTGCTCAATCAGATTCTTTACAATGGTAATGTGGTTTGGCAGGTACTCAGTTCATGAATCACTTTTCCCTTATCCCTGCTGGCTGGCAGAGGGGTAACCACACCCTTGAACTGGTACAGAGACTGTCGTGGAGTGCTTGTCAGCCTCAGCATAGCCACAGGGAATATCAGGGTGCAAGATTTCTGTGGTGAAGGGAGCTTCGTATGATACTCAAGAGAAATATATTTTTAATTGGGTATTGGTTGGCACTGTTACTCACTTGCTTGGACCTAATAGAAATCCAGAATCAGCGAGTCTTGGGGTTACATTTGTAAGGGCAATTCTGCTGGCGCACAGTAGAGTTTCAGACCATTTGTCCTGGCGTGCTGTGTTTCAGTGTGGGGTGTGCTGTGCTTCAAGGATGTCAGACGCAGGTCCTGAGCAGAGGTAGGAGTGTGGGAAGAAAGTGGTAGAAAGTTTTGTGATAGGAAAAAATTTAAAGCATCTATCGTTTGACAGTTTCAGATCAGTTATGCAGATTCTTTCTCAGTATGTTCGCGTTATGTTTATATGTGAATATATATAAAATTCCATTTCCATACGAATAATGAGAAAGACTGTAAGAAAAATCTTATATGGTGGAGAAGAGTGACAATTGAAATGGTCTGTGATTTAGGGTGTTTCGGATGTGTGTGTTCAATGTGTAATGGGAATCAAGGCACTGTTATGCCCTCCTCCCATTAGAGTACTGTGGCTTACTCAGAAGAAAATCTTTTACTTCATTCCGTCTTCGTGTAGGCTGAAAGCGAAGAAACCAAGGAGCGTCTGTTTGAATCCATGCTCAGTGAGTGTCGGGACGCTATCCAGGCCGTTCGAGAAGAGCTCAAGCCAGATCAGGTAGGACTCTCATCTGGGCCCCAGGCTCTTGCTCGGGGCTGAGGTCCTTCTCAGTCTGTGTGTCTCATTCTCAGTGTGGGAGTGGGGCAGGGGGTCCAGTGGTCTGAGTGCAGGGACTCTTAGCCATGGTATTTTTAGCTGTGGTGGTCTGCTGACAAACAGATGCCTGTGAACTCCCATCAGGTTGAGAGATTTTTCTCTCCATCCTCTTCCTCTTAATGGGTTCATATTAAGCCTTTGGTCTCAAGTTCATAGCTCCAGGTAATTAATTCTCCAGTGCTCCCTTTTTTAATATCACTGTGATTCTTTCGGGCATCTGGGCTGAAAACCTTGGAACCATTTTTATCTCTTCATATCACCAGCAACCCTGCTAACTCTCTTTGTGACTTCTGTCTCCACTTGTCCACCCCCCCACCCCCACCCCGACCCCGTTTCTGATTAGCCTTACGTCTTAGACTGCCACAGAGGTCTGACTGTTCTTTACCATCTTGGTCTGGGTTCAGTTCTCCAAGGTCTTTCCTGCTGGTAGCAAAAAGTGGGATCTTTCTTGATCCCATGTCACTGTCTCACTGAAAAACCCAATGATACTCCCAGTTCTAGAGCAGTGGTCTCCAAACTTTTGTACTAGTGCACCCAGTAAGTAAAATTGAGCATGTACCTCTGATAGGCTTATTTGTAAATATATAATTTATTATTTAATAGGAATGAGGTAAACATAAGTAGAAGTTCTCATTTTCTTCTTATACCACATTCGTTGGGTTGTGTGCACCCTGCTTGAGAGCTCACTGGTCTAGCAAGTGCAGTTCCAACTCCGTGAGCTGGATTCTGGGCCTTTCCATTTCCAGATTGTACTTTGCTGCTCCCCTCTGGGTCCTGTGCCTCAAGCTGCTGTATTCACCATCTTGTTAGTAGGCCTTTCCCGCCTCCGTGCATTCCTACCCTTTTCTCCTTTCCCTGCTCACACCTGGCTTGTCCCTCCTCTTCCTCTTCACCTGTCCAAACCCCGCCCTGGTGTTCAGTGTCCGGCTCAGAGCTCACCATTTCTGGGAAGCCTGCCTGCACCGTCCTGGCCCATAAAGGTCTCCCCGTGTTCTAAACATCTAGCACTTGTGGCTGTAATTTTTGTTTGGTACTTTGCCAAGAATTACCTTTTAACATCTTATGTATTGTTTTATATTTACTTTGTTAAATACGTTTTTTCAAGATTATAAGCATATTAAAAGCAAGTTTATATTTTAGCGTCTGCCGTGGTGCTTTGAGTAAAAAACATTAATAAATATCTGTTAGGCTGTGGACCTGTTTCCTTTATCATTAAGCCACCTTTGTATTTTATACTTCTCTTCATCCACTTAATAGGTATATACAGAGCCCCGCCCTCCATCATTCACCTTGAACCCACAGCAGTTGCAGGGACCCCTCACAGCGTGTGGTGAATATGGTGATACCAAGGTGTCTTAGTTTCCTGTGGCTGCTGTAACATTACCACAAGCTTAGTGGTTTTGAAAAACACACATCTAATTCTCTCCCACCTTCAGATGGCCTTTAGTGTAAGACTGGTTCGTAGGCTGCATCCCTTTGGAAGTTCTAGGGGAGGAATCCATTCTCAGCATTCCAGAGAAGGCGTTTTTCAACTTCTAGAGACCACCTACATTTCTTGCATTGTGGCCCCTTCCTCCATGCTCAAAGCCAGCAGCTTGGCCCCTTCACTCCTCTCTGACCTCTGCTTCAGTCCCAATACCTTGTCTCTGTCACCGGCCCTCCTGGCTCCCTCTTAGAAGGAGCCTGTAATTACACTGGGCCCACCTGGATAATCCAGGCTGATTAAGACATCCTTAACTTCTTCACATCTCTTACCATGTGAGGTAACACCTTCACAAGTCCTGGGGTTAGGATGTTCACGTCTGTAGGAGCCATTGTTCAGCCAACCACGAAAGGCTGAGCTGATAGCCCAGAGTTTGGATCTCAGAACGCGCATCCGAGGTGCAGACCCTAAAATGGAGCCATGGGCTGTGGACTGTCTGTTGTTCATGCTTTGGGTCTGGACACTGGGAGCGGTGGACAGGAAGCCTGACTGGCCATAACTCTGAATTCTTTTACTTAAGTCCAGTTTTCAGGTGCTGGTGACAACCGAGTGGCCCTGCTGTTCTAGAATATGCCCAGGAGATCTTTGATATTTAAAGATCCCTAATTTACTAGAGCTTGTGCCTGTGCTCCACGGCACTTTGGGGACCACACCATGGAATGAGGGGCCAGAGCCAAGGACAGGGTCGGCTGTTTTACCTTTACCTTTATTGCTTTCCGCAGAAACAGAGAGATTACACCCTTGAGGGGGAGTCGGGGAAGGTATCTAATCTTCAGTACCTGCACAGGTAAGGGCTGTCATTTTTTTACTTTTTCACAATGTAGTAAAATATATCATTGGAATGAAAGAGTATATGTAACATTTATGTGTATTTTACTATTATATAGTAAATAACACTAACAAACGTATGCACGTTTTATCATAAGAGTATATATACCGGACGCCTGGGTGGTTCAGTTGATTAAGTGTCCAACCCTTGATCTCAGCTCAGGTCTTGATCTCAGGATTGTGAGTTCAAGCCTCGCATTGGGCTCTGCGCTGAGTGTGAAGCCTACTTAGGAAAAAAAGAAAAAGGAAAAGAGTATATATACTGCATTTGTATGTTATTCTGTGACCCGTATAATTTTAAGTGTCGTATGTTAAGAACGAGAATACACTGGGGCGCCTGGGTGGCGCAGTCGGTTAAGCGTCCGACTTCAGCCAGGTCACGATCTCGTGGTCCGTGAGTTCGAGCCCCGCGTCAGGCTCTGGGCTGATGGCTCAGAGCCTGGAGCCTGTTTCCGATTCTGTGTCTCCCTCTCTCTCTGCCCCTCCCCCATTCATGCTGTGTCTCTCTCTGTCCCAAAAATAAAAAAAAAAAAGAACGAGAATACAGCTAGTAACTCCAAAGCTCCCTGTGGCCCCAGCCTGGTTATTCCTCCCTCTCTTCTACAGGTAACCACTCTCCTCCTCGTGCCAGACTCCTAAAGTTACTCTCCGTGTTCTGAATGTTTTCCATCATCCCTTTTACATTTAAGTTCAATTTCAACTTAAGTTGAATTCTATATTGAGTTTATTTTGAGTGCAGCATAAGGATCTGCTTCACCTTTTTTCCGTTAGGATGATAGATTGTTCCATTACAATTAATTGACTATGCCATCCTTCCCCCACTAACCTACAGTGCCAGCTCGGTCAGGCATGCATCCCGTTTTCTCCTCACGTGCTCTTTTTTGGACCCTCTTCTGCTCTGCTGATTTATTTTCTGTACTCACACCAGTACTATGATTTCCTGTGACTTTGTAGTAAGCCTTGGTGTCTGGTGGAGCAGGTCCCCCGCCGGGTTTTTCCTCAGACGTAGCTGGACTCTTTCTGTCCCTTTGCTCTTTCATAATACGTTTTTAAATCACTTTGTCGGGTTAACTTTTTTTTAAGGTATGGCTCATTTTCTTTCACAGAAGAAGTATGGAAGGAAGAGTGACCTTTTTGGAACTTCATGGGGAGAAGTGAAGTGACCTGGGAACACTGCGCTTCTCAGATTCTCTACCCCATGTGACCTTGAAATCTTAATTACTTAGTTGTTGCTCGTAACTTTTTTAGTGAACTTGGCTCTATTTTCAGCCATTCCCCTAACCCCTCCCTTTTTTTTTTTTTTTGAAAACAAAACTGTGCAAACACCCTCTGTCTACATTAGAGAATTCAATATTACGTGAATGTCAAATTGAGTGCCAGATGACTCGGAGGGGTATCGAACAAGAACGTCTCTTTGATGTCCTGTATCGCAGCAGTTCTGTGAGAAAGCCAAGGCCCAGGAGGTTAGGGAGCGTGTTTGTAGTTAACAGCCACAGAGAGTCAGGAGTCAGGAGTTGATCCAACTTCCTATCCTTGAAAAGACCCTGAGCTTCAACAGGACTCAGAAAACCTTCCAATTGTGATGCCTCCGTGCCTTTGAATCCATTCTCCCACTTGCACATCTAGCTGGTACCATGACCGTGGATGGGGTGCCTGTGTGACTAAGTCAGTTAAGTGTCCAGCTTCGGCTCAGGTCATGATCTTGCGGATCGTGGGTTTGAGCCCATGTCAGGCTCTGTGCTCACAGTTCAAAACCTGGAGCCTGCTTCAGATTCTGTCTGTCTGTCTGTCTCTCTCTCTCTCTCTCTCTCTCTCTCTCTCTCTCTCTCTCTCTCTGCCCTTCCCCACTCGCACTCTGTCTCTCTCTCTCAAAAATAAACAAACATTTAAAAAAAAAATTTTTTTTTTTTTAACTAGCTGGTACCAGGACTCTGGATTTAAATTAGCCAGCTTTGGGGTAAATTGACAGCAGGAATCAATTAGCTGTTGTATTTTCATAAAACTTTGTAAAGATGTATCTAAATTCCTTTACCACTCTCAATAATACTTTGTTTTGAGAATCTCATTTTTCTGAAAAGCTTTAGGAAAATCCATCTCATGATCTTTCCCATTTCTCAGAAGCAGCCACTTGTCCTTTTTTTTTTTTTTTTAATTTACATCCAAGTTAGTTAGCATATAGTGCAACAGTGATTCCGGGAATGAATTCCTTAATGCCCCATTTAGCCCATCCCCCCTCCCACAACCCCTCCAGCAGCCCTGTTCTCTATATTTAAGAGTCTTTTATGTTTTGCCCCCCTCCTTGTTTTTATATTATTTTTGCTTCCCTTCCCTTATGTTCATCTGTTTTGTATCTTAAAGTCCTCATATGAGTGAAGTCGTATGATATTTCTCTTTTTCCAATTTCATTTAACATAATACCCTCAAGTTCCATCCACGTAGTTCCAAATGGCAAGATTTCATTCTTTTTGATTGCCGAGTAATACTCCATTGTGCATGTATGCCCTGTCTTCTTTATCCGGTCATCCATCGTTGGACATTTGAGCTCTTTCCATACTTTGGCTATTGTCAGTAGCACTGCTAGAAACATTGGGGTGCATGTGCCCTTTCGAAACATCATCACACCTGTATCCCGTGGATAAATACATAGTACAGCAATTGCTGGGTCATGGGGTAGTTCTATTTTTAATTTTTTGGAGAACCTTCATTTTGTTTTCCAGAGTGGCTGCCCCAGTTTGCATTCCCGCCAGTAGTGCAAGAGAGATCCTCCTTCTTCACATCCTCGCCAACATCTGTTGTTGCCTGAGTTGTTAATGCTAGCCATTCTGACAGGTGTGAGTGAGGTGGTATCCATTGTGGGTTTTTTTTTTGTTTTTGTTTTTGTTTTAATTTTTTTTTTTTTTCAACGTTTTTTTATTTTTGGGACAGAGAGAGACAGAGCATGAACGGGGGAGGGGCAGAGAGAGAGGGAGACACAGAATCGGAAACAGGCTCCAGGCTCTGAGCCATCAGCCCAGAGCCCGACGCGGGGCTCGAACTCACGGACCGCGAGATCGTGACCTGGCTGAAGTCGGACGCTTAACCGACTGCGCCACCCAGGCGCCCCTTTTTTGTTTTTTTTTTTTAACGTTTATTTATTTTTGAGACAGAGACAGAGCATGAATGGGGGAGGGTCAGAGAGAGAGGGAGACACAGAATCCGAAACAGGGTCCAGGCTCTGAGCAGTCAGCACAGAGCCCAATGTGGGGCTCAAACTCATGGACCGCGAGATCATGACCTGAGCTGGAGTCGGACGCTTAACCGACTGAGCCACCCAGGCGCCCTTCCATTGTGGTTTTGATTTGTATTTCCCAGATGATGTGTGATGTGGAGCATTTTTTCATGTGTCGGCCATCTGGATGTCTTCTTTGGAGAAGTGTCTATTCATGTCTTTTGCCCATTTCTTCACTGGATTATTTGGTTTTTGGGTGTTAAGTTTGATAAGTTTTTTATAGATCTCGGATACTAACCCTTTATCTGATATGTCGTTTGCAGATATCTTCTCCCATTCCTCTGCTTGCCTTTTAGTTTTGCTGATTGTTTCCTTCGCTGTGCAGAAGCTTTTTATTTTGATGGAGAACTCAGTAGTTCATTTTTGCTTTTGTTTCCCTTGCCTCTGGAGCATGTTGAGTAAGAAGTTGCTGCCGCTGAGGTCAAAGAGGCTTTTGCCTGCTTTCTCCTCTAGGATTTTGATGGCTTCCTGTCTTGGTTTAGGTCTTTTATCCATTTTGAATTTATTTTTGTGTGTGGTGTAAGAAAGTGGTCCAGGTTCATTCTTCTGCATGTCGCTGTCCAGTTTTCCCAGCACCATTTGCTGAAGAGACTGTCTTTATTCCATTGGATATTCTTTCCTGCTTTTTCATAGATTTCTTGGCCATATGTTTGCAGGTCCGTTTCTGAGTTTTCTGTTCTGTTCCATTGTTCTGAGTGTCTGTTTTTGTGCCAGTACCATACTGTCTTGATTACCGCTTTGTAATATGTCTTAAAGTCCAAGATTGTGATGCCTCCAGCTTTGGTTTTCTTTTTCAAGATTGCTTTGGCTGTTCAGGGTCTTTTTTGGTTCCATTAGAATTTTAGGATTGATTGTTCTAGCTCTGTGAAGAATGCTCGTGTTGTTTTGATAGGGATTGTCCCTTATCATTCTTTAAACAAAGTCTCTTGGTATTTACCTCTGCGTCTCTAAATGACATGAGTGTGTTGGATTTAGGTATTTCCTACCCCTTCCCACGATGGCCCGCGCTCTTCCTTTGGTCCCTCCCAGCTGGCTTCCTTACAAGCTTCCTCATTTCTCATACCATTTTAATTTCTAAGAGCTTATGTGTATTGTTTGAATATTGATTTTTTTAAATAGTGTCTCTTTCTCTTTTTTTAATGTTTATTTATTTATTTATTTAGAGAGAGAGAGTACGAGTGGGAGAGGGGCAGAGAGAGAGAGAATCCCAAGCAGCCTCTGTGCTGTCAGCACAGAGCCCAATGGGGGCTTGATCCCACAAACCATGAGATCATGACCTGAGCCGAAATCAAGTTGGATGCTTAACCAACTGAGCCACCCAGGTGTCCCATAAGCTTAGTGTCTCTTTCTAAGCTTATGACCAGAAAGTTTTCCCTCCCTCTTCTTCCTGCCAAGTCTGATTCTTCCAAGTTGCTGTTTGTCCCCCTTGGTTTTGGCCTCTTCTGCCTTATTAGATGTTTTCTTTATGTGGTGTTCGACATCTGTTAAAAAATGTACCTTGTCTGGTGGGAACTCCACTTGTGGGTGGGGCTCATCAGCTTGGGCTTCGCTACAGACGTTCTGGTTCTGCCTTTTCATCCGGGACCCTGACTCCAAAATCTCGGAGGGTGTTTTCTTGGGTGGGTCAGATCCCCAGAATGTACCAGCAGCTCTTATCCTACAAGCCGAGTAGGGGAAGGCTAGGGGGCAGCACCTAGGACTTGACAGTCTCGTAATCCCCAGCGTTCTTTGTGGAATCCTGACCTCAGCTATGCCTGTGTGCCTGTCCCCAGGCTGTGTCCTCTCCCAGGGATGCCTCCAGTCTTCTGCCAGAGTAAGACAGAGATCTAGAGGCCCAAATACTTTCCCCCTCTAAATACATTTTAAACAGTCTTCGATTGTTACCACATTTATATCCCCAAGTATTAAAAGAGATTTTCCAGGCGGTCCAGTTACAATAAGCAGGCATAGTCTCCGGTGTGTACGTGTGTTCAGTACACATAACCATCCAGAGAAGTTGTCCCTTAGTATTTTCTGAGAAGAGAAGGTCATCGGATGAGTAGGAGCAGCTGTCGTACAAGCTCAGTGTCCTCGTAGTGTGGGCCAGCACGTCATTAATCCTTGCTCCGGGGACGAGCTTGCCGTCCATGGATCATCTCAAGGACTAACAGTGACTCCTGAAGTTAGTAGCTTTGTGGCTCTTTAAGAAAGAAACAGGGGATATAATTCAAGCTAAAATCAGATTTCATCGTAAGGTCTCATACTGGCTCGCCGCAGATTTGCCACTGAACAGCAGCCAGAATCGTGGGCCCCTTGAGCTTGAGGCCCAGGCCAAATGGCCCTACTGTGTGACACGCCCTCGCCCCACGCCCTTCCCCTAGGTCAGTCCCAACTTGTGGTCCAGTGCTCTTCTCAGAACGCCAGCTTCTCTGAGCATAACCTGAGCTGACGTGTGGTACATTCCAGCTACCTGACTTACATCAAGCTGTCAACGGCCATCAAGCGGAACGAGAACATGGCTAAAGGTCTTCAGAAGGCACTGCTGCAGCAGCAGCCGGAAGACGACAGCAAGCGCTCCCCGCGGCCCCAGGATCTGATCCGCCTCTATGACATCATCCTGCAGGTGACCCACGAGCACTAGGGAAGCCAGGGCCCGTCCTTTGCATGTTGGACACAGAACGACTCGGCTTTGCACAGTGAAGGGGGTGTGACAGGCAGCAGCTGTTAGTGTCTCGGGAAAAAGGGTCTCGTTCTACCAGCTCAGCAGTCTGGGCCTCGACAGGCCATGTGCTGATGTGTGGAGGCCAGTGACCTCTTAGGTGTTATCTGTGCGAGATCCTCCCCCACAGGCCGTGGGACCCCCTGAGGCCACGCCGGCTTAGCCCCCTGGGAGTTGGCCGGTGAGTAAGATCAAGAGACACGTGCACACAAACCAGGCCTCTGTGGGAGATGCCAAACGGAGAGCTGCTCTGAAATGAAGGAGGCAAGAGACCTCCTCTAGCTGACTTGGTCCGGGAGGGGAGATGTGAGCAGGGGCGTAAAGGACAAGCGGGCTTTCAGTAGCAGAGAGGGGGCGGCGGTGACACCAGGCGTGGCTGCTGCCAAGCTTCCCTTCGCAGACCTTCCCGTCATTCCTGGCCCGGGCTCTCCTTGCCCACGTGTGTTTTTTACAGGGTTTCCTGTCAAAAACCCAGTCAGAGGCCTGCTCTTCATGAGTTCTCTTGTTGCCTCTCTTGTACAGAATCTGGTGGAATTGCTCCAGCTTCCTGGCTTAGAGGAGGACAGAGCCTTCCAGAAGGAGATAGGCCTGAGGACGCTGGTGTTCAAGGCTTACAGGTAAGGTCCCATGAGGTGGATGGGGCTCCCCTGTGCCACGTGCTGTTTCTGGAAGCCTTGGGAGCGTGGACCAGACTCGAGAAGATTGGGTTGTTGGCTGTATGCCTACCTGGCCCGCGGTCAGAACAGTTAGCCCAGCGTGCTCAGGGGACGTCTTTGCTGAAGGTGCTGGCTGGGAGTTTCCAGTGTACCTTGTTTGCTCTTTGGATGGGGTGAGGGGGATGGGGGAGCCCCTGCTAAAGGTCTTCTCCCTCCTCTCCCCTCCTTCCTCCCAGTGGAAAAGGGACAGATGTAGGAAGGGTTTAGTTAACAGAACCAGAGCAGAACCTGAATTGGATTGGGAGAAAGCTAAAGCCTCTGTTTTGTTTTGTTTTGTTTTTTAAGTGAATCGTGTTATTTATAACTTGGAGGTGGGCAGTGTGGAGCAAGATGGGCATGGACAGGATGGCAGAATAGCGTCGGTTGTGAAATTGTGCCCCGCCTTCTGGCTCTCATGCCCTAGCGCTAACTCTCTAGCGTGCCTCATCGTCGCACTTGTCACCCCTCCTCCTGGTCCACGTGGACCCTTCTGTTAGGGACCAGCAGCCCCAGGCCCTGTTGACCCCAGTGGAGTAGTTTCCATTCGGAAAAGGATTCTCGGGTTTGGTTTTTGAAAAAAATGAGCAGGGATGAACGAGTTGGCCCGGACGTGTGCATGGTGGGTGGATTTCATATTTGAGCCAGGCAGCGTTCCTCCTTCGTGCCTGTCCCCGCTTCTGCCACATGCCTTTGGGAGCGGCAGAGTCAGACAGTAGATGAAAGACAGTGGGTCTTTCACAGAGTAGGACCTGCACTGTCACCGGCGGTGGCAGGGAAGAGTCTAGGTTAGCCCGGCAAGCCCGGGTGGAGGATGTCAGGGTCACTATGCAGTGATGAGGAGTCGGGATCTTGTGTGCAGTGACCCTGAGGTTAAGAAACCTGTTTGCAGGGGTGCCTGGGTGGCTTAGTCGGTTACGCAACCGACTTCAGTTCAAGTCATGATCTCAAGGTTTGTGAGTCGAGCCCCACGTCGGGCTCTGTGCTCACAGCTCGGAGCCTGGAGCTGCTTCAGATTCTGTGTCTCCCTCTCTCTCTGTTTCTCCCCCACTCGTTCTCTCTCTCTCTCTCTCTCTCTCTCTCTCTCTGTCTCTCTCTCTCTGTCTCAAAAATAAATAAAGATTTAAAAAATTTAAAAAACAAACCTGTTTCCAAATGTAAAACTTAGCCTTAACTTGAAGGAAAGCCTTCATCTCAGGTAACTGTTGCTCTAGAATACTCTGGCTCTTTCCCGTTCCCCTCAGGTGTTTTTTCATCGCTCAGTCCTATGTGTTGGTGAAGAAGTGGAGCGAAGCCCTTGTCCTGTATGACAGAGTCCTGAAATATGCAAGTGAAGTAAATTCTGACGCCGGAGCCTTCAAGAACAGCCTAAAGGTGAGTCGTTGGTCCTTGTTTCCGGGCCCAGAGAAGTTGTGCTGTGAGGCTCCGTGGGGGCCGAGGCCCCTCCTCGGGTTGGTCCTGCCTGGTCCGCCGTGGGACGTAGTGTGCCCCCGAGGGCCCGGGAGCCGCAGGCTGTAACTCCTGGCAGCGTTCCAGGCCTCACGTGGACTCACGTGCTAACAAGGAATGCCATTCCCTGGTTCAAATAAAGCTGAAGTACACTTCTCAGACTCAGCTACGTGTTACAGTCACCTGGGAAGATTATTAAAAGGTGGCTGAGTCCCACCCCAAGAGATGCTGGTTCTAATCAGTGTGGTGTTTAGGGTGGGCACCGGGATTTTTTAAAGCCCCTCGGTGATCGTGATACACAGCCAAGTTGAGAACCACCGACGAAACCTTTCCACACACAGTGTGCCTGTGCCAGCAGCAGCATTTGGGAACTTACTAGAAATGCAGACTCTCAGGCCCCACTCCAAGCCTGCTTGGTTTAAATCTGCATTTTAGCGAGTCCCCCAGGCAATCTGGGTGTACCTCCTCGAAGCTGGCCTGCCTGTGGAAAGTACCTGGTGGTTTGGTTCGTATTACTGCTTGTTGAATGACAGCTAGCTTCTTAAGCTGTGGACTGCTGGGATGAAGTGGAGATCACAGCATTGGCCGGGCCAAGGAATCCAGGCACATTTTACTGGTGGAGCCTACTTGGAAAGGCAAGCCGGGACTACCCATGGCGGGACCCACTGCTCCCCAAGCACCCGCCCCTTCCCTCAGAACAGTGCTGGGTTCCAGGGTAACGTGCACACCTGGCTTCTGCCTTCAGAGAGCTTGTGGTTTTGTCGCAGTCACAGGCTGGCGAGCAGGAAGGAGCAGGTCCTCCGGTGAAGGTGGAGAGAGAGGAAGGAGTGGGGGGGGTGGGGGAGGGGCGCGTGTGACCAGCACGGTGGCAGTGTAACCATGGGATGTCCTTGGGATGTGGAAGCAGACTCTGTGGACAGTTATCCCAGGAGGAAGAGGCATTTACAAATGCCCGTCTGACCGAAGTCTGGGAATGGAGGCGGGAGGATTCAGATCATTCCGAATTTTGCCGGGCGTGAGACTGCAGCCTGCTCTGTGGCCCCCCTATGCTTCAGTCTCCTCCTCCGTAAAGGGGAGTGCAGGTTATGTCAGGATTATTGCAAAGATGGAATTAGCAGTTATGTGAACTGCTCAGCACAGCCTGGCCCATCGTGCATTTAGCGTCTGATCTGCTTATTTATTGTTATTATCACAACTCTCTCCGGGCAATGTTACTTAAGCCACGGCATAGCGTTTCCTGTTTGAAACAAGCTAGTTTTTGTTTCGTTTTTTAAGTGGGGCTTGAACTCATGACCCTGAGACTGAGTTGCTCGTTCCACAGACTGAGCCAGCCATGCACCCCAAGCTAGTGTTTTGTTTTCTAATAGGGCAAACCATTTATAAAGTCTCAAGCCTACGAAAATACCAGTGGGATCACTTAGCGCAGTCAGGTTAGTTTGGTGCCCGTCTCTGAGCTGGCCCTGGCTCGTGAGAACCTGTTTTGTGATTCGTTAACAGGACCTGCCTGACGTTCAAGAGCTCATCACACAAGTGAGGTCAGAGAAGTGTTCTCTGCAGGCGGCAGCGATCCTGGGTGAGCCACTTGCCTGTGCTTTGCTGACTGTGTTCCCGAATTTCCTTCGCTGCCATCCCTCCTCTCTGCCACCCCGTACACTACTGTTTTGGTTAATCTGTAAGATTTTTCTTTTTCTCTGCTGTTACATCTGCCACATGAAGGCATCAAACTGTGTAGAAGAATTTAGAGAAACTGTTAGGCCGTCTCTTCTCCCTAGTAATTTTCGTACGGCCGTGGGAGCTCCACCGGGCTGACGTTACTTCTGGGTTTATCATGTGCTTGTCTGCAGTGCTTAGCAGAGTTTGGCCCAGGAAGGAGAGGGCTAACTTCCCCACATGTTGGCTCTTGGGATTTAGAACCCATACGTGTGACAGGTGTCATTTGTGACTGTGGTGTGTTAAGTGTCTCTTCTTACGGAGTCCCTATGCAACTTTCAGATGCAAGTGACTCCCACCAAACGGAGACTGCCTCCCAAGTAAAGGATAACAAGGTACGTCTGGGGCTTTTGAGGAATGAAGAGTAGGATTCATAACTCACTAGGAATGTGTGCTCGGTCACAGAGCAGAGGACCCTTAACTTCTAAGTAAACACCAAACTTGTCTCCCTTCTTTTACTCAGAGACCTCAGAGCTGCTTGGGTAAGGTTAGCGCCAGCTAGGTGGGCCCAGATAAGGAGCGTGTGGTGTGGTGTAGGAACGTGTACTGTGCAGAGCAGCTCCACTGGCTGGGAGCTCTGCCTGGGACGTCCGGTAGGCCTGTGCCCCGGTCCTGGCCCACCCCTCGCTCACCCTCGGTAGGCTTCAGTGACTCTCCGCTATGAAATGGGAACATGATGGCACCCTCATAGGAGATTTGTGGGGATCAAGTGAGGGAGCCCCTGTAGGCTCTGAACTGGATGCTCAGCACGTAGTGAATGACGCTCCCCTGGTGGCCTGTGGTTAACGCCTGGGTTCCTCCCTCTGATTTGCCTTCCAGCCTCTGGTCGAACGGTTTGAGACTTTCTGCTTGGACCCTTCCCTTGTGACCAAGCAAGCCAACCTCGTGCACTTCCCGCCAGGATTCCAACCCATCCCTTGCAAGCCTTTGTTCTTTGACCTGGCCCTCAACCATGTGGCTTTCCCACCCCTCGAGGACAAGTTGGAGCAGAAGACCAAGAGTGGCCTCACTGGATACATCAAGGGCATCTTTGGATTCAGGAGCTAACTAGGCTCTTCTTGGGGGCAGGGGGAGAATCTCACTCTTCATCTGTATTGTGAGAAAACCCCAGCGAGTTCCATGATATTAAATCCAGGTCTGCATCGGCCCAGGGCCGGAGTGTAACATCCTCAGCGCTGCGTCCCTATGTCTCATGTGTTTGTGCACTTACATTCTTAACCGGTGTGCTAGAAGGGGACCCTGCTGTCTTCCGGTGGACGTGTGCGGGATCCCTGTGTCCGCACCTCCTGGAGGAAGGGCCGTTGCCATCTGGCCACGTGTCAGCCGCGTTCGGGTGGGTCCACGCCAGGCATGGATGGGAGCTCGGAACTTTCTGTCATGTTTCTTCAGTACCATGGATTTGAAATGGACTCCTCCTCGCTGTGAGCATCCAGAGTCCGTGAGGGGTCTGTGACCAGGAAACACTGGCAGCGTCACCCCAAAATTACGGTCAGCCTTATTCCCTGTCACCTCCTAGTGGAAGTTAAGTTTCAGAACAAGCAAAGAGCTCTATTTTTAGAAGAAATGTGTTACACTCAGAAATGATGAAAACAAATCTTATATTAAAAGGCAAAGATGCTGGAGACTGTGCCCATTTTTTACGTGTCCTCACCCATCCCGTCCTGTCAAGTGTACCCCGACTTGTGGCAACTCGGCCATGTCCGAGGCCAGATAGGGCAGTGTTCGAGAAGGTGCCCCCCATCAAGATTTTTAGATGCCATAAATGATATTTGAATCAATTTCCATGCTGCTTAAACTTTTTCCCTTAGTGACCCTTTTATGTTTCTTTCGTAGCATCAATAGCAGAAGTCCCAAAAGCAGTGTAAGAAAGCTAGGAATAAAAATGATTTAGACATGAGCTGTAACTGAAACCACTGAATCCCTTTTGGGGACGCACACTCACCCCTTAGGAAAGCAGAGCCACTGCGGGCAGTGTCGGCTTCCCTGCGGCACAGACCTGGAGCCTGCTAGGGCGGCTTGAAGGGAAGGTTGGGCAGTTAATGAAGGCCTGAGACTGTTCTTTCAAGATGGAACCCACGGTGCCTTGTGTTTTCCCGGGGAAGCTGCAGAGGGTGGGTATTGCCAGAAGTGAGGAGACTGGGAGACACATCAGCCGCCTGTGTTAGAGTTGAATGTTGTGTAGGACCCCAGGTGCTCAGATTGTGAGCTCTCCTCCCCTCAGGATCTGCTCTGGGTCAGAGAGCCTTAGGAGGCGGATTTTGTTTCTAAATGGAAAGTTTTCCCATCTGTGCCACGCAGTCGAGGGGTGTCCTCCCCCCCTCTGACGATACGGCGCGGATGACCTGAGCCTGACGTCTTGGGTTTTGGTCCCAGAGGCTTGGAGCAGAGTCTCTAATGGTCTGAGGGAGCCCTGGGGGCCTTTATCCTTTTCCTCACCCTCTTCTCCCTCTTCTTGGCTCCCCGGCTTAGCAGCACCAGGCTGTGGTCTAGGTTCTGTACTCCCCTCACCACATTCTCTGCTGACCCTCCAGCCACAGCTGGGCCGGGCACCCACCTGCAGGCAGCCCTCCAGCCTGCATCTCCTGCCCCCATCTGGGAAGGTGTCCCTTTGCATTGCAGATGGCCCTTCCTGCCCCTCCCACTCTCTTTAGAGTGCTGGCGTCAGTAGGGGATCAGAGTCTGGAGTCAGTCATTCTGATTGACCTTTTCTAAGCTTTTCCTTTCTTGTGGCGACACCAGAAATTCCCTTCGTCCCAGTGTCCCTGGCAGCTGCTCTGTAGTGGTGGCTGTGGTCGGCCGGTGAGGCCGTAACAAGATATGTTTAGTATTAAGAGCACATGTTTACACAAGAAGACAGACCTGGCAGGGCCGAGGTCTCCGGTTAGTTTGTACATCCCTTCACACAGGATCCCTTGACATTAAACAGCCTGTCGCGGGAGACAGAGGGCCAAAAGCAGGACCCCATTCTGTCCTCGGGCCAGGAAGCAGCTCTCCCTTCTTCATGGGAATGGGTTCAGACTTGAGCCCTGGGCTGCTCCTTGGGCCGGCGCAACTTGCTGGGTAGAGTCACAGAATGAAACGCCAGCGGCCACTCAGTCCTTCCTGCACAGGTAATGAGAGATGCAGTGAGGTCTCGGGGTATAAGGTTTGGGTGCGGGCACCCGCTTTGCTTCCTGTGCTCGTTCCTGCAGTTGTGGCTCCCTTCCCTCCACCCAGATGAGCTACGCTTGGTCAGCAGGTTTGGACCCTGCCAGAACTTCAGTCTCCCAAGTTGCAGAGAGTAGGGGAAGCTTAATTTGGTCTCTGCACTGTAATTTTTTTTTTAATGTTTATTTTTTGAGAGAGAGAGACAGTGCAAGTCGGGGGGGGGGGGGCGGGCAGAGAGAGAGGGAGACAACAGAATCCAAAGCAGCTCCAGGCTCTGAGCTGTCAGCACAGAGCCCGACACGGGGCTGGAACTCGAACCTTGAGCTGAAGTCAGACGCTTAACCGACCGAGCCGCCCAGGGCGCCCATGGTCTCTGCACTTTTAGAACATGCCCTACAGCTGCTGTGCTCATGGTTTCTATTTGCTTGTCTGTTGAGTGGTGGCGGTCTTGATTTGCAGAAGCGGTAGTAGTGAAAAGCTAACTTCAGTTCCCAGGGGATAATGCTGAACATCAGATTCAAAGACATAATTTGACCAAGTTTGTTGCCCGTGAATCTGTTGGTCCTGTTTGGAAAAAAGGAGCGTTGAGACACCTGGGGTCAGACAAGCCCTGCCTTACCAGTTTCCTACGTTTTTTCCTCCTTTCTTGTGATTGTTCTGGGGTACTGGGCCTCTCTGGTTTTACATTAAGCTGAGAATTCTTGGATTCCCCATTGGAAATGAAACACTGCCAGGCTGGGTCCCATCTCCTGGTGGCATCCTGAGCCTTTGACCATGGCCCTGAGGTGACAGCCTGTGGCGGCAGTGCACCCCTCCCCCCACGGTGGCCTCACCCCCTCTAGGAGAGGACGATGGACTCGGGGGACTTCCCGGGAGGGGCTGTGCTCCGCCTGGCCACTGTGATGCTGTGATGCCGATTTGGCTCATCTGGCATCATTCGTACCAAAAGCTAGGTGATGGCAGAATTCTAAACAGCACATGGCCATCCACAGCCTTCACAAGCTTGGAACCTTCAGAGGCCTAGGAAAATGTCCAAAGATAGGAAAAACATGTGTTGGTTTTAGTTTTATTTTTAAGACACCTGTTGCTACAGAAGAGACGGAAACCAGGTTTAGCTGTAAAGTTTATCGATGTTCCAAAGCCGAGAGATAAATTGGAAGCTGCCTGCATCCTGACAGCCCCAGCTGGAAGAATCTAGCCCGTGGGTCTACCAGGTGTTAGGGAGCCCGCACGGGGCACGGGCAGGACGGGCCCGGCGGCAAGCACCACCCAGCACGGTGAGCGCTCTGCAATGTTAGTGGTGTTACCAGTTGGTAGGAGTTCGAGGAAATAGGATGTCGGATGATGAATACCGACGGAATGTTCCCGAGAACCTTTTGTCTGACCTTTTCGATTTCGAACTGTTAAGGGACTGATCTCAGGATCTAAGGTTTGATTTTTAGTTTTGCTTTAAGGCGGGACTGTGACAGCCTCCACGGCCCTATCAGAGCCCGTCCGTCCGTCTGGCGAGCTGCTCTGGGCAGGTGCCAGGACCTGCAGAAAACCCCAAGCAGGCGGGGCTCCGCTTTCCTCCCGGCCGCACCCTCTGCGTTGTGTTGGAGGGGGAGCCCGGCTTCTGTGGTCCCCTTTCTTTCCACCTCCATTAACTGTCACTGTGTGTCCTCATGCTCAGTCTGTGGTTGAAGGACTCCTCACACGTGGAAAAGAGCCACATCCCTTCTATTAGGCTGAACTTCTCCCAGGGATCTTCTGGCAGGAGGCAGACAGGTAACCGGTCCCCGAAAGCTGGTAGCTCGCTCTGGCTCGTGTGTGGAGTGGAGAGGGTGTGGAGGTCCTCACCTGTAAAAGAGGGGCGTCTGTCTCTAACGGAGAAGGACAGCAGGCACAGGGCTTAGTACCCAACAGCCACTTGACAAAGAGGAATTTCCTTCCCTTCGCTCCTCTGTGGACGCAGCTGGCATTAGAACACGTGCTTCTCCCTCCAGTGCTGCCTGTAGCCCGTTGGCACCTGCGCCCCTTCGGGGCTCTGACCTGGGGCCCGGCGGGAGGAGCTCCTGCCCAGCTAGGACCCGTTCATAGAAGTCTCTTCTCACTGTAGCCCAACAGCGAGCGGCTCTCTGCTGGGACAATGTGAACCCTGGGTCCAGGAAGCGGGGCTGCCGTGCAGGGAGTTGGCTGGGGTGGGCTTCCCTCAGCGCACCCCACAGCCTTTCTCTGCCGCCCTCCCTCCAGAGCCGGGCCCTGCTGGGTCTAAACAGTGTCACCAGGACAACCAGCCGAGTCCACAGAGCTGCCTGTCCTGTGTGCTTCCAATTTCCTGGCAGGGAAGACTAATTAGGAAGGGCTGCTCCTCAGCTGTGAAGACTGTTGCTAGCTCTTTCGGTTTTGTTCTGTAAACCTTGTCCTTCCTCAGGCCAGTGCCCGGGGCTCCGTGCAGGTTCGCCGCCTCCACCAGACCTGAACTTCACAGGTGGGCCGCAGGTCTTCAAGGTGGCAGCCTGGAGCCCTTGGGCACCCTGAGAGACCTGGAGGCCCAGCAGTTCCTGGGTGACAGTGGGCAGCTGCAGACTTCTGGAACTTTCTGGAACATAGGGGTTGCTTGTGCAATAGCAGGCTTCACTGCGGCCCAGGGGCGGGGCCGTCCCAGCACTGGTCCAGCACCTGGACTGGGCCGGCCTCTGTGGCCCAAGGCTAGGGAAGGGAAGTCACTCCTAGAGGGGAACAGACACCAGAAGGCCGCCTTGACCTTGTCCTCTCAGGCCAACTTGGGACTTGAGGACTCCTGAGGTCACCCTGTATTCTCTGTCTCGCCATCCACTATGGGGGGCCCTAATCTCGTGATAGGTGGGGTTCGTTTGTTGGTTGGTTTGAATTGCTAGACTCTTCCTGTAAAAGGCCCAAAAGGAAGAGCTCCTTTTCCTTCTGTTCTGCTCTTAGGCAGCCATGGTCACCTTCTGCTTGTCTCCAGGCTGACCTCCAGGCTTGTTGGGTTCCGGGGCCCACAGCTCTGCCTCCCCTGGCGTCTGCAGGCAGAGGGAGGCTAGCCCTCACCTCTCCAGGCCCAGCTGGTGGAGGCACCTTCGCTCCTCAGCGGGCCAAGGAAGCGTGAGGCGGGAGAGCTTATCAGTCAGCTCGGCTCCACGGGCCTGGTGGCAGAGCTTCTGTTCAAACAGGGCAATTTGCAGAGATGCAAGTCTGGCCTGATCGAGGGCCACACGGGAGCTTGGCAGGTGATGGCTCCCAGGGCAAAGTCGGCAATTGCCACCATCTGCTTCAGCGGGCAGAAGAATGCCCCTCTCTGCAGGAGCCCAGGGAGTGGGGGGGGGGGGGGGGGGAGGCGGCGCATAAGCCCTGGCACGTGGTCCCAGCTGCCACCCTGTTGCCCAGCTGCGTGCGTGCATGGCGGCCTTGGAACTGGGACCTGGGCGGCTTTCAGTTCTGATCAGCCCTGCTCTGGGCTCCGGCCCCACGAGCTGCGAGTGGCCCACGTCACTCGGCCTGCGTGCTCCAGGCTGGGGGATGCAAGCAGCTACCGCTTGAAGTCGTAGCTGGCACAGTGCTGGGGGGAGACCTTGGACTAGTCCACCTCAGCTGCTCACGCCACAGAGGAGGACGCAAGCTCCAGGCGAGGGGAGGCCCTGGGGGCAGGACAAGGAGCCAGGTGGAGCTCGGCCTGCCTGCTTCAGAAGGAGATGTGGCAGGGGCGAGGCCTGGGAAGCCTGAAAGTTGGGACACCCTGTCCAGCTTCCAGGTCAGAGCTGTTTGCTAGAATTGTACAGTTGGCCCCTGAAAAAGATGGGTGTGTACTGTGCAGGCCAACTTATTTGGGGCTTTTTTTTTTTTTATAATAAATGCAGTCCAGGGGCGCCTGGGTGGCTCAGTCGGTTGAGCCTCCGACTTCAGCTCAGGTCACGATCTCACGGTCCGTGAGTTCGAGCCCCGCATCGGGCTCTGGGCTGATGGCTCAGAGCCTGGAGCCTGCTTCCGATTCTGTGTCTCCCTCTCTCTCTGCCCCTCCCCCATTCATGCTCTGTCTCTCTCTGTCTCAAAAATAAATAAACGTTAAAACAAATTTTTTTTTTTTTTTTTTTAATTTTTTTTTTTTCAACGTTTATTTATTTTTGGGACAGAGAGAGACAGAGCATGAACGGGGGAGGGGCAGAGAAAGAGGGAGACACAGAATCGGAAACAGGCTCCAGGCTCTGAGCCATCAGCCCAGAGCCCGACGCGGGGCTCGAACTCACGGACCGCGAGATCGTGACCTGGCTGAAGTCGGACGCTTAACCGACTGCGCCACCCAGGCGCCCCGAAACAAATTTTTTTTAAAAGAAAATAAATGCAGTTCAGTACTATAAACAGATTTTCTCTTCCTAAAGACTTTCTTAATATTTCTTCTCCAGCTTTCTTCATTGTGAGACTATATAATACACATCACATATAAAATCTGGGCTAATCGACCATTTGTTACCAGTAAGACTTCCAGTCAACAGTAGGTTGTTAGTAGTTAAGTTTGGGGGGGGGTCAAAAGTCATGCAGAGATTTTCAACTTAACAGGGGGCTGGCACCCTGCACCCCCCACATTGTTCAAGGGTCAACTTACTGTGAGCCACAAATGCAAGCCACATCTGTAATTTTAAGTTTTCTGGAAACACACATTAAAAGTGAAGTGAAAAGCAACCCATAAAACTATTTTTTAAAATGCATTTCATTTAACACAGTGTATCCAAAATATTTTGACTTTAATCAATATAAAAAAAATGAGATATTTTACATCTTTTCATACTGAGTCTTTGAAATCAAGTGGCTGCCGTGTGGGACGGTACAGGTCTCCATGGAGGCTCTGTCCCATCCCGGCCTTCTCAGTGACACTTGGCTTGCTCACATATTTAAAGCCCTACATCTTTTCTTTCTTTGTCCCTTCCCTTTCTCCTGTGCTTTTAGTCTTGGGGGTCAGGATCACTGCCATCTGACTAGGAACATCTCCGAGATCAGGCTGTTCCTGCCTGCGTGTCAGCCCCTGTCTGGGGAGCTGGGTGCTGATTTGACTCGGCATTAGACAGTCACGCCAGGAATTCACCTCTTGGTTTTCTTGCAGTGAATCAGTTAGCCTTAATCGCTGGGGCGTGTGCAGGCCTCCTGTGGCGCTCGTTTATTTCCAGGAGAGCTTCTGCAGACAGGAGACAAAGCTCAAATGTTCCAAATCTCCACCTCCTGCCTTCTCCAGCCGGGGTCTGCTTCCCTCTCCCCTGTCCACGGTTAAGGGGCCCTCCCCTGGCCCCAGCTGTTCCCAGGGCTGGAGTCTAGACCTCTTTTCTCCCTGCCCCCTCCCTCCATTGACCACCACCTCCCAGGAAGAGACTTGGAGCTCTCGGGAAGGCAGCCTTCCTGTCTCGGCTCTCCCAGGGGCTGCCGCCACTTGTCCAATCTCGAAGATAAGGAAGTGAGCTCTCTGGTTGGATATGCCAAGTTGGCATTCAGGGCTGGCTGCTGGACCTTGCAGTCATTTAAACAATGGCCCTTTTCTGAGAACGGTTGATTGCTAGTTGTGGTTAGAAGAAAATTGTCACCCTGCAATAACAGGGAGGGAGGGCTGGGGCGGCAGGGGCCGTGTGCCCTCTGGGCCTGGCCTTCCATCCTTGGCTCCCACTCACCATCACGTTCAACTGGGAACAGGACTTTGGAGACCACTCTGCTCCCCTAATGCTACTTGCTCTGTCAAGGCTCCTTGGTGCCCTCCCCACCCCTGCTGCCCCCCTCAGCCCCTGCCCCTCCAGGATGGGTGACTGCTGTGTCCCCTCTCCAGGACCAAGTTCAGTGGCTTGTCCATGAGATGCTGCCCAAAGGGACTCAAACCTTTTCTGTCCTCCCGGCGCACACGGCCGGTCTCAGCTCTGTCCCTGCCATCTCCAGTCGGAGGGATCCTTCTTTCTTCTCTGGGTGTTTTCTGCTCTCAGCTGGGCCTGCCGGGAGGTCCCAGGCCTCCAAACCCAGCACGACTGCCTCCCTCCCTTTTGCTACTGCCCCAGCCCTTCCTCCACCGAAACTGTAATGGTTCCAGGGAGTGGCTCTAGAGCCGCGGAAGGGTTCTTCTCGGCGGGCCAGTGAAACGAGTGGCTGGCAATAGAGGGGGCACCGTGGGAGAAGGCAGCCACCGAGATGGCCTCCCTGGCACTCAGTGTGAGGAAGAGGCCACGAAACTGGTACGGCTGTCCGCCACTCCACCTGTCTTGAGAAAAAGCCACCAGGGACCACTTCTGGGGGACCAGGTGAGGAAAGGTAGTCAGGAAAACCCAGGTCTAGTAGCTTCCTAAGGGGCTCAGCCGGACCCTAGGCTCAACAGCACCTGAAGGCTAATGCTGGGGGTTCTTGGGGGAGGGGCGCCCCAGCCCCTCTGGAGCTGGTCTCGGACTCTTTGGAGGATCCCAGCGATGTTATGTCCCTACTGCATCTGGCCCCAGGGCCACGGACAGACAGGATGACACTGAGCCAGCCAGGAAGACCGGGCAGCGGGACTGTGGGGTGTCCTCTGGGGAGCCAACTGGGTGGTGCCCGCTTTTAAAAATGTACCTTGCGCCAGTTGTCTGGGGTGAATGCCCCCTGGCTGCCGCATCATGGTGGTGGAGAGCACAGAGCAGAGGCCCGCCGCCCCCGGCCGGTGGGGTAAGAGCTGTGGCGGTGGGGTAAGAGCTGTGGGTGGGGGCGTGCCCGGTAGCCCGATAGCCAGGTGCCCTGTATTGCCTGGAGGTGTTTATCAACCCCCAGCCCGAGCTGCGAGGCCGGGCCCCTGTCTTTGAGCATGCGCGAGCCTCTGTCTGTCCGCAACCCTGTCCCTCCTGGGCCCGGCTATTTCCCCGCCTGCCTGGATGCGATCTCGGCCGCTTCCCTCTGGGCGTGTGGGTGTAACAAGTCCAAACCTTCTCTGGAAGTCAGGCAGGCTCGGGCGCCCCGCCCTCTGGGCTGTGCCTCTTCCTCCCAAACTGGTTGTGCAGGAGCAGCTGAGTGTGGGCAGTGTGGGTGCATGCGTGGCAGCCCCGGCCGGCGCCCGCTCGCCGCCTCACCTGCGGGGAGGGGCCTCCCAGAAACTGCCTTCTCGGTGCCTGGCCACCCCACCTCGCCAGAGCCCAGCTGAGCAGCCAGCGAGGACACACGCCCGCTGCCTGCCGCCCGCCTGCACCGGCCGAGCCCAGCCTGAGCGGCACCTGCCTTTACAACCATGTTCAAGGGTCTGAACAAAGGCTCCCAGGGAAAGGGGTCCCCTAAGGGCTCCCCGGCCAAGGGCTCTCCCAAGGGCTCCCCTAGCAAGCACAGCCGGTAAGTGGGGCCCGGGGCAGCGGGCTGGAGCCGGGTGGTGCCCGGCCCAGGTGCTCCCATTTCCACCTGCAAATGGCAGCCCGCCCGGAGCTCAGGACCAGCCCAGTGCTGGCATTTAGTGTCCCGAGGCCAAAGGGCCCCGGGGGTGGACTCTCTCCCTTGCCCAGACAGCTCCAGTCCTAGCAGGAGGCCAGGGACGGCCTGGGGCTCCCACATTCTCCAAGGGGCCTGAGGGCCACGGCTGGGGTGCTCTGCAGGAGACACGATGGATGAGAAGGGCCCCCGGGGGTGCTGGGAGACGGGAGTGCCTGGCTCCCTGTCCGTGGCTCTGCCCTCACGGCTCTGCTTGGGCTGGGCTGACCCTTGGAACCTGGGTACAGGGTGGGCAGAGGGACGGAGGCGGAGAAGGGAGGCTGGGTGCCTGGCGCAGGGAGGCGGGGCTGTTTTGCTGCTGGGTCCAAGCTGTAGCTTTCCTCTCCAGGCTCTCACCTGGGGCCTTGAGTTTTGTTACAGTGTTGAGGTGTGAGGAGAGGGTGCCGCAGGGAAAGGGGAGGGCCAGAAGGCCCGGGACATCCTCAGAGCCTCCCTCTGCTGCCCCAGCTCCCTGCCCGGCCCGGCCTGCCTCTCGACAGCCCCGTGGTCCCCAGACAGACTTGGCTGCTCCCTTCTCGTTCTTCCCTCTCACTGGCCGTCAGCCCCCTCTGCAGGGTGGAGGTGGCAGATGGGAGCGGAGATGAAAGGCTCATTACCCTGATAGGGATCAGGGTGATGACACTGAGGCTGGGCTTCTGGGCAGACAGGAAAGACGGCAGTTAGGACTCTCACTGCAGTGACCTGTCCTTTGGGGCTCCTGGGCCCTGCCCAGGGTGGAGTGTGCTCCTCCCGATGGGAGCAGCCCTCCCAGGAGGCCAGGCCTGAAGACAGGTGACCCGGGGCTCAGGCAGGACCCACAGCCCCCTGTCCCCAGCCAGGCTCCCGGGCAGCGCTTTCCTAGCCTGGGGCAGCTGGCGGCTCTGTCTACACAGCTCAGTTGGCTCTGGCTGCAGTCGCCCCACACAGGGCTCATTGTTCCCCTCATGTGCAGTCTATTCCTTTGACACGTTTATTGAGCACCTACTGTGTGCCAGGACTGGTCTAGGCACTGAGGATGCCACCTTACACAGAACCAATAGGTCCTTAACTTTGTGGTGCCTATATTCTAGTGGAATAAGACCTAGCTGGATGCCGACTACACAGGCTGAGCACTGGCTGCTTCAGATGGATTCATCCTCCTAACACAGAAACGCTGTGATGTAGATAGTATTGAAGCCCCACTTTACAAACGAGGCACTTCGGGCACAGAGAGTTTAAGCAACTTGCCCAAAGCCACACAGCAGTATAGCTCTGGAAAGTGATCATACCCAGGCTGTTTGGTCCACAGTTCTTTCATTTTTTAAAAATGTTTGTTTGTTTTGAGAGAGAGCACTCGTGAGCAGGGGAGAGGCAGAGAGAGAGAATCCCAAGCAGGCTCTTTGAGATCAGTGCAGAGCCCAACTCGGGGCTCATTCTCAGGAACTGAACCGTGAGATCATGACCTGAGCCAAAATCAAGACTTGGATGCTAGGGGTGCCTGGGTGGCCCAGTCGGTTAAGCGTCCGACTTTGGCTCGGGTCATGATCTCACGGTTCGTGGGTTCGAGCCCCGCATCGGGCTCTGTGCTGACAGCTCGGAGCCTGGAGCCTGCTCTGGATTCTGTGTCTCCCTCTTTCTCTGCCCCTACCCCACTCACTCTCTCTCTCCCAAAAATAAACATTAACGTTTTTTTTTTTGAAAGAGTTGGATGCTTAGCCAAATGAGCCACCCAGCTGCCCCTGCCCAGAGTTCTTTCTGGCACCATCCCTCTGTTGGGGCAGCCAGGGGTGGGGGTTCATCCTTTGATCCCTAATTCAAGGCCCAGCTCCCTGAAGCCTTCCCCTTCCCCAGGGCCGTGACCTCACAGGGTGCTGTGCTTATGAGGCTTGGACGACTCTACCTTTTACTAGGTTTGCTTGACCCTCTAGGCTGCAGAGCGTGAGCTCAGGCACACAGCAAGTGCCCCGTGCAAAGGACTCTGGGGAGCCAGATCAGGCTTATACTCTGCTCCTTGCTGTGAGACCTAGAGCAAGTCAGGTCCTAATCTAGGCTTAAATCCCCTTAACCTGGGGATGTTGAAGTGTCCGCACAATCTCTATGCCTCCCCCTGCCCCAGTGCTGTGTGGCTCCTCCAGATGGTTATTAGCCTGGGCATAGGCAAAGCCCAGGGTGTGAGGGGGAGACAGGGCTGGGGTGGGAGGAGGTTGGGGTGGGGGACATGCCGCCGCTCCCCTACCCCCAGCCAGCTCACTGCCCCTCCCAAAGCCCAGCCATGTTGTCTCGGGCCTTAGCGGCTGAGGCATGATTCACTCCCATGTGAGAGGCAGGGAGCTGGGTGGGGTTAGGAACTCACTGCCAGGACGGTGATGTTGGCCTGCTCCCTTGTGCCAGACACACTGGAGACCCCCATTCTCTGAACCCTCATGTGGGGGCAGTGCTCTCCGACCTTCAGGACTGGGAATCTCCCAGAACCTCCTGCAGAGAGAAACCAGAGACCCCACATCTTGGAAGCTGCCCTTCTGGGCAGGGAGCCTGGCTGCAGAGAAGAACAGGGCCGAGGGACACAGGGGACCCCACACAGGTGGACCCCATGCAGGTGGCTCTTTTCCAACCAGGCTGCTCTCTGTCCCCACCCCCACCCCAGGGCTGCCACCCAGGAGCTGGCCCTGCTCATCTCCCGCATGCAGGCCAATGCCGACCAGGTGGAGAGGGACATCCTGGAGACCCAGAAGAAACTGCAGCAGGTAAGGCCGCAGGGGTGAGGGCGCAAGGGAGGCTCCCTGGAGCATCTGGAGTGCAGGCAGTGAAGGTGGGACAGACCACCCTTGGCCTTCTCTGGTCGTTCCCCAAACACAGTGGGAGAGAGGGCTCCGCTCTGCTTCTCTGTTGGACTTCCAACTTGGGAGGGTCAAAGGGGCTCCCCCAAGTCTGTGCACCTGCCCCACAGATGCCCTGGGCCTGGCCCTCCGCTGGTGTGGGCACTGAGGTCGGCAGATGGGAAGGCGAGAATGGGGCTCGGGGCAGGGGTGATGATGGGCAGCGAGGATGTGGTCCCATGCCCGCAGGACCGAGTGCACGGCGAGCAGGACCAGGCCCTGAAGCACCGGCAGGAGGTGGGCCGCAGCCTGAAGGAGGCCGAGGTGCTGCTGAAGGACCTCTTCCTGGACGTGGACAAGGCCCGGCGGCTCAAGCACCCGCAGGCCGAGGAGATCGAGAAGGAGTGAGTGGGGTGGCAGCCGGGGCCGGGGCTGGAGAACGGAAGCGTCGGGGCTCCAGGGGAGCCCCGGGCCCAGCCCTGACCTGCCGGCCCCCCTCCTTCGTAGCATCAAGCAGCTGCACGAGCGGGTGACCCAGGCGTGTGCCGAGTACCGCGCCCTGTACGAGAAGATGGTGCTGCCCCCCGCCGTGGGGCCCAGAGTCGACTGGGCACGGGTGCTGGAGCAGAAACAGGTCAGGGTCATCCCCAAAGTCGGAGACACCTCAGGGAGCTCAAAATCACAGCTGACCCAACCGGAAATCACAGAGCTCTGTGTCATGGGCGGGGGGGGGGGGGGGGGGGGGGGGGGGGCCTGCTGAGTGCTTGCACCTGGGAGGGTCTGGGAAGGGAGAGCTCGCAGGGGACCGTGCGCAGCCAGGGAAGGCTTCCTGCAGGAAGGGGTGTGTGAAGAGGTGGGAGGGTTCAGTTAGGTTGGGGTGAAATGGTGAGAGGACATTCCAGAAAGAAGAAAGGGAGGCTCCAGCCTGGGGTGGGGTGGGAAGCGGGGTTTTCTGGGGAGGCAGGCAGAGCCAGGTCATGGGCGTGTCACCCTGAGCATTGGGTGGGGAACCGTGCCTTGATATCACAACAGAACAGTGCCTGATGACAATGAAGGGACAGTGGGGAGGGCACGGGTGTCGCAGGTGTCGGAGGGTCCCAGAGCCTAGCGACAGGTGTGTAGGCGGGAGGTACCGAGGCCAGGGCAGGTAAGGAGGCAGGGAGGGGCAGGAAGACATTTTAGCGGCCGAGCTCTGCATTCTGGGGACCAGTAGGCATCGGCGACTGCAGTCGTGATGACGCTCAGCCAGGGCCACCAGAGGGCAGCATGTCCCCCGGGGTGAGCTGCCTGCCGTTCACCTGGGCTGCTCTGCGGGCCTGTCCACCCTCTGCCCAAACGACCGACTCCGCTCCTCCGCACGGGGACGAGGGGAGGGCGTGGGAGGGCTGGCGCCCTGCGGCTGAGCTGAACCCCCAGCTCCTTCTGCAGAAGCAGGTGCGCGAGGGCCGGTACGGGCCCGGCATGGCCCAGCTGGAAGAGCAGATTGCCGAGCACAACATCCTGCAGAAGGAGATCGAGGCCTACGGGCAGCAGCTGCGGAACCTCATCGGGCAGGTGGGGGATGTACATCCCTGCCTGACCCCACCCCTCCCCTCCCCTCCCCTCCCCTCCCCTTTCTCCCATCGGAGCCTAAGTGGCCTGGCGGGCCCTCTGGGGCAAGGGATGGAGGTGGGGGGCCCAGTGGGCCCAGAACAAGGGGTACAATCTCCCCTCCATGCCGCCTCCTGCTGAGCCTGCTCTGTCTCCCCCCTTGGTGAAGCAGGACGCAGCTACCATCCGGAGCCAATACCGGGACCTCCTGGTGAGCGGAAGGGCTGGGTGGACAGGGAGAGGGCTGGGCCTGGCCCCCTGCACCCTTCCCGGGGCCAGCGTTTCCAGGCACAGCCTGACGGCGCCCCTTGCTACCCCCCTTCCCCCGCCACGTCCCGCGGAGCACAGAAGGCGGCCTCGTGGCGCGGGCAGAGCCTGGGCAGCCTGTACACGCACCTGCAGGGCTGCACGCGCCAGCTGAACGCCCTGGCCCAGCAGCAGCAGGGCATCCTGCAGCAGGACTGGAGCGACCTCATGGCGGACCCCGAGGGCGTGCGGCGGGAGTACGAGGTCGGCGGCCGAGTGGGGGGCTGGGGGAGGGGGGCACGCGGACATCCCGTCCCGTCCTCCCCCGTCACTGATGCTCCGGACTCTTCCCCCAGCACTTCAAGCAGCACGAGCTGCTGAGCCAGGAGCAGAGCGTGAACCAGCTAGAGGACGACGGGGAGCGCATGGTGGAACTGGGGCACCCGGCTGTGGGGCCCATCCAGGTGCGAGGGACAGAGGCTGCCGTGGTCTCAGGGCCGCCCGCTCCCTCAATCCGGGGGCTCCCCAGGGAGGCTGGGGAGAGGGAGACACGGCCCAGGGTGGGGCCGGCCGAGCGGGCAGTGGATGGGGGCACAGGGCGGGGCGGGCGTGGTCCGAGGGCTGGGTGTTGCTGTCCCCAGACCCACCAGGAGGCCCTGAAGACGGCGTGGCAGAACTTTCTGAACCTGTGCATCTGCCAGGAGAGCCAGCTGCAGCATGTGGAGACGTATCGCCAGGTGAGCCGGTGCGCGGGGCTGGGTGGGGGCCCGAGGAGACAGGGGCGGGTGGCCACCGGGGCCCTGGGCGCAGAGGTGCCTGGAGAACACCACAGGACACGCTCACACGGAGGGAGCCAAGGCACCTCATAAAAACGGCAGAGCCGTGTCATCGTGACTGGGTCCCAGAGGGAAAACGAGGTCACGCAAACATTCACAACAGGGCGAGGTGGCTCCTGGGGGCCGGGGGGTGGGGAAGGGGTTGGTTCTCAAAGGCAAACTAAATAAATTAGTTAAAATCTTACTCTTCTGCATAAATCACAAGTGATGTTTCATATACTTTGAGAGGGACATAAGCCAAAGGGGTTTTCCTTCCTTTTTAAAAATGTTTTCCTACATGACTGCCATACCATTATCACACGGACAAGAATTCCACAACATCACCCAACTGCAGGATGTTTCTTTTTTTTTTTTTTTTTTTTTTTAAGTTTACTTATTTTGAGAGAGAGAGCAAGCATGCATGAGTGGGAGGGGGCAGAGAGAGAGAGAGAGAGAAAGAGAGAATCCCAAGCAGGCTCCGCGATGTGAGTACAGAGCCCGAAGCGGGGCTCGATCCCACGAACCGTGAGATCATGACCGGAGCCGAAGTCAAGAGTTGGATGCTTAATCGACAGAGGCACCCAGGTGCCCCCAGGTGCCCCCGGGAGTTTCTTCGTAAAGCACACTCCTGGCTTCCACTTGGGGGCCCCCACCCCAGGTTCCAGCCAGGACGACAGCAGGTACTGGAGTAAGCAGGAGAGCCCCACTCCATCTGGCCAGGGTGCTTCCTAACCCTGAAACAAGCCCAGTGAGCCAGAAACGCCCATTTGCAGAACACTCCGGTTAAAAAAAGCCGCACGGCTTGGGTAGAAAGGCCGACGGTGCAGGGGCCAGTGCAGGGTTGGTGGGCAGAGCTCTCCCGCTGACTACCCACGACCTCAGTTCCAGGAAGAGGCCGACTCCGTCAGCCAAACCCTGGCAAAGCTGAACTCCAGCCTGGACACCCAGTACAGCCCTGCCCCTGGGGGGCCCCCTGGCGCCCCCACAGAGCTGCTACAACAGCTGGAGGTGAGCGAGCCCCACCAGACCACCTGCACCCCGCTCCAGGGGATGGGGCTGGCCCTTGCGTCTAGGTCTCACCCCTTCTCCGGGGACTTATTCCCATCCTGAGCCCACCCTGGGTGGGGAGGAGAAGGGGGTCTGCTCTAGTAGGAAGGGGCTGTTCTGTTACCAGCAAGCCCTTTCCACCCCTGGGCCTCAGTTTCCTCACCTGCAATGCGACAGAGACCGCCTGGGAGAGATCTGTGCGCCGCCCCCCCCCCCCCCGCCCACCCCAGCCCCTACTCTAGAGGCCTGGGTGATGCTGAGCAGCCCCCCACCCCGCCCCACCCCACCCCACCCCAACCAGCAGACCCCAGGATCCTGGGCCCCTTGGAGGGCCTTCTTTTACTTTCCTGACTTAGAGACCCTGTCTTCACAAAGGCCCCTTGGCTCTCATGGTGGGGGTGGGCAGTACGGGGCAGGCCTCAAGTGCAGCCTGGGACCCCACAGGCAGAGAAGAAGCAGCTGGCTGTCGCTGAGAAGACCGTTGGGGACCTGCAGCGGCGGAGCCATCAGGTGGCCCCTCTGCAGCAGCGCAGGAACCCCCCCCAGCAGCCTCTGCCCGTGGACAGCATCTGCGACTGGGACTCAGAAGAAGTACAGGCTCTGCCCGCCCAGCCGCAGCCCTGCCTCCTCCAGTCCCACCATTGCCTCCGCTCCCACCCATCCCCACCCATCCCCACCCATCCCCACCCTGCCTCAGCCCTCTGTCCTCCAAGCCCTGCTCTGCCTCTGGCCTGTCCCTGCCCCTACCCCAGCTCGTGTACCCAGCCCCGACTCCATCTTGGCCTCAGTTCCCCCTGCCCCTGAGCCAACACGAGCCCCACCTGCCCTGTCCCCCAGGTGCAGCTGCTGCGGGGTGAGCGGTACGTGTTGATGGACAACACCGACCAGCACACCTGGGTCGTGCAAGGCCCGGGTGGGGAGACCAAACGTGCCCCAGCCGCCTGCTTCTGCATCCCGGCTCCGGACCCTGAAGCCGTGGCCAGGGCCTCCAAGTGGGTCCGCCTGGGGATACTCGGGGGCAGGAGGCAGGCTGTGGGCCCAGACCAGGTCCTGTGGTGTTTGCCCTTCACCTGGAGCAGTGACTCCTGGGGCGGAGTTGGGGGGGGGGGTGCGTTCAGAGAGAGAGGAGAGACGTCCCTCTCTGATCTCCGCCTTGTTCTAGGCTGGCCTCGGAGCTGCAGGCCCTGAAGCAGAAATTGGCCACAGTCCAGAGCCACCTGACGGCCAGCACTACACAGCCCTTACAGACTGGCCAGCAGGGTACTGAGGGCTGGCCAGAGACTTGGGGATTGTTGGGAGAGAAGGAGTAGACTCCTACTTTGGTCGCTGTCGGGGGGGTTGTGATGGGAAGGGGGGGACCCTGGATTACGGAGTTCTGCTGGGGGGTTCCATCTCTTGGGTTGGCAAGCCCCGAGGGAGCATGATCCTTCCCCCAGTTAGGCCCTACCCACCTGCCTCCCTCCCTTCCCCACACAGGATGCTATGGGGGCACCAGGGAAGAGCTCCTCAGGCAGATGGGCAGAGGGCAGGTAGGCCCTGGACCCTTACAGGAACTCTATGCCCCCAGCTCCCGCTGGCTCAGCCCCAGAAGACCCACAGGCCCAGAAGCTCCTGACACAGATGACCCGACTGGATGGAGACCTAGGGCAAATAGAGAGGCAGGTGCTGGCCTGGGCCCGGGCCCCACTGAGCCGCACGGAACCACTGGAGGACCTGGAGGGCCGCATCCAAAGCCACAAGGTGGGTGGATGAGCGAGGACAACAGGGATAAGAACAACCCCTCCCCTGGGGGCTCACGAACTAAAGGTGAGGCGAGTGTGCGCGCAGCCGCAGGGACCCAAGGCAGAGGCAGGGAGCGGACAGTCCAGGGTTCAAGACAAGCTGACTCCCACTGTGGCTCCTCCGCTGACCAGCTTTGTGATCTTGGCAAATCACTTAACCTCTCTGGGCTCTGATTTCCTCGCCACTGAAAACAGACACAGCGATACCCACGGATCTGGTTGTCCCAGGGATGACGTCAGGCCCAAGGAAGGTTCTAGAAGGGCAGGGCCCAGGGTAAAGGCCCTGGACCCTGCACCTGGGAGGTGTTCCAGCAAGGGTCCCAAGAGCAGCAAGGAAGCCTGGGTTTCCTCCTGGAGGCAGGTGGGGGAGCCTCCCCAGGAGAGGTTGCAGTATGTAAACTCCATCACAAAAGGACAGTCCTCTGAGCGCTAACAGTGAAAGCAGCCCCTCCCCACGGGGCAGGGAGGAAGGGGGTGGCGGTTTGAGTTATGTCCTTGCCGACCAGTTTCTGTTCAATACAGTGCTGGGGTTTGGTTTCTAAATTTTTGAATCTCGTTGGCCCATGTCCCCATGCAAACAGCTGGTCTCCACTCCACCTTGTACCGGAGGTGTGAGATGCTCAGAGGGCCGGTGGGGACAGGAGGGCTCCAGGGCTGGGACAGGATGCGCAGGAGGTGTTGAAGACTGGGTCTTGACTCTGAGGGGACGTCATGGGGGGATGGCGGAGCGGGCAGGGGGCAGAATGCAGCCTCACCACAGATCCCCCCCGCCGCCTGAGGCTCTGGGGCTGACAGGGGGCTGGGCCTTTTCACCTGAGTCACCAGTTATGACCGCATGGGGACATGGCAGCCCCCAACTGGGTCCTTAAGTCCTGAAGCCACCACGTCTCCCACGTTAGGGGTGCTGGGGGCCCTAGGAAGCGCACTTAGGCCTGAAGGTAGACAGTGAGTGGCTGAGGAGGAACAGAATAACCCATGTGGACAGAGCTAGGGCTTTGCCGCCTGACCTGGGCGACCGGGCAGGGAACCGTTTTGTGAATGGCGCAGTGACACCCACAGGGTCGTGCTGCCTCCTCCCATCAGTCTTTCTGCAGATGAAGACACTGAGGCTCAGGGAGGTTGACAGGCCCAAGGTCATCCACAGGGGGATTCTGGGGGCCAGGACTGATCCCTGATCTCTGGCCTCAGCCCAGGCTCATACCCACCATGCTCTGAGGCCTTGTGGGCAGGGTTGGGTGGGCCCTTCTGGAAGGAGACCTCTGACCCTGTCCCGCCCCGCCCCAGGGCACAGCCCAGCGGCTGCAGAGCCTGGGAGCAGAGAAGGAGGCAGCCCAGCAGGAGTGTGAAGCATTTCTGTCTGGCCAGCCCGTGGGCCCCGTGGCCCTGCACCTGCCTGTGGTCCTCAACAGCGTCAAGAACAAGTACAGTGATGTTCAGGTTCTCTGCAACCTCTACGGGGAGAAGTGAGTGCCCCGGGGACTGGGAAGGGGGACCGCTGGGTGGTGCCATTGGGGTGCGTGTGGCCCTGGGAGCTCCTGACACGGGGCCCCCTTGACACAGAGCCAGAGCTGCCCTGGGTCTGGAGCGGCAGATCCAGGACACGGAGAGGGTCATCCGAGACTTGGAATCTTCTGTGGCACAGGAGGCCCCTCTCCCTGCCAGCCCAGGCGCGCTGCAGGAGAGGGTCAGCGAGCTGCAGGTGAGGGGCCGGGTGGCCTTGCCGAGCATTTGCAGGCGGTGGGGGGGTGGGCGTGGTGACTCATGGAGCCACGAGGGTGCATGGCGCCATGTCCCCTCCTCCCCAGCGCCTGCGGAGGGAGCTGCTGGAACAGCAGGCCTGCGTGCTGGGGCTGCACCGCGAGCTGAAGGCCACCGAGCATGCGTGCAGCACCCTGCAGAACAGCTTCCGCGAATTCTGCCAAGATCTGCCTCACCAGCAGCGCCAGGCGAGGGCCCTCACTGACCGCTACCATGCTGTGGGGGACCAGCTGGACCTGCGGTGAGTGGCTGGGCTGTTAGGGCTCGAGGCACCTCCCCCCCCCCCCCCCCCCCCGCCTCCAGTGCACCGCAGTGGCTGCTGCCACCGAGCTGTGTAACCTTGGACTGGTGACTTCACCTCTTGAGGCTGGGTTTCCTCAACTCTAAAACGGGATAATAACCAGCTTTGTGCAGTGGCAGTATCGTAGCCAATGAGGTTTATCCGAGGCGCGATTATTGCTAATTAAAATGGGACAATAACAGCACCCGTCTCCCAGGGCGAGCCCGCCTACCTCCCTGGCAGAGACCGTCTGGGCCTTCCCTGAATGCCCAGCTCCAGCATAGGCCCAGAATAGGGCCTTCTGACCTGTCCCAGGGAGAAAGGCACCCACCAGTCTCCTCTGTGCACCCCTCACCTGTCCCCAGAGGGTAGCTGTCACCTCTGCTCTGGGTCTCCTCCTCCTCCTGCAGGGAGAAGATGTTGCAGGACGCCAGCCTCACCTACCAGCAGTTCAAGAACTGCAGGGACAACCTGAGCTTCTGGCTGGAGCACCTGCCCCACAACCAGGTGCGGCCCAGCGATGGGCCCAGCCAGGTGGCCTACAAGCTGCAGGCGCAGAAGGTGAGGAGCTGGGACCGCAGGCCACCTCCAGCCTCTCTGGGGGCCCTCCCCACAGGGAGAGCCGCCCGTGTGCATGTGGCCCCCTAGTGGCCAGCATTCTAAGAGACCTCAGAGCTCAGGCCCCTGCTGGGGTCACCCCCACCCTAAACACTCGCTCCGCCTGGCCCACAGAAACGGCAAGCCCAGCGCCATCTGGTATGAGGTGGGCAGCGAGCTTTACGCTCCTGGGGGTTCCAGCTCGTCCCTCATCCTCTTCCTCCTACTTGCCAGTCCCCTGCTACGCACTGGCAATGAACCAGAGGCGACGGGCACAGCCAGCCTGGTGGGGGAGGCCAGTGCCTTTGCAGACCACCTTGCTGGCGAGTGCTCTGGTGGAGAGCCAGAGCCCCGTGGGAGCCCCTGGCAGGACACAGGGGGGTCAGGGCAAGTGGTCTGGAAGACAAGGGCCTGGGGCTGCAGGAGGAATGACAGTGTCTAGGGAGAAAGCAAAGGGGTATAAGGTCAGGCAGGTGGCTTGGGACAGAGATTCTTAGACCTGGCTGGAGATTAGAATCACCCAGGGGGCTTTAAAACATCCCTGTCCCAGAACCCCACTCCAGACTGATTAAATTGGAATCGCTGGGACCAGAACATTGGTACTTTTTTTTTTTTGTTTTGTTTTAAGTTTATTTATTTATTCTGAGGGAGAGAGAGAGCCTGCGCGTGTGTGCATGGAAGTAAGAACAGAGAGAGTGAATCTCAAGGAGACAGCACGTGAGCCAGACTCGGGGCTCGATCTCACGAACCGTGAGATCATGCATGACCTGAGCCGACATCAAGAGTCAGACAATTAACTGGCCGAGCCACCCGGGTGACCCACATCAGCACTTTTTAAAAAGTTCCCCAAGTGAAGAAAAGGGGCAGCCAAGGTTAGGAACGATTCAGATGGAGCAGTGGTCCTCAGGTCGCTGGACCTGGAGCACCAGCATCATGGAGACAGTTAGGCGTGCAAATTCTCAGGCCCCAACCCAGCTCTGCTCAGTCATGACCTCTGGAGGGGGGCCTTCAATCTCTGTTTCAACAAGCTCTAGGTGGGTCACAGGGTGAAGGCCCCTGGGCTAGAACGTGACTCTGAGGGGCACTGGGCAGAAGGAAGGGATTCTCCCAAAAAGAGGAAGGAAGAATTCCCGGAAAGGGCAGTTTCCCAGGTGAACTCCTGCCTCTGCGGCCCCTGGAGCGTGCTGGCTGCCTGAGGCCCCCAGAGGAGGGCCTGGCTGAATGGTGTTTGCCGACCCCCCTCGACTCCCGCTTTCTCCCTGGCAGAGGCTACAGCAGGAGATCCAGGGCCGAGAGCAGGACAGGGCCATGGCGTCCCGCCTCTCCCAGGACCTGCAGGCAGCCCTCCAGGTAAGCACTTCACTTATCTCCCCTCCCTCTGCCAGTCCTCTGCTCTCCCATCCCCTGTCTCCCCCACTGACCAGCGGCCTATTGTCCTTCCCTCCCTGTTCAGGACTACGCGTTGCAGGCAGATACCTACCGCTGCTCCCTGGAGACCACTCAGGCAGGGTCAGCCCCCAAGAGACCCCGAGTAGCTCCCCTGCAGGAGAGCATCCAGGCCCAGGTGCGATGGGACCCGGCGAGGCTCACTGTCCCTCGACGCCAGCCCTGCCAGCTCTACAGCTGAAGCTGACCCTGTCCTCCCTCTCCCTCCCTGCTCCCCGTCTCTAGGAGAAGAACTTGACAAAGGCCTACACGGAGGTGGCAGCTGCATGCCAGCAGCAGCTGAACCAGCTGGAGTTTGCCAGAAGGATGCTCGAGAAGGTACGGGGACAGCGCCCACTCCGTCCCTGTGCGAGGCAGCCTGGGCTGGTCACGGACACGGCAGGCTCGGCGGTCTGAGGGGTACAGCTCTCTACCTTCCCGGCTTCTCTCCCCAGCGGCTCTTCCAGGCTGGTAAACGTCTCAGAGTCAGGCCCTGGAGATGTCATTCAGTGCAGTCACAGCTTAGAGCCACTGGGCAGTCCGCCAGTGGGGACAGGAGAAAATCCCCACGAAGTCTTTAGCTCAGGACCAGCCGCAAGGGGCAAGAGGCCACCTAAGTCTCCATCCCTGGGAGACAGAAGCCTTCCATGGCTCTTGGTGTCTGGCTGAGGAACTTGCCATCTTTCTCCTACACCAACACTCCCAGAGGAGCGTGGGCCCATACCCGGGAGCCTGGCTGGAAGGGGAGGGGCAGAGGTTTGGAAAGGAGACCCTGTCCTGTTTGCACATTCTGGTGCAAATTCCTCCCGAACACTGCCTTGCATCGTGGGGCTGAGGGGTCCTCTCAAAATCCTGCATCCAACGTCTGCGACTCCTGCTCCCGGAACCTACCAGAAGCCTCAGGAAGCAGGGAGGGGTCTCTGATCTCAGGGTGCAGTGGGGGTGATAGAAATGGGGCTCATCCCTCCCCCCCCCCCGCCCCAGCCCACCTCCCCTCCAGGACTCTTTCCCTCCTCCTCTCCCTCTGCAGAAGGAGCTCAGTGAGGACATCCAGGTGACCCATGATGCACGGCAGGGGTCTGAGGGCCCAGCCCGAGCAGGGAAGGATTCCGAGGCCCTGAAGTCCCAGCTGGAGGAGGAGAGGAAGCGGGTAGCTCAGGTGCAGCACGAGCTGGAGGAACAGAGGAACCGGCTGCTGCAGCTGAGGACCCAGCGGCCCTCGGAGAGGCTGGAAGAGAAGGAAGTGGTGGAGTTCTACCGGGACCCCCAGCTGGAGAGCGACCTGTCCAGGGTGAAGTCCCAGGTGGACGATGAGGGCAAGAAGCGGGCCAGCCTGCAGGCGGACCTGGAGGCAGTGGCCCAGCAGGTGGTCCAGCTGGAGAGCCAGAGGAGGGCCATGCAGCCCCACCTGCTGACCAAGGAGGTCACCCAGATCGAGAGGGACCCTGACCTGGACGGCCAGGCGGCCCAGCTCGGCCGCGAGATCCAGCACCTGCGGGGACAGAACGCCACTGTCTCGGTCCGGCTGGAGGAGCTCAAGAAGGAGCTGCTGGCCCTGGAGAAGAAGGAGCCGAACGTGAAGGAGAAGGTTGTGGTGAAAGAGGTGGTCAAGGTGGAGAAGGACCTGGAGATGCTCAAGGCGGCCCAGGCCCTGAGGCTGCAGCTGGAAGAGGACACCGTGCGGAGGAAGGGCGCCGAGGAGGCCGTGGCCAAGCTGCGGGCTCGGCTCGGAGAGCTGGAGCGGGCCATCGGCGCCGTGGAGCCCAAGGTGATCGTGAAGGAGGTGAAGAAGGTGGAGCGGGACCCGGGCCTTCTCGAAGAGGCGGCGAGGCTGAGGAGCCTCCTCGAGGAGACCCGGAGCGAGAACGCGACCCTGGCGCGGGAGCTGGAGGAGCTGCGGGGAAGGCACGGCGCGGCGGAGAAGCAGAGGCCCAAAGTGGAGCTCCAGGAGCGCGTCCACGAGACCTTCCAGGTGGCTCCGGAGACGCAGCAGGAGATGGCGAGGCTCAGGGCCCAGCTGCAGGAGACCGCTGGCAAGAGGAGCCGCGCGGAGCAGGAGGTGGCGGCGCTGCTGCCCGACCTGGCGGCCCTGCGCGCCCAGAAGCCGGCGGTGGAGTACAAGGAGGTGACGCAGGAGGTGGTGAAACACGAGAGGAGCCCCGAGGTGCTGCGGGAAATCGACCACCTGAAGGCGCAGCTCAACGAGCTGGTCAACGGCGGCGGGCGGGCCCAGGAGCAGCTCATCCGCCTGCGGGGGGAGCGCGACGAGTGGAAGCGGGAGCGCTCCAAGGTGGAGACCAAGACGGTGAACAAGGAGGTGGTGCGCCACGAGAAGGACCCCGTCCTGGAGAAGGAGGCCGCGCGGCTGCGCCAGGAGGTGCGAGAAGCCGCGCAGAAGAGGCGGGCGGCCGAGGATGCGGTCTCCGAGCTGCAGAGTAAGTACCTGCTGCTGGAGAGGAGGCGGCCCGAGGAGAAGGTGGTGGTGCAGGAGGTGGTGGTCACCCGGAAGGACCCGAAGCTCCGCGAGGACCACGGCCGGCTGAGCCGGAGCCTGGACGAGGAGGCGGGCCGGCGGCGGCAGCTGGAGCGGGAAGTCCAGCAGCTGCAGGCTGGCGTGCAGGAGAAGGAGGGCCTGCTCGGCTTCCAGGAGGACCGGGGCAAGAAGCTGGCCGCGGAGAGGGAGCTGCGGCGGCTGAGCCTGAAGATCCGGGAGCTCGAGGAGCGGCCTCCTGTGCCGCAAGAGAAGATCATCATGGAGGAGGTGGTCAAGCTGGAGAAGGACCCGGACCTGGAGAAGTCCACGGAAGCCCTGCGGCAGGACCTGGACCAGGAGAAAGCCCGGGTGACGGGGCTGCATCGGGAGTGCAAGAACCTGAGGGTCCAGATCGACGTCCTCCAGACAACCAAAGCGCAAGAGAAGACCATCTACAAGGAGGTAATCCGGGTGGAGAAGGACCGGGTGCTGGAGGGTGAGCGGTCCCGGGCGTGGGAGGCGCTCAACAGGGAGCGTGCGGCCCGGCAGAGCCGGGAGGAGGAGGCGCGGCACCTGCGGGAGCGCATCGACAAGGCCGAGGCGCTGAGGAAGACGCGGGCCCGGGAGGAGGCCGAGCTGCAGAAGGGCCGGGACCAGGCGGCCCAGGAGCGAAGGCAGCTGCAGCAGGAGCTGCGGGAGCTGGAGAAGCAGAAGCAGCAGACGGTGCTGCATCTGCAGGAGGAGGCGCAGCTGCTCAGCCGGAGGACGGAGAGCGAGCGGCAGAAGGCCGCCCAGCGGGGCCAGGAGCTCTCGCAGCTCGAGGCGGCCATCCTCCGCGAGAAGGACCAGATCCACGAGAAGGAGAGGACCCTCCGGGACCTCCACGCCAAGGTGAGCAGGGAGGAGCTCAACCAGGAGACCCAGACGCGAGAGACCAACCTTTCCACCAAGATCTCCATCTTGGAACCGGAGACGGGGAAGGACATGTCCCCATACGAGGCCTACAAGAAGGGCATCATCGATCGAGGCCAGTACCTTCAGCTACAGGAGCTCGAGTGTGACTGGGAGGAGGTCACCACCTCGGGCCCCTGTGGGGAGGAGTCCGTGCTCCTGGACCGCAAGAGCGGGAAGCAGTACTCCATCGAGGCCGCCCTGCGCTGTCGGCGCATCTCCAAGGAAGAGTACCATCTCTACAGGGACGGCCGCCTCCCCATCTCCGAGTTCGCTCTGCTCGTGGCGGGGGAGACCAAGCCCTGTTCCTCACTCTCCATCGGCTCCATCATCTCCAAGTCCCCCCTGGCCTCCCCAGCGCCCCAGGGCACCGGTTTCTTCTCCCCCAGCCTCTCTCTCGGACTCGGCGATGACAGCTTCCCCATCGCCGGCATCTACGACACAACCACAGACAACAAATGCACCATCAAGACGGCAGTGGCCAAGAACATGCTGGACCCCATCACCGGGCAGAAGCTGCTGGAGGCCCAGGCGGCCACGGGGGGCATCATAGACCTCCTCAGCCGGGAGCGCTACTCCGTGCACAAGGCGATGGAGAGGGGGCTGATCGAGAACACCTCCACGCAGAGGCTGCTCAACGCCCAGAAGGCCTTCACGGGCATCGAGGATCCCGTCACCAAGAAGAGGCTGTCGGTGGGCGAGGCCGTCCAGAAGGGCTGGATGCCCCGGGAGAGCGTGCTCCCACACCTGCAGGTGCAGCACCTGACTGGGGGGCTCATCGACCCCAAGAGGACCGGCCGCATCCCGGTCCCGCAGGCGGTGCTCTCTGGAATGATCAGCGAGGAGCTGGCCCAGCTTCTGCAGGATGAGTCCGGCTATGAGAAGGATTTGACAGACCCCCTCTCCAAGGAGCGGATGAGCTATAAGGAGGCCATGGGGCGCTGCCGGAGAGACCCCCTGAGCGGCCTGCTGCTGCTCCCAGCTGCCCTGGAGGGGTACCGCTGCTACCGTGCCGCCTCCCCCTCGGTACTGCGCTCCCTGCCCCTGCGCTGAGGGGGCCAGGCGGTCCGGGGAGCGGGTGTGAGGGGGAGGGTGGGACACGTGCACTCCTCGCCCCGGGGAACAGCCTCATCCAAGCGGGTGGGTCCTTCCTCTGATACCTGTGCTATTACTCGGAAGTTTGCGGTGTGGGACCCCTCCCCCAACTTTGGCTGCTCAGCCCATCCCCAGACCCAGCCATCGGCACATCTGTCTCTCCTCCCTCCTCCCTGCCCCAGTGCTTCCAATAAATGAGTTCTACCCGCGTCTAGTTCACATTTGGGAATGCAGGATGGATTTGTGTGAGCCATAAGCACAAGGGAGAGTTGCCGGGGTCCTTCCCAGGTGGGAAGCAGACCCATCCACCCAGCCTGGCCAAGGGAATGGATGCTTCCAAGGGCTTTGGCTCCCTTGACTCTGGGAGGGGTGCACCGGCAGGCCCCGGAGAGACCCTGAGCAGCCCCTCCCGTCCCCACTGCCTCTGCTCCGGGACTTTGACTTCTGGCCAGGAACAGTCTCCAGCCTTCTGTCAACCTCCCCCTTGTCAGCAAGTCCTTGGTACGCGCCCTTCCCCCCCGCCCCCAAGAAAAACACTGGAAAACTCAGGAAATATAGCACTTTTATTTACCGTTCTTAAAGCCAGAGGCAAACAACATAAGCATATCCTAAGTATAAGACAGGTACTTAGAACAGCCACACACATCCCAGACGTTCCCTGGGATCAGGAAAATGTCCTCTCTCTTCCCGTTAAACTGGGACTCTTAACTGGTATGCAACTCTTCCCCCAAACATTTTAAAGCCAAAACGACCGGCAGGGGGCAGCCCTTCCCTTGGGGGGGGTGGGGGGGGGGGCTTGTCTGGCTCTGCCTCGCCGCCACACGGGGGCAGGCTTCCTCCTCATCTCAGCAGCTGTTCTTGTGGCAGGGGGCCCAACCTCTAACATACCCCCTGCGCACAGAGCTCCGGTGCCCCCCCGTCTTGAACCGATACTGTCAAACCCAACAAACAACACTGGAACTTGTTAACCTGCGGGCAGGACTAACCCAAACTCCGCTCTCTGGCAGCCGATGCCAAATTCCTCAGAACTTTGCTCTCTCCCAGATAGGTCCTCTTTCTTGGGACATGGGTGGGGAGGCAGCTGGGGCAGCAGCGGAGAGAGGCTCCGAGGCGGAGGACCTCACACCCTCTCAGCGGCAGAAACGCTCCACCACATACTGCGGGGGGGCCGGGGAGGTCTCGGCGGACAAGAAGTAGGGATGTGCGAGGGCGGCCTTGGCGGAGATCCGCTGGCTGGGGTCGTACTGCAGGAGTTGCTGTGGAGGAAGGAGGAGAAAAGAGATTGAGCCCTGGGCTGGGCCGGGCCCCTGAGAGGAGTTACCCTCGGGCCCTGGGGGGCGGGCCCCAAACCCAGGAGCAGCTGCCTTCAAGCCAGACCCGCAGGCAACTACCCTCTCCCAGCTCGCAAGCCAGCTCTGGAGAACTGGATGCTCTTGGAATCTGGGGACAAAGAATGAGTTCCGGTCCGGCCCTGGGAAACCTTCCCCGCCTCCTGCGGACGAGAGGCTGAGACCATCTGTCTTCTCCCTGCCTGAGGTTCCCAGGCCTCAGCCCGTGTCTGGTTGAGACAGACTTCTATGTACGGAGAAGGCGAGGGCCCAAGCTGTCCAGGGCGCATGCTTGAGGGCGGGGCAGGAAGTAGGAGTCCCTGAGCCCGGCTAGGCTGCGGACAGACCCCTTGCCTAGGAGTAATCCAGATGGAGTGCTAAGCGACCTGGCTGGAGGTCTATGCCGTCCTGCTGGCACTGGGTTGGCAGACAGACCTACGCAGGCCTCTGGAAAGATGAAAATACGGCCCTGCCTTCCTCTGGCCCAACAACCAGATTAAAGAGACAAACGTGGCCCCAAATCTTTGTGGGCCAGAAGAGGTGGTTCTGCCTGGGGCCTCCCGAGCAGCCTGGCCTGGGCCCAGCCCAGTGGTCAAGATGGTACAACAGGACAGGTGAGTGAAGGCTGTGTGGCAGGGGCCCAGACGGCAGGGAACAGCCTGGTGCAGAGAGTAACCACCATGGCAGGAGGCGTGCTGCCTGCCCGGGAGCGCTTACAGAGAAAGGGCAGGTATCACAACATAAAAACAAAGCTAACTAACTAACTAGAAGATCGGAGTTTTAAAAGGAAACACAAACACTCGACTCCTCAGGGGAGGGGGTCGCCAGATTGAACAATCAGTACGTGCAGGGTGTGGGACAATCAGGGGTCAGAAAAGAGACTCAGAAGGAGGTGAGGTGACACAAGGGGCTGGCTGACAAAGAGGACACTTGTGGTGGGAGCAGCAGCCTTTCTGGCCCTCCCCTGCCCCCAACCTGTACCTACCATGAGCAGGTCCTTGCCCTCTGGTTCCAGGCCGGGCACAATCTCCTCCAACCCCTTCCTGGTCCACTTGGGGAAACTGCCCTTATAGTCGGGCAGCTGGGTGACTCCTGGCCACATGGCTTCACTGGGCGTCCCCAGGGTCCGAAAGATCCGAAAGAGCTGGTCAATCTCAGAGTCACCAGGAAACAGGGCTCTACGGGTCACCTGCAATGAGGGAGATGGGGTGTGGGGTCCACTCCCTTGTCATACAGAATCCAACACCAGATAAGATATCCTTCCCGGGGCTGTGCTGAGAATCCCGACCTTTTCTGGAATGAGCTCCGCTTCCTTAGTCCCGCAACCAGTCCCAAACACGCCTTAATCCACCTCTAATGGGTGCATCAGAGTCACACTGTCCCCCTCCTCCCCCAGCAGGACCCTGCCTGTAGCGCCCCCTGTGGCCATGTCTGTCCCTCTTTTTTTTAATTTTTTTTTTCAACGTTTATTTATTTTTGCAACAGAGAGAGACAGAGCATGAACGGGGGAGGGGCAGAGAGAGAGGGAGACACAGAATCGGAAACAGGCTCCAGGCTCTGAGCCATCAGCCCAGAGCCCGACGCGGGGCTTGAACTCACGGACCGCGAGGTCGTGACCTGGCTGAAGTCGGACGCTCAACCGACTGCGCCACCCAGGCGCCCCTGTCCCTCTTTACCATCTCGGCAAAGATGCAGCCAATGCTCCAGACATCCACAGCCGTGGAATAGAACTTGCTGCCCAAGAGGATCTCAGGGGCGCGATACCAAAGTGTCACCACCTGTGGGAGCAAGAAAACAGCATCATGCAGGGTGGCTGAGTGTTCAGGTGACATCCCTTCAGCCGTCCTCTCCCCCGGGGCCTGCGGAACCTCGTGGGTGTAGGTGCGTAGGGGCACCCCGAAGGCTCGAGCCAGTCCGAAGTCAGCCAGCTTGATGGCACCCAACTCATTGATGAGCAGATTCTGGGGCTTCAGGTCTCGGTGGATGACCCGATGAGAGTGGCAGAAACTCACCCCCTGCAGCAGCTGGAAGAGGTAGCTCTGCAACAGGGAGCAAGGAAGGGGCCGGATGAGCGGAAGCGGGGCTGGCGGAGGGGGGCGTTCGCTGGCCTTCCCCGGCCTTCCCCGTCCTTCCCTCGCTACCTTGACCAAGTGCAGGGGGAGCTCGGAGGCCGGCGTGGAGTCCATGTACTTCTTTAGGTCCTGGCTGAGGAACTCAAACACCAGGTAAAGCTTCTTCTCGCTGTGCACCACATCCAGCAGCCTGGCCGGGGTCCACCAGTCACAACACGGCTCCCGGCTGGACGGAGACGGGCCCAGCCTCCCCGCCTCCTTCCCCACCTCACCTGACGATGTTGGGGTGCTTCAGTTCTTTGAGCAGGGAGATCTCCCTGATGGCAGTGCTTGGGACTCCCTCAGTTTCCCTACGGGAAAGGAGGGTACGGCAGTGGAGGCCGGGAGCCAAGAAGGGTGCTTCTGCCCCGGGGGGGGGGGGAGTCACCTGTGTGTTCCGTATTCCAGAAGGATGGCCCGGCCCCCAGCGACGGGGCGCTGCGGTCCTCACGAGGCACACACTAGCACCACCAGGGGCCCCGGGGAAAGCGTGGAGGGAACGAGGAGGGCTGCACCTCTGCGCCCCCCCCCCCGCTGTAACTGGGCACACTCAGAAGTGCACCCTGAGGTGTGGGACGGATGGGGGTCACCCCTGGGGCTGATGTGTCCCGGGGCCCTCCGGGCACTCACAAATCCAGCCTGATCTTCTTGAGGGCCACGAGCTGCCCCGTCTCCTTGTTCTTGGCCTTATACACCACCCCATAGGTGCCCTCTCCGATCTTCTCTACCTTCTGGAACACATCCATAGCCGCAGAGCTGCCCAGGAAACAGAGGGCGCCTGGGGCATTCACTGGCACACCCAGCGCCCCCGCTGCCCCTCCAGCCCCCCCGGAACACCTAGGCCAGCCCCTGCCTGGGCCCAGGTCCGCCTCTGCCCCACTCAGCCCCAGAGAACACATCCCCAGCGCAGGCCTCCCCCAGCCCAGGCAGGAAGGTGCCCAGCTACGGAGCGCAGGAGGGCCCAAACTTCTCAGCGGAGCTCCCGCCTCTGCTCTGTCAGCCCCAGGTTCTGGGGGCGAAGGCTACCCAGAAGGGTGGCCTGAGGGGCCGGGGTAGAGGTCAGGGCAGCTAACGGCAGAGGTCAGGGGTCCGGAAGGGTTTCTGAAGCCACAGTCGTGCTCTAGGCCGCAAGGCCAGGGTGAGGGGCTGGGCCTCAACTGTCTGGGGACGCTCAGCCTCCTGTGAGTGCAGAACCTCGGTGGGGACAGCCCCCATGCATCCTGGGACCCCCACCCGAGCCCTGGGGACCCCCAGCACCACCCCCCTGGTAACCGCAGCCCAGAATTCACCAGAAACCCTGTGCTCCTGGAGCTTCACTGCTAACAGGCTGCCGGCTCCCCGGCTCCCCCTCCTGGTCCCCGCCGGCGCTGCACCACGTGCACACAACACAAGGTCTCCCCCCACTGGGGTTTTTATTCATGAGGACTTTCCAGAACCCTCCATATTCCCACTCGAGGCTCAGGCCCCAGCACCCCACAGTGCAGCCTCCCACAGGGTGTCTGGAACAATCCAAATTAGCAACCCCACCCCACCCCCACCCCCACCCCTTCTCTCCAGCTCCAGACAAAGGCTGTCACTCCTGGGGAAGGTCCTGCGTCTTCCCTGCAGTGGCTCTGGCATCTCCAGGGGGCTTGACTTCAGGGAAAGTTTGGGAGGGACAGCTGTCAGGCACTGTCGCTTGCTGCTGGCTGCTGTCCCTCTCCTGCTGGTACCTCCTCTGCTCCCGGACGGCTTGTTCTAACAAGGGCAGATTCATTCCTTCCACACAAGTCAGCACCCGGGCCTTCACCACGGAGCCTCCGTCTGAAAGACACAAGCACAAGGCACTGGCAGTGGCTGACACATGGGTCACCTTACGGATGCATGCCAGCTGTTTCCCCTGGCCTTGCTCTCAGGACTGAATTTTAACAGGATGAGTTGGAGGGATGGCGCGTGGAGTCCCCGTAATTTTCCTTCTAGGGCTTCAGAACTGTGGCCCTGCCACACCACAATTGGCACATGTCTGGAACCGAGGGGATAGCCTGAAAATCCCACTCCTGCATGGCAGAAGGGCCAGATCGAGGTACCCTCTACTTCCCTCCTTTGTTGTCTTTTTTTTTTTTTTTTTTTTTAAGTAGGCTCCACTTGTCGCCTTCTTAGTGCAGTGGGCAGCGGGTCAGTCTCATAAAGTAGGCTCCACACCCCGCGTGGAGCCCAACGTGGGGCTCGAACTCAGGACCCTGAGATCAAGCGCTGAGCTGAGATCAAGATTCAGATGCTTCACCGACTAAGCCACCCAGGTGCCCCTCCTTTGTCGTCTTAATTCCTGCCACCTGCTCTGTAGGTCCCAAGTGCCTGGGGTTGAAGAGGGTCTCAATCACCATCCTCCTAGTCTAGACCGCTTTCTTTCTTTTTTTTTTTTTCTTTTACTTTCTTTCTTTTTTTTTTTTTTTTTTTTTTTTTAAGTAGGCTCTACTCTCAATATGGGGCTTGAACTCACAACTCCGAGATCAAGAATTGCGCACTCTACTGACTGAGCCAGCCAGGTACCCCTAGACGATTTAAAAAAAAATTTTTTTTTTTAATGTTTATTTTTGAGGCAGAGAGAGAGAGAGACAGTGCTAGCAGGGGAGGAGCAGAGAGAGAGGGAGACACAGAATCTGAAACAAGCTCCAGGCTCTGAGCTGTCAGCACAGAGTCCGACACAGGGCTCGAACCCACGAACCGTGAGATCGTGACCTGAGCCAAAGTGGGATGCTTAACTGGCTGAGCCACCCAGGCGCCCCCTAGACCACTTTCTTGATTTAACATAGCCTGGGGGCACAATTCAGAATGTTGGACTGTCTAGATTCCAGCCTTCAGCACCGGCAGATAAACTTGTTCGGAACAGGAGGCTGCCTGTGTGTCCTCAGCTTCCACTGGTCCCAGTGCTGGGCTGCAGACAGGGCACAGCCTGGAGAGCAGTGGCCGTGTGGCACCGTCTGGATCTCTCCATCGCTGTAGATGGTTGATTCTCATCACTTGGGCCACTTCAGGAATAGCTGGGTGATGGATACTGATGAATCAAACAGGATACCTGGCAAACGTCACTTGGCACCGAAAGGCTAGACCTTTTCTTGTGACACGTGTAGCCCCACACAGGTGTCACAGAGCAGCTGCCCATGTTCAGGGTGACACGGGACAAGCAAGAACAAAATCACAGCTCTCGTTTGCAATTAAAACCACCTGTACGAAGATTTCATTAGTTAATTGACTTGATTTCGCAGGACTTTCCTTGCATGATGCCTATCAGCCCTTCCCTCCCGCCAGCCTGGGGAAACACTCCCTTCTCTATTTACATTGAGGAACACGTTTCTCCCTGTGAATGAAAAATGTTATTAAACATGGAGGTGACCTTTAGAAAGACGGTTACCACAAGGGACAAACTGGGTCAGTCTATCAGTCCATCGGTGTCAGTCCGTCTGCAGAAGGTCTCTATAACTGGGATTGAAAGCATTTGACGAAATGCTGTAGGGAGGGGAGAACGGCGTTTATACACAAGACGGCCAAGGAGAGAGTCATTTAGGGGAAGTTCTTGGAAGTTTAACGAACCCAGAGCAACAGAGCCTGGATGAAGACAACGCTGGAATGCAGTGGGTAGAGGCGTGGGTAGGAGAGAAGGAAGGGGTGATATGAAGAACAGACCTTCTTTCTTTTAAGTGTATTTATTTGGGGAGAGAGAGAGAGAGCGTGAGCCTGAGCAGGGGAGGGGCAGAGAGAGAATTCCAAGCAGGCTCTGCGCTCTGTGGGGCTTGAACCCGTGCACCATGAGATCATGACCTGAGCTGAAATCAAGAGTCGGGTGCTTAACTGACGGAGCCACCCAGGCGCCCCCAAAACAGACCTGCTTTTAGGAAGTTTGCCCAGAGAAGGAGGGCCACAGCAAGGTAGGGACACGGAAGAGGACACTATTATTAAAAAAATTTTTTTAATTTTACGTTTATTTCGTTTTGATAGAGACAGAGCACAAGTGGGGGAGGGGCAGAGAGAGAAGGAGACACAGAACCGGAAGCAGGCTCCAGGCGCCGAGCTGTCAGCACAGAGCCCGACGCGGGGCTCGAACCTACAAACCGCTAGATCACGACCTGAGCCAAAGTCACGCTTAACCGACTGAGCCACCCAGGCGCCCCAGGACGCTATTATTTTAATATACAAGAAGCTTGAGGGATTTATGTGTTGAGAAGGAAGAAGCAGTGGGAACAGGTTAAGGACTCAGTTGGGAGAGCAAAGTCCCCACGGAAGGGCAGGCAGTGCGTCACAGCACAGGGGCTGAGCCGCACGGAGGTCGGACCCTTCTCTCTCCCAGACGAGACGCAAGGAGCGTCTGGTGGGTGTGGACGCAGGTCATTTAAGATTTCACCCGGGACACAGGAGGCAAGGTCATCTGCCGAAAGCATGGAGGTGATGAAGCAGATGTGTGACAGGTGAGTGGCTGAAAAGATGTGGTGGACCACGGGAGGGTGGGTTGACTGGGACACGCAGAAGGCCCGGTGCGGCAGGACACCTTGAAACCATCATGCTGGGAATCCACAGAGCATGTGAACCTTCTCCATCAACAGGTGGGACCCGAGAGGGCGAAGGTTGGGGGTTGATCGGGCCACTGTGATGGAAGCGAGGGCGTGAAAGTTCTGCCAGCAAAGGGGCTGCCCTCAGAGTGAGGTGGGGCTACAGGAGGGGAAAGTGAAGGGCAGAGAAGGTGGGAGAAAAAGGAAGGAGTGTCTCAGGTCCACAGGTCCTGCGGGGCGCTGCAGAAGAGAGAGCAGCAGACAGGTAGGTACGAGGTCGCAAGGTCGCAGTTTCAGGTGGCAGAGATTCGGCCTTGGGACGCAGAGGTGGGGCAAGAGGCGCCTGTAGGCAGAACCGGTTGGCCGCAGAGAAGGATAAGGATTCACAACGGCAGACCTGAGGAGCCAGCTGGCTGCTGGCACCTCTCCGGGTCTGGTGGCGGCAGTGACCTGGGAAGCTGACCAGGTGCCACTTGGGGACAGGAGGGGAGCTGTTGTCCTGGGGAAGAGCCAGGTTTCAGGCAAGTCCCATCGAAGGTGAGAGCATAAAAAGGAGTCTTTCAGGGAGGAGGGAAGGTTCTAGAGAACACGACAGGAAGGCTTGTAAGGGAACAACAGTCAGCTGGAAGAAAACCAGGCAGGTGGGGTTTATGGGATTTATGGTGAGGGCCCTAGGGCAGCCCTCTCGCTGTAGGCAAGGTCACCTGCAGCCTAGGAAGTCTAGGGACTCTGGAGCAGCACTGGGGGAAAGCCTACATCCCCAAACCTCAATCCCTGGGCAGGAAGTCCTTGAGCCCTTAGATGGTGCCCAAAGAATGTGTCACAGCCAGCAGGTTTCTGACATAGCTTCACCTTTTTGTTCTTCTTGGCTAGCTGTGTGCACAAATTTCAGAAAGTGACCTTAAGTGGCCTCTTTTCTGTCATCAGAACTGCTAAGCTTGCCACAGGGCATTGTCTTGTGTCTAGATGACCTTTGTGCCCCAAAGGACTTGGAATCTGGCTGGGACAGGACATACGGAGGAGGTCTGAAAGCAGCCACACAGGAGCATCTTGGTCTATATGGATCAGCGGCCACCTCCACGTTCAGCCCACACTCTGCCCCAAGCCCCCCATCGTTGTCTTTCCTCCCGTGTCAGTTGCCAATGATGAGCATGTGTTATTCAGAAATTAGAAATTTGGGGGAAACTTAAAAAAAAATTTTTTTTTAGTGTTTATTAATTTTTGAGAGAGACCGAGTGTGAGTGGGGGAGGGGCAGAGAGAGAGGGAGACACAGAATCCGAAGCAGGTTCCAGGCTCTGAGCCACCAGCACAGAGCCCGACGTGGGGCTCGAACTCACGAACCATGAGATCATGACCTGAGCCGAAGTTGGGACGTTTAACCGACTGAGCCACCCGGGGGGGGGGCCTCTGAAACATTTTTTTAAGAAAGAAAAAAATAGACTGTGATGAAAGTAAGGAGAAGCAGTAACGTAGCCAGAGCCTAGGGAGACTGCTGCTTGATCTGAGGCTTGATTATTCAGGTTCAGTTTTGGGGAGCGGGGACGCAAAGACACTTGAGAGTGGTGCTGTCTGTGCTTTCAAAGTGAGTCACGGCGCAGGTGCAACACTGATCGATCCACTTCCGCGGTGTCTGGCTTATCGGGCGGGTGTGGGTGCTGCTGGCTGACTCCGGCTTTGCAATGTTCCAGTCATACTTTCATGGAACGATGGGAGCAGCCAGTGATAAGATCAATCTTGGCCTAGATTCATTATTTCATCAGGGCTTTCAAAGAGGTGCCTCTCGAAGTTTCTTGCATTTATTGACTGTGATTCCTATCTAAAGAACCTTTGCTTCTCTTCGACCCTGTGCTGTCCCTGAACTACCCTCAGGAAAAGGCAGGACGGAGAAGGTTTAACGCAACCAGGAGGAAGCAATTGGCCAATTCCAGACCCGAGTTCTCTAATAAATGGCATTTAAAAAAAGATGGGGCACCTAGGTGGCTCAGTCAGTTGAGCGTCCGACTTCGGCTCAGGTCATGAGCCACGAGGCAGTTCATGAGTTCGAGCCCTGTGTCGGGCTCTGTGCTGACAGCTCAGAGCCTGGAGCCTGCTTCGGATTCTGTGTCTCCCTCTCTCACTACCCCTCTCCCACTCTCTCTCTCTCTTTCAAAAATAAAAAAATAAAGAAAGAAAGAAAAAAAAAGAAACCAGAAATATTACAAGAGACTTGGGGTATGTAACCCAAGTCTTTATGCCATATATAGACTTGGGATCTTGATCTGAACTAACCAATTTTTTAAAAAGCCATGGAGAGGCACCTGGGTGGCTTAGTCGGTTAAAGCATCTGACTTTGGCTCAGATCAAGATGTCATGGTTCATGAGTTCAAGCCACGCACGGGGCTCTTCACTCTCGGTGGGGAGCTGGCTTCATATCCTCCGTCTCTGTCTGTCTCTGTCTCTGCCTCTCTCTCTCAAAAAAAAAAAAAAAAAAAAAAAAAAGCCATGGCGAGGAGGAGAGTAAACATGGACAAATGTATTCTATTATATCAAGAACAGTTAATTTGTTTGAGTATGACTGTGGTAATGTTAGAGACCTGCGAGGTGTTTCTGGGTAAACAAAATGATATCAGATTTGCTCTAAAAGACCTCAATAAAACAAATAAATAAATGCAGGCAGTGGAGACTCAGGAACCGTAGACTATGGATCCCGGCTGAGTCTGGGTGATGGGTACAGACAGGGAGGTCCATTCTACCATTCCACTCACGCACATTTGATTTGAAAATATTAGATTCGGGGCGCCTGGGTGGCGCAGTCGGTTAAGCGTCCGACTTCAGCCAGGTCACGATCTCGCGGTCCGTGAGTTCGAGCCCCGCGTCAGGCTCTGGGCTGATGGCTCAGAGCCTGGAGCCTGTTTCCGATTCTGTGTCTCCCTCTCTCTCTGCCCCTCCCCCGTTCATGCTCTGTCTCTCTCTGTCCCAAAAATAAATAAACATTGAAAAAAAAAAAAAAGAAAATATTAGATTAAAAAAATTACATGGGTTGAACTTACACAAGTTTTTTTCCATTTTTCTTCCCACAAGTAATTCTGAACATCCACGCCAGGTCCTGCTCTCATCCTGGCCTGCCGTCCTAAGTTTCAACCCCTCTCTGTATTGGCAAGCAGGCCTTAGCACCCCAGACTCTGTGCAGTGGGCTCCCGAGAGCTCCCAGGATTCACTGCAGGGCTGGGGGTACAGGAGAAAGCCTCAGGTGACCTGGGGCTGCAGTCAAAGTAGAAATCATTTGTGCAAAAGCCCGTTGTACCCATTCGCAGCCCCCTCCTGATGCCTCTCTCAAATCAACAGGAGGGCAGGAACTCTGTGAGCTCAAAGGCTTGAGCCTGAATAGAGATTAACTATTATGAAATCAAAGATAATTAAACATGAACATTAACATTTCTTCTAATACATTTCATCCAGGGTGAAAAACCACCCTGACTTTTAGAAAGGACATTAGTGATGTAAAGCAAGAAACGTGTGTGTTTGTATCCTCTGATACAGCAACTCTATGTTCAGGAAACTAGCCTGAGGCAATAATCAGAAAGTGGACAGAGATTAGTGCCGAAGGGTATTAACTGTGGCATTTTTAATATATCTCAATGTAGACAATTTTTTTTTTTTTTCAACGTTTATTTATTTTTGGGACAGAGAGAGACAGAGCATGAACGGGGGAGGGGCAGAGAGAGAGGGAGACACAGAATCGGAAACAGGCTCCAGGCTCTGAGCCATCAGCCCAGAGCCCGACGCGGGGCTCGAACTCACGGACCGCGAGATCGTGACCTGGCTGAAGTCGGACGCTTAACCGACTGCGCCACCCAGGCCCGACAATTTTTTTTTTTTAACATTTTTACCCTCTGGCTATAAAAGCATACATTTTCGGGGCACCTGGGTGGCTCAGTCAGTTAAGTGTCTGACTCTTTTATTTAAAAAATTTTTTGAAATGTTTATTTTTGAGGGAGAGAGACACAGTGTGAGTGGGTTAGGGGCAGAGAGAGGGACACGACATCTGAAGCAGGCTCCAGGCTCTGAACTATCAGCACAGAGCCCGATGGCGGGGGGGGCTCGAGCTCATGAACAGTGAGGTCATGACCTGAGCTAAAGTTGGATGCTTAACCAACTAAGCCACCCAGGTGCCCCCGACTCTTGATTTCAGCTCAGGTCAGGATCTCGAAGTTCGCGGGTTTGAGCCCTGCATCAGGCTCTGTGCTGACATCGCAGAGCCTGCTTGGGATTCTCTCTCTTTCTCTGCCTTTCTCATGCTCTCTCTCTCTCATGCTCATGCTCTCTCTCTCTCAAAATAATCAATTAAAAACATTTTTAAGGAAAGATTTAAAAAAAGCAATATGTTTTCACTGTAAAATGCTAATAAAAATACAAAGAATCCCACAATCCCACCACCAGAAATAACTTCTATTAACATTTCGGTGAATAATCTTTCATATACAGAGATGTATGCAAAAAACATGTATATTAGGGGTGCCTGGCTGGCTTAGTTGGGATAGTAGGTGACTCTTGATCTCAGGGTTGTAAGTTTGAGCCTCACATTGGATATAGAGATTACTTAAAAATAAAATCTTAAAAAATGTGATCTTACAATACATACTGTTTTGTAAACTCCTTTTTCTTTTTTTTCTTTTTTTTTATTTAAAAATTTTTTTAATGTTTATTTAGTTTTGAGACAGAGAGAGACAGAGCATGACTGGGGGGGGTCAGAGAGGGAGACACAGAATCAGAAGCAGGCTCCAGGCTCTGAGCTGTCAGCACAGAGCCCAACACAGGACTTGAACTCACGGACCATGAGATCATGACCTGAGCCGAAGTCGGACACTCAGCCAACCGAGTCACCCAGGCGCCCCTGTAAACTGTTTTTTGTTAGTAAGATATTATGAACATATCTTCTTTTTTTTTTTTTTAATTTTTTTAACGTTTATTTATTTTTGAGACAGAGAGAGACAGAGCATGAATGGGGGACGGTCAGAGAGAGAGGGAGACACAGAATCCGAAACAGGCTCCAGGCTCTGAGCTGTCAGCACAGAGCCCGACGCGGGTCTCGAACTCACGGACCGCAAGATCATGACCTGAGCCGAAGTCGGACGCTTAACCGACTGAGCCACCCAGGTGCTCCTATGAACATATCTTCATGTCAACTGATAAAAGATTTACAACACCATTAAAAAAAAAATTTTTTTTAATGTTTATTCATTTTTGAGAGATAGAGACAGAGCATGAGTAGGGGAGGGGCAGAGAGAGGGAGACTCGGAATCTGAAGCAGGCTCCAGGCTCTGAGCTGTCAGCACAGAACCTAATGTGGGGCTCGAACTCACAAACTGTGAGATCATGATCTGAGCTGAGGTCAGACGCTTAACCGACTGAGCCACCCAGGTGCCCCTACAACACCATTTTTAATGGCTGCATAACATCCCAGTGACTGAATATACTATAATTTCTTTAACCAGTCAACGTACAGTATTTTTGTAAGAGCAAAAAATGGAAACAATATACACGTGCAGTGGTCGTGTGCATCAAGGTACATATAAAATATTATATGGCTATAAAACACTATGTCTACACAAACTTTTAAAACCTGGGGAAATGTTTACAATGTACGTGAAGCCAAAATAACCAGATACCACATTACATAGTATGATATCAGCTGTGTAAAGGAAGATGACACGGGAATGGCCAGAGAGCGAAGCAAAGAATTCATTCAAGTACCTAGGTTTTAAAGAACAACCTTCGGCACGCCTGAGTGGCTCTGTCGGTTGAGCGTCCAACTTCAGCTCAGGTCATGACCTCGCGGTCTGTGAGTCTGAGCCCCACATCAGAGCCCGCTTCGGATGCTCTGTCCCCCTCTCTCTGCCCCTCCCCTGCTCTTGTGCACACACACGCACACTCTCTTGTGCTCTCTCTCCCTTTCAAAAATAAACATTAAAAAAAAAAAAAAAAAAAAAAAGAGCAACCTTCGACACTTGATGCCTGGGAGAGATTCTCCCAGGTTGCTGATACTCCTTCCCTTCTATTTCTCTCACCCTGACTTCTTGGCCTGTTATTCTAGCCCCATCCTCTCTGAGCCTTGGTTTTCTCACCTATGAAACGGCAACAGTTAAGACTCAGTTGAAGACCGGTGGGCAGATTCACAAGGATTTAAGCAAACTATCTAGTACCAGGCTTAGCACATGGTAAGCCTTCAGAAATTAATGGGTTCTCTCCTCTCTCACTTCCGGAGAGCAGGTCCACTGAGCTGGATCACATCCGTTTCCCACGAGTCCTTGAACTTGTGGGCTGGTTTAGAAGGAAAGTTAACCCCAGTGAGGGACTCTTGTTGGGTCAGAAGCCAGGCCCCATCCTGACTGAAGACTGTCCCACTCGGGACCCACAGTGAAAAGAGTGTGTGAGGCCACGACTCACCCTGGTGCTCGAGCTCCCCAAGGACAAGATACATGGAGTCCACTTGAGCTTGGAACGGCTCCACCAGCTTGGTACACACCAGGATCTGGTGCTCGTCAGATCCATGCTGAGCCCTCAGGGTGACTCGGGACTGAGTCATGTCATAGAGGCACAACCTGCAGGTCAGGAAAAGCGTGATCATTTGTATCCACACACAGAACAAACACTAAAAGCTCAAGAGGTTCCGGGAGCCCCATAAATCCAGGGGACTCTGGTCAGAGATATAAAAATGGCAGCAACAAGTCAGAAAATTGTTTTCAGTCTACATTGTTAAGATATAAATTCTATGCATTAAAAGGCATTTGTTTAAAGAGTGTTGACAAAAGTATACACTTATATAACCACCACCCCAATTAAGATTCGCCACATTTCAGGGTGCTTTGGCACATTTCTATCACCCCCAAAAGTTCCCTTGTGCCACTCTGAAATCAATCTCCCCATCTCCCATCCCAGGCAACCCACTGATCTGCTTTTGGTCTCTACAGATGAATTTTTCTACTCAAGCGCCTCATATAAATAGAATCAGAACAATATGTATTCTTTTGTGTCTAGCTTCTTTCGGTCAGCATAATGGTTTTGAGATTCATTTATGCTGTTGGGTAAATCAGTGGTTTATTCCTTTTATTGCTCAGTAGGACACCATTGAAATTATTAAAAATAATTTGTTTGGGGTGCCTGGGTGGATCAGTCAATTGAGCGTCGAACTCTTGATTTCAGCTCAGGTCATGATGCCTGGGTCATGGGATATAAAGTGTGGAGCCTGCTTAAGATTCTCTCTCTCTCTCTCTCTCTCTCTCTGCCCTTCTCCCACTTGCACGCATATGCGTTCTCTCTCCCCCTCTCTTAAAAAGAATAAAAGTGTAGGGGCACCTGGGTGGCTCAGTTGGTTAAGTGTCTGACTTCGGCTCAGGTCATGATCTGGCAAGCCTCATGGGTTCAAGCCCCGCATTGGGCTCTGTGCTGACAGCTCAGAGCCTGGATCCTGCTTCGGATTCTGTGTCTCCCTCTCTCTCTGCCCCTCCCCTACTCGTGCTCTGTGTCTCTCTCTCAAAAATAAATAATCATAAAAAAAAAAAAAGAAACTGCCAAATTGTTTTTCAAAATGGTTGTGCCATTTTGCACCCCACCCATAACATCTGAGGATTCTAGTCACTCCGAATCCTGGCCAGTACTTGGTATGGTCAGTCTTTTTAATTTTAGCCATTCTACTGGGCATGAAAATACTATATCATTGTGGTTTTAATTTGCATCTCCCTGGTGACTAATGATGTTGAGCATCTTTTCATGTGCTTATTGTCCATTTGAGTGTATATACATATATATTTTTTAATCGTCATATGCAAAATTGTTCACTCATTTGTAGGCCTGCTAATTGTTATGTATATCTGCTTTTAGGAAGTGCTTCTTCAAGCCTTCTGCCCTCCTCTGTTTGGATACTCTATAACATATGGTCTTCCCCTCCAGTTTTACTTAGGTATAACTGACATACAATAAACAATACATATTTAAGGGACAAAATTTGACATTTGACATCGTACACACTTGAGAATGAAGACAGGGAACATATCATTTTCATCACCCTGAAAAGTTCTCTCTTGCCTTTTGGTAATCCTCCTACATGCCACACCCAGGGAACTCCTGCAGGCAACCGGTCTCCTTTTTTCCATTACAGATTACTGTGCATTTTCTAGACTTTTATATAAAAGGAGTCATACAACATGTAACTTTGAGGGGGGGCGTGGTTTCCTTACTTCAGCATATTTATTTTGAGATTCATCCGTATCAGTGCATGTTACAATAGTTCACTCCATTTTACTTCTGAGTAGTATTCCATTGTGTGGATACACCACAATTTATTTATTCACTCAAATGGACATCCGGATGCTTCTAGTTTCTGGCTATTACAAAGAAAGCTGCTATAAACTGTGCACAAGGGGCGTGTGGGTGGCTCAGTAGGTTAAGCGTCTGACTTCGGTTCAGGTCACGATCTCGTGGTGAGTTCGAGCCCCACGTCGGGCTCTGTGCTGACAGCTCGGAGCCTGGAGCCTGCTTGAGATTCTGTGTCTCCCTCTCTCTCTGCCCCTCCCCTGCTCGTGCTCTGTCTCTCTGTCTCTCTCAAAAATGAATAAAACATTTTAAAAAATTAAAATATTGTGCACAAATCTTGGTGCAGACATGTTTTCATTTAGCTGGATCATGATAGATATATGTTCATATACACACACACACATATATGTATATTTTAATTTAAGTAATCTCTTATACCCAATGTGGGGCTTGAACTCATAACCCTGAGATCATAAGAGTTTCATGCTCTATGGACTCAGCCAGTCAGGCACTGCATGAGATACATGTTTACCTTTTAAATCTTTTTTCTTTCTTTCTCTTTCTTTCTTTTATTTTAAAGACAGAGAAAGAGAGAGAGAGAGAGAGAGAGACAATCTCAAGCAGGCCTCACACTCAGTGCGGAGCCCTAAGCAGGGCTCGATCCCATGACCCTGGGATCATGACCTGAGCTGAAATCAAAGAGTCAGACGCTCAGCCAACTGAGCCACTTAGGAGCCCCTGTGTAGCTTTTAAAGAAACTGCCAAACTGTTTTCCAAAACAGTTGTACCATTTTACATTCCTACCAGGAGTGTGTACAGGAGTTCCAGCATTTGGTTTTGTTAGTCTTTTTTAAAATTTTTTAATAGTTTATTTATTTTTGAGAGAGCGCGAGAGAGCAGGGGAGGGGCAGAGAGAAGCCGGGGGGAGAGAGGGAATCCCAAGCAGGCTCCACACTGTTGTCGAACAGCCCAATGTGGGTCTTGAACTCATGAACCATGAGATCGTGACCTGAGCCGAAATCAAGGGTTGGACCCTTAACCAACTGAGTCACCCAGGCACCCCCATGTTATTAGTCTTTTTAAATTTAGCCACTCTAGTGAGTGTATAGGAGCATCTCATTGGCTTTTTCTTAAATATATTTTTAAGTTTATTCACTTGTTTTGTGTGTGTGAGAGAGAGAGAGAGAGAGAGAGAGAGAGAGAGAGAGAGAATGCCAAGCAGGCTCCACACTGTTGGTGTCAAGCCCAATGCAGGGCTCAAACTCATGAGCCTTGAGATTATGACCTGACCTGAAATCAAGAGTCAGATACTTGGGGCACCTAGATGGCTCAGTCAGTTAAGTGTCCAACTCTTGATTTCAGCTCAGGCTGTGATCTCATGGTCTGCGAGTTTAAGCCCTGCATCAGGCTCTGCACTGACAGTGTGGGGCCTTCCCGGGATTCTCTCTCTCCCTCTCTCTGCCCCTCCCCTGCTTGCTCTCTCTCTCAAAATAAGTAGGAGGAAAGAAAGAAAAGAAAAGAAAAGAAAAGACATCCCTTTAAAAATAAAGTCAGATGCTTAACTGATTGAGCCACCCAGGCGCCCTTCATCGTGGGTTTTAATTTGCATTTCCCTAATGACTAATGATGCTATACACATGTTGTGCGAACACACACCCATTCTCACATTCATGTACGTACATACACATGAAAACATGTCAAGTAATCACCAAAAGGTTAGCAGTGGCTGTCCAGACAGTAAGTGGCATTACATGTGTTTTTGCTTGCTTTCTTTATACTTTTAGGGATTGTCTACATTTTGTACAATGAAAATATGCTAGTTTTTTAGCATTTAGGGGTGCCTGGGTGGCTCAGTCGGTTGAGTGTCCGACTTCGGCTCAGGTCATGATCTCACGGCTCGGGGGTTCAAGCCCTGCATCGGGCTCTGTGCTGACAGCTCAGAGCCTGGAGCCTGCTTCGGATTCTGTCTCCCTTTCTCTCTGCCCCTTTCCTGCTTGCTCTCTATCTCTCCCTCTCTCAAAATAAATAAACAAACATTAAAAAATTAAAAAAAAAATAACAAGAGGCGCCTGGTTGGCTCAGTCAGGGAAGCATACAACTCTTGATGTTGAAGTCGTGAGTCAAATAAAACTTCTAAAAACATCAAAAAAATTACTAGACAAAATTATAATAAAACTATTTTAATTAGTTTTTTTCTGTCGGGGGTGAGGGTGACAAATTGAAACATTCCCCCGACTATGTGAAAAAACCATTCTGACCTTCCGAATGTTCTCAGTGTGCCCCCGTCGGGAACTTGGCCAGCACTGACTTCCCAGGGGAAGTAATAGATCCCAGGTTTGGGCAGCATCTCAAAGAGCAGAGGTGGATTTTTGAAGATTCCTGACAAACCAAGCAGAACACAAGACTGAGATTAGCAGGTTCCTGAGACCAGCCACACAGGAAAGGCTAGTTCCAGTGGGTAGCAGTTTAATAAAAAACAAAATATTTCGGGGTGCCTGGGTGGCTCAGTCGGTTGAGTTTCTGACTTCAGCTCAGGTCATGATTACACAGTTCGTGGGTATGAGCCCCACCTTGGGCTCTGCTACACCTCGGAGCCTGGAGCCTGCCTCAGATTCGGTGCCTCCCTCTGTCTCTGCCCCTCCCTCCCCCACACTCTGTCTCTGTCTCTGTGTCTCTCTGTCTCTCTCTCTCAAAAATAAATAAGAACACTTTAGGGCTCCTGGGTGTCTCAGTCAGTTAAGCGTCTGACTTCGGCTCAGGTCATGATCTCGTGGTCTGTGAGTTGGAGTCCCACGTCAGGCTCTGTGCTGACAGCTCGGAGCCTGGAGATTGCTTCAGATTCTGTGTCTCTCTCTCTCTCTCTCTCTCTGCTCCTCCCCTACTCCCACTCTGTCTCTCTCTCAAAAATAAACATTAAAAAAATTTTTTTTTAATCAATAAACACATTTAAAAAAAATTAACACTTAAAAAAGTGAAAAATCAGATTTTTGATAGGTTATGCATTCACCAATTTTAAAAAACAAAACAACATAAAACACGATCTACGTGGAAAAGTGTTGTCCCACCCAAATCCCTATGCAACCCACTCCCTCCCCGATCCCCTGAAGAGGGGTCTGTGAAAGGGCAGAGGGTGACACACGATCTCTGTGGTGACTACTGAACCCTGCCATTGTAGTATGGCAATCACAACAATACATAGAGAAATGAGCATGGCTTGTTCCTTAAACTTTATTTACAAAAACATGCCGTGAGCTGGATCTGGCCTGGGCTGACGTTTGCCAACCCTGGCCCTTAAATAAAACCAGTTTTACTCATTTCTTATGCACCCTTCCAGTGTTGCATTATGCAAATAAAAGTAAATATAAGTAGATATTTATTTCCCCCCTACAGTATACATGCTGTCCCATATCTTGATTTTTTTTCACCTGATATATTTTGACATTCTTTCCTAGGTGTACATAAAGGGAGTCTTCACTTTTTAAAAATCACCTGTTTATTTTTGAACAGTTTTAGATTTATATTTTTAAAAAAAGGGGGGGGCGCCTGGTGGCTCAGTCGGCTTAGTGTCCGACTTCGGCTCAGGTCATGATCTCATGGTTCATGGGTTCGAGCCCCACGTCCGGCTCTGTGCTGACAGCTCAGCGTCTGGAGCCTGCTTCGGATTCTGTGTCTCCCTCTCTCTGCCCCTTCCCCAGCTCACACTCTGTCTCTGTCTCTGTCTCTCTCAAAAATAAATAAACATTAAAAAAAAATTTATAAAAAAAAAAAACCTGTAGGGGCACCTGGGTGGCTCAGTTGGGTAAGCGTCCAACTCTTGTTATCAGCTCACTTCTGGATCTCAGGGTCTCGAGTTCGAGCTCCACGTTGGGCTCAGTGCTGGGAGTGGAGCCTACTGAAAGAAAAAAAAAAAAAAACAGCAACCCTGTAAAGATAGTACATCATACCCAGTTTTCCCTCTAATTAACATCTTACATTAGTACGACACATTTGCCACTATTAATGAACCTATATCAATATGTTATTAACAACTCAACAACATACTATGTTTGGATTTCCTTAGTTTTTTCCCTAATGTCCCTTTTCTGTTCCACAGTCCCTTCCGGAATGCCGCATTACATTCAGTTGTTATGTCTCTTTAGACTCTTCTAGGCTGTGATAATTTCTCAGACTCTCCTTGCCTTTTGACCTTGAGAATTTTGAGGTATGTATTTTGTACTATGATCTTCCGTTTCGGTTTTGTCTAATGTCTTTCTCATGGTTACGCTAGGGTTACGAGTTTTTGTTAGTAATTTTAAAAAGAGAAAGAGAAGGGGCACCGGGGTGGCTCAGTCGGTTAAGCGTCCGACTTCGGCTCAGGTCATGATCTCACGGTTCATGAGTTTGAGCCCTGCATGGGGGGCTCTGTGCTGACAGCTCAGAGCCTGGAGCCTGCTTGGGATTCTGTGTCTCCCTTTCTCTCTGCCCCTCCCCCACACATGTTCTGCCTCTGTCACTCAAAAATAAATAAAAACATAAAAAAAAAAATTTAAAAAGAGAAAGAAAAGACCAGTTATATAAGTGATGTAATAATGATACTATGGACATTCAGCAGGCTTCTTAGGATGACACATTATATGCGTTTGCATGGCAAGATCTCCAAGATCTATCATTAGGAAAAAAAAGTAAGGAGCAGGCGTTTACATCTAGTATGTACATTTGCATATGTGAGAGCAAAAGAACACTCCAGAGTTCAATGACACGAGGACCATGAGGATTAATGACAAAGGAATCCTGAAGGTGACAGCTTCAACTATTTGACAGGATGCGCCAATGGACATATAAACAAAGAAATTTGTAATTATATCATCCCCAGTAAGATTCTTGGAAAAACCAGAGGACACAGCTTTAGTGCAGAAGTTTTGTTACCTAGCAACTTGCACAATTGGTTTCAGGACCTCTAACGTGGGGTTCATCAGGAGTGTTGTGGGTCAATGTTCTAGGGTCATTTCAAGATAGCGTGTACAACAGCGGCACAGGGGCAAGTGGCCAAGGCCCCATCCTATTTTGCCCTAAGTGCCGATGTTCTAATCACTGTGACCAGGGAGCAGAGCCGTTCCTGTCCCCAGAAATGAGAGAGCCCCCTAATCATCTCTGGCATGAGAGAGAAGCAAAAAAACAAACCAAAAAAAAAAAAAAAAAAAAAACCCACAAGTCAGCCGTAAGGGGAAAATGTTGTGGTTTCTGTTTTGGAATAAGGGGGACAATTCTGTCCAATCTAGCAAAAAGGCGAAAACTTAGAATCGTTGGTAAAAAGTAACTTTTCTGCTCTCAGACACCACATATACTATACGCTGTAAGTAACCACATCACTAAATTTATTATTATTTTTTGAATTATCATACAGTGGAATTGACTCTGGGGAGGGGGCATGCGCTTTTGTAAATTTTAACCTCACTGATTTTTTTTTTCCAACAAAAGTTGCTATGTGTTTATTAAGACATGTCTGTTAATTTACAAAGCACAGCGGGCTCACCAAATCATTATCTATGTATCATCAGACATTCAAGAGTGTTTCTGAGTAGGTATGTCAGGACTGGCTTTTCTTGTGGCTCAGCAGGATTTCAAATAACGTCTTTAGAAGTCTGAGTACTGGTATAACCTGTACTTGGGAGCCTTCCCTTTTCATTGCCCAAGGCAAAATACCCACTTCTGGGAGAAAAATCCACGGTATGAACAAGAGAAATCTTCTTTTTTAAAAAACAACTGGGAAATTAGAAAATACCATACGGGAAGGATGGGAAGGATAGTGACCCAGTGTGACTGCTTCTTCCTCTTTTTTCTGAAGCAATTGCTAAGATTTCTGCAGTAGGACTGAAGGACAGAGAAGTAACACCCAAAACCAAGATCATTACAGCTTTTATCAGCTTTGGGTTTCCTTCTAGGGGATAAGAATCTTGATCGTATATGTTTACTACTCCACAATTGGAAGAGATCCTCAGTTTATTATAAAAAGATATGGGGCGCCTGGGTGGCGCAGTCGGTTAAGCGTCCGACTTTAGCCAGGTCACGATCTCGCGGTCCGTGAGTTCGAGCCCCGCGTCAGGCTCTGGGCTGATGGCTCAGAGCCTGGAGCCTGTTTCCGATTCTGTGTCTCCCTCTCTCTCTGCCCCTCCCCCGTTCATGCTCTGTCTCTCTCTGTCCCCCAAAAAATAAATAAACGTTGATAAAAAGATAAGAGTCAGGAACAGCCAGATGGAAGAGACGTGTGGAGCAAGGTATGTGGGAAGGGGCGTGGTGCTCCCATGTTGTCTCAGAGCACCACACTGTCCCCCACCTGGGCTTGATCACCAACCCTGACTCATAAATGTTTGTAAAGTTACAATTCTTTGTTAGCTTATATTGCACAACGAACCTTCAACTTTAAAGTTCAAATTGCATCAGGTTGTTTGAACTTTGGCCTCAGAAGATTCTATCACATGGGGATTGCTACAAATTTTAAATGTAAGTTCAAGTGTCTTTAAAAGTTTTGCAATCACCAGAGTAAAAATGTATCCAGAGAAGAATCATCAATGAATGTTACATGTACTGGGTAAGAGTCCGATGAGGAACCACAGAGCCCATGAGGAACCACAGAGCCCGTGGTGCCCAAACTCATCAACCACGAGATCATGACCTGAGTTGAAGTCAGATGCTTAACTGACTGAACCACCCAGGTGCCCCTACTGTAGATAGTTTTTTAAGAAACATTTGAATTGATTGCAATGATGACAAGAAATATGTGCTAATATTTCCAAGTGTGATAATGATATTAGGATCATGTTAAAAATAGTTTAAAGATACATCCTAAAAGTATTTATAGGTGATAGGATATTGGATTTACTTAAAATTAATGTGGTAGGGAAGTGGATGGAATTATAGTGGAAAATTATTGGACCTGGGGGAAAAGTATATGGGGTTTGTTGTATTATTCCTTCTACCTTTGTACGTTTGAACATTTCCACAACAAAATGTTTAAAAATGTAAATCAGATCACATAACCCCAATGAAAATCTAAAAGCTTCCTATTATAAACTCCTTTTAAAATTGAAGATCTTGGGGCATCTAGGTGGCTAAGAGTCAGTTGTCGACTCTTGATTTTGGCTGTCATGACCCCAGGATCGTGGGATCGAGTCTTTCACCAGGATCCTTGCTGAGCAGTGAGCCTGCTTAAGATTCTCAATCTCTGTCTCTCTCTCTCTCTCTCTCTCTCTCTCTCTCTCTCTCTCTCCCCCGCTGCCCTTCGCCCCCACTCCCACTGTCTCCAAAAAATCAATAAAGTAAAAAATTGAAAGTCTTTTTGTTGGCCCACAATGCCACATGGTGTTGGCACCTGGCCTACCTTTCTGCCCTTGTTTACCACCACATCTCCTCTAGCTCGCCCTCAGGACCTGCACACTTGCTTTTCCTCAGACTTGAGCAGTCTTCCCCAGACCTTCACGTAACTGGTTTCCTTTCCTTACTTTGGCCCCACCTCATCCTCCTCTTCCTCGGCGAGGACTTCCCTGTCGACCCTCTCCAAATTCTCATTCTCCACCACCCCCAGTCACTCTATCCCCTTAGCTTCACTTATTTTCTTTCATTCCAGTTTACTGAATAATACAATTTCTTTTTTAATTTTTTTTTTCAACGTTTATTTATTTTTGGGACAGAGAGAGACAGAGCATGAACGGGGGAGGGGCAGAGAGAGAGGGAGACACAGAATCGGAAACAGGCTCCAGGCTCTGAGCCATCAGCCCAGAGCCCGACGCGGGGCTCGAACTCACGGACGGCGAGATCGTGACCTGGCTGAAGTCGGACGCTCAACCGACTGCGCCACCCAGGCGCCCCTGAATAATACAATTTCAAACAGTGGGATTTGTTTACTTGTTTAATGCCTCTGTCTCCCACTAGATTACCAGTTCCGGGAGGACAGGGTTTCCTCTATTCCTCAGAGTCTCTCCTGTGCCTAACACAGCATCTGGTACAGTATCAAACATTTACTGAACAGGTGAATGTATTCATGAAGAAAAGACCATCTACCTCCACACTCAGCCTGGACACAGAGAACCCAAACCACATCTTACTGCCTACATTAACGGGACTTTGTGGTCCTACGCTTCCGTTAGCATTTTTTTTCCCCTTTAAATACTTTTCCTGAATGTCCAGCCTATGCAAATGGTTTGACAATCAATAGCCAGTTTGCCCGCTGAGATGATCTGAATTCTCTTGCCTTGACGTTTCCACCATTTTTCTACTGTCGTGCATCAGCTCTTACCCAACCCTGAAGTGAACGACATGCCTTAAACCAAACTTCCAACTCACCATAAATTCTGGCCTTACCTTCTCCTGAGGCCCTGCCAAAGCTCTGCCAAGTAGTGCTCTCCCTTACCTGAGTAAGCCATCACCTCACTTTTGTCTTATATTGTTACCTTGGTGGTATTTGGAAAGCCAGCTTCTGACAAGAGGAGTCAAATCCAAACACAGTAGCCAAACTAAATAATAGTTTAATGTCTGGGGGCATTAAAAACGTAGCAACAGTGGCTAGTCCTGGTATATGGGGAACTGAGACAAAAGGAAAGATCAGTAATAACTATCCTGCCTTTATCAATCTTGATTAGCGCTCCCTTAAATTGTGTCCCAAGGGGATCCTTCACTTACCTTAACCTATTCCCAGGATTACTACTAAAAACTGATGTAATAAGTAACACAGAACGGAGTGCATAGTTTTAAAACCCAATGGATGAGTAGGTTGCTTCAAGTTACAAGGGTAAATTAGGGAGAGATAAAGAAGGGGATGGTGTACCATGCTCGATCCTCATTTATCATGGTATGAAGTCAAACGGTAACTAGAAGAAATCAGGAACTAGCATGTAAGTATTTTGTTTAGCAATTTTTTAGTAATCAGAATTAAAAACACAATTGGTTGAAGGGGGCTGCCTCTGAGGATGGGGAGCTTTCTCATTACAAATTCTCGGATACTAGGTACCCTAAACGTGGGCAACTGTTACTTTGATGACGACAATGATAACTGGGAAAACAAAAAAGTCCGGATACCAAGACCTCTAAACTGCCAGCTCGGTCACAATCTGGTCCACACCCACCCCACAGACAGGGAGCAGCGCCGGCAATCCCATACTCAGCTCCCCGAAGCTTCAGGCAGCAAGGATGCCATTATCTTAACACAAGATAACTGGAGTCTCTTCCCAGGGCAACTTTTGTTCTAGTCCCTTTTTCTTCCTCCAACCTGGAAGGGCTCGGGGAAATCCTACGACAACCCACCCCAACAACGTCCCACGGCCGACAGACTCAACCCCGCCCAGAACCTTGGGTCCACCTTCTCACCTCATTTCCGGGGAGGCCTTTGCACGCGGACCCGGAAGCGGAGGGACCGGCAACTGCTAAGGCGCAGGCGCACTCCTCCTCAGTCGCGTCGTCCCGCCCCTTCCCAACCCCGTCGCCAACCTGTCCGCGCGTCGCAGCGGCCCTGGGTTCCCTCTTTTCGCCCCGCGCGGTCACGTGACGAGGGAGGGGCGGGTTAGCGGGAGCTCCGCGCTTCTTCCTCCAGGGCAATTTCTGGCTCGTCTTCCGGGGTCCCCTTCCCTGGGGGCCGCCCTAGGACTTCCCTAGACGAGAGCGGGGGGCTCGTCCGCCCCCCTGCCGGCCACGGTCACGGCGTCCACGCCGGCGCCGCCTCCGCCTGGGCCTCAGTCGGCGGAGCGCAGACGGGCGGGTGGAAAGGAAAAGGGGCGGGCCGGGGCGGGCCGAGGCGAGCGGGGGCGGGGTCTCGCGCCGTCCTGGGGCGGCTTTTAGGGCCGGGCCCGCGCTGGACGTGGACACCCGTCGTCGCTGTCGCCGCCGCCACCTTGGCTTCTGCTGCCACCGCCGCTGCCGGTCGCCACCATGAACCAGGATCTTCGCAGGGAGCGGGAAGCCGCCACCTTCAACCCGGAGCTGCTCACGCACGTCTTGGACGGCAGCCCCGAGAACACCCGGCGCCGCCGAGAGATCGGTGAGGGCGGCAGACGAGGCCTCCCTCCTTGTCCGAGCGCGGCTCGAGATTCCCTCGATGAGGAGTCGTGGGGGGGCGCTGTGGAGAGTAGGCCGCAGCGCCTGAGCCGCGCGGGGCTCAGCTGTAGGGGAGCCGGGACCCCCACTCCCTGGGGCCCCCCGGGGGCTGAGTGACGGATGTCGTCCATCCCGAGAGGGGACCTGTGCCCGCACCCTGAAAGCTGCTGGGATTCAAGGTGTCACGGAGCCCTGAATTTCTGTCTTCCTCTTGATGCCCTTTAACTCCCTTGCAGAGAACCTGATTCTGAATGACCCAGACTTCCAGCATGAGGACTTGAATTTCCTCAGTCGCAGCCAGCGTTACGAGGTGGCTGTTAAGAAGAGCGCCAGCATGGTGAAGAAGATGAGGGAGTTTGGCATCGCAGATCCGGAAGAAATCGTGTGGTTTAAAAAGTAGGTATGCCTTCCCATAGATGAAGTGCCCAAGCCCAAACTTCACATTTAAACCCGCAGCCTGTGGCTTCCTTTTCCATCGGACTTGGTGTTTGAAGACTCAAATTGCATATTTTCACTCCACTTTAAAGTTATGTGTGTGAAAAACAGTGTCTGCTTTTGTACTGGAAGCCCTTTAAAAGGATGACATTTGTAGAAGGCGGATAATGAATGGAGATGCTGCAGGGTTTTGGGGTTTTTTTCCCCTTCTTAAGAATCAGTACCCATTTGTTTGGTTCAGACATCTCAACTTGGAGGGATTTGAGTTGCTTGCAAAATGACTTTGCTCTTTGTAAGAAGGAGGCTTGTTAAATTTAGAGGCAGGATTTGGAATGATTAAAAAAAAATTTTTTTTATGGTTATTTATTTTTGAGAGAGAGAGAGAGCAAGCAGGGAGGGGCAGGGAGAGAGGGAGGCACAGAGTCAGAAGCAGGTTCCGGACTCTGAGCTGTCAGCACACAGCCGGACAAAAGGGCTCCAACCCACGAACCTCGAGATCATGACCTGAGCAGAAGTCAGACAGCTGAGCCACCCAGGCGCCCCCACCCTGGGACAAATTTTAGTTGCAAGACCAAACAGTATCTTGGAGCAATAGCAGATTGTCTTTCCATATGAGAGTGTAGATCTTGAGTTTAAAATAATGGAAAATGTGGGTTGGATGAAGATTTCAGAATTGAATATAAAGCATTCTAAGAACCCAGCATTCTTGAATCTGGTTGCAGGGTGATTTAAATGGCTCTTGGGCATAGGAGACCTCAAAACGCCTTGGTCCTTATGCTGAAAAGAGTATGTACTTTTTCCAGACCATCTGTTTTTTGTTGTGTTTTGTTTTTTAATTAGAAACAAGCACTTTTTTTTTTTTTTTTGCCTTTATCTAAATAAACACTATAATTACATGACCTTAGCACAAGGTCCTTTCTTTGGCTGGTAGCCTCTCTTATGCTTCTTGTTTATTCCTGGGCACTTCGTTTTTTAGGTTTCCACATTTTAGAAGGATTCCAGTATTTTCTATCAGTAAAGATTAAGTGACGGGAATGGTGTATATTCAAGAGCTAAGAAGAATAGAACATGTTACAAGTTCTGCGTTTATGTAGTAATATAAATGCTCCCTTATTCTACTGCCTCTAATATGTTCGGTGTCTAATTATTTTCAGTCTGACCTGGTTATTATTGTGGAGGATGGAATCATTTACTCTGGCCCTTAGGACTGCCTGAGAACTCCTTGCCATTTTAGTCATAAAGTTAGGATTTGTTTATTTTTGGTAGTCCAAATCAGAGTACTTACTCTCTTCCAAATGTTCTTTTTTCACTTTTGAAGTTTGTAACTCATCATGGCTGTGGGAGTATTGAGGTTGAGTAACTCCTAGGTGGTTATGTGTCTGAATTACCTGAATTGGGTTTTATGTAAAATTTAAGAATTTAGTAAGATTTTATTCTTTTTTGAAACAACCCAAAAGAAGAGGTTTGTTTCATTTTGCTTTTAAATGGTTGATGCTATGTGTTTCAGAGTTGGTTAGGAGATTTCATAATCAGTGGTGTAACCAGAGTGGAGTGAAGTCACAATGAAGTAGAACAAATTCCTTTATGTGGGTTAAAGAGCAGAGGACACAAGCCAGTTTCGTCTATTGTTTTTCGTGATATAGACCTTGCTGTTTAGGGAATGTAGAGTACAAAATTTAACACACCTTTTGATATCCTTCCAGTGGTTCTAGGATAGGACAGGGAGATCAACTTCTGCGAGAAAAGGGGATTGAAAATTAGTTTTGGCAGTTACTGAATGCCATTGAGTTTCAACCTGCCATCCATTGTAACTAACACGCATGTTTCACGTAGCGCTAAGAAGAAAGAAATGCAGCCAGTTAACTATGACATCCTGTTAGTTGTGAGATACACCTGACTTATTACATGCTAGAACTGATGAAGTACAGTAATATTTCTCTTTCTGGAGATTTTGAGCATTTACTGGTTTCTTTACAATTATTTCTCCTATCTCAAAATAAAATTCACATATGGGAATATTTTAAAGTTGATGGAATATTAGTAAAATACTGAGATTTCTCAACCCGAGCAATAAAAGAAATGTGCTCTCCAGTCTTCGGGGTAAAAACCTTGCTGTTTGGAGAATGTAAAAGTTGTTTTCCTAACCTACTCTCCTGTAATTTTGTCTATTAACTGTCCTGTTTACTATGAAAACTAAAATGGTCTTAAGAATGTTTAAAATTCTGATGAAGATCAGCCGTGGTATCTGTTACTCTCTTTAGGTTTTACAGCTGATTCCTTGAAAGGCATTTTCAGGAGGAATTAAACAATTGAAAAACAAGCACTGGGATTTTGTTCACGAGTTGGTTTTCGAGTATCTTCGAAAGAATCTCACTATGTTTATTAACATAAACATTGGGCAGTGTGTTTTGTGTCATGTATTTTTCTCTCTGAGTTTCCCAGAATTATATATTGTGTCAGTATCGTCATTTTATAAACCCACAGCTCCTCACTTCCCTCCAGGGAGTAGGAGTGTCTTATCTTGCCACCATTTTCAGCACCTAAATTACTGCTTCTATTTCTCAGAAACTCTCCTAAGTCTGTTTCCTCTTTTAGGAAAATATGATTGTTAAGGAATGCGGTGGTGCTCTTACCTTTGAGAGAACAATTTCTACATTTATCCACCTCCTCAGGCTTTTGACCCTCACTTCGGTGAGGCGGGGTGTTGCTTCTCTCCAGTCCAGCAGCAGGAAACTCCTGTTAATCCAAGTTACTGGGAAGCTAACTCGATTCACTTCTTCTATTCATACCCCTCCTTTTTCCTCTTGTTCTCCACTTAGTTTAAATTGACATTTGACACTGGTGTAAAAAGTCTAGAATCTCTGGGTTAAAAGGGCATTGTTGATGTTTCTCGGATCCAGGCCCTCCTTGGATGTTTCAGCTTGTCCACAGCACCCTTAAAGGTGATCTTCCAACCTAAAGGCGGTGGGGTTGGGATTCAATCCCCAAAAGTGAACTGACAGCCTTCTCCCTCTTTCTTTTAATTCATGCTGTCCTCATTGGACAGACCAAGATAAACCGGTGACACTGCTTCCTATTCATTCCTTGCAGAGTTGTGAAAAGCAGTTAGGTGACACTTGTTTTGTCCTTTAACATAGATAGATAGATAGATAGATAGGTAGGTAGATAGATAGGTAGGTAGGTAGGTAGAGTAAAATAGACCCCGGTAAAATCTTTAATGGCATAACCAAGCTGACTGGCATATGTAAATTGTATTTTGACTATTGCACAGTTTGTTTTATTATTTGTTTTATTTGAGAGAGCGTGCAGGTGCACAAGCAGGGGAGGGACAGAGAGGGAGAGAGGATCTCAAGCAGGCATCATCGGGGAGCCAACGAGGGCCTCAATCTCATGACTGTGAGATCGTGACCTGAGCCGAAATCAAGAGTCAGATCCCCAACCGACTAAGCCACTCGGGTGCACCCACAGATTCTGTTTTATGAGAAAATAGTTGAAGACTGAATTTTAGTATGATTGGAATTCCCTTAATCTGGAGTGGTTATCAAAGATCATCAGCAGTAAACGTTTAACATTCTCACGTTACCTACTTACCCATCTGTAAACTCAGAAGACTTTTAGAGATCTGTGGTTTGGCCCTGGGGTATAGTATATATTTACTATCCTAGATGTTTGCTTTATTTATCTAGGGAAAGATTAAACTATTTAGTTGCTTTTGTTAACAGTCCTACAAATAAATGTCCTATGGGGTTCCTTCTGATTTTCAGAACAAGTAAAATCTGAAAATAAACACACACTCCAAAGAATCCAACCAATCAAACCAACAAATGACACCAACAAAACAAAACAAAAAAACACCGGGGTTTCTAAGCTATAAAACACGGGTAGAATTTGCTTCCTGGATGAAGTGTAGAATTCAAGAGGATTTCTGGCCCTGAAATGACTTGAGGGGGAGGCAGTAGATACCACTGGATTCGGCCTTTTTGCTGGGGAAATGGTAAACTTCTGATTTAATTTCTTGAGAGAAGGCTTCAAATTGTCCTAACCTCAGTCCCTGAGGGCCATGGCTGTCTGACAAGAATGGGTGGCAGAATGCAGTTTCTAGAGTAAGGCTGAGATCCCTTTTCTTTTCTCTCCTGTAGAATACATTTGGTCAATTTTGTGGAACCTGTGAGCCTCAATTTCTCCATGTTTATTCCCACCTTGCTGAATCAGGGCACCACTGCTCAGCAAGAGAAATGGCTGCTCTCCTGCAAACGATTGGAGATAATTGGCACCTACGCCCAGACGGAAATGGGCCACGGTTAGTCCACATTTGAGGGTCCGTGGGTAACCCACCTCAGGACTTAAATTGACAGATGACCCCTGGTGTTCGTCTTTTCCTGCTGCTGCCCTTTTGGGATTTGGTCTTTCAGATGTCAAACCTGAAATAAAATCCAGCTTCTTGTTTTCTCATAGGTCATTTCCCCATAAACGTGCCCAGGACTCTCAGCCTCCACTGTTCCTTCTGAAAGCCTTTTTACCCCTGCTTCACGTGTACCCCATTTTAATGACTGTTGAGCAGTTTGGAAAGATAGGATTGAAACATGGCAAAATTGTGTTGGTGTCTATTATACAGATGACTTTGTTGGAAATTCTTGTGAGTGTTAATGGCTCAGCAACATCTGGAAGTTGCCTCTCTGCTTTAATGAAGCTGAAGATGCTGATTTTCTGGGCGGGGCAGAGGGTTGGAGCATTTAAGTGTCTTAATCTTTCTTCCATTGCCTGCTAGCTGGGCTGTAAGGCAGTTTGGGGAAAGGTTCAGGATTCTCTGCATTTGACTACAGTAGTCTTTCTTTCTTTCTTTTCTTTTTTTTTTTAATGTTTATTTACTTTTGAGAGAGACAGAATGCAAGCAGGGGAGGGTCAGAGAGAGAGGGAGACTCAGAATCCAAGGCAGGCTCCAGGCTCCGAGCTGTCAGCACAGAGCCGGATGTGGGGCTCGAACTCACGAACCGTGAGATCGTGACCTGAGCCGAAGTCTGACGCTCAACCGAATGAGCCACCCAGGCACCCCGACTACAGTAGTCTTTTTATTATATCTTTTCCTTTTACGTGTTTTTGGACTTTGTATTGTCAGTCATTGGTTAAATTGTTCATAAATGCCCTACTTTCAAAAAAGTTTTGTGCTTGGTCTCAAGGTGAAAGAGGTTTGTTTTCATAGACAAGGCCATTGGCAGGTTTGGGGGTTTTGAATTTGAGCTGCCCAGTCTCATTCCTTAATTACCATAATGCTTCCATTATGTAAATAAGGAAAAGAGGAAGGGACGGAGATACCCTGAAAACTTCATTTTTGTGTTTGATTTGGTGCTTTTTGATTTGTGAAATGGCTTAAGATGTTCTTTATCATGATTCCCGTGAGAGCTGCAGGTTCTGTCCTGATGACACCCAGGACTTGAGCTCCGGGGATGGCCAACACTAAAGCAACCTGCCTAAGGGCAGGAATATAACACTCTTACAGTCATCCTGGTGGGGGGAGGTGGTGGAGAGAGAGGGAGAGTTTTGTAATCTTGAAATAGTTTTGTGGTACAGAGCCCTTTTTTGTTTTGTTTTTGTATGCATCATTGTGGAATTTGACTTACAGTGGTGCTATTTATAGGAGGCATAAAGATGTAAATTATTCTGAGGCTAAATGGGCCTGATATGTATATTGGTCTAACCTTTCTGCCTCTGTAAACTACATTGTAAATGTATACTTGCCCTAAATTTTGAAAGAGGAAGAAACGGGAACTTGAAGTTTACCGGCTTGAGGAGCCCAGAAATCGGACTGAGATCCTATGTTGTTCTGGGTGAGTTTGCATTTGTCAGTTTTCTTTCCTTTGATGCCTTTATTTTTCGGATATTTTCTTGTATTTGAACCAGCTTTGTCTTAATCTCTGTATTTTAGAGAACAGGGTTGTGAGATTGGGTCTTGCTGCTTGCTGGAATCTTGTTCATTCATATTGGTGTTTGTCGTGCTGTGTCTGCTACTGTCCTTTTCCGGGAGCACCAGGCTGTCAGTTCATTTGCGTCCGGTGACTGGGTAAGAATAAGAAGTCCTTCAACATCAAAGAGACTGGAAATAGAGCAAATTGTGCAGAGGGAGGAAATCCTGAGCCTCTGGAACGTTGGTTGGTTAACGACAATTGTCTAAAGTATTGTCACAGAGTTGGCGGTCACGTTGAGTTTGGGATTCTTTCAGCTCTAGGTGGCTGCGGAGAAGTGAGGAGATGGTGTTGCTCAGGCTCATCCCAGGATCCTCAAGAATCTTAAAATTCAGTCCCTTGCACGAAGTCTCGATCACCTGTTTTCTGTCTTCTCTCCTCTAAACACTCACCTGTCTGTGTAGGTGCCCAAAACCGGACGCACATTTGGTCTCTGGGTCTGTACCCTTAAGCAAAGGCAGAGGTGTGGGCTGAGGGGCGCACCCTCTCCGTGGGGTTCTGGTGTTGAAGGGACCGTCTGTGGAACGTGGTCCAGTGATAATCATCCTGGCCATACATTTCTCCGGGTCACAAAGCAGGTGGTATGTTTGGTCTTGACAGATGCTTGTTCATTTCAAGTTGTGGCCACTTTACAGCAATTCTTGCTTTGTGTTCTGTTGTTGTTATTCAGGAAAATAGAGCTTATATAATACATAGTTACCATCCTGGAATATTGATGGGCTATATCTGCACCTTCCCATCTCTAATACTCAAATATGAACTAAAGCACCTTTCTTCCTTTGAAACTTGAGAAATAGATCGTCTCAACTTGATTGTGTAAGCCACTGGTTTTTCTCCACTTGTATTTTCACTGCTCTGTCTCCTGTTCTCTTTCTTCTGAGTCTCTTCCCTGTTGAACTTCTCGTGAGACACGCTCCCGCGGTTTTTGGGCTGTTCTAATTCCCCGCTATTGTTTTTGATAACGATATAAACTTCTTTATTAAAAACTGTGTCCTTTGGAGTTATGCCTTCAGAATATCTTTCTCAGATGTGAATTACTGTATTGAAAGGAACATTGTATAGCCTCCATTTCATAGTTTAACACAGAACCTTTTTATAGTGTATTTAGGGACTTGCTAGCATACTGTGTCTCCATACACCCCCCCGTCAGTCAGCGTGGTTACTTTAAATGCTTTTGCTACTTTCATATCTAAGAGTTGAAGTTTTAATTTTCCAGTGCCAGTGAGCCTGGATGTTATTACATGTTTTGGCTTACTGTATACATTTCCTATGTATGAAGTGCATTTTTCTCTGAGTATTGATTCAGTAGAATCTGTGTGTTGATCTTACATGGTTATATAGTATCCTTCCAGTGTTTTTTTTCTATTGCCGTCTGTTTTGTTAAACGTTTTGGCTTTCTGTATTTAATGCATCCTTCTCTGAGTGGGTATAAAATTTTTTCCTCATAGCTTGGATAATTATTCTCTATTTTCTAACAGTTTTTTTGTTTGTTTGTTTGTTTGATTGATGCTTAATGCTTTGACTTGTATATGGTATAGAGTGATGAATGAATCCCATACTAATTTTATGTTTTATTAACTAGTGGTTTTTTTTCCCATTGTTAATTCTTTCCGGTTCTTCTTAGAGTTTTATGAGTTTCTGTTTATTTCTGGAACCTTAAAATATATTACATTGATTTGTCCATTTTTCTCATAAATGTCATACACTGGTTCATTATTGCTTTGTAAGATATTTAAAAATCTAGTAAGATAAGCCTGCTATTGTTACATTTTAAGACCTACATATTTGGTGTTATTATATACTGCTGGGAGAATTATGATCTTAATTTGTCAAAATCTAAATTATATTCTACAGGAATTTCAAATCTGTGTTACGTTAAATCCTTATATTTCCTTGGGAAGTATTATCTTTATTATAATAAAGGACTGACATCTTGACCAGGATTTAGCAATTTCTTTTCTGTTATTTATCTTTTATCCATCCCATTAGTGCTGATATTTTTTTCTTTTTTTTTTTTTTTAATTTTTTTTTTCTTTTAATGTTTATTTTTGAGACAGAGAGAGACAAAGCACGAACAGGGGAGGGTCAGAGAGAGGGAGACACAGAATCTGAAACAGGCTCCAGGCTCTGAGCTGTCAGCACAGAGCCCGATGCGGGGCTCGAACTCACGGACAGCGAGATCATGACCTGAGCCGAAGTTAGCCGCTTAACCGACTGAGCCACCCAGGCGCCCCTGATATTTTTTTCTTAATTAAATCTTTAATATCCTGAGCTAAGTTACTTAAACATTTTTAAACATTTGTTGCTTTTATAAATTGTTTTTCTCTTTCCTGATATATCTCCTTTAATGGTCCTAATGGATAATAATGCAGTCGGGTTTTTTTCTTATAGCCTACAGCTTTTCTAAGTTCACTTATTATTGATGGTATTTTATTGTTGATTACCTGGCATTATAATCATGCTGTCCATGGAGATGCTATTTTGAGTTCTTTCTTTCTTATATATTATCAGTCTAATAATTTGTCCTCAGCATTGGCTACCAGCCTTTCCAGCCCAGTATCATGTAGCAGATACTGGGCAGGCCTTTTGGTGTTAATGGTTTTTTTTCTGTTTTTTGTTTTTTGTTTTTTTTTTAAGTTTATTTATTTTTGAGAGAGACCGAGACAGAATGCGAGTGGGTTAGGGGCAGAGAGAGAGGGAGACACAGAATTCAAAGCAGGCTCCAGGCTCCAAGCTGTCAGCACAGAGCCTGATGCGGAGCTCGAACCCACAAGCTGTGAGATCATGACCTGAGCCGAAGTCGGACGCTCAACCGACTGAGCCACCCAGGCGCCCCAGGTGTTAATGGTTTTAAAAGAATTGACTGCACTGCTTCACCATAGCAAAATGTTCGTCCTTTGTAATTTCAAAATAAATTATTTAAAAATAATACATAATCTTTATCATGCATAACCAGCTTTATGCAACAAATACTTGATTTAAGTAAAAATAAATAAATAAAAACAAAAACTATCCAGTCACTGTCTCCTTGCAACGTGTCTAAATTTCATCCACTTGTAAATAGTCCTTATCTTAGTCACAAGAGACATTTTTCTCCTAAAAACATTCTTTGGTCTCAAAACGGTTTCTTTTTCTTTTTTTTTTTTTTTTTTTTTTAATGTTTATTTATTTTGGAGAGACAGAGAGTGAGAGAGGGAGGGGCAGAGAGGGGGCCACCGAATCTGAAGTAGGCTCCAGGCTCTGAGCTGTCAGCACAGAGCCCTGTGCGAGGCCTGAGCTCAGGAGCTGTGAGATCATGACCTGAGGCTTAACCCACTGAGCCACCCAGGTGCCCCTCAAAACGGTTTCTGATTACAATAGATTACCCCTGCCCTACTAAGTGTATTTTTGTAACCTTGGTATTTGTTGCTCCATTATACGGCACCCTGATGCAGACCCCTCCCAGGAGTCTGATGGGTGCTTCAGAGTGGCCCTGCCTTTACCAGCAGTTGCCCTGGGTGCTAGTAATGCATAGTAGTCTTTCAGCCCTAAAAGTGGCTGGTCCCAAGCCTCAGTTTTCAGCCCTGGTTCAAAGAGTTTTCTTCTGTTGCGTCCTAGGTGTACATTTATTTTTCTTCCTAGGTACCATCCTTTTCGAAACTGGAGACAGTGGCATTCCTGTTTGTGAGTGAAAGCACTCTCTCTCATCACATGAATGTGTTTATCTGAGGATTTCCACTATTTTTAACTTTTTATTTTAAAATGATGATAAATTCGTAGGAAGTTGCAGAAATAGCAGAGAGAGATCCCATGGACCTTTCACCCATTTTCCACCAGTGCTGACATCTTACGGGATTTCCATTTGCTGCTTCCTAGGATGGCTGCTCTGATCTGGGCAAGGTTTTCTGGTGTCCTCATCATTGTGCTCAGTCCTCATTGCACTTGGATAAGAACTGCCCCAATCAGAAGATGTGATTAGGTGGTGGGATTCTTGTCCTCACTCTGCCATTATCTTCTTGATCTGAAGGCACTTGACTCACCTCAGTCTAATTTCTTTGTAAAATGAGCACATCGGTTGCACGTTCTTTGATTTTTATGTGATCGGATAGCTGAAAGCCCAGCCACCCGATTGGAAGACAGTTGATCGGCTCTTGCCTGGGCAGTGTGCCCCGGTTATTTCCCTCCTTACTTTCGGAACAAACTGAGAAATTTTAAGACTGAAATGTTGTGTCAGTTCATTTCTAATAGAATAATAAGAGCAGTATATAGTTGATGAACTTAGAGCTGGAAGTTAAATAGAATGCCAGCAACGTGGAAAAAGAACAAAGGCATATCAATCTACTTCCTATTGGAAATAAATTCACACAAGTCTAAGGCACCTGCAGATTTTAAATGGAAAAGAATGACTTTAGAAAGTGGATTCCGGGGGCACTTGGCTGGCTGAGTTGGTAGAGCATGTGACTCTTGATCTCAGTGCCATGAGTTCAAGCCTCATGCTGGGTGTGGAGCCTACTTAAAAAAAACCAATAAATGAAATAGATTTTTTTTAAGTGGATTCAAAATTACTAAACCTAAGATGTTTATTATCATTAGTGATAATTCACGTTTAACCGCCCTGTAATGCATGAATCTGTTATTTGTAATTATTATTATTATGGTCTTTCCTAGAAATTGCATGTCTTTTTTTATTTCTGCACTTAATTACCAGATGCAGAGCACTGCCCATTTTTGTATTAAATTATTTCAGTAGGGCCTGGCTGGATATTTGTGATGAATCTGAATGAAATTACCAGATTCATGTGAGGGGTGTGGATCTGTGCTGGATGTTTTACGGGCCAGCACAAAGCACTCCAGCCTGGAAGCATTCTGGAAAATGCATCTAGGAGAAACTTCATCTGGGGGAGCATATTGTCGGCCTGAGAGACCGAAGTTCTCCGGTCTCACCTTCTCATCAGGGTAAATCATTGTACAACTTGAATTCTCCATTCCATACAACCTCTTCACATTGTTTATTTCCTTTGATTTAATTGCAAGGCTGGAATCCTCTGCCCGACTCGCATATTTCTGCGCTGCACAGGCTTTGGAATCGGAAGCCAGTCCTCCACCCAGATTAACTATCCAAGCGTTGAGTAGCTTAAGAAAAAAACTTCTCGCCAAATTAAGGAAGACGGAATTTGCCAAGAGTTTATGAAAGTAATACAAAAAGGGGCAGTGCTCCTACCCATGATAAAGTCCACCCAGCTAACCCATACTTAAAAGAATTTTTTTTTCTCCTTCCCTTTACTCTGTTCACATTGCTGATTCTCTCACACCTGATGACTCTTCTCTCAAATGCCCATCCTTGGTATTTCTTCGAAGTTTTGTGCACCGAGGGCGGCCTGAGCCTCTGGATCTTCACTTGGGCATGTTCTTGCCTACTTTACTTCACCAGGCAACCGCGGAACAACAGGAGCGCTTCTTCATGCCCGCCTGGAACTTGGAGATCATTGGCACTTACGCCCAGACAGAGATGGGCCATGGTATGGTGCATTCAGTCTACCTTCTGGGTTGGGTGGGACTCTGCAAGCTTAGCAAACAGGGAGAGCCCACCACAGGTTAGCAATGGCATCGCCACCTACCGTGATCTTTCTGCGGAGTCCAGGCTTTTCGCGTATACAAGTCTTGGCGTAGACGTTGCCTTGGTCAGTGGAAATTAAAGGTTATGTCAGCACAGAGATAGGCTGATTATTCTTTTTCATGGTTCCCCTTCAGTAGGTCAAGGATTTGTTTCCTGAGTGGGTTTTCAAGTTCACTGGAGTTACGTAGGATTTGTGTGCATGTGGAATCGGAACCCATCTTTTTTTCTTTATTACTCTCATTACCTTTGCTACTGATAGCTTAATGAACTTGCACAAATTCCAGAAGAAACACAGCTTAATAGTACATGTGCTCTTTGACTTGCTTCCGGGAAATGAGTGGCTTTATATAACCATAATGTGAGCATTTTATACTTTGACTTTTTTTGTGCCTTGATTCAGTAAAGTTCTGAAGTTGGCTTGGCCAAAGGTTATTTCAAAAATAAGATAAGCCGCACTTCTAGGCCATTGGTCTGGGAGATGGTGGCTGTCCCTGTTATCTGGTCTGAATTGGTATCTGTGTTTGCTATTCATTTCCTTCTGTCTTCTCTTCTCCTACTTAGAGGTTTCAGAACAACTGGTCTGATGTATGTTTGCCACACTTGCTCCTTCTGTGTGTACAACTTCATCTTGATTTTACAGCCAATTTGGCTCTTGGTGCCAAGACTGAAAGTGGAGTACTGTTTGGTTCGGCTGTGCATTTGCAAACAATTTGTCACTATCTGTTCTGTTACTGTATTACTTCTTTTTCTATAAAAACTTCTTTGGCTAAAAAAAAACCAAAAACCTTCTGTGGTGAAATGAGTCTTAGTATCTGGTTCCTGGATTCACACTTCGGAAGGTTGTGGATCACTCATCAAGTGGCCGTTTCTGTAACTCCACTTGGAAGTTTCTAAATGTTTCAAAGTGTAAGTGTTTAATGAGGTCTGTCATTATCAAACCAGTCTGGTAAAAAGGTCCTCAGCATTTGCTTCAGGGTAGTGTTATTAGAGGGAGTGTCACTTAGAACATTTTTCCATAACTGTTTTCAAAGAATTTTGGCACATTTATATTAGGATCTAACGCACGAACCCTTGTCCATCTCCAATAAACGTCTGAAACCGGGAACTCTTCCTTGTCACGCTAATGAACCAGCCAGATGGAAGTTAAAGGCCTGGTATTGGAAAACTCACACCTTATTCTTTGATCTTTAGAAATCCAAAAGTCACAGCTCTGGCTCTTTTTCCCCATAGTGATTATAGTTTTTTTTTAAGTCTCATTTTCTATTCTAGCCATCCCTCTGAAATAAGTCCTTAATTTACAAGAACTTTGGCTGGAGTCTCTTTCTGTCACCTGTTATCTTAGTCTTCGTAAATAGAGAAGTCCAGAATGTTGAACTGGTGTGGTAAACACAAAACGTGAGTTGACGTTGGCATACTAAAGCTTAGAGGTGTTAAAGAGACGTTTAGCTTCCCTGTTATGTTCATATCCTGTGATCTTCTGAAAATATGATTCTAAAATGCCTTTACATTTTCTTCTGGTTGATTTAAATCATGTTACAAATCCACTGTCATAGAGGTGAATCAATTCAAGTGTAGAAACAGAACATGCTTGACATATTTTCAACCTAATAGGAGTTGTCTGGTTTAAGTATAGGAAATGATGGGGATGCCTGGCTGGCTCCGTCAGTGGAGCACGTGACTCTTGATCACGGGGTTATGAATTCAAGCCCCATGTTGAGATGTAGAGTTTGTTTGTTTGTTTGTTTGTTTTAATTTTTATGTTAAGTACGCTCCACACCCAGTGTGGGGCTTGAACTCATGACCCTGAGATCAGGAGTCACAGGCTTCACCAGCTGAGCCAGCCAGGCACCCCCGTAGAGTTTTCTGTAAAAAAAAAAAAAAAAAAAAAAAAAAAAGGAAATTAACGTATCTTGGTTATCAGCTATTTGTAGCTCATATACAAATGTTTTGTTGCCTTTAGATTTTGTTGTTCTCTGAGCTGTTTCTAGAGCTGAAAGGAGGAGGCAGGAGATTTAACCCTGTGTTGTTGGTTTTTTTTTTTTTTTTTTTTTTTTGCCCATATTTTACCCGAAGTGAATGTAACTTATTTCCTTAGGAACTCATCTCCGAGGGTTGGAAACCACAGCCACTTACGACCCTGAAACTCAGGAGTTCATTCTCAACAGCCCTACCGTGACCTCCATCAAGTGGTGGCCGGGTGGACGTATGTGACGTTTTTAGCGTTTCTTGGATGTTTCAAAGAGTCATTACAAGATTGTGTGTAGAATGTAGAGCTTGTCCAAGAATATCATTTTGAAGTCTGGAGAGAACTCTTCAGCCTTAAGCTCTTCTGAGCTGTTTCACAGTCTCTTACAGTGCATGTTCTAGATATGTCTATATTTACAACATAGAGAGTTCAGCCTCTTACTCTCTTTTCTTAATTTTTCTTCCCAACATTCCTTTTTTTTTTTTTTTAATTTTTTTTTTTTAACGTTTATTTATTATCAAGAGACAGAGGGACAGAGCATGAGCAGGGAAGGGGGAGAGAGAGGGAGACACGGAATCCAAAGCAGGCTCCAGGCTCTGAGCTGTCAGCACAGAGCCCAACGTGGGGCTTGAACTCACAGACAGTGAGATCATGACCTGAGCCAAAGTCAGTTGCCCAACCAACTGAGCCGCCCAGGCGCCCCTCTTCCCAACATTCCTATCGTTAGCTCAGTTTCCTTGGTCATCATTTAAAGTAACTTAGTATTCCCTGGTTGGTTATAATTAATTTAAATGTAAAGAGCCCCATGTGGCTAGTGGCCACTGTTCTGGAAAGCAGTTCCGTAAGAGAGAAAAAGGAAATGAATAGTGGTCTTATGGTTATCTTAAAAAAAAATTTTTTTTATGTAAACAAATGAGAAAAAAGTAGAAAAGAAAGCAGTCTTTTTAAAACGGAGGATTACTATCAAACCAAGAGGCTGTACACCTTAAACTTATAAATATGATAGGTTAATAATATCTCAATAAAACTTGTATAAAAGCTTTTACATATATGTAAAACAAAGGATTGCTTTACCAAAATTCAATACATCTTCATAACTATCCGCTTAAGTGGATTTCTTTCTGAAAACTGGGTATGGTGCCGTCATAAGACGCCCAGAGAGTTCCCGGCTTATGGTGTTTAACATATGGCTTTTCCGCCTCATTTCTATCCTTTGAAAGTGTAAGAATGCTTGCACTCACTTCTCTGTCTCATTCTCTTTGATGTTACAGTTGGAAAGACCTCAAATCATGCGATAGTTCTTGCCCAGCTCATCACAAAGGGCAAGTGCTATGGATTACATGCCTTCATCGTACCGATTCGTGAAATTGGGACCCATAAGCCTTTGCCAGGTTAGAACTGTTCATCTGATGTTGAGGTAAAGAGCTAAACCGATCACTTTCTTCTGCAGAAAGTAGAACACACAGCTGAAGAGGCCAGTGCCAGCCAGGAATCGCAGAGCGTAAACATCTGGTGACTTTCCTTTCTTCTGTGGTAGGTATTACTGTTGGCGATATCGGCCCCAAATTTGGCTATGATGAGATGGATAATGGCTACCTGAAGATGGACAATTATCGTATTCCCAGAGAAAACATGCTGATGAAGTATGCCCAGGTATATTTAGAGGAGCAGAGGTGTCAAACATTGGGGTTTCAGCAGCTGTTGATAACCACGGGGTTAGAAGGGTCTGTTCTTTTAGAAGGTAATAATAGAGTTTTATTCCCAGTGCTTCTTTTATTAATGACCATGAAATCAAAAGCAGTTGGTGGGTATGAAGAGCATATTCTAGTTTGCTAAACCAGCAGGTCTCAGACTTCAGCGTGTGTCGGAATCACCTGGAGGGCTGTTTAAAGTAGATCAGGATGGGGACTGAGATTTTGTATTTCAAGCAAGTTCCCAGGAGATGCTGCCAGTCTGGGGACCAAACTTGGAGAATCACAAGCCCCACCTGCCAGTTGGGTTTAACAGAAGGAAGCATCAGTCCCGTGTTCTTTGTCCAGGTGAAGCCTGATGGCACGTACGTGAAGCCCGTGAGTAACAAGCTGACCTACGGGACCATGGTGTTTGTCAGGTCCTTCCTCGTAGGAGAAGCTGCTCGGTCTCTATCCAAGGCTTGCACCATTGCCATCAGATACAGCGCTGTGAGGCACCAGTCTGAACTCCAGCCAGGGTAAGGGTGGCATCAGTGCCGAAGACCTACCTTTGACCCCATTCACATACCAAAATTTTCAAATGCGATATAGAGAATACTCACTGGCTACGCAAAATTAGCTAAGATGGCAGCGTGCCGGATCTTAAGTGGAAAGATGAGAGTGGTCACGTTATTTTTAGCCTTCTAAGAAAAACAGTAATATTACCTGAGCTCTACAATTGAAATGTTCAGAACACTAAAGGCAATTTGAAAATCCTTAATTGCTACTAACAACTATGAATTGGGTTTGGTGAAAGTGGCGTGAAACTTGATTCCCTCTTGTGTTCCCGGCCATAGTTCTTACTGCTGCCTTTCACTTGAACGTGACTCCCCGATAACCTTTTTTTTTTTTAATTAAAAAAAAATTTTTTTTAACATTTATTCATGTTTGAGAGACAGAGAGACAGAGTGCGAGCAGGGGAGGGCAGAGAGAGAGGGAGACACAGAATCCGAAGCAGCCTCCAGGCTCTGAGCCATCAGCACAGAGCCCGACACAGGGCTCGAAGTCACAAACCGTGAGATCATGACCTGAGCTGAAGTTGGACGTCCACTCGACCGACTGAGCCACCCAGGCACCGCCCCCCCACCCCCACCCCCGATAACCTTTTTTATTTAACTCTTACAGAAGGAATAAAGAAATCAGTAAGAGCTGACCTGCTTAGACACCAGATACTTAATTCTGTTCATTGAGACTTCTCCAGAATTGTGGTTAAAATAGTTTATTCAGCTACCTAAGTGTTAGATGTTTTTATCATTGCCTTCCTTCTGCGAAGTTGATTCTGATTTTGTATGTTGCTGTGAGATACAGTTTCCTTAGTCATACTGCAAAGACTTAGATATGAACTTCACAGCTAGAAAATTCTGTGACCTAGGCAGTTCAACAAGGCGGTTGAGAACATGGTCTTCTGTAGCCAAACAGCTAGACTTAAATTGAGGATCTGCCACGTATTAGCTGTGTGACCTCAGGCAGGTTTTTCACCTCTTGTTTTCTCCTCTGTATAATGGAGAAAATAACAGCCACTGCAATATATCAAAGTGTTTAGACTAGAATCTGGCACCTGTTAAGTTCCATGTGAGTGTTTACTTCTTTTTCTTCTGTATCCTTTAGTGAACCAGAACCACAGATTTTGGATTTTCAGACCCAGCAGTATAAACTCTTCCCACTCCTGGCTACTGCCTATGCCTTCCAGTTTGTCGGCGCGTACATGAAGGAGACCTACCATCGGATTAATGAGGACATTGGCCAAGGGGACCTGAGTGAACTGCCCGAGGTATGTGTTTACTCATTCGCTTGTGGGCACCCTCCCGTTTGAGATTTGCCTGTTGGATAATGTCCAGAGAGAACTAATTGTTGGGATTTCTGGTAGTAAAGAATCCATATATTCTCAAAAGAATTTTTTTTTTTTAATTGAAAGTGGATCACGTATGGAGATACGTGGGCTTTGTTTTTAAGTTTCAGAAGTACTGTACTATGTCGGTCATTGGTTGATCAAAGGAACGTAATTGGTGACTTTTTGCCAAGCGGAACAGTTTGGCAGTGGGAACTGGGAGTGTGGGAACACTAATTCAGGCCACTGATAATGATCGTGCTTCTGTTCGCACGCATGCCGTGTGATGTTGCAAGTGACTGGCACCTAGGTGAGGAAGAGTGCTCCTCGCTGCATCCCGGACCAGACTGCTGGCGTCACCCACGTTCTGACGGCCTGTGCTTTCCCCCTCCAGCTTCATGCCCTCACCGCCGGGTTGAAGGCTTTCACCTCCTGGACAACTAATGCTGCCATCGAAGCTTGTCGGATGGCTTGTGGCGGGCATGGCTATTCTCACTGCAGCGGCCTTCCAAACATTTATGTCAATTTTACCCCCACCTGCACCTTTGAGGGAGAGAACACTGTCATGATGCTGCAGACGGCTAGGTGAGAACCTGATTTGCGATTTCGCCGTTGTCGAGAATGTTTGCGTCGTCTTCATCAGTTCCTGTTCCCGTGTTTGCTCTTCACGTTCTATTTGTTCCTGTAGTCTGTGGTTTTGCCTTCCATCCTGACCCACTGTTTTTATCTCATGGTCAGACGAGTGAGTAGGAAACACCTGTCATCCAGCTTAGAGTCATTGCAAGAATTCGCCTCTGTGTCATGAGAGTGTAGGTACTGAAGGCATGTGTACCGGTGATTTGTAGGTTCCTGATGAAAAGTTATGACCAGGTGCACTCAGGAAAGTTGATGTGTGGTATGGTGTCCTACTTGAATGACCTGCCCAGTCAGCGCATCCAGCCACAGCAGGTCGCGGTCTGGCCGACTGTGGTGGACATCGACAGCCCCGACAGCCTAACGGAAGCCTATAAACTCCGCGCAGCCAGGTGAGCCCACCCTTACGAGCTGGGATTGGCAGCTGGTGGGGGGAGCTCTGGGGGCTGGGGCCCGATGGAAGAGCAGGAAGCCTGAGTTCTGCTCATCATTTCCTGCAAGCTCCAGTTTTCTTTCATTTCTTAACAGATTAGTAGAAATTGCTGCAAAAAACCTTCAAAATGAAGTGATTCACAGAGAAAGCAAGGAGGTAGCATGGAATCTAACTTCCATTGACCTTGTTCGAGCAAGCGAGGTCGGTGGTCATGCTCCCTTCCCCCCTCCCTCCCTCCCTCTCTCCTTCCTGTCTCCCTCTCCATTCTTCACCCCACCCAATGCCACCCCGTTTTCTTAGTGCAGAAACCCTCATTGCTGTGCATTGAATCTTTTCCAAAGGTTCTCTCCTTCTGGTGTGTTTTTATCTAGGCACATTGCCACTATGTGGTAGTTAAGCTCTTTTCAGAAAAACTCCTCAAAATCCAAGATAAGTCCATCCACACTGTCTTGAAGAATTTATGTCTCTTGTACTGCCTGTATGGAGTCAGTCAAAAGGCAGGGGACTTTCTGCAGGTCAGTGTTTGCTGAATTTAAGTCCTTTTCTTTGCTAGAAAAATAGTCGTGGTCTACTTTACAGTTGCGTATGTGCACGTATATGTGAATATCTGTCGGCATACGTGAATGTATGTCTAAACGTTTGCCTGTTCCGTTCCTCTTAGGGAGGCATCATGACGGAGTCTCAAATTACCCAAGTAAATCAGCGCATTAAGGAGCTGCTGACTGTGATTCGCCCAGATGCTGTTGCTTTGGTTGATGCGTTTGACTTTCAGGATGTGACACTCGGCTCTGTGCTCGGCCGTTATGATGGGAACGTGTATGAAAACTTATTTGAGTGGGCCAAGAAGTCCCCACTGAACAAAGCAGAGGTACCAAAAACAATGTTTTATCACCTTTTGAAACTCCTTATTTAAATATTAAGGCAGGAGAGGCGCCTGGGTGGCTCAGTCCGTTAAGCTTACGGCTCTTGATTTCAGCTCAGGTCATGAGTTTGAGCCCCACATCGGGCTCTCTGCTGTCAGAATGGAGCCTGCCTGGGATTCTTTCCCTCTCTCTCTGCCCCTCCCCAGCTCACGCACTCTCTCTTTCTCAAAATAAATAAGCATTAAAAATAAATGAAAAAAATATATATTAAGGCAGGAAAGACCTCAGAGTGACTCACCTGTGCGAAAGCTTTGGAAGCTCCTGTGGCCACTTAGTCACTTTGTTTGAGTAACAGATCCAGAAAGGAACTGGGTCGTTCCCACAGTATGCAGGTTTTTCATTTCCGTGACTTTTTAATAACTAACTGAAAATTTTCAACCATATGCAAAAAAACAGAATACATGTACACCCCTGTGGACCCTTGGTCACACTTCAGTGACACACTCACGGCCAATGTGTTTCACCTGAACCCCCCCGCCCCCCACCCTCTCCCCTTGGGATTATTTTGAAACAAATCCAAGATACCAGATAACTGTATCCATAGATATTTCAGTAGGTATCTCTAAAAGATACGTTTTTTGAAAACGTAACCACAGAACCATTCTCCCACCTAAACAAATTAAGAATAATTTCATGAACTACCCAATCGATGTCCAAATCCCCTAATTGACTCCGTTTTTTCTTCCCCTTTAGTTTTTCAAATCAGGGTCCAAATAAGGTCCAGATAATTTCTCAGTTAAAAGTATGCTGTTTTACATCACCAGCTGCTTGTCAGTGATTTTTTTCTCTCTTCCTTCCCTGCAGGTCCATGAATCTTACCACAAGTATTTGAAGCCCCTGCAGTCCAAGCTCTGAAGGGTCATGATGAGAAGTTTCATTTGCTCCAGAAAGCAGCTGTACTCCGCTCCCCTTATACTCATCACACAAATCTGCTTGGAATCTCTATCAAATTCAGAGAGCTATAGAGCAAATGATAAATTGAGCCCTTTCCTCTTTTTATAAATGAAGAAAAAAAATGAACAAATTTCAGAGATTAAATGAAAAAAACAGATGTGTTTTAAGTGCAATTAACACTGCAAGAGACGTATCGAGCATCAGAAGAAGCTTTAAGAAATGCAGCATGCCTTCCATTTGTAGTGCTGCTGGTTCCAGTAGGCCATGACTTTTGATAACTAGTAGAATTTAACTACTGAGTAGTTAATTATTTTCACCTCTTAATTGCTAATCACTGGATATATAAGTGTTTTTAAGCAAAAGGTATTTTTTAAGCGGGGTAGATAGAACCCTTCCCAGCTTTTCTGTTAAATGTTCCTGTCATGGGCCCTGGCTAAGAAGCAGGACTGAAGAAAAGGGATTCGGGGAAAGAAACTAATCAAGACATTTAGTGTGAGTGAGTTTGTGCCCGACACATTGACGCGACGTGCCCATTTGCCCCGCTTTGCCGACCTGGTATTTCCACCTAACTATTCACAGTAGCACCTTTCCAGCATGAGGACTTCTTTGACTTCAGCACAGGCCTAGAATAGGATCACTGTCCCGCATAATTAGGAGTTAATCTTCCTTCCATTCGAGGGATCCCTAAATCGTCTGTGCAGTAGCATTGCAATTCACTTTGTCCCAAACTTCTTAGGAAAGGGCAAGAAGCAAAATCATCTCTGCATCTGACTTCTAGCAACTGATGGCACCTCTGGCCGTGTGGTGTTTCCTCTCCCACCCCTCTCTCTGTCCCGAAAGAGATGCTAAGAAAGGAAAAGAAGGGGTCACAGTTCCTTCATAGTAGAATGAGTATGGGGAGAGCTCTGTCAGTTATGGTCACTCTGACTGTAGTGTCCATACTAACTGGATATTCTGGAACAATCTAGATTTTTCAATAGTCTATTACAGTGCTTGGAGGTTACAGTGTTTGGCATTATAAAATAGAAGCATCACTCAGGCCACCTCTTCCACCCAGGGCGAGCACAGAAAACCCCTTTGACAAACCATGGCTTCTGATTTTGGATGTAAATCGTCGAATCAAAATAATCATCGAAACTATGGCTAATGGATAAATGCCAGTTTCACAGAATCTCTCTCTGACTGTACATTGGCTTTATTTTCAGTCTGTTCCTAGGAGATTGATCTGAATTGCAACATTGTCCTTTGAGCCAAAATCTAATTTACACAATCACTCTGCATTTAAAAGTTAAACATGGACCTCCTAATGAAGTTTTTTCTTAAAATCAATGTAAAGCAACACATTAGTTGATTTTTTGTTGTGTTTTGTTTTGTTGTGTTTGTTTTTTCTTTTACCTGTTAACTGTATCTGTAACTTCTGCCTCATGAATCCAGTTGTTCTGTAATCAGTCTTGAGAATGTAGGATAATTCAGGGAAATGTCTCCCTACCTTGGGACCCAACATAAAAACTATCCCAGTGGAACCAGTTATATGAGATTTTCAGGTCCCACAGAAACGCTGTTGACACAAGCCTTAATCCTTCCATCAGGAAAGCTGCTTGGGAATTGTAAGACTGAAGTAAGCAGTCTATTAATTTCATTGGAATAGATCTTGACAGTAGTTCAGATTCTGGGAAATAAAATAGATTTAAATTGCTTAATATCAGCCTGTTACGTGTAAAATTGCCTCAGTCTTAGTGGTTAATTGAAATACCTTGTTCACAGATGGTCATCTGTAGTTGGGACCTGATCCAGCTGCATTGATCTGGGATCTACCTTAGCAGGTCTGAGCAAGCTGTAGGCACAACAGCCGACTTCAGTCCTGCACGTTGAGTTCACTTAAACGCGAAATCTGATATTTGATACTGTTTTTACTAACGCTGGGATTTTTGTCTTGAACTTTATTCACTGTAATCTAAATATAGTAAAACCTCTCTAATTTGTACTGTCATGAGGGAAAGAGAATGCCACGTAATTAAACATACGCTGAAATTAGGAAATTTTAAGGTCCGGTTTTCTGAGGTTATTAGTTAGGTTCAGTAGCAGAACAAAACGGGAAGGAGTGAGGTCTGCCTGGGCAGATCGCTCTAAGTCCTGTCACTGGTGTGGCTCTGCAGCTGCTGTGCAGGGTCCCACTGGTGCACGAGTTCGTGCTTACGGGCCGCTCTCAAAGCAGCATATCCAGTTGCTCTCCCTAAGAAGCCAGGCTTTGCTACAGATAGGTTTCATTCTGTTTGGTTCTTCGGGGAGCCGTTTTCACAAAAAGTACAGATACATCCTCTTCTCCAAACTGATGGATAAATGCTGAGAGGCTGGAAGATTTTTCTGTTAGATACTGATAGAAGCCTTTTTGAAAAAGTACTATGAACAGAACTCAAAATTGGAGAATTGAGGTTTAATAGGATTTTGCGATTTGTAACGGATGAAGGTTGATTCTTCCTGAAGTGTTTGGAGCTCTACTAGATACGTATATACCAAGGAGTATTTCAGCCTTTGGACATTAGTGATCTCAGAGCACAGTTGGTTCCAAAGCCTTCAGGGCCTTTCATGTTCTGGTCTTCAGAACAAAGCAGTGCTAAGTATCAGCTTTTCTTCAGAACATTGGCTTAATTGCAACATTAGCTATGTTCACATGCTCTCGGGGAACTCCCTGCCTGTAATTTCAGATCGCATATACCTGGAGGCATTTTATAGTTCCTAAAGTTAACATGCTAAATCTTGTTTTTTGGATTTTCTTCAGTGCGGGGCTTTGGCTGGAGAAATAGAACTGCTCAAATTCATCGGGAACGGAAATTCTTTAGATGACTGCAGCTCACAGTCCCCGTGAGCTGGAAAGAAGAGATTAGATGCAGTCTGCACACATGCTAATCTTTATAAATGTGGTAGGTGTGCCCGGGTCCCTGGTTGCCTCCAAGCAGTGCCAGGAAATAGGTTCTTCTACGTGAGACCAACAAAAAGTCTTTTGTTGATTCTTACCCAGGATAAAGGTTTTGATCATTTTCATGAAATAATACAGAGGTCACTTCAACTAACTATTACTCCATTCTTGGAGGATTTGACCAAGTCACACTGTACATTGCTAAAATGACTTAATATTTTAAAATACCACTGGACTTTTGCTTTTAGCTGTACACTAAAATTTTCACTACCTGTTCCTGTGCTCCGTGATTGTAAACATAGAAACATGAGGAACCTTTAGAGTAATCAGGTGTTAGCTGTTGCAAACCTTCAAATTCCTGGATCTCCAGGGGTTTTTGTTTCATTCTTAACTTTGCTTTACAATTAATTGGGCCATTGATTATCTTAGGAAGATCATGAAAAACCGGGGAGTGATTTGAAGAATTCTGAACCAAAATAAGCTGTTGTGCCACAATACTGTCAACTGTTTCATAGACTAGGTAGCAAATACATGACTTTCCACATAATGTTCAGACTATTTGTTTGTAAACAATTTAATTTCCAATCGCTGTGGATTCAAGGAAATTACTTGTGTTCTTCAGAGTGTATAATTACCTGCTACCTATTTCCCTTTTACTGTTAGGGTTTGCGTTTGGTTCCTACCTGACAAGATGCAGTTAGTTAGCATGTATTGTTACCCATCCCTGGCGGAGCCAGTCAGTAGAGGTGGTAGCACCAAGGAGGTGCACGGCTCAAGAACTTGGGAACCACGATCAGACAACCGTGCCCTGCCAGCCCTGTTTGGCTTGGGCTGCGGGTAAGCCAAACCATAAACCGCTTTTTCCTTTGTAAAGTTTGACAAGACCCTTAATAAAACCTGTAATTAACACAAAATGCGTTACGTGCCCTTTTTGGGTGGCCGTGTTTGGGTTCTATTCTGGCTCCGCACCCTTGATTTTCACAACTGAACCGGGAGGTCATAGACACTTCCCTAAGTTTCCGGGTGTGGGATCCGTAGATAATTGTTCATGGTTTCACACGTCAATTTTCCAGTCTTAGCACATTTCTCACGCCCTTCACCCGGTCACGAGTCAGCCTTCGGATGAGTGCTGAAGGATAAGTGTTCGGTCTTGGAACCCAGGTCCCGGCAGTCCTGGAAGGAGGACCAGAGGAAGAATCCGACCGGCCTTGGAGCGGGCGCCCTCCATTCTACTAACAGGACCACAAGTGGCGTGGAGGCAGCTCCTAGCAACGCGCAGGGCCGCAAACAGGCCTGGCCTCGACTAACGGCCGCGACGGGCACTCTGGGAAATGTAGTTTATCTTGGCGTTCCCTGCTCCTCTGGCTCCGGACCGAGGACTACAACTCCCAGGATGCCTCGAGGCTCACTTTTCTTCCGAGGACCGCGCAACTGAGAGATTGGCGTTCGCGGGGCTCCCGACGAGAGACCAGGGCGAGCTGGGCTCGAGTGGGGTCCTGACCAGCGGCTATGGCTGGGACAGGCCCCAGCGGCTGCGCCTCTGCGGGGAACGGCGCGTAACCCGGGGGATTTCAGGGGCTGGGAGGAGAGTAGGTGGCGCTCGGGTTGAGCTGGGGTGGGCGCGTGGAGGGAGTGAAGCAGGGAGGGGCGCGCAGTCTCCCGACCGTGGAGCGACTCCCGGCGGGCCCTTGCTAAGGGGCGGGCTCGGGATTTTAAAATGCCAGACACGGACGGAGTTGGCTGAGCGGAGCCGATGACGCGATGGTACTCTGTGGCCCTTTGGCCTTTGCAAACTTCTCAGAGATTCCCGCGGTCTGGGAGGCTGGGACAGGATCCCTAGGAGATGGAAGAAACTCCTGGATGTGATCTATGAGACAAAACGTGCTTGGACTTGTAGGTCGTGAAAACTGCCATCACAAAGAAAGAGCAACACAAACATTCAGAGTGGCCCCTGTACCTAATCCTAGATGAACTTTGCATTCTATTAACAGGACCGGCAACACCAGAGATGATCCCCTCCGACTCCTTTCTTCCAAGGCATGGGAAGGTCTGTCTTGGTAATTAATGGTCAGGATGGGGAAGGAGAGAGTGACAGTCTGAGGAAAACACTTCTCTATTAATGGGCTAAGTCGGATTTACAGTTAGCCTGAAGGGGAAAATTTCTGCCATTGGTGAAAATAGTGTTAAGGAGTAAGCAGCCTCACATCCACTCTTTGTGCTGAATGCTGCCGAGAAAGTAGTCATGGGTGTTGGCGGGGAATGCCTGTTGGCCACAGTGAGTGGCACCCACCTTCCTCCTGAGATGGGTACCTACCATCTCCTGCATCCTCCTTCAGGGTGAGACATGAGGACCACCCCACTTTATGTGAGTAATCTCAGCTCATTAAGTCATCCAGAGCACTTTGCTTCTCATCTAAGTTGCTGTCCCGGTAAAGAATTTTTAATTTATCGAGCTAGGTTTTGACCTCTCAAATGAGTAGAGAGACAGAAGCCTTGATGATGGGCCTTGGGCCCAAGCGCTGTTAAAACTACATTGTTTTTAAGCAACCACTTGAATTTTCTTCATTAGGGAGGATGAGCCTGATGTGGGCAGAATTCAAATGAGCTGGACAGCACTGTGAACAAGCTACAAGCACCTCCCAGAGTCTTGAGATGGTAGGCAGAATGCAGACACAATCCTACTTTCACCCCCAAGGTCTTGACTGCATGGAGGGCTTTCGGGGCTGGCTGACAAGGACCAGGATATGGTCCCAAGAGAAGAATGATGGGAAGTAGGATTGATATCTGATTTACACAATGAGCAAGACTTCTGAGCCTCTGCATGGTCAGCTGGAAGCATTTTTAAGTGTCTCTTGCTGGTGTTGAGAAGTCAGGGACACAGAATAAGGGAAACCCTTCCCAGTTATGTTACGTCCTGCCCGGGAGGGTTTGCACGTGGCATCTGGAAATCAGGGAAAAGGGAGACTTCTGCCCACCAGATGGCACCCACAGTGGCATCCGTTGCTGGTTAATGGGGGCTGTTTCCATGCTCCGAATGAGTCTATTGTCTGAAACTCTAGGAAAGTATAAAGAGCTTCTGTCTCTAAATGCGATTGGTGCTCCTTTTCCTCTGGTGACTTGGCAAAAGCAATTTATTCTGTATTCTCAGTTTCAGCCATGTTCACTGTTTGATTTAGGGTTTTTTTTTTCCCCCCATTTTAGGCACCAAAAACCAAAAAGGGATTGAAAGGTGAGTCGAGGGGTGCCTGGGTGGCTCAGTCAGTTAAGCGTCCGACTCTTGATTTCAGCTCAGGTCATGATCCCACAGTTCTGAGTTCGAGCCCCATTTTGGGCTCTGTGCTGACACTGTGGAAGCTGCTTGGGATTCTCTCTCTCTCTCTCTCTCTCTCTCTCTCTCTCTCTCCCCCTCTCTCCCCCTCTCTCCCTCTCCCTCTCTCTCCCTCTCCCTCTCCCTCTTCTCCCTCTCCCTCTCCTTGTCTCTCTGCCTCTCTCCTGCATGTGCTCTCTCTCTCAAAATAAATAAACTTAAAAAAGAAGAAGAAAAAGAGAAGAAAATCCTTGTTATAAAAAAAAAAAGAAAGGAAGGTGAGTGGAGAAATGGAACATCAGCCTTAAGCCAAAAATAATTCCCCAACCTTTCATCCACAAACAACTTAGACGTGCCTGTAACTTGCTGATTTTGCCATAATTACACAGGTGGCTCTGGTCTGCCTAGGGAACTCCCTGTGCTGCCTGTCGGCCCTCAGAGTAATCCAGAAATAAACAAGGGATGGGGCTTGGGAAAAACTTCTTGTTGGGCTCTGTATCCAGAAGTATACAGCTGGGATTAAGGGTGGTAAAGACATGTAAGCTGGATTCGAGAACTAATTCCGTGTTTGTACTTTGGGTTTCCCCCATGTGCCCCCTTTGGAAAGTGGCCGAGGAGGTGTGCCTCCAGACCAGTTCTGGGGGGAGGAGGAGGTCTCAGGTGGAAGGATACAAGGAGGCTGTTGGTGTGAAAGAAGCTTGTGTGTGCCTAGAAATCTCGGACACCTTTTCCAAGGAAGCTCGCCGGGCTTTATTCAGGGTCTGGAAGACTGGCTCGTTGGCCAGTGTGTCCCCTAGGATGTCGGTTCTCCTGAAAATCTTCAGCATCGTCCTTTGAGAAAGTGATTTTTGATTTCTACCCTGGGGTCTTTCAAGAAGGCCTTGTGGTCTGTTGCCAGAGAATCAGGAAACATCTCGTGGCCACCGAAGGGAGAGCTGGGCCCAGGCCCCAGCATCTGAGCACTCTGGTGTTGAGGAGTCTGGAACTGGGATGAGGTCTCAAGATGTGAAACTTGTGAGGACATTCTTGTTTCCTCCTGAAGTCTTGCTGCCTCCTTTTCTGTTCTAGGCTCCATTGATGATGTCCTCGGTGACCTCTTGGGGGATGAGAGTAAGTGCCCCTTTCCCAGAATCCCCTGCTTTAGGCTTATCCTTTTTTTTTTTTAATTGAAATCTAATTCACATAAAATTCACTCCCTTTAAGTACACATTTCACTGGCTTTTAGTGTGTTCACAAAGTTATACAAACATCACCACAGTCTAATTGCAGAACATTTTCATCACCCCGTAAAGAAACCCCATGCCCATTAGCAGTCACTCCTTACTCTCCCTTCCCTCAACCCCACTTACTCACTTTCCTTCCCTACGGGCTCGCCTGTTGGAGACATGTGGTATAAAATGGAATCACATCGCCCATGGCTTTTGCGTGTGGCTTCGTTCACCCACCGTGGTGTTCACGAGGTTCGCCTGCACCGTTCCTGTCTCCATTCCTTCCTATGGCTGGACGGTATTTCGGTGTGTGGACGGACCGTGTTTTGCTGATCCGCTCCTGAGGTGCTGGACATTCGGATGGTTTCCACGTTTCGGCGTGGCTCTGATGAATAACGCTCTTAGGGACATTCATGTACACGTTTTTGAGTGGCCATATGTTTTCAGTTCTTTCGGGTGTCTACTGAGGAATGGAATCACTTGCATGGTAACTCGATGTTTAACTTTTGAGGAGCCACCAAAGCATTTTCCGTCTTACGTTCCCGCCAGCAGGATATGAAGGTTCCAGTTTCTCCATATCTTCACACAAGACTTGTTATTTTGTCTCTTTGGTTATCCCCATCCTAGTGCATGTGCAGTGGTGTCTCACTGTGGGTTTGATGTCCATTTCCCTGATGACTGATGATCCCGAATCTGTTTTTTATGAGTTGATTGGCCATTTGCATTTCTTTGGAGAAAGGTCTAATCAGCTCCTTTTTGAAATTGGGTTGTCTGTTGACTGTTGAGTTGTAGGAGTTTCTTATATATTCTGGATACGAGGTCCTTATCCTGTGTGTCCACATCTGCCCTGAGGAGCAGGGCTGCAGGGTCCTGGAATGCTCACCGGGGACAGCCAGGCTGAGGCTCCCCGCACCCAGCCCAGAAGAACCCATGGATCCCAAGCCCTATGTTCGGCCAAGAGCTTTGGGTGGCGGAGTGCATCGCTCTTTCTGCCTTTCCCTGCAGTGTGGTGGGGTTGGGCTCTTCATCTGGCACCAGTTGGCTTTCAGGGTTGACCTTCCTGCAAGAAGGTTTTTCTGGGGAGCTTGGTGGGGAACTCTCAGTCCTTTTCATCTGGACCCCAGTTCCCTAGCCAAATGGCACCTCTTCTGGTGTGTGTGTGTGTGTGTGTGTGTGTGTTTCCAGTGATACTACCCGAGGAGCCTGTGAAACTAGCTTCCCGAGCCCGAGATGCCATGGCCGTAACCCAGGCGCTCCCTTCTTCAAGGGCTAGAACAAAGTAAGTGCAGGACTGGCTTGGGTGGCTGTGGCCCCTTCGGTCCAAATGCTCTTGCCTCCTCACCCCACTTTCCACTCCCTCTCTGCCCTACTTCTGCTGTCACTGATTTCTTCCCTTCTCCCTGTTCCTGGTCCGTGAACGAGCCTGAAGGGTAGAAAGAGAACTGACCAGGGGTCAGAAGTCCTGGCTACTAGTCCTGCATATACGACTTACTGTGTGGTCTTGGGTGATTGCTGACCCTCTCTGAGCCTCAATTTTCTTTTCCCCAGAATAAAAGAATTGGCTTTCAGATTGCTTATTCTTCTAAAGTGCTCCTGACCATTGAGCAATGGGAGGGAGTTTTAGGAGTTCTCCACCCTCCACCTTCATCTTGGCCAAACAATTCTGTTTTCTCTCTTATCTGTTGCTTTGAACAGTTTGGTTATTTTTTTTTTTTTTCAATCTTGTGGCTGTTTTTTTTTTTAAGTACAGCTGACACACAGTGTTAAAATACTTTCGAATGTACCACATAGCGGTCGGACAAGTCTGTAGTTATCCTGTGCTCACCACGAGTGTTTACTGGATTGTCTTTAAAGGGGCTCTCCTGCTTTAGAAAAAGTGAAAATCTCTGCCTTAGGCGGCCTGTGAAATTCCTTTGAGCAGCTCTGTCCTGTTCTCCTGGAGAAGTCTTATGGGTTCACCGGTTACTCTCTAAGCTACCTTCCTTTCTTGGAATCAGTTAGTGCCCTGGGGTTGCAGGTGGGTCCCAATTCTGCATCTTTGCAGGTTCCTCCTGGAAGACTGTGCCTTCAACACCACAGCAGGCCTGACAGGACCTGATGCTGAGGTGAGCCTGGCCCACCCTACCCCCACCCTCTCTGCTTATCCCTAAAAGCAGCGAAATGGGTGGTGGCTGGAAGGTTTCTCACAGAAGGGTTTAGTAGTTTCTGCAAAGCCGGTGTGGTTTTTAAATTTTTTTTTTTCAACGTTTTTATTTATTTTTGGGACAGAGAGAGACAGAGCATGAACGGGGGAGGGTCAGAGAGAGGGAGACACAGAATCGGAAACAGGCTCCAGGCTCTGAGCCATCAGCCCAGAGCCCAACGCGGGGCTCGAACTCACGGACCGCGAGATCGTGACCTGGCTGAAGTCGGACGCTTAACCGACTGCGCCACCCAGGCGCCCCGCCGGTGTGGTTTTTAAAGTGATACCCAGAGGCCGCCAAGTGGACCCCATTGTGGACCCAACATGCTCTTCCTTCCTACCAGTGAGATGCACTGGAGAGCAGAGCTTGTGTTGCCCTTTGTAACTGGGCCTCCTGTCACAATAAGTTTATTTATTTTGAGAGAGATTGAGAGAGAGTGTGTGAGCAGGCCAGGGGCAGAGAGAGAAGGAAAGGGAGAGAATCCCAAGCTGTCTCCACGTTCATCACGGAGCCAGACATGGGGCTCAATCCCACAAACCACGAGATCGTGACCTGAGCCGAAATCAAGAGTTGAACGCTTAACCTACTGAGCCAACCAGGTGCCCCTGGGAAGTAGCATAATTTGAGCCCATTAATGAAAGGGTTCTTTCCAGTTGGGAGGGACAGAAAGCGGCAGCACTTTCTGGGTCTCCACACCTGGGGAGGTTTGGCTTCCGACTACACTTAAGTCCCAGGTGAAGGCAGGACCTCCTATCTGTGCCGCACTGGCCGAGCTCTGCCCTCATAGAAGCAAGGCAACAAGGAGCTAGACCCCTGAGCTTTGGTGGTCCTCGACTAACACGCATCCTTACTGTCCTGCGCACTTAGATTTCAGACATCTCAGACGCAGACCCACAGGCTCTCCTCCAGACCATGAAGGTAAGGCACCCGCTTGCACAGCTCTGGGACCCGGGGCAGGACCCAGGTGTTCCATGCCAAGCCTTCCTTCTCCCTCTCGGTTCTCCCTCTGCAATTCGTGTTTCTGAGCCCTTTCTAGTCAGGAGTGGAGCTCATCTATGAGCTGCTGCCCTTCCTGTCCCTCTGGATAGAAGTCTGTTTTCCTGGTTTATAGAGATTCGCTACCCAGAGACACCGTCATGCGATAGGCCCCTAGTGCAGTGGGGCTGGCTTCCTCCCAGAGACTCCGGGCTGCGTCCCTGTACCAACACCACCATTGAGGGGAGAGGAGGAGAGACTCCTCTAGTGCTGCTTCTTAACTGTTGTCTGTATTTCTTTCCACATCCCCTGCCAAATCCCCTTCAGTCTGGCTGTGCTCTCGTTGGATCAAGCCCCAAGCTAAGCTTGGCAATGGACTTTTAAGACATAAATTCTGTACGGTTTATAAGATAATTTTCCAAGGTGCAGGTGGCCTGGCTGGGGTCTGAAACCTTAGGTCACCTCTGCTCCCCCCTGCCCTTCCATCGAGCAGCAGTCTCTTGCCCCTCTGGTTAACCCACGTCCCCGGCTGAGCGCTTGCTTTCAGCCTTGGGGGGGCGGGAGGGGCCGAAGAATCAGAATCTGCTCCCTTCTTGACTCCATAGTGAGCCTCTTTAACCTCATCTTGAAATCTCTCTTCCCCGAGGCCAGCTGGCTGGCACCCTTGGCGGCCACCCCCAAGTCCTCTGCCTCTGCTGCCAGCGGTGACTCTTTGAGTCTCATGCCAGAACCACAAGCTGGGCCCCTGTCCCCCAGCTTGCTCTGCTTACCTTTGGTTCAGTTTTCTCTCCCAGCTCACTTCGTTCCTGCGTAGTTTTCTTGTTCCCCTTTGTCCCTCACGCTTCTGCCCCTGGGCTGCCAAGCATCCTCCCAGATCGAAGTCCTCGTCCCCTTAAGAGGATCAGCATTTGGCGAGTCTGTACCAGGGACCGTGGTGGCCAGGAGACGCTTGGCTGGGTGCCTAGTGGCTTGTGTCATCTCCAGAGAACCTTCACTGACCCGGAACAGCATCTTCATCACGCTCTGCCTCTTCTGACCCAGGCGGGCTAAGGACTCCTTGACTGTTGCCCCGGGGCCCCTTTTCACAGCCCAGGACAGTCCCTTTGGGTCCTCAACCCCAGGATCATGCAGTTTTGTTCCCACCGTAAATAGAGCTTCACCGCTTACTGAGCCTGTGGGAGAAGCACCAGCAAACAGGTTTTAGTGCCCCTGGCCGAAATGGTGGTAGGGGTACCATCCGAGACCAGGGGGCTTATCAGAGACCGAGCCAGTGGAGACTTTGTGCTTCGGCCTGGCCTCTGGCCTTGTTCTCTACCCCTGTTGGGGTCAGTTCCCCAAACCAAGTCCCCGTGTGTCCCCCGTGCAATATGGAGGCAGTGTCACCACCAGGCTATGCAGAGCACGGGACGTTTAGCGGCCACTAGCCAAGCACCCGTGGGGATTCCTCCCTCCCTCCCACTTTTCCAGGATCTGGACGACATGGATGCCGATCTCTTGGGTCTGAAGAAGTCCGATCCGGCCTCCAGCAAAAGAGCTGCAAAGGGCTCTGGGAAAGAAGAGTTGCCTAGTCATCCTAAATCTGCCAGCCTATTAACAGCCAGTGAGAAAGGCGAGTGGGAGAGAGCGCCTGGTGTCTGGACATTCTGGGGTCTCGGCAGATACTCGGAAGGGAGCTGTCACTGCTGTGGGTTTTCTCTGCGGGGGGTGGAGAGGCCATTTGAGTGTTTGTGGTGGGGGAGGGGACGGCTTCCTCCTGCCTCCTGTGGTTCCAGTGCCTCTAAGCGCAACATGGCAACTCCTGGAAAAACCACCTGAGTTCATTTGGGGAATTTGGTGGTAGCCCGTGTACCTCCCAAGTCTGTGACTCTGTTTGGAGTGATGACATGTGACGGAGGGGCGGGAGGTGGCCTCGGACCACGTTTCCCTGGCAGAAGCCTGTGGGAGAACAGTCTCCACGGCCATGAGCCCTCAGCACGCCCAGAGAGAAGTGCATACCACCCCAGGGTCCCTGTCATGGTGTGGCAGGACCTTGGCTGGGAGAAGCCCAGGCCCGTGACCTTGCCTTCTGTTTGCTTCTTGCAGGGGACACCATTCCTGCCAAGAAGTCCCCTCCCTCTCCCAGCAACTCTGGGCATCAGTACAGGAAGTTTTCCTTCGAAGGTACCACAGGCCCCATGGTCACGCTTCTGGGTCACTTTGGTTTTAAGAGTGGAGGAACCTGGGTAATGCCTACTTACTTGCCCAAGGTCAGGTTGCCACACATGTCAGAGGAGGAGCAGACAGCCGGTGCCACTGGTTCAACTCAGGAATTCGGGGAGGGACCGATTGTGTTGTAGTGGCTGGGAGATTGGAGTAACTTATTTGCAAGGACTTTGAAGCCAGACATCAAACTGAAGGTTTTATAAAGTATAAGAATTCCCTTTCCTTTTCCAGACGCACAAACATTGTATTTACTTCACTTCTGATGCTTGGGGGACATTTCCAGAAGGCTGTACAGACAGCAGAGTTGGGGGGGCGCACGGGCAGGCCGGGGCCCGCCATGCTGGACTGCAGGCCGAGCCCACTCTCCAGCTCCCTGTCTCCTTGCTGAGCCCGGTCTGTGTCCTCTGGGGTGCTGAGCGGCCTGTTCATGTGTGGGAATAGCTAGAAATCTAGCAGGGCTTGTTCTCTGAACGAAGCGTGCACTCTGACTTGTGCTTGCCCTTCTGGCCGTGAGACTTGGAAGACCCATTGGCGGGACTTCTCTCCGATGACGAGGAAGGAACCACCAAGAAGCCACCCAGGACAGAGAGTAAACTGGCTTCCGAAAAGGGCACAGCCCCAGTCAGAGATCAAGGTAGGGAGGGTGGGCTTGTGACACGTCCTGGGGCAGATGCAGTGGGCAGCAGGCTGGCTGGAGTCTGCAGTGCAAGCCGGAACTCTGCCAGGCCGGGACCATAGGCCTCAGATGCTGGACCAAGGGATTATCGGTCTCTCCGAACAGGGAGGTGGGATGCGTGACGCTGGGCAGGGGGGGGGGGCGGGGGCAGTCAGGTCCTATGGGCAGACCGGACATGTGCAACGCCTGCTGTCACACCCAGAGGTCCGGGTTACAGAGAAACACCCCCCTCGACCCATTCAGACAGCACGGTTGAGGGCATGGTGGGCCGTGGGCCTTGCGCCCCGTGTTCTGTGTTCTAGGTCCTTCTATTCCTCTAACTCCTGGGGACACCCCGGTCCGAAAGAAAGAAGAAGTGCTATTTGATGAGGAGGATGACATCATGGCCACGCTGGGCTTCGCGGACAGCCCCACAGCAGAAAGGAGGCAGATGGGAGACCAGTAAGGGTCCTTATAAGTAGAGAAACGCTGGCCACACTTCAGGTCCTGGGAAAAGCTAGAGAGTGGGTCCAGTGACGCCCCCCACCCCCAGGAGCCCCTCGTGTTCACGTGCTCCTGCGTGTGTCCCGTCCTGCAGGGAGGGGCCCCGTCCTGCTCGCTCCAGACTGGATGAGCTGCTGGGTCGGGGGACTGCCACCAAACTCCTGGCTCGCCCGGGCACTGGGGAACACAGGGAGTTCAAGCTGGACAAGAAGTTCCAGAGGCCACAGGGTGAGGAGGCTCGTGGGGCAGGGGAGGCGAGGTGGGGGACCCCTAGACCACATTTCTACCACAGCCCGTAATAACAAATAAGCTTTACAGGGCGCCTGGGTGGCTCAGTCGGTTAAGCGACCGACTTCGGCTCAAGTCATGATCTCACAGTTTGTAAGTTCAAGCCCCGCATCCAGCTCTGTGCTGTCAGTGTGGAGCCTGCTTCAAATCCTCTGTCCCCCTCTCTGTGTCCCTTCCCTGCTTGTGCACATGCACTTTTCTTTGTTTCTCTCAAAAATGAATAAACATTAAAAAAAAAAGGTTTTTTTTAGAAGCTTTACATCACACACACGTTATTATGACTAAGACAAAAGTGTCACGAAATAACAACTACCGTGTTCGGCATTCTGTTATTTTTTATCTGGGCACTACTTGATCTATAAACACATTGGTTGTGACTCATTAAATCGGCTCTGGCTGATGGATAGCAGCTCACAGTTTGAAAATCATCATCCAGACCACGGTTTCTCAAAGCGTTGGCCCATGGGCCGTGTGTTGAGAGTCATTCTCATAACACACGTGGCTCACCGGGCCTCATCCAAAGGCTGTCTGGGGCAGGACCCCGCCAGTGCCTCCGTCACCACTCCCAGATGATGCCCTGTGTGCCAGACCCTGAGACGCTGGGCTCACGCCCAGCGCTGCACCCCTGCTTTTCCCCAGAGCGGCCTCCTCTTTACTCACTTGCCTGACACGTCAAGCTGCCGGTTCAGTTTTCTTTTGTTTTTTTTGTTTAACATTTATTTAATTTTGAAACAGAGCATGAGCAGGAGAGGGGCAGAGGGAGAGGGAGACACAGAACTTGAAGCAGGCTCCAGGCTCTGAGCTGACAGCGTGGAGCCCAACGCAGGACTCGAACTCACAGACCGTGAGATATCATGACCTGAGCCCAAGTGGGACGCTCAACCAACTGAGCCACCCACGCGCCCCTGCCAGTTCAGTTTTTGTTGTTTTTTTCTTAAACAGTGTTCTGCAGCCACAAAAGAATCTGACTCCCTTGCTCTAGATCACAAGCCTCTTCATTTTCAGACAAAGAAGATCCCTGGGGTGATGAGGACTTCACCTTTGGGGCCTATCAGCCCACTGTGGGCTCCTGCGAGGGCCGGCAGTCCCACCGGCAGTCGGTCAGGTAAGCAGGGCCTGCTGGGAGCTTGGTTTTGGGGGCAGGTGCCCACTGGGAAGGAGGAAGTGCCCCAGTTTGGGAACCACGGCATACAAGACAGAGGGGTGGCACCCTGTGGCTGCAGAAGGAGAAGAGGGGGTTGCCCCGTCCCACCCACACAGGCCCATTTCCTTCCAGCCTCCTTGGAAGGAAAAGCAAGAGGGGACCCCAACTCCGCCTGGAGCCCTTAAAGCCACAAACAGCTAATGTCAGCAGATCTCCCCGAGGAATGTCCAATCCCTGGGGTAGCGAGACCGAGAACCTTCGGTGGCTTCTCACGCCCTGCTCCCCAGGAACTGCTCTGGGGCCTGCTGCGATGCCTGGCAGCAGGCTCGTCCCAGTGTGCCATAAAACATTAAGTTAGTGGATAGAATTTTCTGAATTTGGAGTTTTCCTCCCCATATAGATGTTAAACTTTATGCTTTGAAATGATTTCAAACTGACGGAAAAGTTGTAAGACCGGTACAAAGCACTGCCTCCGATCCCTCGCCCAGACTCAGCAGATGTTGGCGTTATGCCATGTTGGCCTTTTCAGCCTCTTTGTATCTAAACAACCCGCCACACACACTGACATTCTTCTCAGTCCCCGGGTGTTCTTAGACCTTGCAACCCGCTGCCACTGGCCAGTGACACTTCCAGGCAGTGGCCAAATAAATGAACAGGTAATAAAATGTTAATGGAAAACCTGAAACCACTTGACCCGACTGCATTTTCTCTGGACGAGTGTGCCCACGGCTGTGATTTGGTCCTGTTTGCTGTAAATGAAACTGTCCCCCGTTCACGTGGTGGAATTGAGGACGTGTGTTTGATGGTGTTCTAGTAATGGCACTCAGCTGGCCGCTGCCCTGCCACCCAAGCTGGCGTGGGCACTGTGCTCACGGGGTGTCGGGCTGGCTGCACAGAGCCCCGGGGAACCTCTCACTCACAGTCACCCCCAAGCAGTGGAGGGAAAGGCTGGTCAGGGGGCTCTCAGGATGGACGCCTTGCCCTGCCTTAGACCTCCTCCTCTCTGTCTTGAAGTAGGTTCTCAGCAGAAGGTGGCGCAGACCCCAAGGGAGAACCAGCCTCCAAAAGGAGCACCCCAGTGGCCGCCAGCCCCACCCACCCCAAGAAGGGAGGAGCTGACTGGCTGGGCCTGAAGGACGAGGACCTGTTCCCTCCCTCCCCCACCAGAGAGGCTCAGAGGGGAGGGGAGGCGCTCTCCACCTCTTCCGCGCCCCCTCCCAGGAGCCAGCACTCTGCCCCAGCTGGACTGCCCACCTCCTCTCCGGGGGCCAAGCCAGCTCCAGAGGGTGCGGGTTTCCCTGCCAAAGCCGGCCAGCCTTCACAGCTGGGAGCATCTAAGGAGAAAGAGGAAGAGGACTGGCTGAGCTATGCCTTGTGTCGGAAGAAGTCCCGAGGTCTGGCCCGAGAGGAGCACACCGAGGCCTCCAGAGGCCAGAACTTGGTGGGGACAGCGGGCAGTCCCCCTTCCAGCAGGTACAGGCTTGGGCTGCTGCCTAGCGGAGGGAGGGCCGGGCGGGGCGGGGGGGGGGTCCAACCTTGCCCATGTCAGCGCCTCGGTCACGAGTGCCAGCCCACATCGCCTCTTAGCTGTGCCTCTCTACTTATCTGGGTGAGGCAGAGAGAGCGTCCAGCTCCCCGCTCTTGCCCAGGTGCAGACATGAGGGGACCAGGAGGTCGTTGACACACCCTGACTGCCGTGTGGACAAGGGCTGACTTGATCAGGCAGGGAAAGAGGGTGCCCTGATGTGACGAAAGCATAGCCATCCTGGTGCCTCTGATTAAGGGCCCTGCTCCCAAAAAAACCCAGTGTCTAAATTTATTGGTGCCTCTGCTGCCCTGAGCTAAAATACGTGACGTGTGTTGGTGCTTTTGGGGAGTGTGAGAGAAGACAGTGGCTAAGGGGCAACTCCTGAGGAAACCCACTGAGTGGAGGTCTGTGGGGGCAGGATAGCAACCGACCTCCGAGGGCAGGAGGGTAAAAGGGACCAGCAAGACCAGGATCATGCAGAGGAAATGGCAAGATGCTGTGTGGCCAGAGCAAGGAAGAGGCGAAGTGGGCAGTTGTGTGACAGGCCAGGAGCATAACCCAACCCTGGGGTTGGTGTGAACGAGGAGGGTGGCTTTGACCTCCATCTGAAACCAAGAGGAAAGCTTTCCCCTGACCCTGAGAGCCAAAGTGGAGGGGAACCATGGACAAGAGAAGAGAGGAGCCCAAAGGGAGCTGAACCTGGCAGGAGAGTGAGCAGAGCCCCAGTCTAACTCAGCAGACCTACATGGGCCAGAAAAAGGTCTTGAACTTGAACTCGAACTTAACTCTGGTGTCTGTAACACCTCGGTTGTCACTACTTGCACTGTCAACACATGGTCAGTGCCATTCACTGTGCCCTAGCAGGCACTGGGGCCAAGAAGGGGTACTGGAGGGGCGGGGCGCCTGGGTGGCTCAGTCGGTTAAGCGTCCAACTTCAGCTCAGGTCATGATCTCATGGTTTGTGGGTTCGAGCCCCTTATCGGGGTCCATGCTGACAGCTCGGAGCCTGCTTCAGATTCTGTGTCTCCCTCTCTGTCTGCTCCTCCCCCTCTCATGCTTTGTCTCTCAAAAAATAAGTAAACATAACAAAAACAAATTGAAGAAAGAAAAAAGGGTTACTAGAAGGCCAGGGGCTCAGACTGGGGCTCAGGGAATGGCTAACCGCTTCATGCTCAGGCCGTGTCCCCGCCCGGCCACGTCCAGTCTAACCTGAACCTTCTGCCACCTTTGCTTTGACATTTGCTTCCTCAGCCAGCCTGTTGCCAGCACTCAAGGGGTCAAGCAAGCGACTGCTGGAGGGTCCTCAGGAACAGCGGCACACAAGCCACCGGCAGGACCCACCACCTCAGGGTGTGTCTGCAGGGGGTTGAGGGTGGGGGAGAGGCTGGGTCGGGCCTGCACGGGCCCCTTTCTTCAGAGATGATGGGCAGCCGTGCTGGGCTGTTGGTCAGCTTGGCATGTGGCATTTAATACCTTATATCAGGCCCGCTGACTAAGGGGACTCAGAGCCAGGTCCCCATCTCCTCTGCCCAACCAAGACTGACTCTTAGTAAACTGCCAGCCACCAGGCCTTTCCAGTCAACTGCCTGCACCTGATGTTCTCCTTTACTGCCCACGCCAACCCTCCTCGGACCTCTCTGCGTCCTACACAGCAGGCTGTTCCTCTTGCCACCACTGACCCCCCCCCCAAATCTCTTGTGTCCTCAGGTCCCCCGTGACTTGGAACCAGGCTGCCTTGGCCCTCCGTGTCGGTGACCCCCAGAGGGGAACAGCCCGTGGAGACCTCTCCAGTGCCGGTTTGTTTTCTCCTCCGTGTGGCGCTTTGCCTCCGGAAGCGGAAGAGGCACTTGGCGCTTCTTTCGGGGCCCGGGAGACGACTCCCAAATGCACACACAAGACCTCCGGTCTCTCCGGGCCTCCTGCTCATTTCTCCGCTGTTGATTTTCAGAGCCTGCAGCCTGCTTCCCCAGCTCCCAGGAGACCACAGGGCCTTCTGTGCCTGTCCAGGTAGGGAGGGCGGACAAACAGGAATAGGCCTCAGGCCCACGGGGCAGGAGCCACAGCAGCCTGTCAGGAGTCATGTGTCAGGACATTGGATGGCTCACCAGCACCCCCCTCCCCCCCCCCCCCACCTCCAGCACTTTCCTCAGCTTCTAGCCTTGCCGCTCTCAGGCAGAGTTGGGCACTCATTTTCCAGCTCAGGGAGGGAATTAGAGATGGCACCCAGGCAGGGGCAGCTGGGAATACTCCGGTCAGAAAGCAGGGCGGCAGGCATCCTGTCGTTCCGTCTCGAAAGCCGCCTCCATACCTGCCATCGTCCCGCTGCCGCGCCACCTGTTTCCCAGCCACCTCTGAGCCCAGCTGTGAGGAGGCCACAGAGACATTTCCCCCAGTAACCCAGAAGCACCTTTGGAGATGGTGGGTAGTGGGCCACCCGCAGGAAGCAGGGTAGCAGGCAACATTTGGACTTCGGGCCCACGGAAGGTGCCAGGGCCTGGAGCTTTTGTCACAGCTGAGATGCTGCCGGGGCTCTCCCGGCTGTCTAGGGATCTGGAACATCTGCTGGGAGGATGTTGTTCGGAGGGAGGGAGGAGACCCGTTCTAACCAGACCCAGTGGGGAGGTGCAGTGACTGCATGACTCCAAGGCCTCGCCCTTGGCCTTTTGGTGCCATGTCTTCGTTCCCGTCTGCAGCCACAGATCAGGCACAGGGGCCAGGAGGCCTAGCAAGCTGAGAGCCAGAGGTAGCTGGGCTCACCTGAGTCCCTGTCCCCTGCCTAACCCCAGAAACATCTCCCACCCTCTCCTACAGTCCCTGTTGCCAGAGTCCCTGGCACGGAGCCTGGTACCGGGCACAGAATACCGGAGGCAGCTCCTGGCCGCACAGGTGCAGCTGCAGAGTGGCACTGCCGAGCTCCAGGCTGACCTTCTGCAGAGTCAGGCCCGGCTGGCAGAGCTGGAGGCCCAGGTGAAGGGCAGAGGGGCCACGGGCTGGGGGGCGAAGCTGGGGCGGAAGGGTGTCCCTCTGAGGCCTGGAAGGCTCCCCCCGGTGTCCCAGAGAGCCCACCGCCCTCCCTCCCGCCATCTCCAGGTGCGGAAGCTGGAGCTGGAGCGGACCCAGCACCAGCTGCTGTTGGAGAGCTTGCAGCAGCGACACCAGGCAGACCTGGAGCTCCTCGAGAGTGCTCACAGGTACCCGTGCTCCTCCCACCTGGGCGTCCCGAGGCTCGAGGCCTGCCTGAGCTGATGTACTCAGAGAGGTCTTTGGGCATCTGCCCTCTAAGCCCACAGCTGCATGCTTTGTTGGCAGAAGCCATGTAAAGATGCTAGAAACATCGTACCAGCAACGGGAAGAGCGGCTGCGGAGGGAGCACGAGGAGCTGTCGGCCCGGTATCTGTCGCAGTGCCAGGAAGCCGAGCAGGCCCGTGCCGAGCTCACGGCCCAGCACCAGCGGCGTTTGGCGGCCGCCGCACAAGAGAAGGACCAGGAGATGGAGCGGCTCCGGGAGCTGCAGCGGTGAGGGACAGCGATGAGGGACAGCGATGAGGGGCAGCGGTGAAGAAGAGACCTGGGGCAGGCAGGCAGGCAGGCGGGGAGAGAGCTGGCTTCCAGGACGGCCGGAGGAAGTGGAGACCCCTGGCAGAGGCATAGCAGCTCAGGCTTGACCCTTTCTTTTCCATGTGAGAACCAAGGCCACGCACAGTGAGCCATCGCCCCTTCTCAGGGGAGGGCCCACCACCCCTACAGCAATGGGGCAGGTGCCCCTGCAGGCCTGAGGGGTCCCTGACTGTTTAAGTAAGTCCTGGCAGCAGCAAGAACCTGAGGCCCTAACTCAGCACAGGTCAAGCCCCTCACCTGCCAGAGCTCTCGAGTCTAGAAGGGGTTTGCAGCGTTGTGCCTGCCGTGTCCATCCCGCTGATGAGATGTCCGATCTCGATGAGAGCAAACTAAGAAGGGGTCCATTAGGGGAGCCAGTCAATGCAGGCAGAGCAGGCCTTCTAACACATCTCAGATTGGCCAGACAAGAAGAGGCTGTGCACACACCTGTCTTTTTTTCTGTGGAAAGTGTCCTTTGCTGAATAACAGAAGGAATCTCCCCGTTAGAGTGGATGTGGCATTGAGGTCCCAGGACAGATAAGGATGAGGAGCCAGGGAAGCAGAGGCAGCGCCTGGAGGAGCGGAGGAGGAGGAGAGCCCAGGAGCACTGATGGCCGAGCCCCCTCACCCGCAGAGCTGCCCCGTGCTCACTGCGCCGCCCCCCACGGTCCCCTCAGGGCCTCCATCCTGGAGATGCGCAAGGACCACGAGGAGCAGCTGCAGCGGCTGAAGCTGCTGAAGGACCGGGAGATTGACGCCGTCACCAGCGCCACCTCCCACACGCGGTACGAGCGCCGTCCGGCCCGGCCCAGCCGAGGGGCAGTGCTGGGGCTCCACGCCCGGCTGACCCGGTGCTCCCCCAGGTCCCTGAATGGCGTCATCGAGCAGATGGAGAAGTTCTCCAGCAGCCTGCACGAGCTGTCCTCCCGCGTGGAGGCCTCGCACCTCAGCACGGCCCAGGAGCGGGAGCTGGGGCTCCGGCAGCGTGACGAGCAGCTCCGAGGTACCGGCTGGGCCGCGGGGCCCCCCTCCCGCCCCCCCCCCCCCCCATCTTGCCGGGCTGGCGGGCAGGCGCTGAGCTCCCTGCGGCCCCCAGCGCTGCAGGAGAGACTGGGCCGGCAGCAGCGGGACATGGAGGAAGAGCGGAGCCGGCTCCAGGAGGTCATGGGGAAGACGGAGGCGCGCCTGACGGAGCAGAGCCGGCTGCTGGAGCAGGTGGGCCGCCCTCCCGCCGGCAGGGCCTGCGTCCCCAGCTGACCCCAGGGTGTCAGCAGCGCCTCCCTGCCTGCCCACCTCGCCTGGGTCTGTCATGGTTGTCTGGCCACTGAAGCCTGTGCCTCCTGAGCCGTAACAGATGCGTTTTCGAACTCCTGCATATCTCGTACCAGCTTATAACATGAGAACGTCACACCGAAAAATTAAAGTCCAGTTAGCAGGGGCACCTGGGTGGCAGTCGGTTGAGCATCCGATTTCGGTTCAGGTCATGATCCCACGTTGGGAGTTGGTGAGTTCGAGCCCCACGTGGGCTCACTCCTGTCAGCCTGTCAGCACAGAGCCCGCTTCACATCCTCTGTCCCTCTCTCTCTGCCCCTCCCCCACTTGTGCCCTCCCAAAAAATAAATATTAAAAAAAAAAAAAAAAGTCCAGTTAGCAGTAAAGGAGAAAATGTAAATTCCCCACTAGTCAGAGATGGCCCCCGAGGATGTCCTGGGCATCCTGTAGACTCATCAACATGTAGACATAGGTGCCCTTGTAGCGTGAACCATATGTATCCAGTTCTCCGTTTGGTGACTTGATTAAGCCCCTGCCTCGGGCCAGGCACAGTCAAGCTTCTGAGCTCGTGCTTGTGTGGCCCCCGGTGCCCCGGCGAATGCCGTGTCACACCCGCCCTGGCACACTCGCCTGCACGGTGGACGGGAGACGGGCAGGCAGCACGAGTAGCTGGCATTTCAGGGAGCAGGGATGTGGCTGTTCTCGGGCCCTGTAGAGCGGCCTGGTGCTTCTCAGTGGCAGTTCCTGAGCCACCAGGCCTTGGTACAGTTCATCCGAGCGGCTGGGCCCTGGGAGCCCCGCTCAGCCCCCCCTCCTTCTGTACCTCTCCAGAAACGAGGTGTTTGTGGCATAGTGTGGGAGGGGCAGGTGCGTTTGCACTGCTGCCGGGGGCGCAGTCGGGCCAGACGTGGGGACAGGTGGAGGGTCAAGGGGGCATGTGTCCTCAGACCTCACCCACCCCCAGGAGCGATGGCGGGTGAATGCCGAGCAGTGCAAAGCTGAGTCCACACAGCGCGCTCTAGAGGAGCAGAGGAAGGTCATGGCCCAGCAGATCGCCATGGAGCGGGAGGAGCTGGAGAAGGCCAAGGTGAGTGTAGCCACGCCACGCTCCGCTGTGATCCCTGCCATAAGCCCACGGACCCTCACCCCGTGCCCTTGCCCCCTCCTCCCAGAGCGCCTTGCTGGAGGAGCAGAAGTCCGTCATGCACAGGTGTGGGGAGGAACGGAGGCGCCTAGCGGCCGAGTGGGCCGACTTCTTCGCGCAGCAGAAGCTGAGTAAGGAGCGGGCCGAGCGTGAGGCAGAGAGGGCGCTGCAGGTGGACACCCAGCGGGAGGGCGCCCTCATCAGCCTGGCCAAGGTAGGGCCCAGGGCCTCTGGGACAGCGGGGAGCTCGGCAGCCCTGCCCTTTCCTTCCCCCGGCCTCCCTGCTCCCCCGTCAGGATGTATTCACTAAGCAAAGAGCCTAGAGTGTCGGGATTAAAACAATGATCATATGATAAAAACTGCCTTTGACGGTCCTAGGTGCTTTATACACATATCCTTACTCAATCCTCATTGTGTTCCCAAGAGTTAGATACTCTAAATTTTTTTTTTTAAGGTTATTTTTGAGAGAGAGAATGTGAACAGGGAAGGGGCAGAAAGAGAGAGGGACACATAGAATCCGAAGCAGGCCCCAAGCGATCTGCATGGAGCCTGACGCGGGGCTCAAACTCACGAACTGTGAGATCGTGACCTGAGCCAAAGTCGGACACTTGACCGACTAAGCCAGCCAGGCACCCCATGACTTAAATATTCTAGAAATGAGGAAGCTGGGGTTCAGAGAAATTGGACCCCCGGTGAGGAGCGGCCCCGAGGCTTGACCCCAAGCCTCTCGGACCCCTTGCCCCACCACCTCCTCCAGAATCGGGGTGGATCAGAGCCGAGGAAACAATGCAGGGTGGGCTAGGGCGGTTGGTTCTGGAGAGGAGAAGGCAGCAAAGGCTTTGCTGTCTCCAGGAGCAAGCCGAGCTGAAGATCAGAGCCAGTGAGCTCCGAGCCAAGGAGGAGCAGCTGGCGGCTGAGAGGGAGGCCCTGGAGCGGGAGCGGCAGGAGCTGCGGCTGGAGAAGGAGAGGGTCAGCGCCGCTGCCCTGCGCACCAGGCTCCGTGCCGAGGAGGTGGAGAGAATGAGCCAGGTGCTGAGCTGCTCAGCTCTGGGGGCACAGCCGGGACACCCCCCCCCCGCCGCCCCCATCCCCGCCCGGCACGGCTGACCCTGCCTGTCTCCCCGCAGGTGGCCTCGGAGAAGTTTGAGGAGGGGCAGCGGGCGCTGCGTGAGGCCCGGCAGGTGCAGCAGGAGCAGCAGACACGGCTGCAGCTGGTGCAGCGGCAGCAGGAGCGGCTGCGGCAGCAGGAGCGGCACGTGCACGAGGCAAGGCTCCTCCCCGCTCCGGCGGCCCCCACGACCCCCTCTGGTCACCCACCCTCACAGCCACATCCTTCTCTCTGGGGTCGGGGACAGGAGCACCTGAGTCTAGCCCAGCAGAGGCTGCGGCTGGACCGCATCCGCCAGGACCTGCCCTCCGGCCCCGCGGCGCTGTTCCCTGGGACCCAGTGCCCGGCAGCGTCCTGCCTGAGCGGTGAGTAGCTCCCAGAGGGCGAGGACGGAAGTGGGCTGGGCTGGGCTGGGTTGGGCTGCCGGGGGTCGGGCCCGGCTGCCAGGATCAGCCTCCCTCCGCTGGGGTTAGGGGGCCCGTGGGAGTCCGATCACTAGTCCCTTGTTACACAAGTAACGCACGTCCGTTAGAGAAAACAAAGTAAGACATGAGAGAGAGGAACGCTGTTTTATAAAACATCCCTCTCTAGAGAAAACCACTTGTAACACGTGGGGTGTAGTGTTCTACACTGTGCATGTTTTTAAAAAATTTGACATCGTATGTTTTGTGCCTTGAGTTTTTTCATTCAGAAATATACATACAGAACGTGTTTTCCTATCAGTAATTAAACATTTAACCATAATTCCTCTTTTTAATATTTATGTATTTATTACGAAAGAGAGAGAAGCAGAGAGGGAGATGGAGAGAATCCCAAGCCAGCTCCGCACTGTCAGCGTAGAGCCCAACTCAGGACTCGATTCCACGAACCGTGAGATCATGACCTGAGTCGAAATCAAGAGTCGGATGCATAACCGACTGAGCCACCCAGGCGCCCCCGATCATAATTCTTCCTCAGCAGAATTGTCCATTATGCTCCATGTTTTTTAGTGAGCTGTTTTTTGTCACTAAGATAAACACTCAGCGGAGATGTTTGTACATACATCTCTGCACCTCTGCCTTATTTCCCTCGAGTAAATTCCTAGAATTGGACTTGCCAGGTAAGATCCCATGAGCATTCTCAAAGGCTCTGGAGAGTTGGTGGAAGTGCCCAGAAGGTTGTCCGGGTTGCAGCCTCCCACGGTGGTGAGAAGGCCCCCAGGAAACCAGCCGCGGCTGTTCTGTTCTCCCACCTGTGCTGCACCCCTGACTTCTTCCTTCACCTTTCCAGCCACTGTGGCTCCTGCCCCCACCCCCCTCGGGTGCAGCCGGCCACCCGCCGGCCTGGGCCCCTCGCACCTCCACGCCAGGCTCATGCTGCTGAAACACACAGCTGAGCAGGTGAGTCTCCTGAGCCGCCCACCGGCTCTGGGCCCAGGGCTCCTGGTGGGAGGCAGGAAGGAGCACGCCCTGGCCCCCGGGGGGTGCGGAGCCCCCACTCCACCCCAGAATAATAGTGCAGATTGCCTAGTGAGCATCTCTGAGACCCGTACTCCAGGCCCGGTTCTGTGGGACGTAACTGGCATCCATCATCTCTGTTGAACCTCACAGTAACCTTGCGACCGTAAAGATCGCAGCTATCACTTACGGAGCACTTCCTGCAAGCCAGGCTCCGTGGGAAAGCTGTATGTGCAGTTTGAGCCTCTGCCCTCCCCCAGCCCCACGGGCAGGTAATGTTATTATCTCCGGTCTATAAACAGGCTTAGAGAGGTGAAGCCATGTGCTAACGAGGGGCCTCGCCAGACTAAGACCTGGTCTGTCTCACTCACGTCCATGTCCCTGCATCCCCGAACCAGGGAGTGCGTGGGGAGAGGGCCCCTGAGTGAGGGCTGGCTCCACCTTGCTCTCGGTCCTGCAAGCCAGTGTCCCTGTTCTCAGAAGTGGGTACAGGAGGGAGCCAGAGGGGGACCGCTCAGCCAGCTCTGCCTTTCAGGACCGTGACTTCTTGGAGAATGAACAGTTCTTCCTGGAGACCCTGAAGAAAGCCTCCTACAATATGACATCCCATTCAGCCTGAAGGCTCCGCTGTCTCCTCAGCAAGGCCTCCAACCCCGGAAGTCTCTCCCACCGCCCCACCGGCTGCCAGCTCTGAGGAGTGGGTGCCCGGGGCCTGATTACAGCTCTTCCCGGGAACAGGGTGCAAGTGCATTCTCGCTGAGCCCTCCAGCCAATGCCTGGAGCCTCTAGGGCTTGAGGGGCAACGGCCTCTGGGAGGTGTGGGGCTGACAGCAGCCCTACGACACCACACCGCCAGCCACTGGTTCTCCACCCCCGACCTGCAGCTTGGATCCGAGGCTCTGACTGGGCCTTGTGGACCTCTCCCTTCCTCAGCAGGCAGGATACTTTCACCTGGGCGTCTTCTTGAATGACTCCATGAGCAGCCTCCTGCCCCCCCTGAGAGGTCAGCAGAGCCTGCAGGGGCTCTCCTCCCAAACTGGGACACGGGGTCAGAGCGCACGTTCTGAAGGGCCTTCTACCCTCCTGGCAAGGAGGCGGGCGGTATTGTGAGGACAGGGAGGGTGTCACCCACCCAGGTCTTGCCTCTCAGTATGACAGGCTCTCAGCCTCAGCCTCATTCCCAGCTGCCTGGGGAGCTGACCAGCCTTGCGCAGACACTGGCCTGTCGGCTTCTTCTGATAGGGCTTCCCAGAGGCAGGACCCAGGTGACGGTGGGGTGGGGTGGGGTGTGGGGAGGGAACAGTAGAGAGGCTTCTCTGTCCTGTTCACCTGCTATGAAGTCACAGCAGATGGGAAAGAAGAAAGGGAGCGAGGGTCCCTGCCCTGGGAGGGTAGAGCGCACTGGGGAGCTGTGCAGGCCCGGACCGGACCCAAGCTGCCCCCCGGGGAGGGCGCCTTGGCACATTTCCCTGCAGGGGCCTCAGGAGAGGGGCGGAGGCTTGGTAGTTGTCCCAGCAAACCTGAGGATGGAGGGACTCCACTGACCCGACCACAGTTATCCTGAAGTGGCTTCCATCGGCCAGTGACTGGTTACCTTCCATTAGAGGACAAAGGGCAGAGGAGGACGAGGCGGAGCGGGTAGGAGCAGGCGCGTACGAGCTTTCAGAAGGATCTTCTTCGTGTACCAACAATTTACAGCCTTCATCTTGGACCCATTAAATTACTATATTCTTAATGACAGCATTGTTACGATGTGCCGTGACTCCTGAGTCGGTGATTTAGAGGTGTTGGCTCTGTAGCACTGTTACTTGCTGGCTGGCACTGGGACCTTCTGGCCTGGGTTCACACATCAGACGGCTGTGTCGTGACCAGAAGGGGATGAGGACCAGCCCTACCTCACACATGAAGGCACAGAGGCTCAAGGAGATTTAATAGTCTGCCCCAGCTGACAGAAAATAGCACCTTTTGCTTGGGCACATTCCAAAGCCCCAGGCTGTCAACCACCTCACTCTGCTGCCTCCTTCTAGGAGAGCGCCCTACACACAGTGCTATTGTGAGGTGTGGGGATCTCCAGGCTGCTTCTGCCCCAAGGAGGTCCCGTTTGAAACCTCAGTGAAGCTTGGAATTGGGTCTTCCTCTCAACAGCTGAATACGTTGCCACCCGTGTGAACACCTGAGAGTTGTAAGCACTGGCTTGGCCTGGGGGCAGCTGGCATTTCCTCAGTCCCCTGACAGACAGGATCACGCAGCAGGGAGACCCACAGGGACGAGCTTGGCCTTTCAAGACCAAGAGAAATGAGTTTAGAATTAGGAAACAGGTCTGTATGGCCTTGTTTATCTTCAGGGCAGTGGGTATGCACTCAACTGTTGTAAACAGGGTGGGACTATATTTGCATTTAAAAAATGCATTGTGGCTGTGGGGTGAACTCACTGGAAGGGGCCGGTCAAAACCGCTGGCAGTGGTGCCGGGGAGACTGAGGATGATGGCACTACCAGGCATGACAGTGAGGGGTTGTAAAAAAGTGACCCCACGGGACCTGATGCCAGACATGGAGGGTCTTCACGTGTCAAGGAGGACCCCCAGGTTTCTGGCCTGGGCAAGTGGGTGGTGTCGTTCAGATGACACCAGTGTCCATGAAACAGCCAAGTAGAGATGTTCCACAGACGTTGGGTTATAATGATACGTTACTCGGTCCCTGTACATGCTCTGTATCACTGTCTCTGGCATTAAGGTGTGACAGGTAGCTCACTTATCCCCTAACGGCAACGCTGCCCCCTCCCCGCCACCCCGCAGGTCACAGCAGAGGGCTACACAGCTGTGTATCTGCTGGCCTTTTTCCCTTCAAAATTATAAACAACCTCTCAAGATCATAACCCAGTTGCTTAATTCCGTTCCCTGTAGAGAGAGAAATGCTGGTGGAAAGTGACAATGAGAGAAGATACTATCTGCTTGCGGTCGATACATGTGGGAATCCGTGCTAGGCCTTTCAAACAGTTAATTTACAAGCGACCCCATTCTTAGTGGGTTCTAGGGCACCCACATGCATGTTTCTCAAAAGTAAGAACGAATGGAGAAATCCCAGCCGCCTGATCAACGACCAGCAAGCCGCAAACCTCAGGGCCTGGAGACCCTGGGTGTCCGCATTCGCAGAGGGGCAAGCTGTGGGTCTGCCGCCCCCTGGTGGCCGGCCGCGGGCAGGGGCCCGGACCGCGCGCAGCTCCGCCCCGCCGGCCACCCGGCACTTCCGGAGTCAGGGCGCAGGGCGCCCGCCGCCACCTCCGCACCGGAGGAGGGAGCTCTTGCCTCCGGGAAGGAGGAGTCTGGGGCCCGGGTGGGGGCGTGGCTTCCAGGACGCGAGCCCAGGGGCGGGGCCTCCGCTGTGCACTCAGGCACTGCTCGGGCCACCTCTGCCGGGTCCCAGGGAAGATGGCGGCGCCCTGGTGGCGAGCCGTGCTGTATGGAAGCCGGAGGTGGCGGAGCTTCAGCACTTCGGGTGAGGGGTCTGAGGTGGGGGGCTCCTGGAGGTCCCCGTAAAGACCAAACCGCGGAGCTCGAGCCAGCGTCCGCCCCTGGCCTCACGTCCCGCACTCTGCCCGCAGCCGCCCTGAGTCGCCGGACCGCCCCTCTGGGGCCGATGCCCAACGAGGACATCGATGTGAGCAACCTGGAGCGGCTGGAGAAGTACCGAAGCTTCGACCGTTACCGGCGCCGGGCGGAGCAGGAGGCGCGGAACCCGCACTGGTGGCGGACGTACCGGGAGTACTTCTGCGAGGAGTCAGGTGCGCGGCGGCCGGAACCAAGATGAGGACGCAAGTGCTACTCCTTGGAGCCAGGGGAGCTTGGCTTCAAGATGTCTAGCGCTGATGGTCTGGAATACACATATATGATGGCTTTATCTTGTCATTCTCACCTGGTCCTTCTTTAGATGTTATTATCATCTAAAGAAATGTCTCTTAAAGGATATTAAGAGGCATCTGTAAAGTGGAGATGCAGGTCGTAGCAAAAATAGAGGCAGGAAGGGGCGCCTGGCTGGCTCAGTTGGTAGAGCATGCCATTCTTGATCTCAGGGTCTAGAGTTCAAGCCTCACGTTGGCCGTAGAGTTTCCATTAAAAAGTGGGGAGGTGGAGGCAGGGACGTCTTGGTTCGGTTGGTTAAGCGTCCCAACTCTTGATTTCGGCTCAGGTGATCTCATGGTTCATGGGTTCGACCCCCAGGTCGGACTCTCCTCTGGCAGCTTGGAACCTGCTTGGGATCCTCTCTTCCCCTCTCTCTGCCCCTCCCCTGCTCACACGCTCTGTCTCTATCTCAAAATAGATAAATAAACTTAAAAAAGGCAGGAAAAGGAGCAAAAAGCAGATTTTTATGGAGCCCTTCATTTTCCCCATCTCAGAGTGGCTTGCCTGAGCTTCACTTTCCTCAGTGTAAAATAAAAGTTGTGTCTGTGTCACAAAATTGCTGTATTAAGGGATGCAGTCCATTGGAATTTTTTAGAGAAATGCCATCTCTGACGAGTGCATCTTACTTATTGTTACCGTCTAACGTAAATGGAAAAAGGTATTGGATTGAAAGTCATTTGGGCCGGTGTTTTTCAAAGCGTGTTCTGAGACCAGCAGCATAGGCACTACCTAGGCGCTTGTTAGGAAAGGAGAAATCTCCGGCCTCACATTGACCTGCTGATTCAGAATCTGAATTTTAACAAAACTTCCCAGGTGACTTGGATGGTGTGTCCATTAAAGTGTGAGAAGTGTGCTTCTTTAAGGCTTTATCTAGCTTCAGCTCATTATCCTACCAGGAACTCAGATTCATGTCTGTGTCCAGGTGCGAACAGGCTTGAAGGTCATCCCAGCCATAATTGGGATGATCATCCACCTGCATTTCCCATGACCCAGGCAGGGTGACCTGGTTTAGGGATCAGAAAATGCAGTCTCGGGGCGCCTGGGTGGCGCAGTCGGTTAAGCGTCCGACTTCAGCCAGGTCACGATCTCGCGGTCCGTGAGTTCGAGCCCCGCGTCAGGCTCTGGGCTGATGGCTCAGAGCCTGGAGCCTGTTTCCGATTCTGTGTCTCCCTCTCTCTCTGCCCCTCCCCCGTTCATGCTTTGTCTCTCTCTGTCCCAAAAATAAATAAACGTTGAAAAAAAAAAAAAAAAGAAAACGCAGTCTCAAGTTGAACCCACTTTGCTTAGCACCTGGACCCTGTTCGGGCCTGTGAAGCAGATTGCACAGTATTGATTGAGTTTCGTGAATTAAAGGGTAAAGCTTGGGCGAGTTGGAAGACTAGGCAGGGATAGGCAGCTTCACTGAGACTTGCTCCCACTTTCTCCAGTATATATACCTTCCCTCCCCAGATCCCAAAGACAAGATTGACATCGGGCTCCCTCCACCCAAGGTCAGCCGGACCCAACAGCTGCTGGAGCGGAAACGGGTCCTCCGGGAGCTGCGGGCCAACCCAGAGGAGGAGCGAGCCGCCCGCCTCCGCACAGGTGAGCTCCCCCCATGAGGGTAGGGGGGCCCCCCGAGTGCCCTCCCCCCGCCCTGCATCCTAAGCAGCATCATTCCTTACCAGCTCGCATCCCACTGGAGGCGGTGCGGGCCGAGTGGGAGAGGACCTGTGGCCCCTATCACAAGCAGCGTCTGGCTGAGTACTACGGCCTCTATCGAGACCTGTTCCATGGTGCCACCTTCGTACCCCGCGTCCCCCTGCACGTGGCCTATGCCGTGGGGGAGGACGACTTGATGCCTGTATACCACGGCAACGAGATTACTCCAACAGAGGTACTGCTTACTTGTGCCCCTCCCCGCACCGTGTGGACAGACAGCCCACCGCAGGACCACAGACAGCTCCTTGCTGAAAGCACTTGCAGAGGCAGTTTTTATGGTGGTAAAGGGCACAAGCATGCCATCTATGTAGGCTGATTTGGAGCTTTGTTCTTTTCCCCCTTTTGATCCCCTGGTAAACACCACAATAATCACCAGAGAAGGAATATAAAATGAAAGAAAAAGAAGCCCTGTCTGGGCAGACTCCTGGCCCCCTGTTTTCCGAGTGCCCTCCTAGCCTCTGTCTGTTGATGTGAGGGCCGTCTTGTGGTTTGGATAGAGAGCCGGATAGGCAACTCTGCAGGGTTCCTTCTACAAGCTTCTCTGCTGACATGCCTCTCAAGGGACTGTCAAGGGTGTTTGAATCAGAGCGGGCTCTCCCTTCCCCCAAGCTCCCTCAGACTCCTGTCCTCTGTTTACCGCAGCTGGTCTGTCCCTGATGGGGGTGACACCTTCCCTGTTGTCTCCCCGCCAGGCTGCCCAGGCCCCAGAGGTGACCTATGAGGCAGACAAGGGTTCCATATGGACACTGCTGCTCACCAATTTGGGTAGGTGTCTGGGGCTCACCAGGCCTCCTGCCTCCCTCGCCTCCCATGGGCCAGGGCTCGGGGAGGGGGGCGGGTAGTAGGGGCGGGGCCGGGTGCTCGTGGGGCCCCTCAGTCAGTGGGCTCTGTTTGTGTACAGATGGACACCTGCTGGAGCCGGATGCTGAATACATCCACTGGCTGGTGTAAGTACCTGGGGGGGGGGGGTGGGGGGGGGGGGGAATGGGTCAGAGGCATGTGAGGGAGCCCCGGATCCTGGAAAGAGCTGCCCCTGAATTTTTGTCTTGGCTCCACCGAGGATTAACTGTGGACCTTTGGATTAACCTCCCACCGCAGGTGGCAGCCCCTCCCCTCTGCTCTCTGATGCCACCAAGAGCCCTGTGATCCACTCACTGGCTGAAGACAGGTCCAGAAGAAAAAGCAGGCATTAGGCCTTAGCTGTTGCCCACAGGCCTCTTGGTCTCCCTGAACTCATTTCCTCCTGTGTAAAACCAGGGTGATGCCACCCCATGCTTTAGCCGCCCTGAGGGGTTCTATGACAATCAGATGCGAAAAGGACAGTGAGAGACCCCTGGCAGCTGGGGCTGCCCGAGCTGGGCTGCCTTTTGTTTTCTCCGTGGCCTTTGGCTCTGGAGCCAGGGGGGCAGAGGTCAGGCAGTTGACCCCAGCTTTGGGACTGATGGGTAATTGGGACCAGTACCCGGGAGGCTGGTTTCTACCATTTTTAGTTAACTGCAGTTACCAACGTGTACAGCAGGACCCTCCAGGGAGTTATATCTAGGGGAGGTATAGTAGCCATTGTGGTGCCAGAGTGGGCTCACGCTGCCTGACAAACCCCAGAGCCTTCGGGAAACACAGGGGCAGCCCAAAGATAGTGTGGCTGTCCAGCCCAAAAGGCCGTGGTGGCCCCCCCCCCCCGGCTCCCCACGGCCTATAAACAGGGCTCTAGACCTCATCCTCTTGTTGACCATCTCTAGGACTCTTGTCCTCAGCCTCTGAACCTCTACTGTTTCCAAGTGAGTGGTCCATCTGAGGGTTCACAGAACTATGCCTCCTGCTTCACTGTTCGATGAAGGTCATGTTAGGGGGTGTCCTCCCAGGGAGTGATAGCACCTCTAGGGAGCACTCCAGCTGCCGCCTTCCTTGAGTGTCAGTTAATGGATCCTTTTCCTCCCACCAGAACCAACATCCCAGGCAACAGGGTGGCTGAAGGACAGGAGACGTGTCCCTACCTGCCCCCCTTCCCTGCCCGAGGCTCCGGCTTCCACCGTTTTGCTTTCCTGCTCTTCAAGCAGGACAAGCTAATTGACTTCTCTGGGGACACCCGGCCCTCACCCTGGTAATCTACACGTCCAGCCCCTCTCCCGGCCCCATTCCCTCTCACCACCCAGGCCTCAGGCCACCTTCCCAGGAATGGTCTGCCCTGCTCAGTTCTCCTGTCTCTTACACTTGAGACGGGCAGAAGGGTAGTTGTGCAGACCATAAGGGGCTTCTCAGGATTGCCTGTGGGGCTGGAGGTGGGGTGTGGGGCTCTGATGCCTCATTCCCTGCTCTTAAATGCTCCCCATCTTCTTATAGCTATCAGCTTGCCCAAAGGACCTTCCACACTTTTGATTTCTACAAGAAACACCAGGAAGCCATGACACCAGCTGGCCTGGCCTTTTTCCAGTGCCGCTGGGATGATTCCGTCACCCACATCTTCCACCGGCTTCTGGGTAAGGCCAGAGTAGGGTAGGGGTGAGGGCTGGGGCGGGGTGGGGGGGGGGGGCGGTGGCCTGAGCTCACAGACCTCTCCTGACCTGCCAGGGAGAAATGCCTGTCAGGAGGGCCACCTTGGGTGGGCTGGCTGGGCAGTCCCGGGTTAGCAGACAAGGGGAAGGGGCTCAGGCTTGCCTCAGTCCACACCCACACTCCCTCTTCCCGCAGACATGCGGGAGCCTGTGTTTGAGTTTGTGCGGCCACCCCCTTACCACCCCAAGCAGAAGCGCTTCCCCCACCGGCAGCCCCTGCGCTACCTGGACCGGTACAGGGACAGTCACGAACCTACCTACGGTATCTACTAAGTGACCAGAGTGCCACCCACCCCAGAAAGTGGACTAAGCCTCTCAGGCTCCACCAGCAGGAACAATAAAGACACAGCTCCACAGGGCCAGCTTCTGGGTCCTGCTTGAGGCAGCTCCTCTGTGGCCCTGCCAGCAGGCCCAGGGTTTGGGAGTGAAGAGAGCTCTCCAAAGATGGTAGCAGGGGTGGGACATGTGAATAAAGATGATTTTTTTTTTAAGTTTGTTTATTTATTTTGAGGGGGGAGGGGCACAGAGCCCAACACTGGCGTCGAACTCGAACTGTAAGATCATGACCTAAGCTGAAATCAAGAGTCAGACTGTTAACCAGCTGAGCCCCCCAGGTGCCCCAAAGATGATTTTTGCCATAGCTCGTCTGAATCTGTGTTCGGGAGCAGCCAGCACTCCCTCCTCCAACCCCACGATGGATTTGTCATGCTTCACGAATGGAAAGAGAACCGCCTCCCACCTCAGGAGGTGGCCCCTCACCTCTACCTCCCGAGGGTGTCGGGCCCTGAGATCCAGTGGCCAGAGACAGGTACAGAAGGAAGGCAGTGGGGCTTGGTTGCTCCCACAGGCCTCTTGAAAGAGCTTTGCCAGCCCCAAGCATTGTCCCCTTGTCGTTGAATTCACAGTACAGGGGCAGACCCTGGCATCGGCTACTCTGGCACACCCCTGCTTGGGGCCCAGAAAGCCCCTGCAGCCTCACTGGCTGGTTACAGTATTATTTCTCCTGAGTAGCCAGTCAGGAGGACACCAGTGCACCTTTTCCGGGAAGAGGAGCTTCACGTATTACAGACCTAATGCTTGCTGCATTGCCGTGAGCGGGCATCCTGCCTCAAAACTAAGCCAGGTTGGTTAGAGAAACCAGAAGTAATCCTCCTCCAGCTCACGCTGGGCCAGCACACTGCCCCAGGGCAGGCGGGTTAGAGCCAGGACCCCTCTCCTGTGCTCAGCTGCAGGGAGACCTCTATAAAAAGGGAGCTCTTCTTCCAGAAGAGCTTGCATCTGCAAACAAGGAACTCCCCAGCAGGGGACCCACACGGAGAGAGGATTCCAAGGCCAGCTGAAGGTTGCTTTGGGTTTCCACTAAAAGGGGGTATGAAAAAAACACTGTGGATTGGTCTGTGTTGGTGACCAGAAATTTCCACCTCGCTGTTTACTTTAAAAGAACCAAAATTTGGCGTGGCCTAGAGAAAGGAGATACCCCAATCTGGCAAATGCCTGAAACTCCGCCCAAGGAAAAGGGCAGCAGAGCACCTCCCATCAGGAGAGAGCCTGTGTGCCCAGTGGTCTTACTGCCAGGCACAACCCCGCGCAGCCTCATTTAATCGCCAAAGCTGCTGGGAAGTAGCTGCTGTTCAGGTTTTCAGATGGGCCCGTAAGGGGTTCCGTGGTGACCCTCAGGCAGGAGGAGCGTCCGAGGCCCAACGGGGTTCCCAAAAGTTCTTGTCTCTGTAGGTGGGGGCGGCTCCCCCAACCCGGCCCCCCCCCCCCAGAAGCTGCTTAACGAGGGTTTGGAGCAACGGGATGGAGTTCCCAGGGTGGAACCACCGGGAGCCGGAGTCCAACTCCCACCCGGGGTGACTCGGAGCCTCGACAAAAGGGAGGAGGCCGGTGCGGCGACGGCCGAGGCGCGGCTGGTGCGGGAGGCGACGGTCGCGGCGCGTCCCGGCTCCTCCCCTCCGCACCCACGCCCTGCGCTGCCCGCCCCCTCGCCGAGGCCCCGCCCCTCGCCGAGGCCCCACCCCTGCCGGCTCTACGAGGCGCCGCCACCGCCATGGACGCCCAGAAGCTGGAAGACAAGCTGACCTGCGCCATCTGCTTGGAGCTCTACCTCGAGCCGGTGACGCTGCCCTGCGGCCACAACTTCTGCGGGGACTGCATCCGGGACTGGTGGGGCTGCCGCGACAAGGCGTGCCCCGAGTGCCGGGAGCACTTCCCCGACGGCGCCGAGCTGCGTCGCAATGTGGCCCTCACCGGCGTGCTCGAGTTGATGCGCGCCGGGCCTGCCCCGGCTCCCGATCCCGACCCCGCTCCGGCTCTCGGCCCCGACCCCGCCCCGGCCCCCGGCTCCGGGCCGGGCGCGCGCTGTCTCCGGCACGGGCAGCCCCTCGAGCTCTTCTGTCGCACGGAGGGTCGCTGCGTGTGCAGCGCATGCACCGTGAACGAGTGTCGCCTCCACGAGCGGGCGCTGCTGGACACTGAGCGTCGGGAACGCGAGGTGACACCGGAGTGCCCTGCCCTGTCTTTAGGCGCCTAGGCTGGGGCAGGCAGCTTAAGCAGGAGGCGGCTTTGGGATGTTTGTGGTCCCGGATAGAAGGAGAAAACAGGTGCTTGAAATAGAGATTTCGGAGCTGGTGACAGGCCCAGGGTGAGGCCCCAGGACTGAGTGGCTGAAACGGAGTGAAGAAAGTGGTGAGGACGCCAAGGGTCCAAGCGCTGGAGTGTTGGAGGATAAACCCTGTGGCTGCTGAAGTCACAGAGAATAGAATGCTCCTGCTGAGGCTCTGAGCTCGGAAGTTTGCAGTGAAGGCCAGCAGATGACAACAAGGAGGGAGTGGCAGGTGGTACCACCAGGTGGCACACACATGCCTAAGGGGCCGTGTTTTGCTAGAGGGAAGTGATGCGGGGTGTGAGAAGGACAGATGCCCGTCCCTGGGGGAGACTCAGGTGGAACCATGAGAGGTCCCCCTCCCTTTCTGCATGCAGCATATGATGGAACGCTGGAGGCCAAGGGGCCTGGACAAAGACACAGGCATCGGGCTTAGGAAGATCTGATGGCTTTGGCCAAATTATCAATTTCTCTGTCCCATTTCCTCATCTTTGAAGTGGGGATCATGATGGTTCCTGCCTCATAAAATGTGGCCAACAGAAGGAGAAGCAAGACAGGCTCTTGAGCAAGGGCAGGGAATGGTGCTTTGTCCCGTTTCCATGAAAGCACGATGTTCTACCCTCAAGGGTACCAGAGGAGTTGCAAATAGGGGTGCCCTCTTCCCCTCATGCCCAGAGCCGGTGCTGAGGACTGGCCAGTATTTGGAGGAACCTGCCTCGTGCATGCACTACACCACCCACTTCCCAATTAGCTTTGGTGCTTTGAGCCAAAGCCAGAAGTACGGCTCCCACCATTTATTGCCTGGGGGTAGTGCGGGGTGGGTTTATAGCCCAGAGACAGTGGGTGCTCTGCCCCAGGTTGCTCAGCTTGCAAGAGGGACTGGAGGTCAGGTGTAAAGCCAAAGGCCTCTGCTGTGCCTGTGTACCTCCCTGTTCCAGGTTGGGAACGGGCTTTGTCCAGATCTCCCTGGGACACTAACCCAGTTCACCCGGGGTGCTGAGACCGAGGCTGGTGCTCTGTGTGCTGGCCCACTGGTCTGCCTTGCTGGGGGTGGCACTGGGAGGGGACGCCCCGCATCTACAGATGTTTGTTGACTAACTGGCTTCTTCTTGTCACTTGTTCCCACTGTGGGCACCACAGGCCCAGCTGAGAGCCATGCTGGAGGTCACCGAGCAGCAGGCCACCGAGGCTGAGAGCCAGCTAAAGGAATTGCAAGAGCAAAGCAGCCAGATCCAGGTACGAGGCCTGTCTGTTCTACCTCACTACCTCCTCATGCCGTCCCCTTCAGGCAGCCACCAATGGATCCCTGGGACACTGGGTAGCAGGTGCGAGCTACCTTGGAAATGCCTCCTGGCAGCAGGGAGGGAGGGGCTGAGCGGGGGTTGGGGGGGAGAACGGTTCCAGGGGCCCTGGCTCCCCACACCACCCCGCAGTCCAGGGGGCAGCCTTGGCCCCAGCCACCCTAGGCGACTCCTTTGCCCACTCAGAGCTCGGCCTGCACCCTGGCCTCCGTGGTCTCCAGCAAATTCAGCTGCCTGCTGCAGGCCCTGGAGATGCGGCGGACCTTGGCACTGACGGACATCGAGGTGGCCAAGACACAGGCACTAACACAGGCCCAGGATGAAGAACGGCGACTGCGGGGCCACCTGGAAGCCCTGGCTCACTACGACCGCAGGGTCCGGGACCTCCTGGAGCAGTTGGATGACCAGACCTTCCTCCAGGTACCGGGTCTCGGGGCGACAGGTGCACCTTGTGCACAGGTCGCTGGCTGACCCTGCACAGGTCGACCAGCGACCCTGCACCTCGTGCACAGGCTTACTGCAACTGTCCCCGGGGCTCAGGAATCACAGCTCCTGGCACCCCCAGGCCCTCTTGGGCCCCTGGCTCCTCTGCAGTGGGACGAAGAGCAGCAGCTGGCTGGCGTGGAGTCACTGAGCCGGCTGTATGGTCTCCTCCTGGATGAGGGGAGCCACCCCAGGGCACCGGCTGAGGCTGCTGATTTGGGCCCCGTGGGTAAGGCTGACCCCAGACCTCTCTCTACCCTTCCAGGCCCAGCTGGCCCTCCCACAGCCGGTGGGAGTGGGGTCAGGACCCTGCCCCCCATGAGCTCTCTCCCCATCACTGCCCTAACACTTCTTTGCCTCCTAGAGGCCCCAGGTCCCCTGGCACCAGTCCCAAGCCCGGTTTGCCCACTGAGGAGGAAACTCTGGCAGAGTAAGGAGACCGGCACGGGTGTGTGTGCATAGGCGTGTGTGCGTTGTGCGACCGTGTGTACACCACGTGAGTACACGTGAGCATGTGTGCACGTCTGTGTGAGTACGTGGAGGGGGCACGTGCTGTGACTGCCCTGTCCAGGGTGTCTGTTCCCTGCCCTTCCTTGGGTCTGTGGCCACCACACACACGTGTCGTAGGATGTAAACTTCTTACATGTGGAGCCAATACAGGGATACGGAGATTTCTGGGCGTGCAAACCTGGGATCAGTTAGGATTCTTCCACTTGTTACCAAGTTAGGTTACTTCCGGGAGCCTCGGTTTCCTCATCTTTGAAATGAGGTGGATAGAAGTTTCCACCCAGGGCTGTGGCGAGGACGGACTTCCGCGCTGGTGCCCAGTGCCTGCTCCGCTGGCTCTGTGCCTGGCAGACGCTTGGTGTGCATTGGGGAAGCTTCAGTTGCCATTTCTCCCTCCGGGGACAGAATGGCAGACAGACCCCTACCCGCTCACCTCCCATCCATCTGTCCCTGACAGATTATCGCAATCTGACCTTCGACCCAGACAGCGCCAATTGCCACCTCTACCTGTCTCAGCAGGGCCAGCAGGTAAAGCACCGTCACAAGCCCCGGGACCTGGCCGGGCCACGCAGCTTCCAGCTCTGGCAGGTGCAATGTGCCCAGAGCTTCCGGAACGGTCGACACTACTGGGAGGTGCGCACGTCTAATCACTCAGTGACGCTGGGCGTCGCCTATCCAGAACTTTCACGGCACAAGCACGGGCCCCACACAGACAACATTGGGCGTGGGCCTAGCTCCTGGGGGCTCTGTGTTCAGGAGGACAGGGCCCAGGCCTGGCACAACGGGGAGGCCCGGCGCCTCCCAGGGGTGTCCGGGCGGCTCCTGGGCATGGATTTGGACCTGGCTTCTGGCCGCCTCACCTTCTACAGTCTGGAGCCCAAGGCCCAGCCCCTACATACCTTCCACGCCATTTTCACCCAGCCCCTCTACCCCGTCTTCTGGCTCCTGGAGGGTAGGACTTTGACCCTGTGCCATCGGCCTGAGGCCAAGCTCCCTCCGGGACTCCAGGAAGAGGCCGCGGGGCCCAGCTGAGGTGCTGCCTGGGCCTCAGAGGCTAGTGTGGCGCCCATGGGCCCCTGTTCCTGCTGGAGAGTGTGTGCGGTCCGGACCTCGCCGCACAGGAGGCACAACAACACACTTCGCTGCAGCTCACCTCCCTTGAATGTGATGTAGACCAAAGGGACAGGGCCTGGGGTGGGGGGCAAAGCACAACCAATTCCTGGAGAAAACCTAGAGAAAAGCGATTTTTACCTCCTTCTCTCTCTTCTCGTAACATTTTGGCATATCTTAGTCTCTTTTGTATATCCTTGTGATTACATTTTGTAAACAATTGGGGTGGGTGTTTTTTTTGCCTTTTTTACTCAGCACAAGCATTTTTCACGGTATTAAAATTTTTCCCTGAATGATTACCATATAAACAGTCTTTGTAATTTTTCTATTTTATTTTATTTTTTAATGTTTATTTATTTCTTTATTAGCGTTTATTTATTTTTGAGACAGAGAGAGACAGAGCATGAACGGGGGAGGGTCAGAGAGAGAGAGACACAGAATCTGAAACAGGCTCCAGGCTCTGAGGTGTCAGCACAGAGCCTGACGTGGGGCTTGAACTCACGGACCTCGAGATCATGACCTGAGCCGTAGTCGGACGCTTAACTGCCTGAGCCACCCAGGCACCCCTAATGTTTATTTATTTTTGAGACAGACAGAGCATGAATGGGGGAGGGTCAGAGAGAGAGGGAGACACAGAATCCGAAGCAGCCTCCAGTCTCCGAGCTGTCAGCACAGAGCCCGACGCGGGGCTCGAGCCTGTGATCTGCAAGATCACGACCTGAGCCGAAGTCGGACGCTCAACCGACGGAGCCACCCAGGTGCCCCTCCACTTCTTTTATTAAAGACCTATGTTAGCATGGTTTCGGCTTTCTTCAGTTACCTGAAAACAGGTACTAAGGTAGGTTTTTCATACAGCAAAGTGGCAGAACCTCAAATTTGCGAAAGCCGGGGGTAGTCTGCCGCATGCCGTTTCGGCTCGTGAACGATTTCGTGAGAATGCTCTGCTTTTGAGTAGCCCTGGGGAACCTGTATGGGACATTCATGTTGTTTTATTTGGGGCTGTAAAAATTTGGCCACGGTGAATATTTTTGAGCAGGAAGCTTTGGCCATATCCATGGCTACGAATGTAGGCTAAATTCTCAGTGGAGTTCCTCAATGGAAAAATAACTAGCACTGGAAGATTTTCTTTTTATACAGAAGGCCAAAATGTATCAACCTGGAGTCAGGCCGACTATTCCCTCCTCGCCCCCGCCATCTGGGCGCAGCCTCAGCCCCCGTCATCCCAACACAGGGTGTGGGGATTAAGCGCACTGATACGTATAGGCAACAGAACAGTGCTGGCTTCCTTTGCTTTTGTTTTTCCTACTCAGAAGATGCTTCCCTGAAGGATCCCTGGACATTTATTTGTTTGTGTTTCTGGAAGTAGGGTTGCTGGGACCTAAGGCAACTGTCATTTTATTACTTAAAACATTCTGCTTCTTGATCTGGGTGGTGGTTACAAGGATGTTTGCTTTATCACTTCTTATGCTGTGCATATATGTTTCATATGCTCGTGTGTAAATATTTCACAATAAAAATTTTTTTCTTTTTTAATTTTTTTTTTTCAACGTTTATTTATTTTTGGGACAGAGAGAGACAGAGCATGAACGGGGGAGGGGCAGAGAGAGAGGGAGACACAGAATCGGAAACAGGCTCCAGGCTCTGAGCCATCAGCCCAGAGCCCGACGCGGGGCTCGAACTCACGGACCGCGAGATCGTGACCTGGCTGAAGTCGGACGCTTAACCGACTGCGCCACCCAGGCGCCCCACAATAAAAATTTTTTAAGGATAACACATGCCAAAACACATACTCCAAAAAAATACAAAATATTTCTGTATTTGTAAAAATTAGATCTCCCTCCTACATTGTAACCTGACGCCAGCTGCCGCGAGGGTCGCACACTGCATCCTGCAGCTGCTTCCCCAGCCTGTGGCTCTCTGTTCAAGGGCAGGGCCAGGCTTCTGATTGGTACAACCTGGGCAAGGGGCTTCTAGTAAGACTCCTAAGTTGGGGACTTGCCAAACATGAGGGGGGCGCTTTCGCACTGGGCAGCCTGATAGGAATGACACCAGGCGGTCACCTTGCTGTACAGCGGGGTTGACAGATGCTAAGAGACCCAGCAGAAGAGGAAGCAGGATTGGGCTGGCCAAGTGGCTGGCATCACCGGCTGCCACCCCCCCCATCCCCCTATCTTGTACAGATTGTAACCATCCTCCCCCCACCCCCACCCCCACAACCAAAAGCCCCAGCACGTGTGTCCGATGGGCTGTGTCCACACTCTGAGAAGGTGAGAGAAAGGAAGAACGGCCTCCTTCCGTTTCTGTGGGGGAAGTGTTTGGGGTCTTTATTCTATGATACTACTTTTTATCAGGTTGTTAGTTCTTTCCATGTTGTTCCTTGGGAGTGTTCTTTATTGTGACTTAACCTTTATTTACATACAATGAGATGCCGCTGCCATTTTTGAAGACGGTGCTTCCCTAGGAGGTGTGGGGCAAGCATTTACGAATCTGTTGGAAAGCTGCTTCCAATGGAGTTCCCTTGGTCCATGTGATTCTGGCGGAAGTCTGTCTCCTCTCCAGGAAAAATGCATTGGGAGAGAGGGAAAAGAGCACGGACTTTGGGGTGTAACGTTTGTAAAGGGGACATGTTTGATTAGCCTGTGGGTTTTTCCAGCATATGTGCCCCACGCCTCCAGTTTCTGGGCTTCTGTGAGGCAGAATCAGGAGGATGGGCACATAAGCAGAAAGGGGCAGGGCAGGGGGACAGGAGAGATTTTTAAAAGACCAGGGCCTTCAGTGCCAGGAGAGTTGAGGGAGTCAGATTGGAGGCTGCTCATCCCCAGGCAGGAAGGGATGGGAGGGAGCAGCATGGTAACATGGGATTGGCAGCTAGAAGACAATGGAGCCAGGCTTTCTGAGGGCAAAGGATTTCCCATTCTAGAATTCCATACCCAGCCAAACTGTCTGTCAGTGTCAAGGCTTGAGCAAAGACCTTAGCAGGCACTTTCGCATCTATTCTCAGGAAGCCCCCAGGACGTGTACTTTCCAAAAATAAAGAGGTAAATCAATGAAGGGGATAGAAGACCTGGGACCCAAGCAACAAGGAATTCAACACAAAAGAGAAGTGATAAAGAATTTAAGTCTCCAGAAACTGGAGAACAAACATGCACGCAGATGTTCAAGGCCTGTGAGCATGTGCTTTAGGGATGAGGAGGCAAATGCTAAAAGTAACAGGTAAAAGTTGACACAGGTGGCCTATGGGAGCAAGAATCTGCAGCAGGTGGGACACAGAAGTCCCAGCTTTTGTTATAAGCCTCATTAAATTGCTTGTCAAATTTTCTGTATTTTGAAATAAATACAAATTAAACATTTTCAAGTACATCAGAACCATTAAGTGCAACCGTGGGACATGGCGTGGATCCCGTTTCAATTTCATAGATGCAAAGCCAGGCTAGGAATGACTAGCTAATTACTCCCATTTGTAATGACTGCTTTTGCTCATTTGTTTTTGTTTCTGTTTGACCTTTTTTTTTTTTCCTTCCAAGCAATACTGCAGCCTGACAAACGGTTTCATATACGAGGTTTAGGATTATTTTCGGGTTGCACTTTCTGGGTTTCAATCCTGCCTGCTCCACGGGACTGGCTATATGACCTCTGGCAAGATGTGTAACCTGTCGGAATTCCATTTCCCCTTCTTCGTGACAGAGTTCTTGCAAAGGCAGAGTGAGATGCAGGTGTGAACATGCTCCTGCAGACCTCAAAAGTGCCAGTTACCTTTTCCCCTTAAGAGCCAATTCATTTCAAAAAGAATGAATACGTGGGGCAAACTTAAAGCTTCTATAATGGAAATGAAATATTCAAACACCACCATCTTGACAAATCACATCTCTACGCCTTCCTAGGGAAGCAGATCTTCCTGAACAAGCTCAGGGGTGGGAAGCAGAACGTTAGCTGGGACTTGTCCATAAACACTCACAGCAGCACCCCTCACTCCTCCAGAACCAGGCGGGTCTGTGGACTCGGCAAGCCCGGGCAGCCCGGCTGCCAAGCCCTGGAGCAGGGTGGCGCGGATGCCTGAGCCTCCAAACTGTTCCTGGGTCTTGGCAAACAAGCGGCAGTCATGATCAAGTAGTGATCCGTGTGGAAACCAACGTATGGAACTCATTACCCGCCTTCCTGCCAAACTGGGCACGCCCAGGCCGGTTCCCTCTGCTACTCCTCTTCTGGAAGATCTCTTCCCACCCTAGCTGTTGCACGGCCGAGTCCTAGCCACCCATGAAAGCCCAGCTCAGATGCCACTTCCTCCACATGGGCCTCCGTGAGCTCCGCCTTCCTGTGAGTCCCCCAGGATTGCACCCCTCATTTAACATTTCATAGATCTTCGTTTTCTTCTCTCCTTCCAGGAAAGATGTAAGGAGGCTCTGCATAGCATCTTTCTAAACTAGACATTCATAAACTGGGGGTCTTGGTGAGAAAATTCTCCATATTTTCACCATTCTCTAAACTGAAATTTAGCATTTCTTTCTATTACAAATGGAGAGAACAGACCATAGTGGAATCAACAGTATCTGTGACTTGCCACCAATAGAAACAGCAGATATTTTCGTAGCACATTATGTGGTGGCAGAGAACCTGAAATATCACTTCTGTTCATCACTATTTGAAATATATATATTAATTGTTAGGCCTCCATCGGATGTTGTCATTTATTGTGTTAAACACATATACAACTTTAACACAAATTTGGGGTTTGGGGGTTTTTTTTTAGTTTATTTTTTTATTTTGAGAGAGAGACAGCATGAGCAGGGGTGGGGCAGAGAGAGAGAGAGAGAGAGAGAGAGAGAGAGAATCCCAAGCAGGCTCCACACTGTCAGCAATGAGTTCAACGCGGGGCTCAAACTCACAGAACTCTGAGATCATGACTTGAGCCAAAATCAAGAGTCGTTCGCTTAGCCAACTGAGCCACCCAGGCGCCCCACAAATTAACTTTCTTATTGTACATATACTTCAGTGTAATTGATTTCCATGAACTCCTATGCATTTTTAAAAGCATTACTTTGGAGGGGCGCCTGGGTGGTTCAGTCAGTTAAGCGTCTGACACCTGCTCAGGTCATGATCTCACAGTTCGTGGGTTCGAGCCCCGCATCGGGCTCTGTGCTAAGAGCTCAGAGCCTGGAGCCTGCTTCAGATCCTGTGTCTTCCTCTCTCTCTGCTCCTCCCCCACTCACGCTGTGTCTCTCTCTCACAAAAATGAATAAACATTTAAAAAAAAAATTTTTAAGCATTAGTTTGGAAAGGGCTGCACCAGGCTTCGAGAGGGGCCCTGGCATGATGAGAAAGGTTAAGCCCCACTTCTGAATGGAATGCCCCTCACCCCTTTATTTCTTCCACTTTGGACTCTTGCCAACAGGGAGCCTGGTGGGGGAGTAGGAAGAATTGTCTCAATTATTATATATGTATATATATATATATATATTTTTTTTTTTTTTTTTTTTTTTTTTTTTTGAGAGAGAGAGAGAGAGGGCACAAGTCGAGGGAGAGAGGCAGAGGGAGAGAGAGAATCCCAAGCAGGCACCATACTGTCAGCACAGAGCCTGGCCCAGGGCTCGATCCCACAACTGTGAGATGATGACCTGAGCCGAAATCAAGAGTCAGATGTTTAACCAACTGAGCCACAGGCACCCCTCAATTATTTTTTTTTTAAATTTTTTTTCAACGTTTTTTATTTATTTTTGGGACAGAGAGAGACAGAGCATGAACGGGGGAGGGGCAGAGAGAGAGGGAGACACAGAATCGGAAACAGGCTCCAGGCTCTGAGCCATCAGCCCAGAGCCTGACGCGGGGCTCGAACTCACGGACCACGAGATCGTGACCTGGCTGAAGTCGGACGCTTAACCGACTGCGCCACCCAGGCGCCCCTCCCCTCAATTATTTTTAATGAACTTTAAATTTTAGGATAGTTTAAGTTTACTAAAAAGTTGCAAAGGTTGAACTCAGAGTTCCCAAATACCTCACTCCCAATTTCCCCTTTTATTGACATCTTACATGACTATGGTGCATTTGTCATAATTAAGAGCCAATATTGATACATTTTATTAACTCTATTCCATAATTTATTCAAATCTCTTTAAGTTTTCCCTAATGTCCTTTTTGTCTCTCAGGAGTGCATCCAGAATACACATAATATTTACTCATCACATCTCCTTAGGCTCCTCATAGCTAGGACAGTTTCTCAGACTTCGACCTCTCCCCATTTTTTGTTTGTTTTTGCCCTTTTTTGATGATCTTGAAGGTTTCGAGGAGTATTGGTTAGGTATTCTGTAGACTGTCCCTCCACTGGGATTTGTGTGATGTTTTAATCACGACTGGACTGGGTTATGGGTTTTGGGGAGAAAGACCATATCATCAAGGGTACTTACTATCAATATGACTTATCACCGTTGGTGGTGACCTTGATCACCTAACGAGGTCACGCTCACCAGGCTTCACTACTGTAAAGTGACTCTTTTGCTCCCTTCGAAAAAAAGTCACTATGCCCAACCCACACTTGAGTGGGAAGCTACACTCCATGTTGGAGTATCTACAAAAATTATTTAGAATTCTGGATGGGAAATCTGTCTATGCTCCCCCATTTATTTACCCAGTCATTTATTTATATCAGTATGAACTCATGGATGTTTATTTTATACTTTGGGTTATAAGCCAGTGCTACTTTAATTTGTTGCCGTTTTATTTAAAACACCATGAAGTGCACGGCTGGATGAGTCTCAAATGTCCCAACACCCCTAATCCCAGGCACACCAAATTGCCCGCGGGGGGTCCCCTGGAGGGGAACTGAATTCCCGCAGACAAGCGACTTGGAGGGTCACCTCAACTTCCCCTTTCAAAGCCCAAGTTCCCCACAAGGGGTAAATAGAGTCGCTAAGGGGCAAATACACGCACACATCAGCAGTTCATTTTCTCTGTAGTCAGCAGCTCAGAAATTTTGCTAACAAGTGCCTCGGACAAGGTCTGGAGCGGGAAGGGGCTGGCTGGTCCGGTGGGAACGCCAGACCCCTCTGGAGCCAGGGGGCCTGGCCCTGGGGGGAGTTGAGGGGTAATGGAGGAGTGAACTCCTTCCCCGCTTCCTTCCAGGGTGCCCCCCTCGCATTCTCTGCCCGCCGCCGCCCTCCCTTCCGACCAGGAGGGGCGATCGCCCAGGAGCCCCGCGGGGTCACACGGGGCCGAAGACCGCCCGCGCAGTCTAGGCCAGGGCCCTGTGTCCGGGGACCCGCGGGCGGGTCTGCGGCGTTGGGGGGCGGTCCGAGCCCAGGACGGGAGGGGGCTGGACCCTTGGCCTGGGTCCCAGGGGGCGGCGCCGCAGCGCGGACCGGCCGGGTCCCTCCCAGGCGGGAGCAGAACAGGCGGTGCCCGGGCGGCCGCGGAGCTATGGACGGCAGCGGGCCCTTCAGCTGCCCCATCTGCCTGGAGCCGCTCCGGGAGCCGGTGACGCTGCCCTGCGGCCACAACTTCTGCCTCGCCTGCCTGGGCGCGCTCTGGCCGCACCGCGGCGCGGGTGGCGCCGGCGGGCCCGGAGGCGCGGCCCGCTGCCCGCTGTGCCAGGAGCCCTTCCCCGACGGCCTGCAGCTCCGCAAGAACCACACGCTGTCCGAGCTGCTGCAGCTCCGCCAGGGCTCGGGCTCCGCGCCCGGGCCCGGCTCCGGCCCGGCCCCGGCCTCGGCCTCGGCCCCGGAGCCCGCGTCGCCCAGCGCCCCGCCCAGCGCCCCGGAGCCTTCGGCTCCCTGCGCGCCCGAGCCCTGGCCCGGTGGCGAAGAGCCGGTGCGCTGCGACGCGTGCCCCGAGGGCGCCGCCCTGCCTGCCGCGCTCTCCTGCCTCTCCTGCCTCGCCTCCTTCTGCCCGGCGCACTTGGGCCCGCACGAGCGCAGCCCCGCGCTGCGCGGACACCGCCTAGTGCCGCCGCTGCGCCGGCTGGAGGAGAGCCTGTGCCCGCGCCACCTGCGGCCGCTCGAGCGCTACTGCCGTGCGGAGCGCATGTGCCTGTGCGAGGCCTGCGCCGCCCAGGAGCACCAGGGCCACGAGCTCGTGCCGCTGGAGCAGGAGCGCGCGCTCCAGGAGGTGGGCACGGGCACCGGGGGCGCGCCGGGGCGGGTGAGGGCCGCGCGAGCCCGCCGAGGGCCCTGGATCCCACCCCCCACCCACCCCTTTTCCCGGTAGGGTCTTCATGTCCTCCTCTAACCTGAGGCTCTTTGCTGTCTTTTTCCAGTACTGACACTGTCATCCGTCCAGTCGCTGTGGAACGTTCTGCTAGAGATGGGAATGGGGGTTGTGGGGGCCCAGTGTGAACGCGAAAAGAACACGAAGGGGAAGCAGGGGGCCTGAAGCCCGGGCCTGGGCCGATGGGGATCTAAGGCAGGAGGGAGCAGAGCCAGGCCCGCGTGGTCCCGGCCGGCCGATTCCGGAAGCGCGGCTGTTGCGCCAGGCCGGGTCCTTGCCGGTCCGAGCTCAGATTTGCCCTGGGCTGAGGCACCGGGTTTAGATGGGTGTGGCAGGCGACAGGAGTGTGGCGGAGGGTGGACCGAGCACACAGACCGCTCTTGTCCAGCTGTTCTGGGGGCCCGTGGTGTGGGCATGTGCGCCGCGATCGGTCCGCTACCTCCGCCCCCAGTTTCCTTTGGCTTCCAGCCCGGTCTTGGCGCCTCTGGCCTTGGGATTTTCCGTCTCTCCTGCCTGGAGCAGTGACTCATAAGACCCAGGGGACTTGCCCGGAATCCCCATTTTTTAGACCTGGATTGGGGGCACAGACTCTTTGGGGATCGTGATCCCCAAGACAGCTGAATGCCCTCTCCTGCAGCACCTACCCTGCTCTCTTTCTCTGTGCCTTCCTCACTGAAGGAAGTTCTCCAGTGAGTGTGAGCGACACTGAGGAGCCCGAATGGCCCTGTACTTGCCCACTGGTCAAAGAGGGGACACAAGCCAGCCAGCCTGTGCTCTCCGCGGGCACTTGGGAATGGCACCAGCTTGGGCTTGAGGCACCTCTGGCATTATTATGGGGTATCCTAGCCACTCTCAGCGTCCCCTCCCCCCCCCCCATGCACAAATACCACTCTCGGGTCATCCCTCTTCTCCCCCTTGGTAAGGCCTGGTGCCCCAGTGTGGGCCTGTGGCCTCTGCCAGCCCACGTGCTAATTAAGGATGTCTTCCACAGGCCGAGCAGTCCAAAGTCCTGAGTGCTGTGGAGGACCGCATGGATGAGCTGGGCGCCTGCATTGCACAGTCCCGGCGCACGGTGGCCCTCATCAAGGTCAGCCCCCACCCTAACCCGGTCCCCATGCAGTGCGAGCTCGCGGCATGGGGTGGTCCTCTCCAAACAAGCCGGTGCTCGCGGACTTGCCTGGCCCCGCTGAGCATGAGCCGCTCCCCTGAGCTAGCATATAGCATAGGTCCAGGGCAGCTCCGGCCAGTCCCTCTGTCCCCACTAGAGGGCAGGGTGGGAAGGTGGGGTCCGGGAAGGATGGGGCCAGGATAATGCTCCCCTCGCCCTCATCGTTGGCCTCTGTGTGGCCCTGTGCAGAGCGCCGCCGCCGCAGAGCGGGAGAGGGTGAGCCGGCTGTTCGCCGAGGCTGCAGCCATCCTGCAGGGGTTCCAGACGGAGGTGCTGGGCTTCATCGAGGAGGGCGAGGCCACCATGCTGGGCCGCTCCCAGGGGGACCTGCGGCGGCAGGAGGAACAGCGCAGCAGGCTCAGCCGGGCCCGCCACAACCTCAGTCAGGTCCCTGAAGCCGACTCAGTCAGCTTCCTGCAGGTGAGGGCAGTTCTTCCGGGCCTGAGAGGGCACAGAGGGGGGTGGGGGTGGGGGGGTCAGCAAGAAGCTGAGAGAGAGGCTTGCAGGGCTGCGCCGTCCTCCCGGCAGGGCTGTCTCATCCCGGCCAGAGGTGCTGTAGCCAACAGGGCCTTAATAGTCACGGATTTGCCGCAGGAGCTCCTGGCACTCAGGCTGGCCCTGGAGGAGGGGTGCGGCCCTGGGCCCGGCCCCCCGAGGGAGCTCAGCTTCACCAGATCATCCCAAGCCGTGCGGGCGGTGAGAGAGCTGCTAACGGCCACCTGTGCCAGCCAGTGGGAGCAGCTGCGGGGGCTGGGCACAGAAGGTGGGTGCCCCACGCCCCCCGAGTGATTCACCCTGCCCCAGCGTCCCCACCCAGGCCCCCAGGCCTGGTACCCATTCAGGAGTGGAGGATGGAAACAGTGTTGTGCCTGGTGCAGGGTGGGGACCCAACTCCTACCAGTGAATGGGGCCACCGCGCAGGGATGACCAGTCCGCCCCTTTGGCCACACACAGCCTGGGGGGTTGAGGGGGCTTCTCCTGGCCTGCCCTCTAGTGGCTGAGGCCTGGGCAGGGAGGAGGTGGAGCAGGGGGCCCGACCCCGGGGACCTGGCTTGCTCGGGGAACACAGAGTGCCTGCCATATTTGGGGGGCGTGCCTGTCCCCAGGGAGCTTGGGATGCTGGGAGGAAGGAAAGGGAGAGGGATTTCGGTCCCAGGTTCAGAGGGGGAGCACGTGGCACAGCTGCCCAGCCACAAACAGCTGGGGAGAACCCCTCCCCCACTGTCTCCTCTTCTGCAGCCGATGCTGAGTCCCAAGACCCCGATAGCACCAACCACTTGGAGAGTGAGGCTCCCAGGGACTACTTCCTCAAGTGTAAGTAGACGCCTGGGCTCTCCCCTCTGCTCACGCTGGGCCCTCGCGAGGCTGCTGGGCTGGGCTCTAGCACAGGAAGGCTTGGACTCTCCTCCCTCATTCTTAGGGTGAACTAGGTCAGCTCACTCTCCGTGCTCTGTAGCAGGGCTGAGTCGCGCTGGCTGCTAAGGAGGGGAGGTGCGCACCTAGGGGAGGGGCTGTCCCACCTGAGCCTGGCCCTGAGCCCTGCGTCTCTCTCCCATCCATGGGAGCAGTTGCCTACATCGTGGACCTGGACAGCGACACGGCAGACAAGTACCTGCAGCTGTTTGGAACCAAAGGTGTAAAGAGGGTGCTGTGTCCCATCAACTACCCCGAGTCACCCACTCGCTTCACCCACTGCGAGCAGGTGCTGGGTGAGGGTGCCCTGGACCGGGGCACCTACTATTGGGAGGTAGAGATCATTGAAGGCTGGGTCAGCGTGGGGGTCATGGCCGAAGACTTCTCCCCACAAGAGCCCTATGACCGGGGCCGGCTCGGCCGCAATGCCCACTCCTGCTGCCTGCAGTGGAACGGACGCAGCTTCTCTGTCTGGTTCCACGGGCTGGAGGCGCCCCTGCCCCACCCGTTCTCGCCCACCGTCGGGATCTGCCTAGAATATGCCGACCGAGCCCTGGCCTTCTATGCTGTGCGGGATGGCAAGATGAACCTTCTTCGGAGGTTGAAGGCCTCCCGGGCCCGCCGGAGCAGCTCCCTGTCCTCCTCCATTGACCCCTTCCAAAGCCGCCTGGACAGCCATTTTGCAGGGCTCTTCACTCGCAGGCTAAAGCCTGCCTTCTTCCTGGAGAGTGTGGATGCCCATCTGCAGATGGGGCCCCTGAAGAAATCCTGCATATCTGTGCTGAAGAGGAGGTGATGCAGGGGGGCATGGGGGCCTCCTGCCGTGTCCCAGCTCCTGGGAAGCTTGCTTCTCTGCACCCCCATCTTGCCCCAGTGAATGCACCTTGTGGTCCCCCACATCCCCAGGCTTCTCCTCCCTGGAGGCCTCACCTTCCGTATACTTGGCCTTCCCCCCAGGCCCCTGGAAGTGCCCTCAGACCCTGTCTCCCTATGGGCCTTGTTTCTGGGACAGAAAGCCAGAGCTGGGACAGATCCAGGCTACCCCAACCCTTCTTTTTCCACGTTCCTAGGACAGTGCCTGGCACATACTAGGTGCTGAATAAACATGTGTTGAATGAATGACTCCTTTCTCTATCCTTCTCTCCACCCACCGAGAATTCCTAGGACTTTTCATCTTTCGAGAGCTGGTCTTGAATGGCAAGGGGCCAGTGTTCCTGTTGGTGGGGAGAGCCCTGGCCCAGCAGGAGGGGCAGCCGATTCCCTAGTTCTGGGCAGGGGCAGCTAGAGGTGGCTTCTTCTGAGGGGGGCCGACCCCTCCAGTCATTCTGGCTGCCTGAGGGCTTTGTGGCCTGGTTCTCGCCAGCTATTTTCATCCCTTGAAGCCACAGCCCGATCCTGGCCCTGCCCGTGGTGTCTGTGCCCAGGGTTAAACACAGACAGCACACTGCCCAGAGCAGGGCACCGCTCCTGGGTGTGGGCAAGAACGTTTGAGACCTAGAGCCTCTTTCACACACACCCACCTTCTCAGTCGGGGAGGCTTGTGGCCGAGAAGGCCCCAGGGTGTGGCTGGAGGCGAGAACTTCTACAATAAAGGGGTCTCTGTCCTCCTCCGGAATCCGCCTCACCTCTCCACACCCACCCAGCCCTGTGGCCGGAACAGGGCTCCACGCTGGGGAGACCCAGACCCGAAGCCCCCGCAGACTATTTGCTTCTCTCCCAGGAAGGTCCAGTGCCCCACTGCTACCCCAGGACCTTCAGCCTGGTCCTGGATATCCATTCCGAGTTCAGCTAGCTCCCAGAGAATATTTGAGTTCAGCTTGTTCCTGGAGCCAGGAGGCGTGTCTCCAGGCCAGCCCCTCCTCCCTGGGTTCTCCTTGGTCCAGGTGAACCTCCATGCCTGGAGGACAGGGGCAGACTGAGGCCTCTCCGGCGCTAGCCCAAGGTCAGACGGGACAATGGGTGAGTTATGCAGCCAGACAGCAAGGCCATACAAGTCCTGTCTGCTGCCTGCCTCCCTCAGCAGCTAAAAATAGCCCCTCCTTCGGAGCTCTGCTTCTGCCCCAGCAGCCAGGATGTTGTTTTTCCGGGTGGGGCCCCCTTGCTCCTGGTGCTTTGTGTTCTCAAACGGTTTCCTTGGCAGCCAGGGCCCCCAGCTCACCAGAATGGGGAAGGCTGCTCCTGTCACCGTCACAAACATGGACAGATGGCTGCCTGCTCCAGTCCCCTTACCAGCTGCAAGCCTCCTACCTTTCACAGAGCCCCACCCCCCACCCCGTGCTCTCAGTTCTTCCTCCCCCAGCTTGGCGCTTCCCTCCCCACACACTCCCCTCGGGTACCTGACTCTGCAGGACCCTGGCATGTCACAGACTGTGAGCTACGCAGCGGAGGCCCCTGCGCAGGACTGGTGCTGCCTGGTTGGAATTCAGGCCTGACTAGCCAAGTCCGCAGCCACAGCAGTCCCCGCCACTTGCGAAGCGATTCCCAACTTGCAGAACTCATGGAACTTTGTGCACCTGAACGCCAAATCCCAGTATGTACAGCTTGACAGCTCAGAGCAGGGGATTGGCTCACCGGACTGCACAGCTGGCAAGGGGCTGGCTCCAGGTTGCAGTGTCATCCCATCTGGAGCGTTATCTGCAACCATGCACTTCCTCCGAGACTCTGGGGTGATGCTCGCGCTGGAGGGCTGGCGCCTGCATGAGATTCTCTGAGATCTCGAGCTCCGAGGAAGTACACTGAGGCAGGGCAGGCTCACAGAGCAGGAGGAGTAAGCCAGGGGGCCAGCCCCTCACCGTCCCTGCCAACACTTTATTTTTTTTATTTTTTTTTTTTTATAATGTATTCTCATTTTATTTTAATTTTTTTTTTCAACGTTTATTTATTTTTTGGGACAGAGAGAGACAGAGCATGAACGGGGGAGGGGCAGAGAGAGAGGGAGACACAGAATCGGAAACAGGCTCCAGGCTCCGAGCCATCAGCCCAGAGCCCGACGCGGGGCTCAAACTCACGGACCGCGAGATCGTGACCTGGCTGAAGTCGGACGCTTAACCGACTGCGCCACCCAGGCGCCCCCCTGCCAACACTTTAATCAGAGCAGATGGTACATACTTCATCGAGTTTCCTCAAAAAGGGAACCTGTTAAAAAAAAAAAAAATGTTAGGGGCGCCTGGGTGGCGCAGTCGGTTAAGCGTCCGACTTCAGTCAGGTCACGATCTCGCGGTCTGTGAGTTCGAGCCCCGCATCAGGCTCTGGGCTGATGGCTCGGAGCCTGGAGCCTGTTTCCGATTCTGTGTCTCCCTCTCTCTCTGCCCCTCCCCCGTTCATGCTCTGTCTCTCTCTGTCCCAAAAATAAACGTTGAAAAAAAAAAAATGTTAGATGGGTGCCTGGGTGGCTCAGTTGGTTAAGTGTCTGACTTCCGCTCAGGTCATTATCTCACGGTTCATGAGTTCAAGCCCTGCATTAGGCTCCGTGCTGACAGGAGCCTGCTTGGGATTCTCTCTCCCTCTCTCCCTCTCTCCCTCTCTCTCTCTCTCTCTGCTCCTTCCCTGCGTATTCTTTTTCTTTTCTCTTTCTCTCAAAATAAACTTACACACAAAAGAAAAAGTTAGAAAACCACCAATCTAGTCCAAACCTTCTACCTTTTTTTTTTTTTTCCCCAGATGAAAAGTAACTGAGGCACAGAGACCGGCAGGCGCTGCCCAAGGCCACCCAGTCCAGGTCACCAGCCCCATGTTTCATGGTTTAGGTATGTCCTGTGCTTAGAAATATGTAAACACACACACACACACACACACACACACACACACACACCTCACACACACGCGCGCACACACACACACACACCGTGCTTCCCAGCACTGTCCCCTATTGAAGAACTGCCCTCCCGATGCCCCAGTTCCCACGGCTGCCAGAGCCCTTGGCAGAGCTTCCCCAAGGGCCTGTGGTCTCCAGGCTCCCGCCAGAGCCCCTGCCGGTCACCGGCGCTGGAAGAGAGTGTGAAGGGTCTTCTGAGGCTGTGTTGCTATTAAATCTTGGCTCCTTTGGGCCAGGCGGGGAGCCAACCTTGAGCTCCACTTGAGCTTTGTTTCTGTGGGAAAATGAGCTCCGGAGTTCCAAACAACCGACTGAGCAGTGGCCTTAAGCATCGCACTGTCTTGGCAGCCGCCTTGCAACCTTACTCCTTTGTGTTCGTCTCCTGCCCCCTCCCCACAGTCCAGGAGGAGAGAGGCTCACCACCCTCTCCCCTCCTTTCTCATCCCCCTCCTCCCAAGGAACACTCACAGAAGTGCCTTCTTTCACCTCCCCTCCTCCCAGGCCCCGGGTGAGGCTGGACGGGGACTGGGGCTAAACACTCTCATTTGATGTAAACGTGGAACATGAGGACACTCACCCGCTGCAGGGCCGCATCTTCCAGAAGATTCGTAGGAACTGCAGGAGGCCCTGGGAGGTCCTCAGGGGCTTCCCCCCAGGGCGGAGCCCGCAACCTTCTTCCCCAGGGCCCTCAGAGAAGGAGCTGGGGTTACACGGCTCAGAGGTACTCGGAGCAGAGCACTGAGGCAGGCAGGAAGTCCGCTTTGGTATTCTGTGTACTTTATCTTTAAAAGACATTCAAATTTTGAATTTTACTCGGTAAGATCTCCTATTTTGCTTTAATATAAAAAGCAATGCTTGGGGCGCCTGGGTGGCTCAGTCAGTTAAGCATCCGACTCTTGATCTCAGCTCAGGTCTAGCTAGTGTGTGAGCTGGGTGTAAAGCCTACTTAAACAAACAAACAAACAAACAAACAAACAGAGGTGCCTGGATGGCTCAGTTGGTTAAGTGCCCGACTTCCCCTCAGGTCATGATCTCTCAGTTCCTGAGTTCGAGCCCCACATCAGGCTCTGTGCTGACAGCTCAGAGCCTGGAGCCTGCTTCGGATTCTGTCTCCCTCTCTCTCTGCCCCTCCTCCACTCTCACTCTGTCTCTCTCAGAAATAAATACACATTAAAAAAAATTAAAACAAACAGACAAATGAAAAACAAAACAAGGCATACGTGGGTGGCTCCGTCTGTTAAGCATCTTGGTTTTGGCTCAGGTCACGATCTCACGGGTGGTGGGTTTGATCCCCACTTCGGGCTCTTCACGGACAGTGTGGAGCCTGCTTGGGATTCTGTCTCTCTGCCCCTCCCCTGCTCATGCTCTGTCTTCCTCTCTCTCAAAATAAACTTTATTTTTTTTTTATTATTTTTGTTTTATTTTATATTTGAGAGAGAAAGAGACAGAGTGCGAGCAGGGGAGGGGCAGAGTGATGGAAACAGAATCTGAAGCAGGCTCCAGGCTCCGCGCTATCAGCACAGAGCCTGATGCAGGGCTCGAACCCATTAACCACGAGATCATGGCCCCAGGCTGAAGTCAGACATTTAACCGACTGAGCCACCCAGGCACCCCAAAATAAATTAAACTTTAAAACAAAACAAAGCAAAACACACACACACACACACACACAAAAGCAATGCTTTTCTGCCCCAGCAGTGAGAATGTTTTTGGGCGTGAGTTTTGGAATCAGAAAGTTTTGGCTAAAAACTTTCCTTCAGCCATTTCTTAACTGTAGGTATCGGGCAGGTACTTTAGCCCCTCCGTGCCTGGGTTTCCTCACTTGTAACATAGGGATGAGTGGAACTGCACAGCATTATGTTGGAAATGAAAAGAGATAATTTAGGGAAAGCGTTTGGTACAAGTCCTGGCACCGCGAGATTTCAGTAAGTGTTGTTGTCGTAGTAATAGTTAATGTTGTGTTATTCCCCAGTATAACCAAATAAAATCAATGTTCTTAGAAGATGTGTGAATCCTTCGGAGATCCCCAGATCTGTTCCTCAGGAGCTAAGGTTAGCCCAGACCTAAGTTTGCCAGGACACTACATCATGTCCCAGTCGCTAAGATTGGAAACTTTCGCTCACTTAACAGTATTTATTCAGTGTGGGGCGCTGTGCTCAGTGCTAGGGAGACAGGGGTGAGTGACCTAAACAGAGGTGCCCCTGTCCTCATAGGAACCTCACAAACGATAATTGTTTGTGAATACAAGGGCACAGCCCCGCCTCTCAGGAGACGCCCAAAAGAACTGAACACAGGGACTTGACCAGAAACTTACACACCCATATCCCTAACACTTTTTCACAATAACCAAATGGTGGAAGCCATCCAAGTGTCCATCGAGGGATGAATGGATAATCAAAATGCGGTATTGACATATAGTGGACTCTTATTCAGCCTTCAAAAGGAAGGAAATTCTGACACTTGCTACGACAAGGATGAAACTTGAGGACGTTACACTAAGTGAAATGAACCAAAAGCAGAAGGAGAAATCTTATATGATTCTATTTATAAATTTTTTTTTTTCAACGTTTATTTATTTTGGGGACAGAGAGAGACAGAGCATGAACGGGGGAGGGGCAGAGAGAGAGGGAGACACAGAATCAGAAACAGGCTCCAGGCTCTGAGCCATCAGCCCAGAGCCCGACGCGGGGCTCGAACTCACGGACCGCGAGATCGTGACCTGGCTGAAGTCGGACGCTTAACCGACTGCGCCACCCAGGCGCCCCTATGATTCTATTTATATGGGGTTCCTACAACAGGCAAATTCGCAGAGACAGAAAGGGGCGGGGGAGGGGAAGTAGGGAGTCGGCGTTTACTGGGGACAGAATTTCAGTTCAGGACAATGCCAAGGTTCTGGAGATGGATGGTGATGATGGCTGCCTAACAATGTACTGAACGCCACCAAATCGCGCCCTAGAATGGTTAAAACAGTAAATTTCTTTTAAAGTAAACTCTACCCGCAACGTGGCGCTCGAACTCAGGACCCAGAGATCAAGAGTCACATGCTCTTCCAACTGAGCCAGCCAGGCGCCGCCCCCCCCAAACAGTACAGTTTATGGGTATTTTACCACTGACGGGGGTCAGAACACGCCTCCTGTGCTAAGGAGACTCCAAAAACAGCAGACACAGGAAAGGCATTCTGACCTCCCCCTTTCTTCCTGAAAAGAGAAGATAAAACTCCCACGTGAAAGATGCTCTCTCAAACCAGGAAAAAAAAAACATTCTTATCACCAGGGAGGGGATGTTGAGGCCTAGAGACATCTGTACAAACCAGCCTTGTTAAAATAACTCGTAACTTCCTTTGGCCTTCTCTGCCAAAATTACTCCTCTTCATTCAACCTAGTATATGAGCACTTGGGCCTAAGTTTTGGGGTCTTCTTTTTCCTGTGAAGGCTCCCGCCTACATGGAAAAATCAAATCTGCTGCCTTTTCTCCTGTTAATCTGTCTGATGTCAACTTGATTCTCAGGTCCAGCTAGAGACCCTATGGAGGCAGAGGGAAAGTTCTGTCTCCCCTACAGCACGATGAAACAAAACAGAACAAAACACGTTTCCCAGAGACAGGAAAAAAAAAAAAAAAAAAGAAAAGAAAAAAAAAGAAAGAAAGAAAAGGACAGTGGCCATGAGAAGGGACCCTAATAGGGCTGGGGAGGGGCATTTCCAGGGATGACCTTCCTCGAGGGACAGTTGAGGCCTGTGGGCCAAGGACAAAGAGGGCAGGTGTGGGCGGGGCCTGGACTGAGCTCTCCCGGCAGGGAGTGTAATAAGGGTAGGGAACAGGATGAGGTAGACCAGCCAGGTCTGACATGGCAGAGCCTGGTCAGGAGGATTCTAGACTTTTGCTAGGAGCGATGGGAGGCCAAGTCAGGGTGTCACGTTGAGAAACTGATGCAATCAGATTTGAAAGTCTAAAATCACTCATGGGGCGCTTGGGTGGTTCAGTCGGTTAAGCGTCCAACCTCGGCTCAGGTCAGGATCTCACAGCTTATGAGTTTGACCCCCGCATCGGGCTCTCTGCTGTCAGCACAGAGCCCACTTCGGATCCTCTGTCCCCGTCTCTCTCTGCCCCTTCCCTGCTTATGCTCGCTGTCTCTCAAAACTAAAGAAACATTTAAAAATAAAGTTATTTTTTAATAATGAAATAAAATAAAATCACTCTGTTATTTAGGTGAGAAGTGGGCTTAAGGAGGGAAAAGCAGATGAGAGGGACTATGAATGCCCCACCTCGCATCTTTCCAGGAGGAAGGAGAGGAACCTCGCCAGCTCTGGGAAAGAGCACCCAGAATAGGAGGGAGGGGCCCACATCTGCAACAGCCTCTCTTGGTTGCTCTTCTCCCTGAGTCCCCCCCATCAGAGGGGTCCCTCCAGGCGTGGCTCCTCATTGTCGGGGTGGGGACACCTTCAGAGGTGACGCCCATGTCTTTCCAGGGCTTTGGAGGCACAGAAGTGGGAACGGACAGCGGGAGGCTTAGGTAAACACTGCCATAGCAGGAACTGCTCAGAATAGGCCTTACAGCTGCGTCTGGGGAAACTGAACTTGACAGAGCAGGGAGGTCTGGACGGGGAACCTGGGGTGGGGCTCATCTCCATAGCAACCAGAAATAGCCCCAGCCAAGCCCTGGCTCTGCCTTCTGATGGAGGAGCTTGTGTTACTGAAATACCCACAGGCAAAATGATGCGCCCGGAATAGCTCGGTTCCACATCACCAGCCCCTCATGTGGCACCTGCCACTCCGACATCGTGGCCACCCAACCAGCAGCAGGTGGCTGAAAGCTGAAGGTCACCAGGAGTCTTTCTCTCACTGGCTTGTTTGAAAGTTGACAACTGTCGGAGTAAAAAAAACCTGGCATATCAAGCATGGATTTATTCGATAACACTCAGGTACGAGAACCGTCAGTATTTTTCCTAAATCAAATAAAATTTGATTATGAGCTGCCCTTTGCCAAGAGGGTAAGATATCCAACCTCAGGCACGCTTGGAAGGATGGTGGGTGGTCTTTGTCCTTGGTCCTTTGTCTGCTGGATAGGAGAGCTTCTCCGTGGGGTGGGAATCTTCTCTCCACACGGATGGCACTTGAGACGCCCACTGTCTGAGCCCAAGTGGTCCTTGCATGGCGAGCCTTCTCTCCCCTGGGCCAAGCGAGGGTCGGGGATGGTGCCCAGTTGCTGTCTTTCTGCTCCAAACCCACGGTAGTAGTCTGCCAGAGCAAAGTATCACAAAGTAAGTGGCTTAAACGACAGAAACTGTTGTCTCACCGTTCTGAAGGCCAGCGTTCGAAACCAAGGTCTTGGCAGATTTAGTGCCCTCTGAGGCTGTGACAGAGAATCTATGAACAAGGCCGCTGTTTTCTGGCAGTTTGTTGACACTATTTGGCAATTCTTGGCTTGTAGAAGCCTTTGTCTTCACATGGCCTTCTCCCTGTGAAGAAACTTCCCCTTTTTATAAGGACAACAGTCATACTGAATTAGAGCCCACCCTAATTACCTCATCTTAACGAATTACATCTGCAACAACCCTACTGCCACTCCACTTAAGGTCATGTTCTGCGGTACTAGGGGCTAAGATTGCAACATATGAATCTGGGGAGGACACAATTCAGCCCATGACGCTCACCCTCTACATTGGGCTTCCGGATGCTGGGGTTGGGGCTCTAGGGGCCACATTTGTCCGGCATCTCCTCGCGGGGCTCTGCCAACAGGGGGCGCTAGAGGGCCTGCAGGGCTCTAGGAGGAGAGGGAAATGGCACTTCCTGGGGGCTCCGGGCACCCCAACATCGAGGGAAGTCTTCTTCGCCAGCGGTGGCAGCTTCGAGCACTTCCGGACACCTTGGCATCCTTTGCTTAACCTTTTCAGTTACCTCGCTACCTAACTCTCCAGCGACACGACTAGCTTTATGCCTGTTTTACTTCTTCACAGTAAACGCTCTCTGGTCCCATAGCTGCTGTGGTTCGTCTCCGGACTGGACCCCTTGACACAACCCAAACCACAGTTCTCGTCGTCCAGCACCCCTGCTCTCGGCAGCCACACCCCACCTCTTGGGACTGCCAAACGGGAGCAAGGCAAGTGGGTTACCGCTAGAGGATCCCCCAAATTCTGCTTCTGTCCCTGGGCTCTGGGAAGTACCCCGTCCCCTCTGCGGGTCCAGCCATTTACCCTCTCCCGCCCTCCAGCCCTTCCGGCCCCAGCTGCACACAGTGGGCCTTTTTTTTCTTAGAAGGATGTGGGAACTTCTGGGCTCAGCCAGCACTGAGAACATCTGTTAGAGAACCCATAAGCCCACCCACCCTGGGAACAAGAAGGCTTGTCTACCCTCTTGGCTGAGAGAGGAGAAATGCCTCTCAGTCTGAGTCAGCCACCACACAAAGAGTGAAGAAACAAGGTGATATCTAAACAGCTGCTCAGTTTTACAAAGAGGCTGAGACTTACCTAAATCACCCCGATGCAACACTTTAGCATACAGATTTGGGAATCCTAAATATGAGACAGTATCAGCTTCAGGAGTGGGGAGAATGCAGGTCCCCACAGTGGTGGGGGTGGGGGTTGCCATCCTCAACTCCAAAGCTCCCCTTGCCTTCTCTCCTCCTCCCATCCCACCCACCCCCACCCTCATCCTTTCTTCTGAAACAGGGGTTCTCAAGCTGAAGATTGCATAATCAATTTAATGCATAACAATTAGCATTTTTTAACTTAAATTTTTTTTTTAATTTTTAAGTTTATTTTTCACAGAGAGAGAGAGAGAGAGAGAGACAGAGCATGGGTGGGGGGGGTGGTGCAGAGAGAGGGAGACACAGAATCCAAAGCAGGCTCCAAGCTCTGAGCTGTCAGCACAGAGCCCAATGCGGGGCTCGAACTCACGGACCGCAAGATCATGACCTGAGCTGAAGTCGACGCTCAGCCGACTGAGCCACCCAGGCACCCCTAAAAAATATTTTTTAATGTTTATTTATTTTTGAGAAAGAGACAGAGCACAAGCAGGGGAGGGGTAGAGAAAGAGGGAGACACAGAATCTGAAGCAGGCTCCAGGCTCTGAGCTGTTGGCACAGAGCCCGAGGTAGGGCTCGAACTCAGGAACTGTGAGATCATGACCTGAGTCAAAGTCAGCGTTTAACGGACTGAGCCACCTAGGCGCCAAGCAATTTTTTTTAAAATTACAAAATAAAATAGAAAGTTTCAGAGTACATCAAATCATACAAATTTAAATTGTCCCAAAGCTGGTCTAGGGAAAACCAGAGTTTTGCTTTTTGTTTTTTTGTTTTTAGCTGATGTAATTCTGTCTCCTGGGGGAAGGGGGTAGATAGCATTCATGATAAGATGCTTAAGCAATTTTTAGATAAATTTTAATAGCATTAAGATTTGTTCTGGGAAATTGGTTACCCACCTACCCAACCCAGCTGTCTTCAGCCAGGAGCCCAGTGAGGGTGCGTGGCTGGCTCAGCTGGTTAAGCGTCTGGCTCTTGCTTTCAGCTCAGGTCATGATCTCACAGTTCGGGGAATCAAGTCCCACGTAAGCTGGGTTTCATGGGCTGATGGTGAGAATCGTACTTGGGATTCTCTCTCTCCTCTTTCTCTGCCGCTCCCCCTGCAGCTTAGATCTGGGGCATGCCCACTAATTGTTGGAAATTGCAAAGCCTGTCTAGGGGTATCCCTGATAAGGATGCAGCAGTCACAGAGAGGGATCATCAAGCTGTCTTATAACAGCTGCATGACCTTGGGCAAAAACCATGTTTTCTGCTAGCTTTGCTGTAGGCTTTATCTGTGTCTCTCCTCCCAGCCTGACTGCTGGGCTGCTCTTTTCTGTTTTAGTCTGAGCTGATTTTTACTCTTTCAGACCCAAACAGGTTTTCCTCTTCCAGCTGCACTTATAAAATATACATCTGTGTGTACTTCTGTCCTGATATAAAATGTATTTCTTTTTTTTTAATTTTTGAGAGAGAGCATGAGAGAGGGAGGGAGGGGGGTGGGGGGTTGGGGACCGAGGCTCCAAAGCAGGCTCTGTGCTAACAGCAGCGAGTCTGATGAGGGGCTTGAACTCGTGAACCTTGAGATCATGACCTGAGCCAAAGTCAACCGACTGAGCCACCCAGATGTTCCTAAGATGTATTTCCTACTATGGGGTCGGGGGTAAAAAAAAAAAAGGAAAGAAAGAAAGAAACAAACAAACAAAGAAAGAAACAAACAAAGAAAGAAAGAGAAAGAAAGAAAGAAAGAAAGAGAAAGAAAGAAAAAGAAAGAAAGAAAGAAAGAAAGGAAGAAAGAAAGAAAAAGAAAACCACCATCTGGTAAACTGCTCCCCAAACTTTGTAATGTCGTGGCACGTATAAAGAATGATTATTTATTCAGAACAAATAGGATCTGTCCTGCTCACTAGGGCAACTGCATGATGCTTTCTGGGCCTTCAGAGGTGACCGGCCACCACGGGGTTGTCCTGGGGCGAAGGGAGCAGTATGTCAGGCATACTTGGGCCCTAGCTTAGCGCACCACTCAAGAAGCTTCCCTCTGGGGGAAAAAAAAAAAAGCTCCTCCTCGCTGGAGATCAGGAGGGATTACAGCTCAGCAAAGAGCGATCATTTCTGGAAACAAGCAGAGCCTGTGTGGACTCGAAGGCAGAAGTCTGAGTTCTGAGACTTGGGCCCAGACACGGGGCACTTTGCTGCTGACTTGGTTCAGCAATGAATTGCCCTCGAGCCCCCCAGCATGGGTGCTGGAAACCACTGGCCCCTTTCACAGTTGGGAGATTCTAACACTATGTTCACATGTCATGCATTTATTTTATTATTATTATTTTTAAATATTTTATCTATTTTTAAAGATTTTGTTTCTAAGCGATCTCCACACCTAACGTGGGACTCGAATTCACAACCCCGAGAACCAAGCGTCACACGCGCTACTGACCAAGCCAGCTGGGCGCCTCGTGGTCATATGTTTTCATTAAATTTGGAAAAGTCAAACATTGAAGCTGGACTCAACTAAGCCTGCTATCTCTTCTCCACTCTGACTTCCTCTTCAACACATTTCCTCTCTTGTCCAGAGGCCTAACCATGGCCACATACTGTGTTTTCAGGATTGTGTATTTTAGTTCTTTAAGCAAGGCCTCCAAAAGCTTTAGGCCCCACAAAACCTCCAATTGCCTCTGTGACCAATCAAGTTCTGCAAAGGGTGGGGGGATGGGACTGTACTGGTTCCCCACCTTCCCTTTTATGGTCCTCAAAGCTGCCATTCTTGCATACCCTTTACTGGGTGGATTTCACTTTCTTTTTGAAATTTGTTATTAATATTTAGAATGTGCACAACAAACAATTAAATATTACAAGGAAGTAGACAACAAATGCACAGAGTCACCAGCCTGCCCAATTCCCCAGACCCGTGCCTCAGTGGGGTAATCCAAAAACAATGCCCGGTGGTTCTTTCCAGAAATTTTAGATCTAGATCTAGATCCTAATTTAAATACAAGCAGAAGCTTTTTTTTTTTTTTTTTGAAGCATATTTACACACCCAGTTTGTACTTAGACTTGATCTTAGCCAAAAGGCCGAGAAGTGATTATACACCAGTTTGTACTTAACAAACTGGCAATCTTTCTGTATCTGCACATAGAATTTGCCTTCAATTTTTTTTTTTTTTAAACAGCTGCATAGACTATATGTGCCAAAATTAATTTAACTACTAGGGCAGAGTATATCATGTCCATCATGCAGTGATTCATGCACGTGTCCTGCAAAGTCCCACCTGCTTCTGCACAAGTCTTCACAGAAGGCCAGGGGCACCTCGGTGGCTCAGTCAGTTGAGCTTCCCACAGCTGATTTTGGCTCAGGTCATGATCTCACAATTCATGGGATCAAGCCTGGCAATCAGGTTCTATGCTGACAGCGCGGGGCCTGCTTGGGATTCTCTCTATCTCTCTCTCTCTCTCAAAAATAAACCTTCAAAAAAATAAAATCAAACTCTGATCCTGTAAGATTAATGATGCACCGCCACGTGAGGAGTGAGACCCCCCTGATTCCTCCTTAAGATCCACTCAGAGGTGGGGGTAGTTTACATAATAACTGCAGCTGCCCAGTGGACGCCGCCCAGTGCTGGGTCCTAAGCTGAGATGAGTCAGCTCTCTTTTGTAAGCCATATAATGGGGCTGCCGGTCTCGCTTTATGCCTAGTTCCATTTAATTACTGTCTTGTTTAAATCTTCCAGCTGGGACGCTGCTGGGCTGGCCCGACTGTAAGCTAGAACATTCCAGGAGTAGCAGCGCCACCGCGAGGCCAGCTCGGTGGAGGCGGCCAGGAGGTGGGGTGGCTACCGCTCAGAAGGTGGGTTTGGCGGAGGCGTCAGGTCCGGGCATCGAGCTCTCCCCCCGCACGTACATTCTCACCCCCAACTCGGAGAGTGTGGGTCTGACTTCAAGACATGGATGGAAGTTTTTCCTGGCTCCTCTCTTCCAGCCCGCCACCATGTCCTGGAACTGGGTCCTGCACTCATTTACGAGGCTAGGGACTACCCTAATCCGGGGCAAAGTCAGACTCAGGGCTCCATAAATGTTGAGTGAATAAAGATGCGCCAGCAAGTGGCTGTTCAGCATTCCCCACACCAGGTTTAGATTCCTATACCCCTATGAGCTCAGGGCCTTTATGATAAATTCCCCTGTGACGTGTTCAGCTGTTCATTCTGGGTCTCTTTGAAGACGGGATGGGGAGTGGGGAACGCGCAGGCCGCTGAGTCAAGCAATAAAGGGAGTCAACCCAGGCCTACGTTTTGGGAGACTACAAACTCCAGAATACATCCTTCCACTAGCGTAGAGAAAGGCCGATTGAAGGAGCATTGCCTTCTGGGAATTGTAGTCTTCAGCTTGTTTGTGATGCAGGCGAAGCTCGGAGGGGAGGGGGAGTGTGAGTAAACTATGACCACGTGACGCTCGAGATCAGGTGGTGGGGCCAGCCTCCGCACAAGAGCTGTGATTGGCTAACTCTAATACGAACGACGCCACTAGGGGCGGGCGCTAGGGAGGCGCAAGCGCACTGCGTTGGGAGTCTCGGGACCCTTCTCCGAGAGACTATGGCGCTCAACAAGAATCACTCGGAGGGCGGCGGAGTGATCGTCAACAACACAGAGAGGTGAAAACATTGCGGAAGGATCCTAGAGGAACGAAGGGAGGGAGTGGGCGGCGGGGTGGTGGGGGATAAGCCCGTGAAGAGGGGAAACTGATGGGGTGCGGTGGTGGGGGGGGGGGGTAACGGCTGGAGGCGGGGCCGGCGGGAGGAGGGCCGGTCGAGGAGGAGGTTGCGATTAGCCCTCGGGTGGGGGTGGGGCTGCTGGACGGGAACAGGGCTTGGGGAGACAGGGCCCCGGGGTCGTTCTTGAGCCCCCTTCCCAGAGTCGATGACTTCAAGAGATGGGAACAGTCTTAGACAAAAATAATTGCCGTTTATTGGGTGTTTACTACATTACTACGTGTCAGGCCCTGCTTCTCTCCTATCTTATTCAATATGTAAGTACTGCGCGGCAGAGCATACTGTTATACACGTTTTACACGTAGGGAAAGTGAGCACGAGTAACTTGCCTGAGATCACAGAGCTGTAAATAACCAAGATGGGATTCCAGGAAAGGTGTCTTTACTCTGAAGTCAATAGGTTTAACTATCAGTATGTAGCCTTATAGTATATTCCAGAACTGCTGAGTTTCCAGATGAGAAACTGAGACCCAGAGGTGCCGTTAAATAGGTAGCGCTTGTCAAATGTCTCACACAATTCCCGGCACGGTGTCCGTCCTTGTCTGTTTCTTTTGAATGCATGTTGACTTGGGTTACTCCCAGAACCGAGGTCTCCCAACTTAAGAGTTCTTTCTTCCCACCCCTCCCATCAGTTCTCTCTCCCCATCTCTGGTCCTCTCAGTGGCTTCTCTCTGGCTCCTTGGGCACTGAGAATTGGATCCTCCAGCTTTGGTTGAGCTATGCTGACTCTGAAATGCTTCTTGAAGGCAGAAGGCGTTTAGGAGGAGTCTGAGTCACCAGAAGAGACTTGGTGCGATCAGAGCTTTGTAGCCTGCTAAGGCCAGCACCCAGAAATGTTTGATGAGTCAGGAGAAAGCCTGGGGTGCTCCCAGCCTCAGAATACTGACTTCCCCTCTATCTTACGAGCTCAGGTCTGCTGGACCAGCCTGTTCCTAGTAATGACCTCTTTTCTCTGAGTTGTCCTTCTCTTTTCTGGTACTAGTCCTCTCTCCCACTTAGCCCTCCCCAGTGAAGAAAGTTGTGGTATTTGGGAGGAAGGGGAAGACAAATGGAACCATGTGAACTTGGATCTCGTTATCTTATAATCAGAGAAATCTCATATTGTTCCCAGTTTGTAAGCTGTCTGTGTGAGAGCCAGTCTCCGGCCTGGAAAAACACTTTTGATGCCATTTGGTAACATCTCCTGGGACTATTTTTCTTTCTTTCTCAGTGGGACTTTGTGGGACGAGAATGTATCTATCCTGCTTGGGCCTCCTACCTGGCTTAGGGCTCCATTCTGCTAAATAATAGTGTGCCTTGTTTGAGAAAATGCTTTGGCCTCGTTTCCCCCAAAATTGCGTATACAGTAATTGAAGTTTAGTGTTTAAAATTTCATGTGTAAAATAGCCTTGCTCTTTTAAGTCATGAATCCCTTTGAGAGTGATCAAAGCCACGGATTCTCCGAGAAAAATGCATGTGCACCATCATCTCAAGGGCTTCGTGGCTGGCCTAAAACCCTAGCCAACCCAGGTCTGGAAACCCAGCTTTAAAGGAACCCTGAAGTGAGCCCTTTGGGGATACATAGAGCCACGTCTTAAAGGGTTTGTGTATTAGGACTCAAAAACAAACCAGCCGAAAACAGAAAACACCTATAATAAGGACTCAGAAGAAAATGGGAGAGTTAACCCAGGTAATCTAACCTGATTTGAGGGATTACAGGGTTAAGGCTTTAAGCCCTCAGCAACTCTGGTGTGGTCACCTGGGGGTGGGGGGGTGTGCGCGGCTTGGGGAAATTCTGCAGACCTCTGCCTTGCTCCTCCCTTCCAGGGCTATATTAATGGTTTCCTTGCAGCCATGTCAAAACAGAGATGCGACATGCTGGACACCTGCCTACCAGGGGGGTGCAGTCCCTGGGGAAAACAGATCATGGCTCCAGACTGGCTCATCAGGGCCTTTCCTCCTTTCTTATCACAGCATCCTGATGTCTTATGACCATGTGGAACTTACATTCAATGATATGAAGAACGTGCCCGAGGCCTTCAAAGGGACCAAGAAAGGCACCGTCTACCTTACCCCTTACCGGGTGAGTTGCACAGTGTGATGGTTGGTTTGAAAGCTTGTGATTCCTGGACGCTGATGGGGGTTTTAGGTCAGCGTCATGAGTCCAGTGGCCTCTGAACCTGGTGAATGTTCGTTCCTCGCTCCACGTGTTTCTGTCACATGCTCTTGGGTGCTAGAACCATCGGACTGCTTGTGCAGCTTGAACTGACCCCTGGGTGTTGACTCCATGCAAATTGCAGATCTTTTGCTGTAAAATCTGTGTGTTGTTGGGTCAGTCCCCGCTGCTGGGATGACTGCAGCCTGGAGTAGAGGCTGTTGTTACTTTGATTTCCGTCAGAGTAGCCCACGAGGCCTTTGTGTACATCCAGAGTGACAAATGTGGTAAACAGGATACAGTAGCAGGGCCACAGCCTCCAGCTGGGCAGAAAGCCCGGCAAAACCCTGCAGAGCGAGAAGTGCCAGACTGCGGAATGGGCCTTGGCCTGAGAGTTACCCAGGCCGACTCTGAGAGCCTTCCAGAGAAAGACAAATGGCCATTCTTGAAAAAGGTTCGCTGCCTGTAGCTACCAAGAGTTAGATTGAAAGACGGTTGGAAGTGGGGCGTAGCTTCAAGTTTTTATCAACGGGCCTTGGCAGAGAGACAAGGGAGCCTCAAAACCCTTTTTCTGTCATCTTCAGCCACAGATGGAAGTCACGGGTTTAAAACAGAGGGTTGTCCCAAGTGTGGGACGGGAAGTTCTTGCTGCTCTTTGGGCTGCCCCCTTCTCCCAGGATCTCACGCCGTCGGGCTACACCTCCCCGCTCTGGAAGCCAGCGCTGCCTACCCCTGCCTCTCTGCCCCAGCGCTCTGCACTTTTGTGCCACATCCGCCACCCCCTCACCACCACTCAAACGGCAGAGCGGTCTGTTCCTCTCACACACGCTGTGAACGGCGTCTTTTCTCTCACGAACACCCACGTTCGGCCTCCAGCCAGGCTGCACGTGGGACCTTTCACTTTCAGAGTGCTCTCCAGAAGCTTCCTCGGTGCAGAGCGCCCTGGGGCTGCTGGGCCCTGGCCGGGGGAGCAGACCCCTCACGCACGGGAGGTGCCAGCTGAGGGGGGCTTCGGGCCGTGGGGTGGGCGCTGATGGCTCCCGTCCTCTCTGCCTGCAGATTATCTTTCTGTCCAAAGGAAAGGATGCCATGCAGTCCTTCATGATGCCCTTTTATCTGATGAAGGACTGTGAGATCAAGCAACCTGTGTTTGGTGCAAACTACATCAAGGGAACAGTGAAGGCTGAAGCAGGAGGTGGGTGATGAAGGCTCCGGGCCACGGACGGGGCTTCCAGAGAGGTGCTCTGCCGCGCCTCTGCTGGACGTCCCCTTCGGACCCTTATCAGCCCCTGGCCTTGTCCTCTTCCTGGCTCTGGATTAGCTTCCAAGCCCCACACCCAGGCTGCCAGTTGTTCGGCAGAGGTGGGTTTTGGCCAAGGGCTAGGAGATGCTGGCGTTAAAGGTAGCAACTCAGATCACATTCTCAGAGCAAAATCAGCTATGTCACTGGAAACTAAGAAAAAAAATGCTTATTGTGACCTGGGGAATGTGTGCAAAGTTTAGCTGTCAGGTTCTTGGGAGGGGCCTTTTCCCTAGAGCCAGGAAGAGCCAGCTGTCTCTCTGCCACCAGAGACGCCCTGTACGGTGGCCAGCTTTTGTGCAGACACCAGAGACTTCTTTGTCGAACTTGGCCTTCCCCTCACACCCAGCCAAGTGGAAGCTTGGTCTCTAGGCGCTCACAGTTCCCCTCTGGCAGAAGCCAGGTTCGAGGGGCCAGGGGTCCATCTTTAGGCCCCTTAGGAGGGGAGATCTGCTCTGAACTTGAATGTCATTTGTTGCTGAGTGAACCTGCCCTAGGGAGGCTGCTTCGTGGGGGTGGGAGGCTCTAGGGCTGATGGACTTCCACGGCTGGGGGTGGGGTAACAGGCTTGTTCCAAGAAAGAAGAGCCGCCTCTTCCAAAGAGCGAAGCAGGCACGGGCAGGAGGCGGGCACTGCAGAGCCAACCCTTGCCCCGCAGGCCACCAGGTCACTGGCCAGAGACCCCAAGAGAACAGAGAGCCGTCTCTTGAGGCTCTTGAGGCTGTGTTCTTTTCCTGAGCTGTTGACGCAATGTTCCCCTCCCAGGTGGCTGGGAAGGCTCTGCGCCATACAAGTTGACCTTTACGGCAGGGGGAGCCATCGAGTTTGGACAACGGATGCTACAGGTGGCATCTCAAGGTATCAAGGCTCTGAAAGCCCCCGGGGCGAAGGACACACTGACACGTGTGGGTTTAGTTTGTGCACTTGACTTGGTTTACTTTTTATTCTGATTTTTTAAGCACTAGAGAGAGAAAGTCTCTGGGCCCCGGGCCCGCCGGGGCTGGGAATTGAGAAGAAAGCTTGTAATTAGCATCACTCCGGCCTGTACCTCGAAGGCTGGGTTTGCCCTGTCTGGAGCAGGTATAGGACATCTTGACAAAGCTCTTTGGACCCAAGGACATTTTACTGTGGCCTCATAAAAACAAACATGAAACCCAACCTTTAAGCTACCATTAACACTTGAAATCCCCAAGGGTTGTGCTCAGCAGACATCCTCCCGTCGCCCCCAGCCTCACCCCGGCTCCGGCTGGTACCCCATCCCCGAACCTCCCTCTTTCTGTCCATCTGTCCTCTGCCCACCCCTCCCCCCTGCCCTTGACCTCCCCTGCCTTGGCTCTGACCTGCCTCCCCATCCAGACTCCTCACTTCTTCCCTGACCAAGGCTGGCTCCAGCGTGGGTGGGGAGTGGAATGGAGCGGGGTGAGGCATGTCTGCTGTGCACATTCCAGGGACCCTGCAGCTCCCCTCGGTAGGCGACACTCATTTCTCTCTCCCCTTGTACTTATAGCCTCCCGAGGTGAAGCCCCCAATGGAGCCTATGGGTATTCTTACATGCCCAGCGGGGCCTATGTCTTTCCCCCGCCAGTCGCCAATGGAATGTACCCCTGCCCTCCTGGCTACCCCTATCCACCGCCCCCACCTGGTGAGTGTGTCCTTTGCTGCCCACCCCTCACCCCACCCACCCACTAACCACCCCACCCAGGCCAGGGGGTTGTAGAGGGGAGACTTGTTCTTCAAGCTGCTTCAGGACTAATTGAGAAGGTGGAGAGGCCCGGGAGCTGCCAGCTGAGGGGCTAGGCTGCTCACTGGCCCCTGTTCCTCTCTTGCCGAGCAGAGTTCTATCCAGGACCCCCCATGATGGACGGGGCCATGGGATATGTGCAGCCCCCACCACCGCCCTATCCTGGGCCCATGGAACCTCCTGTCAGCGGCCCTGATGTCCCCTCTACTCCTGCAGGTGAGGCCCTGGGCTGCTAGCAGTCCTGGGGGGCCAGCCCTCCCCTCTCCGTGGCTGTGTGGAGAGCCTCAGACAACAGTTAGAGGTCGGCCGGGAGCTCCACATGGTGAATGACCCCGAGCCTTGGACTAGTCCCGGGGACTAGCAGTGTGGTTGCTCCTGGGGAGGGTCTAGATTCCACCCTCACCTCCAGCCTCTTCCCCGACTAGCCTTGTGCCCCGGGGCTGGGAAGGTCTCCCTGTGTCGTCTTGTCGTCTGTAACCGCATGGTGGCAGTCCCACCTGGCGGGATCATGGGGAGAGAGGGGTAAAGGAGCTGGAAAGGACCAAACTGGACCAGGCAGCACTAGCTGCTGGGGGGGGTGACGCCTGGCGGGGGGCATCTATCTCAGCAGGGGCAGCTGGAAGAGGGGAGGGCTTGTCGCTGGGACTTAGCCCAAGCGTGTTTGTTCTCGCAGCTGAAGCCAAGGCGGCAGAAGCGGCTGCCAGCGCCTATTACAACCCGGGCAACCCACACAACGTCTACATGCCCACGGTGAGCAGGGCCCATGCGCGGGCGGCCAGATGCAGGGGTTTGGGGGTGGGAAGACCTGGTCTCGTGGTGAACCTTCTAATGCGATCTTTCTTCCTTCCTTCCTCAGACCCAGCCTCCGCCACCTCCCTACTACCCCCCGGAAGATAAGAAGACCCAGTAGACCCCTCCCACCCCTGCTTCCCACCCCTCGTCACTCTTCCCTTCCCTTCCTCTTGGGGCTGAGACTGGGGCGCGGGGGGTGATGGAAGGGCTTTGTTCTTCCTCCAGGTGTGATTATAAAACACTTCCCAAGGACTGGTGTTGAGGGAAGGGGGGGCCCCCCTGACTCGGGAGCCGTGCCTCCCAGCTTCTCCAGCCACAGCTCAGAGCCCGCTCAGTCGGCGCCGCTCGGTCGTGCTTCCCTCTTGCCACGCCTGGGGCTCCGTTCAGGAGTGTGAGCGTCCACCTCGTTCCCGTCTTGCTCTAGTAGCTTCTCCCCACGGAGACTCTCTGGCCACCTCCTGTACCGCAGTCCAGCTCCCTCGTTTTGGAATCCACTTTATCCTCGGCCTCGTGAACTCCCTCAGACCAGCCTCGCGTCTTCCTGAGGGCCCCTGCCAGGCCCCCCTCACGTTCCCTCCACTCTGGTCTGTGCCTAACCATGGAAACCGGACTGTCAGCCCACATTCCAATCCCAGCCAGCCTCCAGCCCCGGTCACACTCTTCTTCCCCTCCCTGTCCTGTCCTCGATCGTCTGTCGCCACCGCTTTGTGACTTTTTGGAGCTTTAACGTGAGCTTCCAGGGGGTGGGCCGCCTCAGGACCAGGCCGCCGCAATGGGGAGGGAGCCCACTGCTTCCCTCCGAGTGTTTCTGGCATTTGTTTCCCTTTGCCTTCTCTCTTTTCTCTCTAGAAGGGGCTTCTCAGACTGGATGCGTGTTCATCCATCCTATCATGCCATTTGGGAGCTGCTGGGTGGGCTGGAACAAAGGCCCTGACCCCTGGGGCCTGGCCTGAACCTGTGTGCTGACCGTGACCTCTCACCAGCCCCTCACCCTGCCCTCTTTCCTTTAAGCTTCATGCCTAATTGGTGATGTGCCCCCTGGATGCACTAAAATTTGCTCTCATTTGCTTCTGGACTGGCCGTGAAGTGAGGAGATGGTTATTTAAAGAGAATTCCCTATTTATTTGACAAAAAAAAAAAAAAAAAGAAAGGAAAGAGAAAGACAACAACCAGTTAATATATTAACGTGAAATAAACCCTGTTTGCACCTTGATTTGTTTGCTGAAAATGTGAAGTAGTAAAAATGAAGTGACTGGACCTGTCTGGCTCTGTGTGTGGTGACCAGCGTGATCTCTTGGGAAAAGAGAACTGGCTGCTAAGGGCCCTGGGGAGACTGTTCCCGCCCCGTGTGAGAGCCCCTTGTTCCCACAGTGCATGGGGGCCCAGGACCACTCCGGCCTCCCACGCCTCCATTCCATGGTGGTTACTCGGCAACTTCGCCCACCCACGGGGTCCCCTGGGGCCTGGGGCAGCCCAGCAGCTGTCCTGGGCTGGGAGCTTTAGAACCAGGGGCCGGGCTGCTGTGCTCACCACCTCGTGAAAGGGTGCCTGTGGGGGGGACATGTCAGGTGGCCCCTCCTGCGGGTGCCTTCTCCTTGTGAAGCTCCGTGCCTGGGAGCAGGGAAGAGCCTCCGTGCCCAGCCCTGCACCCCCCTGGGCCCTGGTCTGGAGGAAGGCCATGGGTGTGGCATCCGTGCCTCTGGGAGCTCAGAAAGCCCAGCACTGAAGTGTCCTATTTTCCTGTCCCTTCTTGCTGGGCTGCACGGTCTCTCCAGCCCCACCCAGGAGTCCCTGGGGTTACCCTACAAGGGCATGTGAAGGGAGCACCCTCTTGATGTCCTTGTGGGGGCAGGGGCCCCAGGGCCGTCTCCGCCCAGCACAGCTTGGCCCAGTCACCTTGGTGGAATGTCACCTGTGGAGCGGAGCAGGCTGAGCAGTTGGCTGCCCGCTGGGGAGATGCCTCTCTGGAGCCCCCACCCTGTGCCCTGCCCAGCTCCGCCCTAGGTCTGTGGGTGAGAACCCCACCGACACGGGGCAGCTCCCCTCGGCCCCTGGCCCAGCCGGGTGCACAGCTGGGAGGGGGCAGGGTGGCGCTGACGCCCCTGCTGGGGAACGCTGGACCCCCTCCCCCCCCCCCCCCATCTCCCGGCCTCTGTGGGAGGGTGGGGTGGAGCCGGACCTGCCCACCGGGTCCACCTGCCTCCCGTTCGGGAGAGTTCCTCCCAGGACCCCAGCAGGCCGGAGGGAGGAAGGTACAGGCCTCAGAGGTGGTGAAACCCTGACCGGAACCTCCCCCGGCCCGCCGGCCCCCACCCCTCCCTCGCGCAGGGTGGCACCCAGTGCTCTTTGCATAATCCTGTGGCTTCGCGATCTTCACCCTGCGGCAGCGGCTCGGCAGAGGGGAAGGGCAGAACGGGCCACCATGGCGACACACCTCTCCCAGTCCCAGCGGCGCCCTCCCCTCTTACGCCAGGCCATCAAGATAAGGCGCCGCAGGGTCAGAGATCTGCAGGATCCCCTGCCCCGAACGGCTCAGGAGGTAGGAGTGACCTCAGTGAGGAGAGTGGCCAGGGTGCGGGGCTCCACCTCTCACGGGCTGGGGCTAAGGGTGTGGTCCCTTCCCTGCCTTTCTCAGCACCTGGGCAGGACCTTCTGGGTTGGCAGACCGGGGGCTGCCGCGTGTTCTCTGGGCCATCCTGGGCCTCAGGTCTTGGGGTCTGAGGCTCTCTGAGCCTGTCCCTTTCGTGGGGCCACCCACCCCATCCTCTGCTCCTCCAGCTCCAAAGTCACCAGCTGTTAGGGAGCGGCCCTGCCGTGGGCTGGGGTGCTGGGGCGGGAGGGGGGGGTGGGTGGGGACCAGCTGAGCGGCCCCCAGGCCTGCTTGGCATGTCCCCCAGTCTCCCACCTCCACTGCTGGGCCTCACTTCCGCCGCTGGGGTGTGAGCGTGGCCGACCCGATAAGCGGTGCTGCTTCCTCTGGGGAAGGAAGGGAGGTTGGGGCCACGGGTGCCGCGAGCTCACCCTGCTGGGGCAGCCAAGCGCCAATGGACTTCAGCCGCGGCCGGCCAGGGGACGAGGAAGGCGGTCCGGGGCCTGGACTCCCGGGAGGCCTGCTGTGGGAACAGGTGTGCGGCCCTGGTGGGTTGGAGGCCGGGGACCCCGCAGCCCTAGGCCTGGGCCTGCTCGCTGAGGAGCCGTTCCTGCTGTCTGAGCCCTGGTCCAGGCCTTGGGGACATCTGTCTTTTCACCTTGCTCCCCAGATCGAGCCTCCATCCCACCACTTCTCCCCTGAAGAGGTAAGAATCAGAGTATTGGGGAGGCAGTGAGGTGGTGGGAGGCAGCCCCACATTCTTCAGAACACTCTCCTTGGCCACTGGCCAAGGCTGATGGCAACAGCAGGGGAGGGAGACTTCTGGGTCTTAACCCCCCCCATCCCCCACACGTTGGGGGTGCCTCGTCCCAGCTTTGGGAGTGCAGTGCTGGTGCCAGGGGTAGATGGCGGGGGACAGGTGGGCGGGCTTGCCTTGCAGTGGGCTGACAGGGGTCCCTGAGGTGACTGTGCTGTGCCTCAGCGGGCCCTACTGTACGAGGAAGCTCTCTACACCATCCTGCACCGCCTGGGTCAGCCCGAGCCCAACCATGTGAAGGAGGCCTCAGAGCTGCTTCGATACCTGCAGGAGGTGAGCCCAGCCCCCACGCCGCCCGCCATCCTGAAGCCTGGACTCAGGCAGGAGTCCTCTTCCCCGCCGGCCGGCCCCGCCCTGTGCCCTAAGTCTCTTACGCTCCCATCCCACCAGGCCTTCCACATGGGGCCCGAGGAACACCAGCAGCTGCTGCAGAAGGTCCAGAAGCTTGAGGTAACCCTGGTCCAGGACCGCCCTAGGCTAGGACAGGGGCCAGGAAGCCCAGCTCCCTCCAGGAGTCAGGCTCACCCTCCCATCCTTCCAGAAGCCAATATTTTGTCTGAAGGCAACGGTGAAACAAGCCAAGGGCATTCTGGGCAAAGACGTCAGTGGTGAGTAGAGGGTGAGGGGCCCTGAGGGCCTTCTTGCCAACATCTCCTTCTCCGCATCAGGCTGTCCCAGAACTGGGAGGGAGCTCCCATCTCCCAGACGTCCCCCGGGGCTCACCTGGGTGCTGCTGACCCCGGGCCCTTCGAGTCTGTGGATGGGCTGGGGCTCTGCCCCTGGGGTGATGAGGGAGTCTCCCAGGGAGCCTGGCCAACACCCTGGTGGCCTCGTCCTTCCCCCGCTTCCCCAGGATTCAGTGACCCCTACTGCCTGCTGGGCATTGAGCAGGGGGTAGGCGCTCCGGGAGGCAGCCCTGGGTCCCGGCATCGGCAGAAGGCTGTGGTGAGGCACACCATCCCGGAGGAGCAGACCCACCGCACCCAGGTCATCACCCAGACCCTCAACCCTGTCTGGGAGGAGACGTTCATCCTGTACGTGGCCCGGCCCCAGCCCCTATCCCCTCAGTGAGATCAGCGGGACTTCCTGACTCAGGGGAGGTGACTTGGCCTGACCGGAGGAGGAGCCTGCTCCCTGGGCCAGAGATAGACAGGAGGCCAGACAGGACAGAGCAGTGGCCCACGTGTGCAGGCGGGGTGTGGAGGGTTGGACTGGGTTGGTCCGGGGGGTAGGCCGAAGCCTTGCTTTAGAGGACGGAGGAGCAGTTTGCTAGGAGGGGTCGGACTGGACAGTGGTGGAGTGGGGGAGAGAGCTCCCAGGGACAGGCTCTGGTTGGCTCCGGCCCTCCAAGGCCCTCAGCCGTGCCCTTTCCTCCCTGTAGGGAGTTTGAGGACATAAGCAACTCAAGCTTCCATCTGGACATGTGGTGAGGGGCGTCCCCTGCCTGGCGGGGTCAGGGAGAGAAAGGGGGCGAGTGGGGGTGGGGTAGACCCTCCTCCCGAAGGGGTCAGGGGCTCCCCGGACACCCTCCCTGCCTCCTGCTCAGACCTTTGCCCCCCTCAGGGACCTGGATACCGTGGAGTCTGTCAGACAGAAACTCGGGGAACTCACCGATCTGCACGGGCTGCGGAGGTGAATGCCGTGGGGAGCAGGTTCCTGGGGAGGGCGTGTGGGCCCCTCTGCCCTCCCCGTGCATGCGGGTTGTCTGCTGGGCTGCAGGCTGTGTCTGGGCCCAGGATGGGGACGGATCCCAGCCTGACCCCTCAGTGTCTTGGCCCATCCCCCTCATGGACCCTGCCTGGAACAGGATCTTTAAGGAGGCCCGGAAGGACAAAGGCCAGGATGATTTTCTGGGGAACGTGGTTCTGAGGCTACAGGTGAGTGGGGTCAGGAAAGAGGCTCAGGAGAGAGACCGAACGGGGGTTCACGAGGAGTTCAGGGGAGCGGTACTGGGTCCACACCAAGCAGGGCCTGGGGTCTCCCTCCTCTTGCCTCCTCTGCCCCCAACTGTGTGAGATTCATGCCACCCATGGGCACGGGCACCCCCTGCCCGCCCTGCCCGCCAGGACCTACGCTGCCAAGAGGATCAGTGGTACCCTCTGGAGCCCTGCACCGAGACCTACCCCGACCGCGGTCAGTGCCACCTCCAGTTCCAGCTCATTCACAAGCGGGTAGGTTGGGGGCCGGGTGCAGGGACCGTCCAGGGGCCTGCCTGGGGTGGCGGGACGGGCCGCACCGGCCGCGGGGCCCTCCACTCGCCGCCGTGCTGGCCCCGTTGCAGAGAGCCACCGCGGCCAGCCGCTCCCAGCCCAGCTACACGGTGCACCTCCACCTGCTGCAGCAGCTCGTGTCCCACGAGGTCACCCAGCACCAGGTACTGCCCTCCCAGCGCCGGGTGGTACGGGGCTCGCCTGCTGGGTCCTGACACCCCTCCACCTGTCCCCGCAGGCGGGCAGTACCTCCTGGGACGGGTCGCTGAGTCCCCAGGCTGCAACCATCCTCTTTCTCCATGCCACGCAGAAGGACCTGTCTGACTTCCACCAGTCCATGGCGTGAGTGCACGGCCCAGCCGGAGCACCCGGGAGGGTCACCTGTCCTCCTACAGGCTGGCAGCTCAAAGTCGAACCCTCGGGAGATTTCTGTTTGGCCCCAACTGTGTGTTCTAAGTTGTTTTTGTTTTAAGTTTATTGACGCGGGTTCATTTACGCGGGTTGGGCGTACAGAGAGAGAGAGAGAGAAGCCCGAGCAAGCTCCTTGCCGTCGGCGAAGAGCCTGATGCGGGGCTCGAACTCAGATCACGACCGGAGCCGAAATCAGGAGTTGGACGCTTCTCCGGCTAAGCTGCCCAGGCGGTCTCCCTGTGTTTTCAGTTTTGAGTCAGTTGCCCACTTTTACAAATCTGGAGGTTTTCCACATGGAGTCACGTGTCCAGCGTCCCACGGACCCTAAGTGCTGTCGTTCTGCTGGGCTGTAGCTGGCCACAAAGGAGCGCACGGCCTCCCCTGCCCCTCACGGCTGCCATCGGCCCATGTCACTCCCTGGCATTTGAGCTCGCCACCCCTGCCCCAGATCGGCAGCCCCGTCTTCCAGCACCACCACCCTTGAGTCAACAGACTTGCGCGCCGGCATTACCAGATCTGTGTTGAGGGCCTGTCCCATCCCCTGTGCCCCAAGAGGTTGTGGGAACGAGGGAAGGGGCACACGCGAGTCCTCAGATGTTCCTGTGCGCGTGAGGAGTACAGAACTGGGGGCACCCCGGGCGCTGGCCAGGCCAGGAGGAATGACGGTGCCCGCTGCCCCGGGGCCACGGCTGACACTTGGCACTTGAGTAGGGGCTGGAAGGGGGCTGGGGGAGAAGGGCAGTTTGTAGGACCCTGGGCAGGTGGGTATTCCCAGATAAGTGGACAGGGGATGTGGGTGAGGCTGGGCCCAGGAGTGGGCACCCACAGCGAGGGCCCAGGGTCCTGCGGGGCCCGAGCATGCAGTGCGGTGTCCCGGTCAGGACGAGGCCTGTCCCTGGGCTGCTCTTCTCTTCCGTCCTCCTTCACAGTGCCGCTTGGGCCACATTTCAGCTTGGTCATCACCTCTGTGCAGTGTCCCCTAAACTGTCTATGGGGCAGTCCCAGCTGATGTTTGGCACGTGTGCATGAAGGCTCAAGTCTCCAAATCTTTTTTTCGAAAGAAGCAAGAAATCCTGAGTTCTTATTATTTTTTTATATTAAATAATTTTTTTAACGTTTATTTATTTTTGAGAGAGAGAGAGCACGCATGAGCAGGGGGAGGGGCAGAGAGAGAGACAGAGAATCTAAAGCCGGCTCCGCGCTGTGAGCGCAGAGCCCGACGCAGGGCTCAAACTCACAACCGTGAGATCATGACCTGAGCTGAAATCAAGAGTCCGCCCCTTGACCGACTGAGCCAGCCAGGTGCCCCGAGATCCTGAATCTTTAAGTCACAAATATCCCAATTTGAGGAACAGATGATTCATTTACATGTTTGAAAAACAACTTGATGAGGTTGATGGGGGTCCATAGGAGGTCTCGGGGGCAGGGCACCTCGCTGTCCCTCCCCAGGGCCGGTGAGCAGCGGGAAGGACGCTGCCCGGCCTGGCGGGGCTGAGGGCTTCCTGTCCGCTGCAGGCAGTGGCTGGCCTATAGTCGTCTCTACCAGAGCCTGGAGTTCCCGAGCAGCTGCCTCCTGCACCCCATCACCAGCATCGAGTACCAGTGGATCCAGGGCCGGCTCAAGGCAGAACAGGTGGGCTGGGGTGGACTGAGGGGTGTCGGGCAGGCAGAGCTCAGGGTGCGGGAATGGCCGTCCGGGCCCCGTAAAGCAGCTCCCGACTCTGCCTGGCCCTGCAGCGAGAAGAGCTGGCTGCCTCGTTCCGCAACCTGCTGGCCTACGGCCTCTCCCTCATCAGGAGGTTCCGGTCTGTTTTCCCGCTCTCTGTCCCCGACTCCCCAGCCCGGCTGCAATCTCTTCTCAGGTCAGCGGCTACCCCTTCCCCTTCTTCAGTGAGGCCAGGAACGAGGGAGCCTGCAGGGATGCGGCAGCCTGCTGGAGATGGGGGTGGGGGCGGGGTACAGGGGCAGCGGGCATCCTGGACCCAGCTGTCTGTCCCCACAGGGTCCTGGTACAGATGTGCAAGATGAAGGCCTTCAGGGAGCTGTGCCCCGACAGCGCCCCCCTGCCCCGCCTGGTGACCGAGGCGCTGCGGGTATGGGTACTCACCCTGGGGACGAGGAGGGCACGTGCCTGAGCCTAGTGACCCTCCCTGCTCACCGCCCCCTTTGCCCGCAGACCGGCACCGTCGAATGGTTCCACCTGAAGCAGCAGCACCATCAGCCCATGGTGCAGGTGAGGGGGCTCGGGCGGGGCGGCGGGGTGGGGTGCTCGCCCCTTGCAGCCCTGCTCAGCGCACCTCTGTCCCTGCCAGGGCATGCTGCAGGCAGGCAAGGCCTTGCTGAGCCTGGTGCAGGACATCATTGGCGACCTACACCAGTGCCAGCGCACGTGGAACAAGATCTTCCAGAAGTGAGCAGGTGGCTGGGTTGGGAGGTCGTGCGGCGGGGGCTCAGAAGAGGGGCCAGAAGGACCCCTGTGTGTGCCACCAGGTCACACCTGTCGCCTTCCTTCCAGTGCCCTCAAGGTCAACCTCTTCTCCATGGCTTTCCCGGAGCTTCAGTGGCTGGTGAGTCTCGCCCCGCGTCTCCGGGCCGTGCCCTCTACCCTGGCTCTGGAGCCCTGTCCCCACGCCTTCCCTTCGCAGGTGGCCAAGCGGGTACAGGACCACACGGCGGCGGTGGCGGGCAGCCCCGTGTCCCCGGAGGTGGGCGAGAGTCTATTCCAGCTCTATGTCAGCCTCAAGGAGCTCTGCCAGCTGGGCCCAGTCCCCGCAGAGAGGTGGGCAGTGGCGGGTCAGCACAAAAGAGAGAGGAGGGCTGAGGAGAGGCTCCCAGGCTGAGCCCCGGCCCTCCCCAGGGATGGAGTCCTGGCCCTGGATGGCTTTCACCGCTGGTTCCAGCCCGCCGTCCCCTCCTGGCTGCAGAAGACATACAGTGTGGCCCTGGCGCGGGTGCAGCGCGCTGTGCAGATGGATGAGGTGGGGGCGGGGCCCGAGATCAGGGATGGGGTCCCAGCTTTGGGGGTGGGGCTCGGGGCTCTGCTTGTACCTCCAGGATGTGCAGAAGCTGGTAACCGGCTCTTGAAGCCAGTCGTGCAAAACGCCGCCTCCTGATATCCTTGGTGTAAAGCGTGGCTTTCCTTCACAGACTGATCTGTGCAGCCGGGGGGTCCCTGGGTGGGGGGCCTCGCTCGCACCCCTGGTAGTCCGCGCCCCCCCCCCGCCCCGCCCCGTCCTGCATGCTTGCGGAAGGAAGGAGGGAGGGAGGAGCAGGAATCTGGCAAGGCCTGAGCCCTCCTTTCTGCACCCTCTCCCATCCCCCAGTTGGTGCCCCTGGGTGAACTGACCAAGCACAGCACATCAGCCGTGGATCTGTCCACCTGTTTCGCCCAGATCAGCCATACTGCCCGGCAGCTGGACTGGCCCGACCCAGAGGAGGCCTTCATGATCACCGTCAAGTTTGTGGAGGTGCGGCGTCTTCGTGGGTCCTTCCCCTCCTTTCTAGGACAGCCCCGTTTCACTCACCCTCTTTCTCCCCAGCTCCTCCTGCCCCAGCAGCCTCCAAAGGCCTGTGTCTTAAGTCCCCAAGTCACCGAGATTTCCGTGCCTCTCCACATTGACCCCCTCGTGGGCTCCCCCCGCGTTGATCCTCCTCTCCCCACCCCAGGATACCTGTCGGCTGGCCCTGGTGTACTGCAGCCTCATAAAGGCCCGGGCCCGGGAGCTCTCCGCAGGCCAGAAGGACCAGGGCCAGGCGGCCAACATGGTAAGGGCCGGACCTGGGTGTCGGGGACCGGGGCGGGGGTAGGGGCTGCCAGTCCCGGCACAACTCCGGAAGCTCTGCCTCCTGCGCCCGTGCCTGCCCTCAGCTATGCGTGGTGGTGAACGACATGGAGCAGCTGCGGCTGGTGATCGGCAAGCTGCCCACCCAGCTGGCATGGGAGGCGCTGGAACAGCGGGTAGGGGCTGTGCTGGAGCAGGGGCAGCTGCAGAACACGCTGTATGCCCAGCTGCAGGGCGCGCTGGCCGGGCTGGGCCACGAGATCCGCACTGGCGTCCGCACCCTGGCCGAGCAGGTACCTTGTCTGATCCGCAGGGCCCCCCCCCCCGCCCCCCACCGGACTTGGGCTGACGTCCGGCCCCTACCCCTTCCCGAACCTAAACCCAGGCTCCAAGTGGCCTCACCCCGTCCTCCCCGCACTTACGCCCTGGTCTCCCTCCTGCTTTGTGTCCCCAGCTGGAGGTGGGCATTGCCAAGCACATCCAGAAGCTCGTGAGTGTCAAGGAGTCTGTCCTGCCTGAGGATGTGAGTGGCCCTCCCTGCTCAGCTTTGCCAAAGGGGCTTAGGGTGGCAGGGAGCTGAAGTCGGTGGGATGTCAGCGATGAGTCCCCCAGACTTGGGCCAGAAATGTTCCCTCCTGGACCTCGGTTTCCTCCTTGGATGCTAAGGGGGCAGGGTTGGGTCATTCCACAGACTCTCCCAGCATCAGTGTGGGGACTGCAGTCGGGGAGAGCTTGGACTTTGCAGCCAGACAGGTCTGGGCGTGCATCCTTCTCAGCTCCTGTTTGCACAAGCCAGCTGATTCGAGCATCCTCACCTGTCAGGGGGCACAGTGATGCGTACCTTTGGTTGTTTGGGAGACGCTGACTCATTAAGTCATCAACTATCGAAGCACTCACTCTGTCCCAGGCACTGATTTAGGCACTGGGATATATATCAATGAACAAAAATTACGAAAAGTCCGCCCTTCCTAGAGCTTACATTCTGGTAGGGGACATGGAAGAGCCAAGTACATGTGTGTAACTAGAACTATATGTACGTGTGTGTGTGCGTGCACACACATGGCATGTGAGATAATAAGTGCTAGAGAAAATGGAGATATTTTTAGACAGTGGGAGGGAACGGCAAAGGCCAGGGCCCCGAGCCAGGACCGCGCGTACAGGAGGCCAGTGTGGCTGGAGCCGGCTGTGGGCAGGGGTCAGCTCCTGCAGGTGTCCCAAAGCAAGTGCACAAAAGCTCCCGGTCCGGTTTGCCCTTCCGAGTCAGGGCATGGGAATGGGCCAGAACCAGACGTGCTGCCCACCCCTCTCCCCAGGCCATTCTGCCCCTGATGAAGTTTCTGGAAGTGAAGCTCTGCTACATGAACACCAACTTGGTGCAGGAGAACTTCAACAGGTCTGCGGCAGCCTCCCGCCCTGCGGCGCCCCACCACCTCCCACCAGCCCCTCTTTCCCGGCCTCAGCATCCATTCTCAGGGGAGGATGCAACCAGCCTCTGCTTCAAGGCTCACCTCCAGGGACAGGGGGCTCACTTCCTCACACACTTGCCCATTTCCCTTTAGGCTGAGCAGAAAGCTGCCTTCTCCTTTAGCCGTGGGCTGTCTGTGGGCCTTGCTGGCTCATCTCCCCTCCTAACGTTACAGGCAATGGGTATTCTCCCATGATTCAGGGGAACTTCTAGTTAGGGTGCCTTTAAAAAAATTTTTTTTAATGTTTATTTATTTTTGAGAGAGGGAGAGAGAGAGAGAGAGACAGACAGAGTTTGAGCAGGGGAGGGGCTGAGTGAGAGGGAGACAGTATCCAAAGCAGGCTCCAGGCTCTCCACACAGAGCCTGATGTGGGGCTTGAACCCACGAATGGTGAGATCAGATCATGACCTAAGCCGAAATCGGGCACTTAACCGACTGAGCCTCCCAGGTGCCCCTAGTTAGGGTCTCTCTTCGAGCAGGGGCCTGGGCAGCATGGCTAGAAGTCAAGGGTGTGGGCCTCAGCCCACCTGAATTCAGACTCTAGCTTTGCTGTTGCTCGGTGGGCGGAGTGCACAGATTACTCAAGTTTTCCGTGCAGATGATCATAGTTCTGGCCTTTAATGAGGACCAAGTGAGTCACGTGGGGTGTCGAATGTAGCGCCTGTGCAAAGGAAGTGGTTGGCGCGCTGCAGACCGATGGCCGTGGGTCCTCCCCATGGGATCCGGGCTCTGAGGCTGCTGCCCGTGCTCCCCGCGTACCACTCCTGGTGCAGCGGCCCCCCCGGGGAAGCCCGCCTTCTTCATTTCTCAGGCCACAACATGCCGTTTGTTCAGCTGAAACCGAGTTAAATCCCCACTCCAGGGATTTCACTCACTGCTGTCTCAACAGCCATTAGAACATTGTCTGGGGGCATAATAAGCACCCAAATATGTTGACTACATTAACTACCTTTAATTAGTATGACCTTCCCCGTTCTTAATTACACAACCCAATTTTTTCTTTTTTTTTGTACTTAACTGCCCGAATCTACTTTGGCGTGTCAAAATTCAGTTCTTTCAGGTAGTTAGTAGGACTGTGGCTTGGTTGCTATTTTTTTCTCCTGACAGTTTATCCATCCTTATCCATGCTGGAATCCTCTTCATTCTGGCCACTCCTCTACTGAATCCTGATTCTGTCACTGGGGGACCAGCCTCCCCTCCCCACCTTGTTTGTTGGGGTTTGATAATCCTACTGAGCAGGCTTCTCTGCTAGGTTATGAGACACATTGGTTGGGACTGGCCCCGCCCACCTGCCCCCCCACCCCTTGTCCTCCCTGCCCCACTCCTGCCTGTGGCTCCAGCCCTACCTGAGAAGCAGGTAGGAGTGGAGGGTGGGGGTGGGGAGGAGCTGGGGGTGGGTCTCGGTCCCTTTCTCAAGAGTGTCTCTGCTTCCTCCCCTTCCACCCTCCTATCCTGTGACTGATGTCCCTCTGCACCTCAGCCTTCTGACCCTGCTCTGGACCCACACGCTCACCGTCCTGGTGGAAGTGGCCGCCTCCCAGCGGAGCTGCCCCCTGGCCTCTAGCAGGCTGAAGACTGCACTTCAGGTAATAATAGCAGTGACCACAAATAATCCTGGTGGGAGGCTGCCTGGGGTCACCTCTGATGTCTCACCCCCTAGAATCTGGAGATCTGCTTCTACGCAGAGGGCTGTGGCCTGCCACCTGAGGCCCTGCACACAGCCACCTTCCAGGTAGGGGTCTTTTGGTGAGCTGGTTGGGTCGGGGTGGGGGGGGGACACCTGCGTTTCTGTGCTCACCTGTGTCATCACGGATGGGGCCCAGCACGAAAAGAAAATGTGAGCCCCCTTTTCAGAAATTATTGAAAATTTAAAGGCAGCCACAGCAGAGCTTTGGTGTTTTAAACCAAGCATCAGGTTTTTTAAGCATGGTGAGGGGGTGGCTGTGCCACTGCAGGGGGAGCACGCCTGTGAAGCCCACCCTGGCTGTCCTGAGGGTGCATTCTGCGGTCGGAGGTTCTGGAACGCCCAGTGCTTTCCATATCAAACTGACATCCCCTCCTGGCGGCAAGTTCCCCAAGGGCAGCCCTGGGCTGCGGTTGAGTGTGACAGTTCAGGTGACTTCTCAGCTGTGCCCCGTTCCCAGGCTCTGCAGAAAGACCTGGAGCTGCAGGCCGCTTCTAGCAGGGAGCTCATCCAGAAGTACTTCTGCAGCCGGATCCAGCAGCAGGTGAGGCTCTTTTCCTCCCTTGCACTCCCTGTGTCCCTGGAGCCCCGCCTCCACTCTGCCCCAGCCGACACTGCCCATGCGCCCCACCCTTACTAGGCAGAAGCGGCTTCTGAGGAGCTAGGGGCGGTCACAGTCAAAGTCTCCTACCGCGCCTCTGAGCAGAAGCTGCGTGTGGAACTGCTCAGCGCCTCCAGCCTGCTGCCCCTGGACTCCAATGGTGAGTGCAGGCTGTCCACTGGCCGCTCCCGCGTCTTTGCTCAGGCCCCCTTCCCCCGCGTCTCTGGCCGTTCTCTCCCGAGCGGGAGCACTGCGTGCAGTTTCTGCAGATCGCCAGGAGGGGGCAATGCTGCCGAACAGGGCACGGCTGCAGGGGCCTGGACGAGGCGGGGAGCTGGGGTATCCTTGGCAACGTGGCCTCCCCCGGTGACCTCCTCACTTGTCAGGCTCCAGCGACCCCTTTGTCCAACTGACCTTGGAGCCCAGGCACGAGTTCCCTGAGCTGGCCCCCCGGGAGACCCAAAAGCACAAGAAGGACCTTCACCCCCTGTTTGATGAGACCTTTGAATTGTGAGTGGGTCCCTGTACCTGCCACCCTTCCCCAGCCCCGGACCTCCCTTGGGCCTGCTCCTCCCACCTGAGGCCGATGGGCTCCCCTGAGATGACCGCATTTGGGTCCCAGGGAGGGGCACCTGGCACAGGGGTTTGCTGGGACCCCGGGAGGAGGAGGAGCAGGACTGGAGGGGAAGACCCCCACCTGTTGGGCTGAGAGGCTTTTGCTTCCAGGGAAGGTCTGGGGACATAGGCCCTTGCTTTGAAGTATCAGCCCACAGAGGAGGAGTTAGGACATACTAGGCTGAGAACTGGCTTTGCGATCCTAACTCCCACCTGTCTGCCCTCAGCCTTGTCCTGTCCTCAAGATCCAGGGGCGAACTGTGTGTGCGGGTAGGTGCCAGTGACCGTGGGGTGGGGGAGCAGGCAGCTGAGCCCCACTCTGTCCCCCACTCAGCCTGGTGCCTGCTGAGCCGTGCCGGAAGGACGGAGCTTGCCTCCTGCTCACGGTGCTGGACCATGACACGCTGGGGGCTGATGACTTGGAAGGGGAGGCCTTTCTGCCACTACGCTCAGTGCCGGGCCTGACTGGGACGGAGGAGCCTGGCGAGGTGCCTCAGACCCGTCTGCCCCTCACCTACCCTGCGCTCAACGGTAGGCCTGAGCCCCAGGGCAGAGGCTGTGAGGCTTCGGGTGCAGGGCCAGGCCCAGCACTGGGGGTGCAGGGGAAGGGCAGCCTGTAAAACCTCAGGCAGTGGCCCCCAGGGAAGCAAATGAAATCGGGGTCAGAGAAATCCCTCCTTGGATGTGGAAGCCAGTGGAGTCTGCGTGGTGGCTCGTGCTGAGTAGATAGCTCAGTCTAATCAAGAGACCAGGGAAATTTGTTAGCCCAAGTGTGGTGGGACCCTCTAGTGGAGGAAGGTCACTAACAGGCTTACTTGGGGAGAGGGCCTGAGTGTCTCTGACCGGGGGGCACAGCCCAAGCATCCTCCAGGCTGGATAGTAAGAATAGGTCACATGTCCAAGCACTTATGAGCCACTTTTAAGCACCTGACGCATATTAACTCTCAATCGTACAACCACCCAGTGTGGCAGGTGGTATTGCTGTTTTACAGATAAGTAAACTGAGGCACAAAGAGGCCGACTCCCTAGCCTCAGGTTCTCATGCAAAAAGGCAAGAGTTGCAGCCTGAAACGCACCTCAGCCTCTTCCAATGCAGTTGGGTCTGTGTCTGTGCCAGTGCGGTTGTGCTAGGGGATAACCTCAGGCTGTCTTGTGAGCTTGGCTGGTGTGTGTCCATCACTAGTTTTCAGGATGGCTGGGGAACGGGTCAGTGCTGTGACCCCCACCACTAGCCAGGCACTGCTTACCCTCACCCCCGGCGCCACAGGCTGACCCCCAAACGCCTCTCTTCGCAGGGGATCCTATCCTGCAGCTGCTGGAGAGCCGGAAGGGTGATCGGGAGGCCCAGGTGTTTGTGAGGCTGCGGAGGCAGCGAGCCAAGCAGGCCTCCCAGCATGCCCCAAAGCCAGGGCGGTAGCAGTGGAGGTTGGGGAGGGGGCTGGGTGCCTGCAAGATCTGGGTTCTCCCCACCAGCCTGGCCTAACAGTCTGCAAGGGCCCCGCAAGTCTGGGGAACCCCAGTGTGCGGAAGGCCCAGAGTGTGGATCCTCTCTGGTCCTCCCACCAGAGGGGCCCAGGGTGCTGGGGCCGGGGCCCCTGTGGTATTTATACTCCCTCCCCCTGCCTCCAGCCCTGGCCTCAGCATTCTCTACCAAATTTCAGCACCAGGGGGAGGGGGCAGCTGTCTGCATCTCTGGCCCTCGCTCTCCTGTTGGGGAAGTGCTGCTCTGGCAGAGCTGTCTCCCTGCGTTTCTGGCCTGCCTATTCCAGTCACTGGGGTGGGGGGCTAGGCTCCCTGGGGCCTGCTCTTTAGCTCTCCTTCCCTGGTTCACTGGGGCTGGGGCTACCGCTGCCCTTAGAGGGAGGGTGGCAGCTAGAATGAAGGGAGCCTGGCTACTGGGAACCTTCTGGCTCTGAAGAGGTGAGAACTGGCAGGCAGTGGGGCTGGCATAGAGGAGCAGGAAGGACAGCTTGGCCAACTGTGTCTACTGTGGACCCCTCCCTGGGTCAGTACCTGCCACTTAGAAACTTTCTTAGCAAAAATAAAAAACCAAAAACAATTCATTGTCCTCTAAGGAACTATGCTGTTGCCCTGCATCGGGATCCAGGAGATTACAGTCGGGCCCTGCAATCCCCCTCCTCAGCCTTCAGGAGACCTTGAGCTGTCCCCCCACCTGTGGCCCACTCGGCCCCTCACTTCACGTTATAGAGCAGGGAGATGTGGGAGTAACTGATGTTCAAACAAAACACTACCAGGCATATCCGTGTGTGCGGTTGCTGCCTAGCACAAGGGCCTGATGCTCCCAAGGGGAGCACCATAAGTGGGGGTCTCCCAGGAGTTCAGTTGTGTGTCTATTCAAGGGCTGAGAGGAATGGAGTTGCAGCCTGGCCTGGGGGGGAAGTGGCCCCTATGCTGAGAGAGCCCAAGGCCGGGTTGTCCTATCTAGCTGTGTGACCCTCTCTGAGCCCACACAAGTATGATGGGGGAGGGTGGTGAAGGGGGTCAGTCGAGATCATCCAAGGCTCCTTTCAGCTCTGAACCTGAGATCCATACAGAGAGCCCATTAGCTGTGTTTCTTCACAGCTACCTACTAGGCCAGCTAAGAGCAGGGGGAGGAAAGAGGTGGCTCAAAGGCTGGGACCCTCAACCTTCCTTTTAGTGCTTTTGAGAGAAGACAGTTCTCCTCTGAGAAACTACCAGGGGCCCTGTTGTCTTTTGCAAAACAGTAAGTGAATGGGTCCCAGCTGATGGGGCATAAGCTCTTTCTATAGCCCAGGTGGGGCTGGATCTCCCTCACCCTCATGTAAACAAGCTACCACTGTTAAGTTCATATTTTATTTCCAATAGGTTTGGAGCTTTGTTGATTTTTGCATTTTTGTAAAAAAAAAAAAAAAGTTTTCACTTAATTCATTGAAAGCCCTTTCGTGCTGAGCCCAAGGAGAGCCTGGTCCAGGCCAGACCCTTCACAGCCCTCTTGCTCCCACCCCAGACCCCCAGCGCTGGGAGCAGGGTGGCTTCCCTCCACCCGCTCTGCCCTCCCGCACCCACTGCATCTTTCTGTACAGAACAATTTTTAAAATGGAAGCTAAGACACAATATACATCGGACAGGCACGCACACACATGTACACAGGCGTCTGCTCCAAATGGGCAGGACGTCAGCTGCACTCAGAGAGCACCAAGGAATGCATACGGAGCCCCTCCCGGTGAGGAGGGCAGGGCCTGAGCCCTACCTTGGTCCTCAGTCCGTAGCTCCTCCCCACCAATTGCCCTGCTAGCTGCCAGAGGGAAGGGAGGAAATGGGGGTGGGGGGGGGGAAGCTGACAGCAGCTGGGGGGTTATGAAGAGGGCAGTGCCAGTCTGGTAGGTGGCCCTGGAGCCAGGGAGGCTGCTTTTGGGGGCCCAGAGGGAGAGGACTGAGGTGGATCCCTGGCCTCAGGAACCTGAGGGGTAGAACTCCTGGGCCTTGCCCCTCAAGGAGCTTCAAGGGCCCAGGGGTGGGAATGGGGCTGGCCCCTGCAGCTTTGGCCTGCCAGCCCCAGACTAAATACACATTTGGTAAACCTAGGAGCTAGGCTGGCTTCGACCCCAGCACATCCCCCTCAAGCCTCACAGCTGGGAACCAGGTATGCCCTGGGGATGTCCACATCCCTGGCTCTCTCCCTGGCCTGGGGAAGTGCAGTGAACAGAGCCTGCCCTGAAGGCTTGGTCCCTCCCCTCAGCCCCTTCCAGCTTCCCGCTCAGGCCCCAGGAAGAAGTTAAAACTAGTTAGTTTCCCTACATTTAAAAAGAGACAGAAACATATCCTCTGCTGAAGCCCAGTGGGCGAAGAGGGGACTTTGTCTCTGCAGTGGAAAAGGAGGGAGTGGGCAAGGGGAGGGCTGCAAAATAGTTTTTTCTTTTAAAAAGTGCTTGGTAAGTCTGTTTTAAAGTGTGTGTCTATATCTATGTACAGATATACACACAGACACTGTTCACACACTGCCGCCCACGCATACCTACACACATACAGAAATGTATACATATACAGAATCATATACATATACATACATACATACATACATACATACATATATATATATACTTTAAAAAGTCCTAGGTAAGAAGATCTGAGCCAGGCCAGGGCCAGGCCTGCGGGGTCACGACTGGAGGGCGTGGGCCCGGCCAGGCTGGCAGACCGGGCACTCGCTGCCCTCAGCACAGAGCTCACACAGCACGGCGTGTTGGCACGGCAGCACCGCTCGGTTCTGTTCCTGACACTTAAGGCATTTCACCGACTGCATGTGGAACACGGCCTGTGGGAGAAAGTGACATCATGGTCACCAGCCTGGCCCTGAGTTGGACAAGGAGATTTCTCAACATTCTCTTTGGTCCCCTTGATGAGGAACCAGAGGCACAGAGCTCAGCAGCATGACTGCCAAGTGAGAGGGCAGAGTCAGAGTCCAGGCTGATGCCCCCAGGGCTCCCAATGTCTGCTTCCAGGGGTGCGGAGGGAGAGGGCAGGGCCAGTGCTGCTCTGCAGCCCCCACCCTGACGGGCTCTTTCTCCCACAAAGCCTCTGCCTCTTGTCTTGATCTCACAGGGACCCTCGGTCCTCAAACGAGAACAATGGGGCCTGGCTGCAAATCCCTGGTGAAAAAAAGAATGCACTCTCTGCTGTGCCATGCTCCCTGGGGATCCAGCGGGGCACCTAGGAATGCAGACAAAGTAGCCCTGGAGACCTAAATGTTCTGGAATGTCTTCTGGTATGTGCAGAGCTCACAGGAGAAGCGTCTCAATGTAACCGAAGGCCCAGGCCTAGTAATGCAGCTTGGGACAGCCCCACCCTCAGAACTGTGGGGGCTGGGGCGGTGGGGGGGGGCGGGGGGAGTGTGGGCACTGACGCCTCCCTATCTCCAGCCTTCTCACCTCCCAGCAAGTGACATTTTCTCCTACCTCTCCTCCGAGAGGGCAGCATTTTGTGTCAGCCCAGCAGCTGGGCAGAGGCTCCCAGAAGGGTGGCCGTCCCTGGAGCAGCGTGGACCCATCCGAGTCCAAGCGCTGCTGAGGCTGCTGTACACCCCCACCCAGCGCTCCCCTAACCTCCTGGGCTGACCTTGTCCACTTGTTCCAGGTGGGCCCGCAGCTGCTTCTGGAGGGAGTAGAGGGTGGAGAGTGAGAGGGCCTCCAGGTCGGAGAAGGTGGGCAGGGCCTGTGGGTCGGGGCCTGAGTGCAGCCGCTCCAGCTCTTCCTGTAGCTTCTTAACCTGCTCCTCCAGTGCATCCCGCTGCTCCCGGGCCAGCTCGCACTCAGCACCTGCCGCGCTGGCCCGCTCACCGGCCTCCTCTGCCTCCTTCTTCCAGGCATCACAAGCCTGTGGGCCCAACACACAGCACCTCATCTTGATGGCCCCCTGGCCCTGCAACCCTCCCCCCTGCAAGTGCATCTCTGGGAGCCTGCAGGGACCACCGTGGCTGCGGGGCCTACTGGAGAGCTGGGTCAACTGTCTGGGGAGGACACAGGCAGGGGGCTGACACTGCCTGCAGACAAGGGAGGTTTCAAGATCTGCAAGAGACCCTGTGTGTGTCAGGAAGGGGGCTGAAGCCAGCACGGCAGAGGAGCGCTAGGCAGAGCTGGGCATGTTGGCCAGCACCTGCAGGAGCAGCCAGGCTGCAGCTGGACAGAGGGACCATCTCAGAGCCTAGAACACCCTGGAAAGTCAGGGTTTCTGGGGAGAGTCAAGAAGTGCTGTGGGATCAAACCAAATAAGCAACTCACAGTGGGAATTCCGGGCCTGGGACACCAGCCAGCCCAGGGTCCTGACTGGCAAGGCAAGTGTTTCCACAGGGAAAGAAAGTGAACAAAACTAAATTTCTGCTCTGTCCTCCAGGACCCTGGGCCTCCCACCCCTGCGCCTCCTCTGTGTAAGATGGGCGAAGGCTGCATGCCATCAGGCCCCGGGAAGGCAAGTGGGTGTGGGGGCCCAGTACCTGCTTAGCCTGCTTCCAGGACTCCTCCCACTGCTTGATGGTGCTGTTGGCTTCTTCGAGCTCTTGCCGCAGCCGGGCCAGCTCAGCAGCCCCTGGCCCTGACAGGAAGGCAGGAGAAGTGCCTGGGGAGAAGCTACCAGAGGCAAAATGCTCCCAGATGCTGCTATTCATCCCGTTCAGACCTGCATCAGGAAATGGAGGAACATCAGGGTTCTTGGAAGGCTTCAGACCCAGACCCTGGGCCCCGTCCACCCCTGCCTGGAGGCTTCCAGGGGCTAGCTGTGCAAGGCTTCAGCAATATCAGGCCAGGGAATTTTACAGGGATGTGTTGGCCCCACAGCTGCATCAGACCTACCGTAGCATCACCTGCTACTCAACACTTAGCACTTAACTTCTGAGGCTTAGCAACCTCATCTGTAAAGTGAGGTTCCCATCATTTGCCTCACAGTGATTCAGGGGACTTGGGAAGGACTGGAGGGACAGCAGTCTGTAAAGGTGGCAATTTGTGATTGTGACTTGACTATTGGGCTAGAGAGGGGAGAACCCCCTTACACCAGCCGTGAGGCTAGGGAGGAAATTCGGGGGCAAAAATGTGGGCCAGAGCCTCAGATGATGGCAGAACTGTAGTAGGAAAAGTTCAGGGAACCCTGGTTCATTCTCCTTGGTTTATGATGGGTAAACAGGAAAAAAAAAAAATGTTGCTAAGAATCACACAAACGGTAAATGGTGGAGACGATATACAGTCAGGGCATCTAACTCCAAAGGCTTACTTTCTCCAGTTAGCTGGGCTGCGCGCTCACCCAGCCATGTATTCGTTTACTCCTTTGACAGATGTTTGCTAACACCATGTGCCTCGCTCTGTGGCCACCAGGGCAGCCCCTGTCTTCTAGAGGGGGACCCATACCCACCTCTGGCCTCATTCTGCCCACACTTCTCATTCTAATAACTTCTTTCTCACTCCCTTCCCACTAATCCAGCAAGGATTTTCCAGAAACCAAAGGATTCTTTCTGTCCTCCAAGCAACACATACACCCAAACTATGACAGATGTCATCCTATGTAGAGATCCTGAGATATGCACTATCGATGAGCCTATCTGCCCTGTCCCCAGAGGTGGGAACTCACGACCAACAAAATGTCATCCTGGCAGCGAGCTCTTCCCATGCACCTCCCTCCACACTCAGGTGGCACTTTCTCTCTTGACCACGTCCAGGTCAGGTTCCCTCTATTATTCTGAATCACAAAGCCAGGCCTCTAACTCCACACAACAGTGACAGTTTCTGAGTAGGCTCTAGTGTCCATGAAGGTCTGCCTCTCTGACTAGACCACGGCTCTGTGGCAGGAGGGACTGTTGAGCTCACACTCTATAAAACCCTGCTTGATAACTACACGGAGAGGAATGAAAGGAATGAAAGAGTGTGTGGCCAGCAAGAAGGGGTACAGTCAAGATGCTTCCAGAATATGAACAAGCCAGACAAATGTGACACAAAGCATCTGAAGCTAACAGAGCCAACATAAAATGGAACAGCCACCTTCAAAACTGGAAAGATGCTTAGAGATCAACGTGTTGCCCTGATCTCTGGTCAGAATGTCAAAGGTTGGCTCACAGGCTCAGACTCAGTGTGACCAGGAAGCCCAGCACCCTCAGGAGAGGTTATTTCTTGATCTTCTCGAACAGCTGCGGGGGGGGGGGGGGGGGGGGGGGGGGGCGGCACTAAGAGCAGCAGCTGCTGTTTGAGAGGCAGCGAGCTGGGCACTGTGCTGTTTTACACATTACCTCAGTGAACACTCATGCCAGCCTGCCCACGAGAGGGTACCCTGCCCGCGGTGGAGCCTGCAGCTCGCCAGGCCCTGCTTCTAGCCACTATCATGTGATGTGCCCATAGAACCCCCCAGTCCATCCCATTCTGGTTCTCATGTTCAGCAGCCTTTGGGGTCACAGCCGGGTCTGCCTGGTGCCTCTGCTTCTAGGAAGGCCACCTTGAGCCTGGGGCAAGCCTGTGCAGACTTCTCCCTTCGTCTCTTTCCCTCACATTATTTCATTTAAGCCTTGCACCTTCCTTATGAGGAGGAGGATGCCATTATTTCTACAAACTTTAAAGCACAGGAAACTAAAAGAGGCTAAGCCACCTTGTCCAGGTGTACCCAGCTAAGGGAAACATGGGACAGGGACCTGACCCACCTCCAAGCTCTGAGTCCCTGCTCCAACCTCTACTCTGCACTGCCTCTGGCTACGGACAAAGTGGCCAAAAGCACTTCTAAAAGCCCAGACCCTGCTGCCCCAGGTCTCGGAGAGACACACCCCCTCTTACCCAAAGATCCATGTGATGCTGAGGTCCCCAAAAATGTGTTTTCGGACTGGCTCAGGTGGCCCTGGGGCTGCTGCAGGAAATGCGAGGAGAGGCTGACAGGAGGGGACGGGGATGCTGAGTGGAAGGAAGCAGAACTGCCCAAGGAGCCAGGGATATTCACGGGTGCAGAGCTCTGCAGCAAACTGCCACCTGGAAGAGAGGCCCCAGAGGGCCCAGTGAAGGTGGGGCAAGCTACACAGAGCCATGTAAGCAGGGCAAGGCTCGCCTGCCCAGCCCGGGCCAGGCTGGACCCCTAGGAGCCCTCCCTCATGCGCTGCCCACCCACTACCCAGTACCAATTGTGATGCTGCCTGGGTGGGGCACTGTGCTGTTATCGAAAGTCTTCTCTAGGGCAGCCACCCCAAACTCATTCAGGTCCAGGTCATCCAGGGCAGACTCTGGGGACACAGAGATTGGTACATAAACCTCCTTGCCTCCCAAGGGGCCACAGAACCCTGAGGTTCCAGGCCTTGTCTCCAGGACCCACCTCTACTGCCTCCTATTCATGCTCGGCCCCACTAGACCCAGGCTCTCAAGCCTCTGCCTGTCGGGCTGCTCCTTTGCCAACATGGACACCCTGTGCTGTGTGCCTTGCCACGTCCGGCTCAGATGGCTCTCTTCCAAAGCCTTCTGATACCTCTCCTGATGTTACAGCTTGTATGTCTCATCCTTGAGCTCTCAAGGGCAGGAAACAGATCTTTGGGCCCTCAGTGGCTAATGCACAGTAGGTGCTTGACAAACACCCACTGCCCTCTGCTGAACTAGACTGGGAGGCTGGGAACAATGTCCCTCCTCGAGGGCAGGAACACCCTAACTGCATCTCTGCCAGCCTGGTGCCTGAAACACGACCTGCCACAAAGTGCCACCCATAAAGGGCTGCTGACAGAGAAGGGCGGTTGTGTAGGTTGTCTGCTACATAAGGGTACCTAGTGAGAGTATGAGGGCCAAGGGACCTATATCGTGGAATGAGGCTGCATTGGTCCAAGGGCAGAGGCGGCTCTTCCTAATTTCCACAACAGAGAAATAGCTAATTTGCTATAAGGGCTATAAGGGCCCTACACCCTGGGCTCATTTTCCCTTTAAGTCAAAGGGCTCAGAGTGCCCACCTTCTGACTCTCCCAAGGTAAATGTCTACAGTGACAAGCACCCTGGTTTGGATCTCACTCGAGAGCTAGTTTCTCTGACTCCAGACCCAGTCCAGATCTTGGCAACAGAAATGGCCTAATTACCTATGACTGACTCTACCGTGTCGCTGGTGGGATAGAAGGGCAGAGCATTTGCATTCATGCCAGGGACGCTGCTGGTGCCAGCAGGGCTAGGGGGCGTAGCTGCCAGGCTGGAGGTGATACTAGAAGAGATGCTTGAGGTCAGGGGGCTGCCCACGGGAAGGATGCCCAGCATGTCCTGCAACGAGAGAATGAGGAGGAGAGACAATGGGATGCCCGCTCATGGAAGCCATGGCCAGGGGGTGGAGGGAAATGGTGCAAACCAGGGCTCATCCAGTTGCCCCCAAGCTCAGACGGGACCCCACCCACTCAACACCTTGCTGCAAGGCTGGAGTTGGGACAGCTGTGGCTTACAGGCTGCAGGGCCCACTCACCCTAGAGTCCTGCAGTAGGGGAAGGGAGAAGTGAGTACAGCGCCTGACACAGTATAGACGCTCAAGAAGTATTTTTTTGACTAACTCATGAGTGAGTCCAGGAGGTAAGGGATTGCAGGGCCTGACCCCTACCTCTCTGGATTTAGGGCTGGGGCCCCACCTTAGTTCGGCCCTCAGGTTATGGGGAAAGCAGCGGCCCCCTTCTCCAAAGCCTGGGGTTCTGGGCCTATCCTGTCAACAGCCGGGGTTCCAGAAGGGGAGGAAGGGGGCTGAGAGCTGTATACCTGTTTGGGCTGAAGCAGAGGCTGCTCTTGGCTCCTGGGCTCTAGTGAGTGGGGTTTTAACTTGGCCTAAGAAAGAAAAGTCAGGGAGCACGGGATTCATGTGGTGCTAGGAAGGGCCCCTGAGTACAGGAGTCTTCCCAAGCATCCACCTGCCATGGTCCACTGAGGCTGCAGGCACCTGTCACACAGTCCCCCTCCACACCATACCCTGCTCTCCCTCCCCACCCCTACTCCATTCCCTACTCTAGGAACCAGGGGAGCTGTTCCCCTCCTCCCTGGTGACTCCAAGCCTCAGATAAGTCCAGTGAGGGACACTCTTGCCTGTTCCCCAAGGCCCTGCCACTCTATCAAGGCAGCATAAGGCAGGGAAAAGACCAGATGGTGGGACAGGAGACCGAGGGTGGAGTCCCTGCTCCTCTATTAACTGGGTCTGTGAGAGGGTCAGGTGCCTGGCCACGCTAACTTTCCTGTTTCCATCTGTAAAATGGGATGGGCTCCCTCACTCTGCTCAGGGTCAAAGAGGCTGAGGACAGGGGCTTCCCAGCTCCCAGTCATGTTCCCCACAGCCAGGCCAGGACAGCTCTCCAGGGCTTCTCCTGCCCCCTGCAGAAGGCTAACCTCACTGGACTTCCCCTTGCGTCCCTTACCTGGCATTTGAAATTTTTCAGGTACTCGGCTCCCACCTGGTCTTCCCTCTCAAAGCCAGGAGCCTTCTTATAGCTGCCAGGGGCAAGGCCAGACTCCCCAGGGAAGACAATGCCTTCCAGGTTCGGGGGCTTCCTGATGGAGCCCGGGGGGGAGCCACAGAGGTTAGATGGGCTGCCTAGGTTGCTGTTTCTACAGAGGAGCTGCAGAGAAGAAAGGGAGTGGCTTGGTGGGCAAAATGTGGGCTAGGCCATGGCCCATCCTCTGTCCCCTCCACAGAGGGAGATTCTTCAGCAAGGGGCTCAGTTCTATTTTCAACTGCCAGTGGGCAGCAACTACCACGCAGGGTAGTCTCCGTGAGGAAGTTATGGGGGAACTGTGACCGAAGGCTTTTGTCCCTTCTACCAGCTCTACCCAGGCTGACCAACACAGGCTCCGGGGACCCCACCCACCACTAGATTTTTGATAGAAAAACCCTGGGGCAGAAAGGGCAGAACTCCTTGGCCTGAGGCAAAATACCAGGGCCCCCTCCTCCAAGCACAGGCTGAGAGGGCACTGGGAGCTTGAGAGGCAGGTGTTGACTCCTGGCTAGGCATGGTGCCCACCCACTCCCTGGATAGGCACGTACAGCGCTGAGGTCAGGGGCATGCGGGCTGGAGGGGCTCACGGGCACGGAGTCTCCGGCAGCAGATGGCATGTACAAGACAGGACCCGGCTGAGTGGGGCTGGACACAGTTGAGGAAGGTTGCAGGTCGTCACTGAGGGGTGGCTCTGCAAGAGACAGAGTCAGGCTGTCAGCAGGCTCCTTGCCAGCTCTGTCCCTCCAAACACACATTGGGACCTTTTTCAAAGGAGACCATGCACCCTCTGTATATAAAGGGAAAGCTCCTCCCTGATTTCTATTAATACTGTGTACTGTGTGCTTACTTTGTGCCAAGCACTTTGTATTCACCGTGAATCTTCACAATGACTAGAAGATACAAATAACATCAGAGTCTCCATTTCACAGATAAGGAAACTGAGGCTCATAGAAGTAATCTCCCTAGGTGACAGAGCTGAGTTGGGATTTGTACCCTGATCTGTACTACTCCAAAGCCTGAGCCATTAATTATTTCCCTGTGTTGCCTCAATAGGTGGTCCCAGTTGCCCATGGCTGGCGACGATCTCTGTGCCAAGAATATTCCCCTTCCTAGGGCCCTCAGCTTATTTTTGACCCTAATCCCAGAGATAAGGCCTGAGCCTGAGAAGACGTTAAGGACAACCAGAGCAGCGGTTTGTGGTTGACAAGGGTTCCAACTTGAGCTCCAGCTCTAAGATGGGTATTGGCGGTCTAGACTGCCGTGCGAGAACTGAGCGCCTCGCTATCCAGTAGCTATGAGCCACATGTGGCTAGCAAGCACTCACAACAGGGCTGAACTGAAATGTGCTGCAGTTATTCAATTACACAACAGATTTCCAAGACTTAGTTTGGACCAAAAAAAAAAAAAAAAAAAGTAAAATATCTTGATTTTTTACAGTAATTATTTTTGAAATGATATTTTACACTGAATTAAGTAAAGGGATGTTAACATTAATTTAACCTATTTCTTTTGCCTTTTTTTTTAACATGGTTACTAGAAGATCTAAAATGACATAAGAAGGGCTGCATTACATTTTGATCAGACAGCCCTGCTCTCAGCAGGACAGAGTGCCATGTTCAATTAGGGATGTCTGCCATGGATGGGGCATGGGGTGGCTGCTGAGATCTGCCTAGTTGGCTCTGGAAGGGTGCTTCATTCTGCCTGTGATTGTGAGTGCCCAACCAGAGACCTGGTCCTGCTCTGTCTCACGACCTTGGAAGCTCCAGGGCTTTAAGGCCAGTTCCGGGGTGTGTGTGCAGGGGGGACTGGAACCTCCAGCAAGGACAGAGCCTGTTGCTGGCTGGCAGATGAGAGGCCACTCCTCTGACTGAGCCTGAGCAGAGCGTGAGGGGAGGAGAGGGTGGAGAGGGGAATGGGAACAGCATACGTTCTACGTGGGCAAAGGCGCAGAAAGGTCCTCGGGGACAGCTGCCCGACTGCTGCATGTCGTTGCACTTGGTGGATTTATAGATCTGGAGGGCAGAGCAGAGGCACATCAGGCTTAGGCAGAGAGGGACAGGCAGGCATGGGTGCCTTCAACATGGGAGGGTTAGCTTAGTAATCTCTTTTCTCCTCCCCATTCCACGCCACTTCCCTAACTCTCTCCCTACTGACTTCTTACTCAAACTCCTGAAGCAGATACAACCACCCTCATGCTAAGGACAGCCCCCCTTCTGGGGTCACAGGTTCAACCAGCCCTGCTTAGGCCCTCACAAAGGGATCTTCTCTATGCTGCTTCCCCACTCAGGGTCTTGGCCAGGGCTGTGACCTCCGAATGTCTCTTGGGACATTAAGGGAGCCAAGATCAGAGGCAGCATCCCTCTACCTACGTGTACCCTGGGTTGGGATCTACATCTAACTTTCCACCTTGCTGTCTGCAACCCGTACAAGGTGGCCTCTGCCCATATGTCTATGCCTCCATGAACCCATGGGCAGGGACAGCATGTGCCTCTATGTACCCTATTCCAGATCCTGGCACACTGACATGGCTCAAGGCTACACCATGGGGCCAGTGGGCTGGGTTGCCGGTACCAGAGACTCTGATCTGAAACACATCAGCTGGAAGGGGCTTTCTTATTTTTTTAAATCTTGAGGTCATTGGAGTCTAAGCACCATGAGTGGTGCCAAGTCCAGAATGGCCAGGTAACTATGCCCAGTCCATGCCGCTCCCTGACAGGAGGCCCGGGGTGAGGGGAAGAAACAAAATTGGGAGCAAGGGGGCTGCTTGGTGACCGTGGGCTCAGAACAAGGCAAGTTACCCAATTAGGATTCAGGGCTCCTCAAGCACTGCCTAGGGAGGCCTGGATGGTGTCAGCGTGATATCTGCCCACATCTGCCCAGACCTTCTTTTCCTTTTTCCTGGCTTCCCAAAGAGGGTATGTTAAGCCACCCACAGCTCTCAAAGGGCCCAGCCCCTGCTCCAAGGCACACCTCCGGGTGGAACTGCTGCTCCGTGCGGGTGTGGCAGTACTGGCAGGCATCTCCATTCTCACACTTGCCGGGGTCTCCCCACTCATCCCCGTGTTTCACGTTCGGACATGGAGATGACCTGGTCCAAGGAGATGGTGGGGTCAGAGGGATGCCAGAGAGGGAGACACTGGGATCTGGGGAATGCCAACCAGATGCCTGTTAAAGGCTCCTCTCTGGTCTCCCTGCTTCACAGGGCCAGGCTCACAAAGAGAAAAGAGGAACTCAAGAGTGAGAACCTTACTGGGGCCAGAAGCCAGGCTCTGCTTCTCTGGAGCAGTATGGCCGTATCAGCAAGAACACTGTTTGGTCCCCTTCTGCTGGGGCCTCGTGTCAGGTATTCTGCAGCCCCAGGAGAGCCAGGCTATAGCCAGAACCATACTCTCCAGACCATGGCTTATCCCCAGCAATCACCCCTCAGAATCAGAACTGGAGGGGCCTTAGAGATCATCTGACCCAAGTACCTCATTTCGCGGCAAAAGAGGATCCCAGTGGACTCGCCATCATTCAGCTGTCCTCACTATTCCCTCCCTTTGTACCTGGGTCCTGCGATTCTGTAATCCCTAGGGCTGGTCTCCCTGCCTCGCTGTGAACACAGTGGAAGCAGCTCCCGCCATGATCCCTTCCCTGCCACCCCTCCCTCCCATGGCTGGCCTGCTTGGGCCAAAGGACCTGTATTTGTGCTTCCGGGGGCTCCGCCGCCGGTCCTTGCTGTTGTGGTAGTAGGGACAGGCATAACCCTGGCGGCACAACCGCGGGGGCTTCTTGCACGGCTCCGTCTTATAGTTCCCCAGCACATAGGCAGTTTCTACACAGGGAGCCAGAGGCAGGCGTCAGGCAGATGTAGCAGGAGAAGGGGAAGGAGAAGCCACATGGGAAGGGGTCCAGGAGCTCAGGCCACCTCCTCATGTGCCAACACCAAGACTGAGACCCAGGAGAGAGGTAAGAACCATCCCTTACTGGAGACACAGCACATAGGGTAAAAAAGGGCACTCTCAGGAGGGTCAAGAACACGTGTGTATGTATATGTAAATATTCATATGTACACACATGGGAAAGTGCCCTGAAGAATCTGGGGAGCACTGAAGTGATGAGAGGAAGGCAAGGTATATCTAGGGAAACTCCCCAGAAGTGCCCCCAAGTGACTGGACTGTGGCTGGATATAAGGTGGGACAAAAGGGCAGTAGTGGGCCAAATCCTTAGGGCAACTATGGGCTGGAGAAAAGAGAGGGCAGGAGAAAAGAGAGGACAGGAGGAGGCATGGCCACTTGTGGGACCACCTTTACCTTGCCACCGAGGCTCCTCACTGAGGATTTTTTCTATCATGGCGTGGCTTGCAGCCCCAGCCGTCTGGCCCTCTATGCTGCCCTCTACTGTGGTCTGGCCGTTCTGCAAGGCCTCCATGGCCTGGAGCTCTCTGGGAGGAAAGGAGAGCAGGGACGAGGCATGAGGGGAAAAGCAGAGTGCCAGCCCTGCCCTCCATCTGTGGGACTCATCGGGTCAGCAGCCAGGCCTCCAGCCAGGCCCCCACCCCAGCCCACAGCTATCAGCCCACCTGATGTCGTAGACAGGGGAGCGGAGGTCATGGGGCCCGTGGGCGAAAGCGCAGTGCAGGCCGTTTTTGGTGCAGTTGCCTTTTGAGTCTGTCTCGTGGATACAGATTCCAGTTTTGTAGTAACGCAAGTGGTACCTGCGCTCAGTGTCCCCTGTGGTCCTGTGCAGGAATGGGCACCTGAAACGTTGGGGGGAGGGGGCTCACTCACCTTTGCCCCTACAGCCTGGGAGATCCGTCCCCGCCCTTCCCCAACACCCAGGTGGTGCACGGATAGCAGGTTGAGGAGGCCAGCAGCAGTGAGCTCTGCTGACGTAACAGAACCACCGTCCCACCACCTGTTGGATGCTGTAGCCCTCAGGGCCCAGAATTCCCACTTCAGCCTGCTCAGCAAGTCCTCCCACAAGTCCTCTCAAAGACTGAGTACGGTCAGGGCCCTGGGCTGACTTGAATGAAGTTCCAGAGGGGGGACACTCCTGGGACAGCAAGTGCTGGCTGGATCCGCAGAGGTCCACAGAGAAACAGTCTGCTCACAGCATGGGCACACCCTCTCCTGCCCCAGTGCTATGTTAGGCCGGGGCCGGAGGAGGGGGAACAAGACCTGGACCTCTGGGAGAAGTGGTGCAGGGGCAGTTCAGTGATTTGTACCCACAGACCCCCGACAGTGCTTCCCATTACCACCTCTGCAAGGTTCAAACAAGCAGGGTCAACAAGTGTTCCCTCTGTGAGGTCCTCAGGTTTGCCCTTTCTATACTTCTGCTTAGCAGAAGAGAAGCCTGTGTAGGGTTTCTGAAAAGTGGGTAAAGAAGGGGCCTCCCCCAGGGGATGGCAAGGTCTGAGCCAAGGTCCAGGCCACAGGAAGGTGTGCCACGATGCAGCAGTCTCCCCAGAAGCAGCCTAATGGCTGGCTTCTCAGACTCTGCCTGGCCTATTCTGAGGGCACCTGACCCAGGAGACATGAGGCTTCTCTGAGGGCAGGCGGGGGGGGGGGGGGGAGGGTTGAGGGGGAAAGAGGCGGGGGACACTCACTCGTCGCCCTCCGGGCAGAGGCCCGTAGCCTCGTCGTACTTGGTGCAGTAGACGTCGGGGCTGTAGTTGAAGGTGCCGTCCCGACGGCGGATGGACCGGCGACGTCGCTGGTTCACGAAGTGCCAGTGGAAGCAGGTGTAGGGCCGGTGCTGAGTGCATTTGTGTTGCACAAAGAGTGGGCACTGCTCCGTGCGGAATTCCTTCAGGTACCTGCAGGGAGAGCCCCCACGTAGGGTGGGCCAGGAGCAGAGACTTAAGACCCCTGCTTCCCAGCAACAAGTTAGCCACCAAGTTCTCTGAGGGCCCTACTCTGGGGTGCTAGTTCCATTAGGACACCAAAAAAAGGCCCAGAGCTAAGGGTGGACCTTAGTGTCCAGATCCTTCCCAGCACCCAGGTCCCAAGGCAGCCTGAAGAGCAGGAATCATAGGCTACAAGGGCCCTCAGCAGTCAGCTGTCTGCCGGGTTGCCAGCGGAGGGCTTAATCAGTGGCTTAGTTCTCTGAGGCTTCTAAGACCAAACCACCGATCGCAGACAAAGGGCTGCAAACAAGAACAAGGGGGGCCTCTCCCAAACTTCCTGCAGGGTCCTCTGTGCCCAGGTCTGCCTGCCGATCCCTGGAGATCTCACCTGTCCCAGGAGCGGGGCTGGGGCTCCAGGTTGAGGGCTGGGGGGGCTGATGCTTTGAAGCTGAAAGCCCAAGTCACGGAGTGTTCCCTCTAAACTACTGAGTCAGAAAATTACTGTCCTGTCTGCCTACCTTCTCTCAGAGACACTTCCTAGCGCTACACAGGTGTCTGTGAAAGAGCTCCTTTTTACAGCAGCATCTGAAGAGACTCCCCCTCTCAGCCTTGCCTGCCCCCAGTACTCTCATACCTGAGCACCTGCAGCAGATGGGGCTGTTTACGTCCTAACCTGGGGATCCGGGGGCACTGTCCTTTGGGCCTCCTCCCAACCTTTGTCCCTCTCCTCTGCTTTTCATGTAATGGCCAAGACATCCCAACACGTCACCCTCCCAGGCACTACCCAGTGGAGGGGCCCAGACCCACTTACCCCCTTACAGAAAGAACATGCCATCCATCTGTGCTTTGCTCACTCTATGTATCCAGGTGAAGGGTTTCTTAGGCTTGGGGGCCTCTACCTGGGGGGGGGGGCACTGGGGGCAGACAGCGCAGTTTTCTTTATTCGTTCCCTCAAGCCCTAACAATGCAGGCAATAAATGACCTGATAAGGGGCATGTGATGCCAGCGAGGAGGATGGTTCCAGAAGGCACAGAAGACTGTGTGCAGAAGAGGGCATGGAGTGAGGAACAACCTGACCTGAAGCAACTGTCCAGGCCTGGAGTAGCGCCTGAAGCTAGAAGGCACCAGATGAAGGCGAGAGGGTCCAGCCCAGGTCTTTGGCTCAGGCCAGGACACCTGGGGCCTTCCTTGTCTGGGCATACGGAAGGTGTAGGGACAGGTAAGTTGAGGGCTGAGATTTTCCAGATAGGTTTTCTTTAATGCTTTAATAAAATGTGCTGAAAAATCCACTCAGCCTTGAAGTGTGATATGTCCAGGTGTATGTATTGGGCCAGGGGAAGCTGGAACTGGGTACTCCCTGAGGAACACAAACAAGGATTTAAGGGGCAGTAAAAATTCGGAATAGAGTCTGCTGTTCATTTGGCACAGATCTAATGAGCATCCAGTTGCTACAGGCATGCTGGTAGGCACTGGGGACACCAATGAAGAACCAGGTCCTTGTCAGCCCATACTTTTATGGGAGAGACATACAAGTAACAGGCAGAATCAATCAAGTGTGGAAAAGGTTATGAAGGAGGTTTGCTGAGGGTTCTTTGGGAGCCCAGAGCACGGGGCCCAGGCTGGGACAGAGGAAGGGAAATGGGGAGGTGTTGGTGGATGAAGAATGTGGGCAGGGCGTTTTAGGCAAAGGGCTAAGTGTGAGCTCAGAAAGAGGATGTCTGGGTCCAAGAGCTCCAGGCACATTTGTGGGATGTGAGTAGATGGGACAGGAACTGGAAAGGGGAAAGGAGGATAAGGTGAGGTGTGGGAGGACCCAAATTGCAGGGACATCATCTCTGGGCCCCAGGGACATTGTGAGACACTAGGCAGAAACCTGGAAGTCTCCCGAGGGCCTGACATTCTCCTGTCCCTTTTGGCATTGGAACACAAGATCTTTCTTCCTGCCTGGTTGGACAGAAAGCGGCACCTCATGCTGCACACATGTCCCAAAACCTGGCCCTAAGTTGGGACACCCATCCTCCAAATGACTAGGCTGATCCCTCCTGGACAGCACATAGTCTATCTGACTCTGGACTCACTAGGAGACCAACTCAGGAGGTGACAGATGGAAAATGGGAGAGGAGGAAGCAGAGTCTAGGGCCAGGAGCAGAGAAGAGTGAAGGTGGTTAGGAGTGTCAGATTAAACACACGACACCCATCTAAATCGTATTTCAGATAAACCAAATTATTTCACAGGGCATAGTTGTACTAAAAATGTATCCATTATCTGAAATTCCAGTCTAACATCCTGTATTTTTATTTGCTTAATCTGGCAACCCTGAGTGGTGCTTGTCTGCTTGGTATATCAGTGCCTCAGTGAAAAACCAGGGAGGCAGCCAGGGGAAGGACTCTAAGATGTGGTCACCCTGACTTTGGGCATAGTCTGTCCTCTTTGAGAAAAGAGTCCTGGCAAGGCTGCTTGCTTGGGGCAGTCATGTCCACAGTGTCACACACAGAAGCCACGGCTCCACAAGGGCTCTCAGCCTGGCAGGGATGCCACAGAGGACAGATACGGAAGCAACAAATAACCTTTTAAGTCATAGGCCAGGGACTTGGTACCTTTTAATAAACTAGTCTCTTTGCTCCCAGCCTCTCCCCTGTCCAAGTTAAGCTACACAGCACTCATTATATTCTTCAGAGAGCACAAACTTAATTCTCACTTTGTTAAAAGCCTTTAGTTTCCCCCAGTAGCCCTGGATAAACACCAACTATTCAGCCTGGCATTCCAAGCTCTATACATCTGGCCCAATATTTTTTCCCAGGCATAGTTCCCTTGATTACTCTCCATTCCCCTGCTAAAACTGGAGTCCTTGGTGTCTTGCAAATAGATCTTTAATTTCCCTGCCTTTGTTCATGTTCCCTTCCTTACCTGTAGAAATCTTTCAAGGTTGAATTCAATGGTAAGAAACCTGATGTCACCACCTCCATGACACCCTCCTTGACTTCCACCTATCCTCCCCATTCTGCCCATATCCCCAGCTAAGTTATACTCTCTGTTTTGCCAACATTTTCTCTAGATACTTTTGTAGCCTTTATCCTGCATTGCATATTAACAATGTATGTATTTTTCTGTACTATTTTTTTATTAGATTATAAAATCCTTGACAGCAAGTAAAAGCTAAGTACGGTTTGCTGAATGAATACAAGAAATGAGGTCACAGAAAGAGCAAAGCCCACAAAACAATAGCAACAGCTTTGGGATGCTGCCAGCAGGCAAAGCATTGAGAGCGGAAAGCCTGATCCTATGCCCTCGTGAAAAGTATCACACTGCAGGAAACCCGTAACTCAGCAGATAGGGCAGTTTCCTGCAGAAAAGCCCCTCGTGAGAAGGGGCTGAGTGACAAGATTTAGTGCAGGCAGAGAGCCCACCTTCAACCAACTACAATCAGAGGAGAGAAATTTTTAACCTTTTGCTAAAGTCATTAATGGAACTGTACTACCTGCTACCTAAGAACTAAAACGTTTGGTCAGAACTTCCCACTCTCCCTCTCCCACTCTGACCCTGTGCTAACCGGCAATGCAGTACTCAGAAAGCAAGGAGAAAACCACTTAGAGATCACTTTTCTATTTTCATGGATTAAAATGAAACAAATTTTCAGTGGAAATGCATAACTATCGCTGTTAAGTACCAATCCATCTCATCTTAAAGGTTTGAAAGTACAAATCTAAGAAACGAAATATGTTGAAATTTACTCTTTAATTCAACCGGTTCTCAGGAAACCCAAGAAGTCCTGGGATCTAACGGAGGAAGGCAGACACACCAACTACTCACTCCCCCCACTCCCATCCAAGCTCTGAGGAGGGTACAAGGCCCCAAGACTCAATTCTTCACACTCTCACCTCCCAGGAAGACCTCCACTCAAGGGTAAAAGCAGTAACATAGAATAGTTCCTAACTGCAAGGCCTCAACGAGCTGCTACTACGGCCAGAATGAATCCAGAAACCACACAGGCCTTGGGGAAGTAAGAGCTCTGAGACAAAGTCATGCCTTCAACTGGTAGAAGGATCAACAAAGCTTGGAGGGACACACAAATGGTCAGAGCTTCACCTTTCCTAAACAGTGCCTTCCTATGTGCCCAACTGGGAACTAAGCTTAAATAAAAGCTAGCTTTCACTTCTTTTCAGGACATCACATTAATTATCCTAGTTATGGTTTATTTATACATGTAAAAAAAAATATGATGAAAGTCACATGCCCACCTACAAAAAATTTGGAAAGTGGAGAAAAGGCAAAAATTGCCCTTAATCCCATCAATAAAAATGTTAGCCTTTTGGTAATAAGTTTTCTCTCAGTATTTTTACAGATTTAATCATTATGTATCTACCATATTGTTAAACTGCTTTACACAACTATTCTTTTCTCTAAAAGCTTTCATTTAAAAAAAAAAATTTTTTTTTTTTTTTGCTTTTGTTATTTTTTAGTGTCTATTCATCTTTGGGAGAGCATGAGTGGGAAAGGGGCAAAGAAGAGGGCAGAGGGTCTGAAGTGGGATCCATGCTGACAGTTGCAAGCCCGATGTGGGACTTGAACTCACAAACCATGAGATCATGACCTGAGACAAAATCAGACGCTCAACTGACTGAGCTACCCAGGCACCCCAATTTTTATTTTTTAAGTAGGCTCCACGCCCAGCATGGAGCCCAATGCAGGGCTTGAACTCACGACCCTGAGATCATGACCTGAGATCAAGAGTTAGATGCTCAACCAACTGAACCATTCAGGTGCCCCTAAAATCTTTTAAAATCAAATATGTGTATCCACTTAAAAAAAAAAAAAAATTAAATACTGAGGCACCTGAGTGGCTCAGACGGTTAAGCCTCCGACTTTGGCTCAGGTCATGATCTCTTGGTTAGTGAATGTGAGCCTCACACTGGGCTCTGTGCTGACAGCTCAGAGTTTGGAGCCTGCTTCGGATTCTGTGTCTCCCTCTCTGCCCCTTCCCCGCTTGTGCATGTGCTCTCTCTCAAATATAAACATTAAAAATTTTTTAAAAATCAAATACTTCCAAGGCTTACTGGATTATTTTCATTTTCCAAAATTCTAAATAACAGAAAAAAGCAGGCTATTGGAAATCTAAATTTAATCACTTGCCCCACTAAATGATAGCACATGAGGGATTAACAAGACGTTATGTCACTCTAAAGGAGGTGATGAATCAAGCGCTAAACTGCTACCAGTTCAATTTCTAACTAAACTTTAAATCCTATTCCAAGTTTTCTCATTTAATAGATTTATCAATTTGGGTGTTTCACTCTCTTCTGGGGAGAAGTGTGAGGAAGAATTAATCTGAATACACCGAAAACTATCAGAGGTGACAGAAAGAATGTAAGTTTAGAGGCAATGGGGAGAAACGAGCTGCTGTTCTAATCCAAATCTAGTCCCCCACTGCTTGTAGAACAGTGTGTTTGTGGTCTCACTGACTCTACCTGCCTACTGCCTCTGACCTGCTCCCTTCCCCAACAACCAACCAGACTCTAGAGCAGGATCAATGAACTTTTTCTGTAAAGGACTAGATAGCAAGTATTTTAGACTCTGAAGGCCAAGAGGCCAAATAGAGGATATTATGAACTAATGCAACGAGAGAAAAAACAAAACTTCCGTTTTTATTATGAAATTCAAAATATAATAGTTGGCTACAATAAAGGTCTAATGAGACCAGATTTTAGGGGGTGGGTGGAATAATATTTGTAAAGTTAAGGGTCCCTTGCATCAAATTGGTTATAAATGTTCCTCTGCTAATGCAGGTTCTGTAATAAGATTTTATATATTTCACCTTTGAAAACGTCTTTTCACATAGATAGTTATGGCCAAATGCCATTATCATTCCACAAGCATGATTTTAATTGAGCATATCCTTCTCTTAGAAGACACTTGTAGGATTATATTGGAGTCTTGATATCTGCCTTTTAATCGCTTCCATTTGAAGGTTTGGTGTAAACTCCTTAGTTGCACAGGTAAATGGATTTTGAAATACGAAATTTCTTTTGCATTCACACCGAGCTGCAAAATCAGTTAGAACTGCAGTTTTTCTTTAGAAATCATATCCACAGGACCTTTGTGTAGGAATGTAGATCTTGCCTTTGTTTCAACTTCTGACAGTACACAGGAAGTATATAAAGTAACTGGACGTGACTCAAACGTTAGTAGTCGAAATGACTGAACTACAATTTAAGGTTTGCAAACAAGCTGTTTGCCCTGTAATTTTAGGTTGAATTCATTAAAAAACCTTATCAAGTCTGCAGCAAAAGCCAATTTCCAAAGCTATTCAGTGTTCAGTAGTAGTTGAGAATGATTCTTCTCATTCAGGAAAGTTTCGATGTCAGCCCTGAACTCAGAAAATTACAAGAAAACTTCACCACTGCTGAGCCATCAAACTATTGTGTGGTAGGGCATCAGAATATTCAGTTTCTTTTTCTGACAGAAATTCATGGAATTGATCATGGTGAAGTCCACAAGAGGGAGTGAAGTTCACTGCTGATTCTAATGGTTCAGTAACACATGATAGATTCAAGCATTTTTCCCCAAAGAACCTGATGAATAATATAATGAATAACCAACCACAGGCTTTAAACACCTTACAATTTCATAAGCTTTGCAAATTTGTCCAGTGAGGTTTTTTTCTGCTCCACAATATTCTTACCACCATCAGTTGTAACAGATATCAGCAGATCATACTTCAGGTTGTCCTCAGTTTTTTGAAAATATTCTCAGCTGTCATTGTTTTAAATAGACTATTCATTGATGCTAATTCTTCAGTCACTTCAAACGAGACATTGACTCCATGAAGAAACCAAGAGTAACAGTAGGATCTGTTGACTCATCTAGAGCCAAGGAAAACCACGTGAAATCATTTGCCTTGTTTTTTGACTACTAATACTGCTCCCAAGGACTTCAACATTTTGAGAAATTGTTCTTGTCGAAAGGCTAACACTTTTAAACAAGTTTGTTTTCTCTAGACATATTTCTTCAGCTGCTGCAATCAAACACAATTTAATTAATTCAATATTGGTAAATGGCTTCCCTTGCTTAGCTAATAAATGAGCCACTCAGGAAACTTACTTCAGTTGTAGCCTCATTTTCATTTTTGTGAAGAAATGCTGCTGTGATGAAACAGTCCCTTTAAAATTTCTTTTTTTAATGTTTATTTATTTTTGAGAGAGAGACAGAGAGAGAGAGAGAGAGAGAGAGACAGAGTGAGCAGGGGAGGGGCAGGGAGAGATAGAGGAAGACACAGATTCTGAAGCAGGCTCCAGGCTCCAAGCTGTCAGCACAGAGCCTGACGTGGGGCTCAAACTCACGAACTGTGAGATCATGACTTGAGCCGAAGCCCGATGCTTAGCTGACTAAGCCACCCAGGTGACTCAGTCCCTTTAAAATTTCTAATTTTTCTATTGCTTCTCGGCCTTTTGGCTAAGATCAAGTGTAAAATTTCTAATTTTTCTGACCATTGCCTTTCTATGAGTTGGGATTATTTTGACAACTATTTAGTCTGGTAATGTTAATGGATGGGTCCTTTCAGCACAGCCTTTTTTTTTTTTTTTTTTTTCTTTTAAAGTAATTTCTACACCCAACATGAGGCTCGAACTCACAACCCGGAGATCAAGAGTTGCATGCTCCACTGACTGAGCCAGCCAGGCACCCCAGCACAGCTTTTATTAAAGACAGCTTTGCCACCTAGTTTGATAACAAAATAATTCACTCTACTATGCCCTAAAGACATGACATTCAACGTCCATTTTTCTCTTCCTCTTGTTCTGACATAATTGGTAGGCACTGGTAATAAAGAATAAATAAAACATTTTGATATGCTGATACACCCATTACTGGAAACGCTGTCAAGTTATAACTGTTGTCACTGCAACCTATAGTACACGGAACAGAAATGCCAAGCAAGGAGAGTGCCACATATGGTCTCTGTCACACTGCTGAATCTTGCAGCGTAAAAGCAGCCATAAACAATACGTAAACCAATAAGGAGAGGGTTCCATTAAAGCTTTATGGATGCTGAAATTTGAATTTCGTATAATTTTCATGTATCATGAAATATTCCTTTTCAACAATTAAAAATGTAAAACACATTCTTAGCTCACAGGCCATACAAAGGCAGGTGGCAGGCTGGATGTGGCAAACGAGTCGTAGTTTGCCAACCTCTGCTCTGAAGAGTTGGAATTCCCCAACACACCATAACCCTCCCCTCACATCTCGATACTTTTGAGCATATTACTCCCGGTGTCTGGATCACCTTTTTGGCTTCTTCTCCACGTGAGGAGGGTTCCCTGCCCCTGCCCACAGGTGTTAATCACCTTCCTTCCATGTTTCCACTGCAATGTATGAATACAGCCCATACAGCCCCCACCATAGTTGTTTGTAGCCATGTCTACTCATCTCTGCACCTCTGCAAGCTGGCTCACAGCAAGCGTTCCAGATATGTCTGTCTATCCAAGAAAAAGCCAAGCTGTAAAGCATCACAAATGGTACAAGCTTGGTCCATAGCAGCTATATTCTAAACCCAACAAAACCAAGAGAAGCAATTCCAATCTCTGATTTACATGCTTCTCCTGGCAATTAAGGAACCAGTAACTTCTCTAGCTACCTTCCCCACAATGTCTGTACAGCCTTGTTCTTCACCCTGAACACGAATTTTGAGATCAGCCTCACATGCAGACTAGAAAAGCAACCAGTGGGATGGCTTGCCCTGTAATTCCTAGGAATGTGTGGAGCTCGCTAGAGATGCATTAAATCCTTTTTTTGTTTCCTCCAAAAACTAAGGGGTATTATAATGACTATTTGGCAAAAACTGGGTACTTAACTAAAGATTTATTCAGAAAAATAATAGAAGTAGATCACCAGACTATAACGGGGGAAAAAAACTAGAGGAAAAAATACATCCAGTATTTTTTTTTCAACGTTTATTTATTTTTTGGGGGGAACAGAGAGAGACAGAGCATGAACGGGGGAGGGGCAGAGAGAGAGGGAGACACAGAATCAGAAACAGGCTCCAGGCTCTGAGCCATCAGCCCAGAGCCCGACGCGGGGCTCGAACTCACGGACCGCGAGATCGTGACCTGGCTGAAGTCGGACGCTTAACTGACTGCGCCACCCAGGGGCCCCTACATCCAGTATGATTGATTTTAAGGGTTACCTGGACTCTTTATTGAAATGGGATTGCTTTTAGAATAAAAAATTTAGGGGCGCCTGGGTGGCGCAGTCGGTTAAGCGTCCGACTTCAGCCAGGTTACGATCTCGCGGTCCGTGAGTTCGAGCCCCGCGTCGGGCTCTGGGCTGATGGCTCAGAGCCTGGAGCCTGTTTCTGATTCTGTGTCTCCCTCTCTCTCTGCCCCTCCCCCGTTCATGCTCTGTCTCTCTCTCTGTTCCCCCCAAAAAATAAATAAACGTTGAAAAAAAAAAATTTTAGAATAAAAAATTTAAAAAAAGCTTTTGGAAATGTAACCCATCATATTAATGACAACTTGACAGAGAATCTATCCTGACCCCAAATTAAATGAAAGACGTTGCTAACAAGCCTGAAGAGTTCCTTTAAGTTAAAAGTGAACTGTGGTAAATATTTTTGCAAAGTAAATCACTATTTGAATGTCATCCAGTTTATGATGTGCAGAACCTGATTTGGACACATATGCAAAGTGGTTAGATTTGAGTAAAACTGCAAATAAAATAGTGACAGCCTCTGGAGAAGCAATAGAGGAGATGGTGCAGGGAGACCAGATTTGCTAAAGACTTGATAAAGCTCAATATCCATAGTGAACAACAATATGTGAGCCAAACAAAAAGGGGGCAACAAGCCAAAGACTGAGCCAACAGAAGAAACTCCAGACACTGCCACTCACACCCCCAACCTGGAGGTCATGACCCTGGAGGGCCATGAGGAAGCACTTGGTCCTGGAGAGCCCACTACTCTCCTGGCCAGTCAGATGACTGTTCATAAGCCTCACATGGGGAATGTGATATGCACACATTTCTAATGAGCCACAAATATTCATCTTTATTACAGCTAGTCTCCTAAACACTGAATTGCATCTTTTTCTTTTTTTTTTTAATTTTTTTTTTTTTTAACATTTATTTATTTTTGAGACAGAAAGAGACAGAGCATGAACAGGGGAGGGTCAGAGAGAGAGGGAGACACAGAATCTGAAACAGGCTCCAGGCTCTGGGCAGTCAGCACAGAGCCCGATGCGGGGCTCGAACCCACGGACAGTGAGATCGTGACCTGAGCCGAAGTCGGACGCTTAACCGACTGAGCCACCCAGGCGCCCCGAATTGCATCTTTTTCAAGCAACATACAAGCTTTACCATAGAAACAGAATCTTAAAAAAAAAAAAAAAAAAAAAAAAAAGAATATTGAAGAAGAGGACCATTGTTTGCAAGTAAGCTCTATGCCCAATGTGGGGCTCGAACTCAGGACTCTGAGATCAAGAGTCACATGCTCTACTGACTAAGCCAGCCAGGCACCTTGTTCTTTAACATTCTTTACTGAAATCTAACCACAAAGTGATAGGATTCTGCAACTAACAAAGGAAAGAAAAAACAAAAAAAATTGCCAGTCATTGTCAAATAGTACACTGTAGTATGCAAAGCCTCAAATGATACTCATCTGTAATCTAGTTTCCATATTAATATTACCCCTACCCATACAGAATTCCTAAAAAATTTTAGTCATAGACCACGGCTTATCAGAATTCTTCATTTTTAAGTTTGAGAATAAAATATTTAATTCCAAGGTGAATACCTTAAGAGTTGTTAAGCAGATTAAGAATCCTAAATTACTATCCAAATATGCATACGATCATACACACACACACACACATCTTACAATTTGCTGCAAATCTTTGTTAATTTTTGAAGAGCTTAAGATAAAGTACTAACAGTTCTAGATTAAGTGTTTATAAAGATATATATACACATTCTGTTCTGACACCAAACATAACCCAGAAACCATACAACCATGTAACAATAACCTTACCAGTAGGAGCTTTAAAAAACAAGACCAAATAAAGCTAAAACTTGGTTGGCAAATATTTGGACAATTCTGAAAAAGCACTATACGACTACAGACATTTGGTTTCCAAATCTGAAATGATCCTGGTTTAAAACATTATTCAGGCAAATAAAGTGTCTGATGAATTTCTGAGTGTGTCTGAACATTCAATGTAGGCTTTTGATTCTATACCTGGCTTTTAGCCAGAGCAGATATCGTAGGACCTCAGAGCCAGTATGACCCCTCCTAGATAAAACAGAACTGTCCTAACATACAGAAACATACACAGGAGCCTACAATACAAGTGCTACAGGCACTTAAGCAAGCAAACGCTTTGGTTCCCAGGTGGGGGAACCATTCACAGGTAAATAGTTGCAGCGCATTCTTCATTGGGAAAGGTCTGACACCAGTGAGCCATCCTGGCCCCAAGAACTAACATGAATGATACAACGTTGGTGTGCAACTAGTCTTACATGTCCCTGCTTCCTATGATTGTCTCCTTGGCCTAAAGATTTTGGAACTGGTAAAAAAAAAAAAAAAAACTGAGGAGAGAAAGTTCATGGAAGGTTCACTCACATCACTGATTTTGTGGAATACATGTGAGGAGTACTGGAAACCCTGGATCATTCTTCCCTAAGTAAGAGAACACTGTGACTTGATTCAAAGTTTTTCTGTACACAGCTGGCCTAAAAAACCCTCCAATTTAATGAATGTTCTAGCATAAACGTTTGAATTGATGTGTTCTGTTGTAAACTTCCGCGGAACAAAGGCTTTGGCCTGTAAGAGCACATCTGTTTAGTTTTAAATACAAATCCATTGTGTAAGATACAGGTAGCCTGATGAAGGCTACACGAAGAATAGCCACTGAAGTAAAATTTGAATGGATATGGAGAACAGGAGTATACTGAAGACAACAATGACCCACATGTGCCCTAAGAACTGAAGAACCTATTTAAAAAAAATTTTTTTAACGTATATTTATTTTAGAGAGAGACACGGCATGAGCGAGGGAGAAGCAGAGAGAGGGAGACACAGAATCCGAAGCAGGCTCCAGGCTCTGAGCTTTTAGCAGAGAGCCTAATGCAGGGCTTGAACTCACAAACTGTGAGATCATGATCCGAGCCAAAGTTGGATGCTTAACGTACTGAGCCACCTAGGGGCCCTCTGAAGAATCTACTTTAGTGTAGATGTAGCTAAAGATGGCACTTGGTTAAGGCTATTGAAGGAGGTAGCAATGAAACTGAAAGCAGTAACTTGGGCTTGTCAAATATTGGTAAGAATGGTACATATGCCGTGCTAAATGCCATGCGCTATTTTAAGCACTTTACATATATTAACCTAGACCTCATTAACTCCACAGGCCAGGTACTGGTATCCTCAGGAAACTGACACACAAAGGGGAACTCACTTGCCTAAGACACAGCTAGTAAGTGGCAGAGCTGGCCTTCAAACCCAATCAGTCTTGCCCTGGAGTCAGTACTCTTAAACACCATGCTGTTAACTCTGCTTCCCTTAAAGAGCTAGAAAGAAAAACAAGAGTAACAGCAAATATGCATAAGTGGACTCTCCAGAATCTGTTCAAAATATGTCAGGAAGATTTTGACAGGCCATAATTATAATAACCAAAAAATAAGTTACTAAAAATAAAAATCAGGGTGCCTGGGTGGCTCAGTTAAGCATCCGACTTCAGCTCAGGTCATGATCTCGCAGTCCACGGGTTCGAGCCCCGCGTCAGGCTCTGTGCTGAAACTCAGAGCCTAGAGCCTGCTTTGTGTTCTATGTCTCCCACTCTGACCCTCCCCTGCTCGTACTCTGTCTCTGTCAAAAACAAATAAACATTAAAAAAAAATTTTTTAAACATAAAAAAATAAAAATTAAAAAAAAAACAAAAATGTTAATTTTAACACGCTCTAGTAAATATTTAGTGATTACCTTATGTATTCATTATAAAATACCTTTTTAATTTTTTTTAAAGTTTATTTATTGGGAGAGAGAGCACGCGTGCACAAGTGGAGGAAAGGCAGAGAGAGAAAGATATAGAAAGAATCCCAAATGGGATCCCACACTAACAGCACGGAGCCTGATGTGGGGCTCAAACCCATGAAATGTGAGATCATGACTTGAGCTAAAGTCTGATGCCTAACTGACTGAGCCACCCAGGTGCCCCCATTATAAAGTACTCTTAGTTCAATAATAAAATTTAAGCTTTAGATTTTTTTTAGATGAGAAAATACAGGTACAGTTTTCTAATTTGTCATGTTTTGACAGACTAATTTACACAAATCCTAATATGGCAGGCTACCAAATACCTGGCACTTCTAAGCGGTGAAAGTTACATCAAAAAGAGATAGTAATGTTCTTACCAAAATGAAAACAAAACAAAAAAAACTTAGGTATAAAAACTAGTATTTAAAACTTTTAAGTCACAAAACACAAAGCCAAAAGTTTTCATCACTTCTTTCCTAAGTGTAACTACCTCTCCTCAGTGGGGGTAGTTTTGTGAGTAGGCCAAAATTTCTGAGGAAGATGGGAACGTGGGCCTTTTCACTCCCCTCCTCATCAGAAGTCATTTTGTTAAAACTTACAGTGGCCGTACAATGTTTCGAATACTAGGAGAAACAAATGAGTTCACTTAAGAACACAAAAAGCAAACGGTGATATAAAGATTAAGGGAAGAGGGGCGCCTGGGTGGCGCAGTCGGTTAAGTGTCCGCCTTCAGCCAGGTCACGATCTCACGGTCCGTGAGTTCGAGCCCCGCGTCGGGCTCTGGGCTGATGGCTCAGAGCCTGGAGCCTGTTTCCGATTCTGTGTCTCCCTCTCTCTCTGCCCCTCCCCCGTTCATGCTCTGCCTCTCTCTGTCCCAAAAATAAATAAATGTTGAAAAAAAAAAATAAATAAACAAAGATTAAGGGAAGAAACATTTCAATAAGCTCAGATATGACATGATGATACTGTCACAGGTCAGTATCTTCTTTATCTCCTAAATAAATTGAGCCCCGACAGGAAAAAGATCACCTCACAGAGAATGCTATGAGATTTTTAAGTCGCTAGACTCCTTTCCATCTTCTCCTCCTCATCAGCTCTTGATACTGCTGTCAAATTCTACACACTGGCAAAGAAAAAAGGGGTGAAAGTTGAGGGATTGTATAGAGAAATAATAAAAAATTTGTGATTATTTGAACTAAAATATTATAGCTATTAATACAATTAAAAATGCCTAAAACACATGGCCTGTCCTTAAAGAAATGTCTATGTGAACATTAAAACAACCATAAAGTACCTGAGAACGTTATTCATTACTTTTCAGCAGAAGAGCAACCTTCTCTTCTACCTCCCACCCACTTTGTTCATTTTTACAAAGGCACTGGGAAAAACGTGCTTGCTCCTTATAATGGCTGTCAATTCAGAGCCAATTTGAAGTACAACTACCAACAACTAGGAGTCTCAAACTTGCTGAGTATTCGCTTCTCCACGGACTCAGAACAGGGGGGCATTCACCTAGAATGGATACACAGGGACTAAGCCATTGAGAAGGCTGGAAAAAGGGCACCAAGGAGCTTTTCACAAACTGCAGGCTTTCCCATACTAAACGATGCTGCCAAGCCCTGATAGGCCATATGAGCCTGATAGATTCTTATATGCTGGTTTTTAACCCTTTTTAAAAAATAACTGAGATATAATTTACATAACATTAAAAATTCACCATTTTAAAGTGTATGTCTCGGTGGATTTTAGTATATTCACCATAATGTAGAACTACCACCACTACCTAATTTTAGAACATTTCCATCACCCCCAAAATAAACCCCATACCTATCATCATATGCACTGATTTTACCCAAACTTTCTCCGCAGATATTCTGTGGCCCATGCAGGTATTTTAAGATGGCAGGCTGGGGTGAATCTACACAGTATCTATATGATAAGAAAACAAAAAGGCTACTGAACCCAAATTCTTGGCATTTTTAGCAATCAGACTAATGTAATTTTTATATATTGTCTAAGAATAGCAGAGAAACTTACATTCAACATCCATCTTCACATAACACATTAGTGTGCCCCAAATTCATCCAAGATGTTAAAAGAAGGGAAGACAATCTACTAGGATTAGCCACAACTGTCCATAGTTGCAATTTCAAAATACAGAAGATGCAAATGTGGGAAAACCTCCTTTAGTATCAAGCATAGCTGGATTAAAACAAAACAAAACAACAACAACAAAACGAAAAACTTAATCATTAAGCAAATACTGCCCCGTTTGGGAAAATAATCCCTACACCAGTCCAGTATTTAAAGTAATGTAGCTTTAAACGCAACCTTACTTTTATCATTCTTGTGACCTAGAGCCTCTCCTAATGAGAAAAATAACCTTTAGGCAAAGGTCTGGCAGGAAAGCCTGCAGATGTGTGGTGCTCAGGCTGCTGCAGGGCTCTTATTACCTAAGTGAGCTCATGGCTTCTAAGACACACAGGAAGGAGACCTCACCTTCAGGCATCAGGGTGTTGAAAGCGGGAGGAAGTAGGTCCACGAGGGTGTCTTGCTTTTGTGCACTTATCTGGGGTGCTATTTCCAGAGAAGGAGCTCCTTTATAGAGTGTGCCCAAGATGGATTTCTCTAAGTTGCTCTCAGAGTTGTCCAGCTGCCCTCACCAATAAGTCAGTCTTTGTAGGTTGATAGAAACCACCAGTCAAAGCAGATGCAAATGGATTGTGGGGAAGCCTTCTTTAGTATCTAACATAGCTGGATTAAAACAAAAAAACTTAACCATTAAGCAAATCTTCACTTTAATCATTACTTTAGATCATAGCAAATATCAACTAGGTGCTATGCTTGACTCTACCCTTAGCATGGGCACTTAATTCTTAATGGGGATATTGTGGGCTTGACTGATGGCCACAACGAGCTCTTAATTTTTGTCCTGTAAGAAATTAGTTCTACTTGATAAACAAGTAAATAAGAGACAGAAATATTTATTGGTAATTTAACTCATGCTTGCTGAGGTTGCTTAGCAACACTTCCAGTGACTTCTGTTGCACAACAAGTTGTACTCTCCTAATGTATTTACAATTTTATTGCAATTTGCAATAATGATTTAAATACAATTTCATTTCCTGGATTTTCCAAAACACAGTCAGATGCAATCAAGTGAAGTCATGACATTTATACAATGTATAAATTAACAAATTTGCCTCAAAATAGTTATGTATGGAAATACTGCTACGTTATCCTTGTTTAAAGATGCCCAGGGAACAGTCCTAAGTTAAAATGACACGTGGCTAGATGAGGTCATAAAGCACTTATCCTCTGTCTACCTATAAGAAATCACCCAGTGGCCAGAAACTCCAAGAAACCGTCACTGAACTAGAATTTCATTTTCCTTTACCCCAAAGGTATTAAGAAGTCTGAGAATCAACTGCAGGTGAAGGAATCCAAAAACGATCTAATGTCTTTAAGGCTTACAACCTCTTACAGGGACAGAATAATGAATCAGAAACCCGGTTATTTTGGAAGGCAGGTTTTTTGGTGATCTTTCAACTGTATACTTTTCCTTTTTATTCAACTATATACTTTTAATAGTGTAACTGTTATACAGCAAAAAGTCCAAAGTTAGGTAAATAGTAGATACATTTTGGAACGT